>NC_051093.1:7183552-7831885 GCF_901709675.1 Syngnathus acus | reverse complement strand
CTGTTGACTGAATTCTCTCTTACATGTAGCCCACCTGCTTCCTGAAAATGCCCCCCCATCTTGTCTCTTTGCTTACTACCACAGGATTGTAAGTGAAGATTTCTTAGTGTGTGATCATCTTAAGTACATCACATATTCCACGAGCAGCAAGTGTTTTTTGTCATACTTTAATATTTGTATCATGTTTTGGTCATGGCATGCTGACGCTGCATAATTATTTTCTTAGGGTAATTTCAAGCAGATGGTTGTTTATAACCTACTTTACTTCAATGTTATGGCATTACTTTTCCAACAGAGGACGCTGTCTAAAGAGAAGGTGGAGTGGGGGGGGGGGGAGTGGGTAGGTGTTTATTAGACTGTGGCGGTTGGGGTCTGAACAGAGGTGTGCTCTATGTGCTGGCTGAGGTGGGATCGGTGTGTCCAGCACCAGAACACACAAGCCTCAGTCCATCTCACCGCTGGCCTCACATAGCCATCCTGCACATGTTTACCCTCAAACGCAGTTTGTGAGTGGGGCTCTTTTTTCAAGGTATCTCGCCCACCCCTCTGTCCACCCCCTTTTTTGCCAAATAAACATTGCACCGGAAATTGCAGGGATATCTGGGATTTTTGAGGGTCCCACTGGAAAGCTGGAGAGGGCTCGAACAAGGGTGCTCTCTGTGACACTTTGGAGGTGAGGGGAGGGCGAAGACTCAAAGCGGGGGAGGAGGGACGGGTGTTGGTAGGGGAGGGGAGTGTGACCTTGGTACTTTGCGGGGTGGACTCACATTAGGATGACACACTCACTTACTAGCAGGTATAGGTGACCCAGTTTCCTCTGACCCCGTCGAGAGTGTGTGCAAAGGTTGACCTCTCTGGTCACGCAACCAATTAAGTTCAAAAGTCAAAACAATTATGCCTCGTGACGCAATTCAAGGTGTACTGTGTTCCCTAACAGATAACAGGTTTTTAAAATGTGGCAGAAATTGTTTTAAACAAAACTTCTAGTGCGCATAACTTGGCCACAAGGGGGCAGTATGATACAATCCTGTAGCCAAATGAAGAAATATTTTACTCCCATTGACTGAGTAATACTAGTTGTTCACAGAGGATAAAGAATATATGCTTGAGTGTATTCTTGTATTGTCAGTCTACATGTGTTGCTGCACCATTAGACTTCAAATATCTGTTCTGTAAAGACGCTATTGTTTAGCCCATTTATGGTGTTCCCTTTTGGGTGCTAGCATTAAACTAGCTGGCTTGAAAGCAAAGTTACTGCGTGTTTTTGCTTTTAATACATAATGTGAGATCCTATTTATATTTACTTTGACATTAAATTGTAACTGGAAGGGGCATATTAAACAGCATGAAATGTTGACTTCAGTTCACTGCAACCCTACAAATATTTGCTCAAGTCAAAGAAAAAAAAAAAGTAGCATCCTTGAAGAATTTGCAAGTCGGGTCACTCCTATCACAAGGCGCAAATTTTCTATATAATAACAACCAAGAGGATTACAGTTGATGACGTATTTATCCGTAATGCTTGCACTTATCATTTTTCCCCCCATTTGGGATTCTTCTCATTCAATCTGGTCTGTAATTGAGATGTCATCTTATTCTCTTTGGTATACCATGTCAAGGTTAGTATCAATTACCCTACATGCAATGTGCTCATGGGACGTATTTATACATCCATGTGGGAAAACAGGAATGCGCCATTATAGATTCAAATGAATGATTTTCTCTTCTTTCATTTGGGGTTAAGCGTATGTCTGCAGAGATATAGTGTAAACATCACTTACCCGAAGATGACTGGGCAGCCATTGAAGCAAGTGAGTGCACATGTTGAAAGAAAAGTTTTTGAAAGGTGCTTAAATGGAGACACGTGTACATGACACACCTGTCAGCTGCATCGTCTTATTTTCCTGACTTTACTCTTACGTGTTCCAGTGTTTGGGGAGTCAACATTAAAGTTCCTGTTCTTGGTTTAAAAATAAAATACAAGTTAATTCACCACAAATCCTTTCTATTTGCTTGTTTTTCTATTTCATTTCTTTCTGTTTTGGAACATGTTGTCCACTTAGTGGCCTCTTTTAGGTTATGTCATGGTACTTTTTACCACGGGAAAAGTTGCAACATATCTGTGAGGTCACTGTCGGAAAGATGGACATTGAGGAGAAAAACAGCAGGTCTAAATGTAGCCATGTTGTCACACAAGGGACTTGCAATAATATGATTTTCATGGAGCCTGCAACTCGACTGTATTTTAATGCGGGGACTTAAAAGCTTCATGAACAACTGCTATACTGTATATGTACTTTCAAGTGGTCCCAAAAATTCCCCAAAATGAGGCTTGTGGCTCCGGCAATGATTTACTGCACAAATTAAGCTGCTTAAAATAGATTGATGGGATATGAGTCAGATAAGAAACCATCATCTGTTTCAGTGCTTAAAGGAGAAGTCAACTCAAAATTTTCTTTATATGCTGTGTGTGTCCCCACATGGCATTCTGATTATATTGCATTTGTGGAATATAAGTTACCTGATTTTATCCATCTTAGGGGGCGGCCATTTTGCCACTTGGTGTTGCCTGATAATGACATCACAGTTGCCAGGTCACAACCAATCGAGGCTCAGCTTTAGAAAACTGGTGCGCCGTGATTGGTTGTCAACTATGAGGTCATTTTCAGTCGACAGCAAGTGACAAAATGGCTGCCCCCTGAGATGAATAAAAACAATTGGATTTTGCCCGTTTAATTCAGATTCCACAAGCAAAACATTAATCACAATCGCTTTTACGACTACTTGGGCTGCACATAACATATTACAAAGAAAATTTTGGGCTTTCATTTTTCCATACACAGTACACAATGTCATTGTGCTACTTGTGCAAATGACTCTAAAATTGTGAAATGGACTGCTTTGTCCACTGACCTCACTCTGCTACCCATTTCTAGCGGCTGCTAACATTTCCTTAGCCTCTGGCATATGCTTCACACCTCCCTCAACGTATACATACATCTTCCCATCACTTCACGCACCTTTGAAGCTTGTTTTTAAGGCTTCCTCTCCCCTGCCATCGCCCAACTTTTCCGACAACTTCCCATGAACTCTTCCACTGTGACCGCCTGAGTTCTGCCTAGAAGACTTTTCAGTCAGCTCGTAAAGCAAACTTGTGTCACTTTGACCATTACACATTTTGATGACTGCTGTCAGTTTCGAATCGAAAAGGTCAGCACACAGAGAGCGAGTTCTCACTGGTAGTGCTGTTGGTATCCCCGAGGGAAAATGACTACCTCTCCTTTGGTGTGTGTTTGGAAATTCACTAGGTTTGTTTATTATGTCTGTGATGGAATAAGCCTTTGAAGAGTGCACTGACATTACATAGAAATATGGGCGGCAAAAACGCTGTTTAGTGTGTGTGTGTGAGCCTCGTTTAGTTTCACTACCTGCATTTTCTCTTGACGCATTGGTCTTGTTTACACGGGCCTGTTACATCACCTCCGAGCACTAACAGAGAGAGATGGATTGTGTGGGAAGCGGCAGGAGGCTTGGCCAATGCAAAATTTTGAACTCTATAAGCCTCTTGTGTGTGTCTATGTCAGCACATCAGGCTCATTTTGCTCAGTGTATAGTTACAAAATGTATATATTAACATTTATGTGAACTAGATTTCATTTCTAATAAACTGGAAAATATTTTTTCTGACTTGTACTACAAATATTTTCCCAGAAAGTTTACAATTGTAAGACTTTTGTCGGATTTGGAAGTTCCACAAGTATTTTGTTTTTGTTTTTTCCCACCACCTGGTTGAGAACTATGTGGAATTTTACCACTATAACATGATATAAAATGACTACTATCTGAGCGATTTTAGCTTTATTATTCAACTGTCATGTTGATAAATCAACACCCATTCGATAATATTTGCCTATATGTTGTAAACATGACAAGTTGATGTGAGTTTGTTTGCAGTATGTGCACGTACATACAAGTATGTCATATACTGCAAATGTTCATGTTTATACTGTAAGAAGGTGCGTTAATTTCCTTTTGGCAGAAATCACAGAAACTCTTCAGCCAACGTTTACAGAAGCGGCAAAAGGACATCAACAACAACACCGGTTAGGACGATGGAGCGTGTGGAAGCACACGTCTCAGTTTGCTGTTGGCTGAGTTAGAGCATACTTCCTGACAAGATGACAGCGAGATTATCCAGGCAGGTCCTCTCTCAACTCTAAAAGAAACCACTGACTATATGAACTAAAACATGAGCGAGAGAGAGAAACAGAGAGTGAGAGAGCCTGGGAACCCGTGAGTTCCGATAAGGCATGTTGACAGCCTTACAACAGGATATAGGGAGTTAATAGATTTGGATTTTTATGACCAAAGTCCTGTACTGTCTTCATGTCATGTGACAAAAACATCAGGTGGCCAGAAGCTATGCGTGTGAAAAGAACATTAAAGCAGTAAAAATATTATTGCTACCTGATAATAAATAAACACCCAAAGGCCGGGTCGTCTTTGGAATGTAGTAATTCTGAATTTTATGAATGACCGCATTCATGCATGGCCGTGCCCCCTTTCAGTCCGGTGCACGTCTGGCTTTGACGCTTTCGAGCGCGCCTCTATGCTAATTGGTTAGCGGAGCAGCAGTGGGCGTGGCTACTATTAAAAAAAAAAAAACACCGCGCTCATATAAAACCTTGCCTTGAAACTTTGATCGATGACATTTAACATGTGATGGAGGATGTTTCGTGACTGTTAAGGGAATTTAATCTTTTGAGGACAAACGCTATTGCTAAAGCGGAAGAGGATTTATTCTTTTCTAACAAGTCCTGCTTGTCGTCTTCTATGTGAATCAGCTGACAGCATGGGGATACTGCTGTTCCTTGCTGTCATGCAAGCGCTTGCAGTCGCTTTGGTAAGTGTGGGAGCTTTATTATTTTGTCCTGTTTGTTATTCTATCTTTATTATGCTTTTTCGGAACAGGGACAATGAAATCGAGCAGCTATAATAATCGTTTATGCATCACCTGACTGACGTATAGTTTGCAAAACAGAGGCCGGACGCCGGAAGCTACATAGTGTCCACAATTTACGCATTGACTTCCTCCCAATAGAAAAGAAAAATATCATATTAATTAATGTGGTGTATATTAAAATAAATCTGCCTTGTATAACACAGAAATGTCCCTAAGGGTGGCACTAAAAAAAAATATATATAAAAAAAAATACATATAAAAAAAGATGTAGCAGCAGTGAGGTGGTGGGGGTGTACAGGGGTCAGAGAACCTCGCTTTCATCCATGATCAGCCACCAAATGCCGGGCGGAAGGTGACAGAGGGTTCCAGATATCCCTGCGGAGCTCCGGACAGAGCTGGGTATTCAGCCAATGCTTAGCCTTGTACACTTTGAGGAATTTCTATGATGTGTGTAACACGAGTCTATCTATTGTCCTGTGAGCTTCTAATGTATCTCCTCATTGCCTGGAAACAGTTTTGAAAACGAGTTCATCCCTTTTTTTTTGCATATAGGTGACTGCAGAGTGTCCGGTGGTGTGCGAGTGTCCGGCCGGGCCGCCGTCCTGTCCCCCTGGGGTCAGTTCTGTCCCGGATGGATGCGGTTGCTGCAAAGTGTGCGCCGCACAGCTGAACCAGGACTGCCATGAAGGACATCCCTGCGACCACCATAAAGGCCTGGAGTGCAACTATGGCAATGATGTTGGCCGTACCTATGGCATCTGCAGGGGTGGGTACCCAAGAAGCGGTTTAACGGCCACTGCGGAGAGCGGTTTTGGCTTTAGATCGGGCCCAGATTGGCTCTGACTTCAGGGTTGTGTAAGGGAATGTGTAACTTCAGGGAGGGGAATCTGGCTCCCGAGCCAAACGGCTGGAGTTTCTCTTTGATAGGAGGCTTGAGGTTTGAAGCCAGAGCCACCTTTGAAAAACAGAGCACCTTCATGAGCAGCACACTGAAAACCGGCCAAGTCCGGGATTTATATAAGTAGTTCAGTGTGTACACAAACAGCCTCATGAAACACACAAACACGCACGCACACAGAGTGGTATTTTTATATGTGTGTGTTTATTTGGGGGTGTTTCTATATATATATAGGGGGGTATCCGGGGTGTTGTATGGGGGAGTCCCACTGAAAGAGTGAAGAGGAACGGACATTGTAAACAAAATTCCTTTCAGGGCTAAGAATAGAATTTGGTTCACAAATTAGGAGATAGTGTGTCTGTCCTCACTTGGTGCACACTTACTAAAGACGCCTCTTGTACTCTCATTTTGAATCGAATCCACTCATCTTTCCCATTTCCAGCAAAGGCAGAGGGCCGCTCCTGCGAATACAACGGGCGCATCTATCAAAACGGCGAGAATTTCCGAGCTGGCTGCAAGCACCAGTGCACCTGCATCGACGGGGCAGTGGGTTGCGTGCCCCTTTGCCCCAGCCACGTGCCCCTGGCATCACCTTCCTGCCCTGCCCCGCACTTGATCAAGGTGCCGGGCCAGTGTTGCCTCAGCATCGACTGCCACAAAGGAACAAGCGTCATGCCGCCGGTGCACCGCCGACCTCAACCTCCGGCTTACCCGCCGTACCCCTTCATCCCCTACCCCTACGCAAAACCTTACCAGAAGCTCTACCCGTACAAACCCAAAAACGAGATGGACACCCTGGGAAACGAGCTAATGGAGGTTAGCCGCAAATGGGACAAGCCGCGTGGCCACAAGCACCTAGCCGGTACGTAGCAGTTGTGTATCCGGGTGCTGTTTGTGTTTTAGCCATTTTGGCTCCTCTGACGCACAAATGCCCCCACTGTGAGCATTTGGCTGCGTGTGTATGTGTCAGCATTTACATGTGGCTTGTTTTCCACTGGCTCCCTGCACACCAGAGGTTCTCTCTCACACATACACAGGTCTCACACAGCGCATACCCCTGTCACCCAGCCTTCCCTCTCTGTAATCACCCTCTCTATGTTAGTGTTGCCTGTTCACTGAATGAGGCCAGTGTGCTTTGCATCTCCATTTGCTTCTCCTTTCCCTCTCATTTCTCCTCCGCTGCTTCAACTCCTAATTTAACATTCACTGAGCTTACGTCCAAGTGTCTGAGCGTTTTTGTCCCTCTCTCATAGCGTGGAGGCAGTTGGGAGATCGCTGCGTGGTCCAGACTACTTCCTGGTCCCAGTGTTCCCGTAGCTGCGGGATGGGCATTTCCTCACGCGTTACCAACGAAAACGCTCGCTGTAAGCTGGTCAAGGAAAGCCGTCTGTGCAACATACGGCCGTGCAGCTCCATGTCGATCCCGGCCAAGGTGAGGAACATGCTCAAGAAGGGGTCAAGGGTGAAGTGTTGCTTGGGCTGAGTTCAAAATCTCAAATCATCTCAGTAGTTTGTCAAATTGTGAAAACCTCTCAAAAAGAGGATTTGAGATGCTTAATGCCACCCCGATTGGTAGTTTACTGTTAAATTAAACATAAAACAAAGAGAATTACAACTTGTGTACTCAAGACAACCAATGTTGCCTTAAGAGTGAGCTTAATGGTAAACAATGGAAAATGCCACTGACATGCTAACGGCTAACGTGGCAAATCACAGTTTTCGAACCTATCAACATTGCATATTTGAACACAAACTGTGGCGAAACACATATTCATCCCTTACGAAAAAATATTTTAGAGCACTTGAACATACTGAAAACTTTTCCCTCTTTGTTTGCGGGGGTTTGTTATTAAACTTGCACTTTGCTGTGTGATTTAAAGAGCACTTGAGTCACCCACTCGGTTGCTCCCTCACATTTCCTACACAACACCTGCCGGCAAGTGCTCTGCCGACTCGAACCACTCAGAAGGCTGATGGATTGTTCCGCACCTGTTTCACGCAATGTTTGCAGAGCTGTCGTGGGTGTTAAGATGTGCATCAGCGTCAGTTTGTTTTTGTTTTTTTACTGGCACGCTCTTAACCCGCACGGTATTCTGACCTCTTTGTTTTCACGGTCCCTTGACTCGTGCATTAATCCTGACTTGTTTTATACTTCTAATAACACTAAAAAATGACTAACATGAAATGATATTTTACAGAAAGGGAGGAAGTGCTCTCGAACACACAAGGCACCCGAGCCACACCGCCTGTCCTACGCCGGCTGCAGGAGCACTCGCCTACACAGACCCAACTACTGCGGAGTGTGCAGAGACGGCCGTTGCTGCTCACCTCGTCGTACGCGCACCTCCAGCGTTACTTTCGCCTGCCCCGACGGCGAACGCTTCACGAGAGCCGTCATGTTCATCCAGTCGTGCAAGTGCAGCGACGAGTGCAATCATCTCAACGAGGCGGCCATGCCGCCGCAGCTCTGGCTCTACGGAGACACACATAAGTTTATTGACTAGTTTGTCGACTAGATCCTCAGAATCTACATTCCTATATATAAACAACGACAAATAAAAAAACATTGACCCTGTTTAGTCCCCCCCAGGCACGTGCACAGAGCCCTAAATGATGCTCCATTTTGCCCTGGATGAGAAAAGTGCCATTTGCCTGGAGCCCATCTTTTTTCTCAATAAGTCAACATTTGAAAAGTGAAAAAAAAAAAATACCCTCATCTATTCTTCTCAAAAGTGTTTTGATATCAGACGGGTATTTATCTCAGTTCTTGCGAGAATTGAGCCCCTCCCTTCCATTTGTGTGTAGACTTTTTATATCTACTGTAGCTTCCATTCACCTCCTTTTGTAAATAGTTGAATGTGTTGATTGTGTTGACAGAATTTAATACATATGTTAAATGTTCTACTGTCTTTTTTTTTTGCATGAATATTTTTGGTGAAGAGTAAGCACCTGGGAACAAAAAAATGCCTGTGCACGTGCCTGCAATCCACATTACAAAGGGTTAAAAGTTACTTGCTATTTTGAAATACTTGTGAATGATTTATTTATTGTATTTTTGTATGTTTGTTCTAAATTTAATTTGTATATTTTTTTCCTCCTTTTCTGTTAATTAATGCACAAAATTGGTTGCTGTGAGATTTGTTTTTTTTCTAATGAAAACCAAATTTCTAAATATGTGCTTTGGCTCAATTATGGTCGGGAAACACTGCATTAAGGAACAAACAAAAAAACAAAAAATTCTCAAATTGAGAAAAATTAATATCATTTATAAATAATTTACAAATATCATACAATAGCGAGTGACTTTTCAATCACCCTGTAGAATAGCTGTTCTTAATGTATCTATGAGTAAGATGCAAATCGTGTGCTAATGTTATCTTTTGCAAAGTTTGGGTGTCAAGTATGGGAAGAATTTTGAGTGATCTTCACCAGATCACCTCTGCTTTAATGTAGTTTTTTATGGCCTTGCTGGGGAGTTTTTTGTTTCTCCAGGAACCCCCCCTTGAACTCTGAGACTTTTATTTGCTGGGGGAGGCCATGTAAATAGCTGACGCATGAATACATAACTATTGCTGTTTCATTTTGTTGGTCATGTGACAAGTTATGAAAGTGGTCGAATGGTACAGAAATGTAGAGGTGGAGCATACTTGACCTAAAGGCCTCACGATGACATTGTCATTCTGACACGCACTTGGCCCTGTGACCTTACTTGGTATTTATTCATTCGTATTTATTGTTGGGGTTTCGCACACAAGTTTGGAGCATCCGAGGGACAAAACAGCCTGTCAGCCATTGGAGGAGAGTTTCCACAGATTGACATCAGTCACATTGATGATGGATGATAAAGGTTACATGGGGGGGGGGGGCCTGACGTGTTGAGGTTTGAAATGCATGTCAAAGGTTGTTTATACAGCTGGACTCATCCCCTGCTTTGTCTCCTCAAGAAGCTGAGGCATTTAGCAAGCACCGGCGGAACAAGCCTGGGAATCTGGCTCCAGGAAGTCCACTGGCAGATTCTGCGCAAATTACAATCCTGACTTTGTGGAGCAGCGAGAGCTAAATCCCTCGCTGGCCGGGTTACTATAAAAATAAAAAATCCCAAAGTGTGCGTAAACCTATCATTTGGGACGAGAGGGCGGAACTGAAAAGGGCCTGTCATCAAGCAGCTTGAGTCATGAACTCAAACCGTTGGTCATGCTTCTTGCTGTTTTTGAAAAGTGGAGTCAACGAAGGGACTGTTGTCAGAAAAGTATTTTGGTTCGCAAAGGTTTTTGGAACTTGTCCTGATACAGTCACACATTTTAAGCAAAAACATATTTGAAAGTATGAGGAACATCCTATTGAAATAATTCTGTTGTGCCATAGTGACAGAGTTTTCTCCATACAAGCTTTTTTTAGTCAAATGTCATTTTTCCTGTGCTGTTTGCCTACATAGATGCTCTGGAACTATACCTTTAGTTTTTTTTTTTTTTATAGGGACATACTAGAGCAGCAATGTCCAGGCTGTTATATGGGCCAAGCCTTTTTAAATGATAGTCCATGTATATTTTAGCACTGAATACGTCTGAGTTCGGATCCTTTACATGCATCTCAGTGCAAATGTTGAGGATTGTAAATCTATGAATGTACATTAGATTCCATCTGTAATAATTACAGCATGATTTTAATTGTATATTCCATTAAAGATTTCTACAGTCAATTATTGTTGGTCGAAAGATTGCCTCGCAATTGTTTTAAAGGGATTTGATAGCAAACACTTCATACGTACACTTGTATCTTATTTTAATTCGTCAGCGTTAGGATTTAACGGGTCGCATTCACACCTTTTTACCCACAACAATGTCAAGATTAATCTGTGATTCAACATGACGAGACAAAAGTGAAATTGATTTGTACAAAAAGTTTAATTTCACTGAAAACAATGTAAAAATTACAAATAAAACCAATCATATAGCATATTCCCAAAACTGATGCTAAAAATAAATTTCGTGAGGGAACAACTGGGAGCTTTCAAATAAACAGCAAAGTACGTCTAAATCCAAGCACAAGATGTGATCCACGGAGAGGCCATGTTTGCCAAGCTGAGGGTGTGTGTGTGGGGCGGGATTCATCTGGACTGCTCAACTAAAGTGGAAAAAAAAAGGAGAGAGACATGTATGTCAAAACTCCCAAAGGGCAACAGCTGAAAGTACCAAGTACAACAGGTGAAAGACATAAAAGCCATTTCAATTTCATGGGCCGTGTAGTTGCATAGCAGCAACAACTGTTTTCCCCAAGTTGCCAAAACGACTAAATAACACCGATTATCTTTGCACTTGACCCCGACACCAGACAAGATAAATTACAGGTGATTTACACTACTGGAATCTAGCTAAATCAAAATCATGCAGATGGGTCAGACGACGGGGCTATTAGAAAACGCCGGCCGGGGCTTACTGTAAGAGGAGATGTCGATTTCATCGGGCAGCTCGGCCACGTTGACCTCAAAACGGTCCTGCACGTCGTTCAGTGTCTTGGCTTCGGTTTCGTCTGACACAAAGGTTATAGCCAGGCCTTTGGTGCCGAACCTGCCAGCACGGGCAACCTGGTGAAAGCAAAGAATGCATGGATGAATCATTATTATATTATTTTGATCCCCCAAGGCTAACAACAAATATATGAATTACAGGGGAAATGTTCAACTATTACACAAAACGTAGTCCTTTATTGTCATTTAACATTACAAAGAAAAAAACATCAGCAAAAGTTAACCGATTTTCAGGGAGGAGAAAAATTCAGATTTTAAGAGAAAACATCAGCAAAAAAAATCGGCCCGACCTTTGTTGCGAACACGCGAAACCATATATAGTGGCATCTCAATTTACAAGTGATCAATGTATTCATTCTATAAAAAAACAAAAAGGACTTCATTTAATTGCTTAAAGTGGACGCCGCATTTAGGCCATTAAAGTGTCTAGAACGTGACATCTTCTGTAATAACATTTACAAACAGCAGAGTTGGCAAAATACACAAGCAACTGATCCACTTACCTAGCCAGCTAATAGCAGAAGCGCTGACTTGAAACAGCACTTCTTGTGAGTAGCTGATGTTAGCAGCAAGTGGCTAACAGCTAGCTGCCTTGGCTTACGGTGCTCAGTTGGGGAGCGATGCCACTCGGCCAAAGTGTCCAGTAGACTCTCGAAAATGAACAGCCGGAGTTGCTCTTGATCCGTTTTCATCGAGCCACACTCACGCTAATTGGCGTTTTAAAAAAAAAATGATTCGAGACTTTTGAATGCGCACTCCCGAGCTACGATGATTGCCATGTTTATGTCTCTGACTGATGACAGAGCTGCAATTCTGTAGAAATTCACTTCCTGAACAATTGATGAAATGCTTACGCTATGTCAGCGCAATTGATTGCTAAGACAATTTGTACTTTTCGATAAAGTACAAAAAATGATGTGGTGGGCCTGCTCTGGCCACTGGGTTTTGTTTTTGAGATGATGCTTGTTGAACTCTTATCATGACAAAGTTTTTGCATTCTTACCCTGTGTAAATACGTGTCTGAATCTTCTGGCATGTCGTAGTTGAAGACGATATTGACTCGCTCGATGTCCATCCCTCGGCCGAAGAGGTTGGTGGCCACCAATATACGTCTTTGGAAGTCTTTGAATTGCTGATAGCGAGACAGTCTGGCGCAGAGGAGCAAAGTATCAGCAGTGCAGCTGCCACCGGCATTACTGGCGCGCTTGCCTCTTTGAAGGCAATTATGTGTCCAGCTAACTGGTGCCACTAGATGCAGCATTAACATACTTGTGAGGTCAAAAGAGCACAGTTCGTAAAAGAACACATGTGGTAATCTCACCTCTCCTCTTGGGCCATCCCTTTGTGGATGGCAATAGCGGGGAAATTCTGCTCCACCAAAAGTTGTGACAAGGCAATGCAGCGCTGGATTCTCTTGACAAAGATCACCACCTACAGGCAGAACAGGGTATTAAAAAGTTTTGTCCAGCCGCCCAACCTTTATAGAAATGACATTACTCACTTGGTTGAACTCCAAGACGTCGAGCAGATCAAATAGCTTGCGGTTCTTCTCGCTGTCTTTCAACTTGCAGTAGTACTGCTGCAGGCCGTGCAGCGTCAGTTTGGTCTCGTCATCCACAAATACCTCCATGGGCTGAACACAAGACAAATACGTTGTTAGGTGTTCAAAAGCGAGGTGCAAAATATTGCCAGTTGCGGTTCACTTACGTCCTGCATGAATTTGCGACAAACGGGTCGGATTTCCTTGCTTAGCGTGGCGCTAAACATCATGACCTGCTTCTCGTGGGGCGTGATTCTGAAGATGTCTTGTACGTCACACCTCATGTCTGCACAAAGACAGCATTAACCAACTGTGTAAAACACCACCTACAAATGTTTTAAAAGAACATACCAAGTTGCTCCAACATTTTGTCACACTCATCCAGGATAAAATGCTTGACGTTCTTCAGACTGAGCGTTTTGTTTCGGACGAGAGCGAGGATGCGGCCGGGCGTTCCGACGACTATATGGGGGCAGTTCTTCTTCAGGACGTCCTCGTCGTTCTTGATGGGCAGCCCGCCGAAGAATACTACCGATTTGATCGTTGGCATGTACTTGGAGAAGCGCTCGTATTCTTTGCTAATTTGAAAGGCCAGCTCTCGCGTGTGACACATGACTAATACTGCTACCTAGAAGAACAGATAGAAAGATATGGTTTGATCAACTGATGCGACAGGTAATACACCATTTTTACACCCCAAAAAAAAGTAAGTTAGTTGCTAACCTGTCCATTGACTGGTTCAAGCTGTTGAAGAGTGGCCAAAACAAACACGGCTGTCTTGCCCATGCCTGATTTCGCTTGGCAAAGGATGTCCATTCCTAAAATGGCTTGTGGAATGCATTCGTGCTGGACTGGACAAGACAGACAAAAAGATTTAGATCAACACTTTCTATGAAAAAGATACACCAACACAATCCGACAGCAGCTTCACCTTCTGATGGATGTTCAAAGCCACAGTCGATAATGGCACGGAGTAACTCGGGTTTGAGCAGGAAGTCCCTGAAGCCGGAACTGTGGATTGAAACGTAGGATCCCTTCACCTCCTTCTTGTTGGCCGGGGCTCCACTCTCTGGTGCTCCTTGGGGTTCTTCATCATCTTCGTAGTCGAGCAGCTCGTTATCAACGTCGTTCTCAGCCATCTTGTCGACCTAGAACAATGAGAATAATACAATTGGTTTTTGTAAGGTCTACCATGCAGTCAGGAGAACATAATGGGGAGAAGTTCATCTGTGTCAACTTCTGAGTTAGGTTGTAAGCGGTTCATATTGAAAATATGAACGTGTGGAGCATGTTAGCTTGTTTAAACAATGAAAGCTCAATTGCATAGGACTACGTGGTCAAATGCAGCATACACTTCAATTCAAAAACAATGTACGCAGGTACCTCATTAGTTACCCAAATAAAGTCTTTTAACACAAAGGGAATACAGTTATGATTCAATAAACACCACCCTGAGGAACATATCAGCAAACAGCTTGGTCTCGAAGTTCAAATTCGCAGGTTGCTGAGCCTCCCATTGTGTTGCATAACAATGGATAACGTGGTAAGCTAACAAGCTAAATTGCACACTACGAAAATCTTTGTTTTGCTTGCGTTTACAAAGAGCGGCGGTGGACTTTTGACAAAGGCATTAGCGAAACGGTGAGGCCACATTTACACTGACTGGGGCGGCGAATTGTAATGCTAGGCTACAATACGCTAACAAGCTCACCCCTTAGCCGAATATTGCAGAAAGAGCGTGCTAGTTCTATGTTCATTAACAGAATTAACTCAAAGGGACGTAAGTGGAAAAACAGTACCCAAGTTTGTTAACTTTCATTCATTAATATCAGTTATTTAAATACTCTTACCCGAATAGTAATAGCGACTAGAGCGGTGAATCAAAAACGCATGGGGAGGCCTCACAAGGTTGCGCCACTGACCGGAAGTCCCGCCTATAGTAAAATGCTCTTACATCATTGGTGGATTTTAACACTCACGCTAAATGAAAGTCAGCGATTGGCCAACAACGTTTCCGGTCCACCTCACTTGGAGAAACAAGCGGGCTTTCAGCGGTGACGCAAATCTTGCTACTCCCTTGCATTAAAGTTGTTAGATTCAGCAACTTTTCAAATAACTCAGCACCCCAGGCCACCAGCAAAATTAGCCATTTAATGGTTTGTTTGGGGACTTTTTGCAATAAAAGTGATTCAATTGATAAAACGCACATATTTCCCCTCGTAAAGACTTGTTTGATTATTTTAAGTGGTTCTGAATGTCTTGCCTCATACACAAACTAGTTTTTAAACCGTAGGCCAGTAATAAAGCTCTATTAAAATAAAACCAAAGATTAAATGACAGATTTGAAACATTCTTTCACTTTATTTCACTCTTAGGCAGTCAAACCCATCATACATAACGTTGCCAGATATAAATCAACACCATCATTCGTCATACGAAAAAGGCAACAATATCTGAAGAAGCACCTGATTGTTTGGCTCTCTGAGAAGTCATTTCTTCGATGTTCTCTCAGGAAATAACTCCATGCTTTCTGCCCGTTTGAATAAAGGCGTCGACGCAGTGATCAATGTCTTCGTCAGTGTGCGCGGCTGAAATCTGAACACGGATTCTGGCTTTGCCTTTTGGTACGACTGGGAAGGAAAATCCAATCACATACACTCCTGTGGAGGACAAAGTCAAGTCAAGTTCATCGCTAAATAATGGCACAATTTACTTGACAGATTTAATTTATATCTCACCTAGCTTCAACATGTCATCTGCCATTAGAGAGGCAAGCCGTGCATCACCCAGCATCACTGGACAGATCGGGTGAGCCGATCCCGAGATGGTGAAGCCAGCCCGCGTCATCTTGTTTCGAAACCTGTAGCGTAGAGAGCATGTTTTTGTTTTGCTGACACAATCCACTATCCAATAAAATAGCTACCTCATGGTTTTGGCTGTCATGCTTTGTGCAATCTCATCGGAGGCGAGCAGCAGCTCGACAGCCCGCGTGGCGCAGCCCACCACAGGTGGAGGGAGGGAGTTGGAGAAGAGGTAAGGTCGAGACCGCTGCCTCAGCAGATCAATGAGGGGCTTTGGTCCCACTGTGTAGCCACCTGATGAGAAGGAAAACATCATTTTCCGTATTACAACTACGCCCGTTTTGAAATCTTTCAGCATGCTCCTATTTTTGAACCATTTTAGTTGTGTGAATACAAATGTAATGAACTTCCATTTTCATTTCTATATTGATGAGTAAAACGCACCAGCTGCACCTCCCAGTGCTTTTCCCAGAGTGGAGTTTATGATATGAACTCGGTCCATCTCTCCCAACAGCTCGTCGGTTCCTCTGTAAATAAACATAACATGAACTTAAAATATAAACTAATTGCAAACATCAGAAATTACAAACAGCCGGCCAGTTTGCTTCCTTAACTTCCCAACTACCCTCAAGCGTGTCTTTTTAAATTTTCTACTCACCTGCCACGAGGCCCGAGGAAACCAGTGGCGTGGCATTCATCGATGAACACCATAGCCCCGTATTGCTCAGCCAGATCACAGATTCCCGTTAACGGAGCCACATCTCCATCCATTGAGAAGACCCCATCTGTCACCACCAGCCGCATACGACATGACTGAGAAGCACAAATGCTGCACATGAAGTACATGAAGATCTCAGACCTGTGCAAACAAGAAGAAGCCCACATACCTGAGACTCCTTGAGTTTTTTTTCTAAATCACTGAGGTCCATATGTTTGTAGCGCAGTCTTTTCGCACGACACAGACGGATACCATCAATAATAGAGGCATGGTTAAGTTCATCCGACAACACAGCGTCATCTGGGCCAAGCAGAACCTAACACAGTGATTCAAATGCTTTACTTCATCTAACAGGGCGACTTCATGTATCACTTGTTGGAGATGACCCACCTCAAATAGTCCGGCGTTGGCATCAAAACAACTGGCATAGAGGATGCAGTCCTCCCTCTCGTGAAACTCTGCCAACTTTTGCTCTAGGTTTTTGTGCAAATCCTGTAAATCACATTTATTAATCCAAATTGAAAACATTTGACTTTTTAAGTGCATTTATTTGGACACTGTACCTGAGTACCACAGATGAATCTGACCGAGCTCAATCCAGCGCCATACGTTTTCAGTGCATCAATCCCTGCTTGCACCACCTCTGGATGACTGGATAGTCCAAGATAGTTGTTGGCGCAGAAGTTTAAAATGCCTAAATTAGAAAAAAAACAGAAATAAGTCAGGTTGGACCTGTACCACAGAAGTCTAGCTTCATAATGTAAGCAACACGCAAATTAATGATACCAAAACCAAATAAGACTGTCTTCTTGACTTAAGAATTGATTTCCATAATCCCTCAAGGAGAATATTCAACTCATATTTTACTAGAGCAAGGAGAATAATGTATAACAATTATTATGATGTTTTCACTCACTGCCACGGCTTCCGTCCACGTTGATGTGCGGTCCCTGCTTGGAAGTGATGATCCTCTCTGCTTTCCACGTCCCCGCCACGCGAATCGACTCGAGTTCACCGTTTAATACAGCTCTGGCTTCAGCAACAGCCGCGTAGCTCCGATTTAAGACCGAGGTTGAGGGCCGAAGAACCCCCCGGAGAGGGTTCAACAAAGTCCAGCCAGCTTTGCCGAGAGACATGACCGTGAATATACGATTGCTGTTGTCAAATGTAACCGGAAGTTGTCGGATGCAGCATGAACAGAGGGCGTGACATTTTGGGCCAATCAGATGACAGTAAACACGTTTGTCCAATCAGATTGCATATTTTGTTTTCGCTTCTGGCAATTTTTTGAGACACCTCTTTTTTAATATATTGAATAAGTTTTATTCCAAAAAAAATTATTATGAAAGTCTGAATGCGCCATTTTCCGTTATTAACACAGTGGTGCTTGCGCTGTTTGTAAATAAACACCTGTCAAAACGCTGAAAAACAGAAGTGGCCGACAAAAACTTAGTACTCTTGGTAGTTTGGTTATTTAATTGCACTCTGCATTTAAACATAAAACATCTTGACAAAGAAATATGCAAGTAAAAAAAAAAAAACTAAAGTACTTTTCCTTTATATCCAATAACAATAAAGGTATTAACATTAAAAGAAGCTTCAAAATCTTCAGATGAGAAATTGCTGAACATTTGATTTACATATAAATTAGCAGTGTTTGCTACTTTGACCGAGACATTATCTGTAACTCATCATGAGATGCCACAAATAATAAGAGTTCATAGCAATAAAGTTATCTATATTGCAAAAGTTGTTTTAGTAACAATATTCCACGTTTCCTTCAATAATAGGAATGTAACCATAGAAATTGTGCAAATTTTTGCATTATCACCACTTAATTACATCGCGTAAAATCCTCTGGCCTTCATTCACTTATTACCAGTTAAAAATCCCAGTAAAGCACATAAAGTAAATTAAAAATTGCAATCCTCCATGCCCAATGTGCCTCTGATACATAAAACCAAATTACACCTCCATCTGTCCCTTATGGCTAAAGGACTTTATGAGAGTTGCACGCGTGTGTGGCTGCTTGAATTGCAGCTCAGGATTCGGAGTGGTTGGCGTCCTGAGAAGACTGTCGCACTGAAGGTAATCGCTCCGCCGCTTTTGCTCTTTGTGCCAAGAACTTGTCAAATTCTTCCGAAGAAAACAACCAGTATTAAAATTAGTTTTTGTGTAGAAAAGCAAGTGAGCTGTAAGATTGCTCACCTTCACTTGTGACACCATCAGAGTCCTCAAAGTCGTCATACTGTGCCACAAACACAAAAGACATGTTTTTGAAAGTTGCATGTACAAAAACCTTCAATTTAATCTGAATAATTAATCCTACTGCTCACCACATCATCATCCAACTCCAGCCATTTCTCAATATCCTCCATGACGTTGGACTGCTTGACGGGAATCTAAGAAAACAGAAAAATATATCAAACGCAATAATGACTGTGTTTCACTCCCCTCAAAAAAAAAAAAAGCCCACAAAATAAATATCCCAACATGACCCAAAGAGGAGAAAAATTCTAAGACAATGACACAAGACAGACCAAAGCAAACCTTTCCATGCTCCTTGCGCACCCACATCAAAATCCAACAATCATCTAAATCTTTGACACTTTATATAGCATGCAAAACAAATATTTTCAGGCGCTGGAAAAAAATAAACCACTAACCAAAATAAAAGTAAACTGCAACCTCATGAAAATGACAACAACTACCACTACAACAAAACCTAAAAAAATGTGAATGAGACACATTTTGGACATGGACCCACCATTCCCCTTTTAATCATCCAGTCTAACTTTGGTGAGGAGCTGTGGGAGGAGGCTGGGCTGTGATCCTTCGTTGCAGAGATAGAGAATCATTTCAGAATAGTATCAAGTGATTTCTATCTATTTCCTGACCACTAATATACTAGAGAGTTTGCAATTTGAGTCGGGTTAGCCACTTTCTAGCCAATGCAAAAAAAACAATGAAAACGTGACTTACCGCTTTAGCATTTTGCATGGTGTTTTCCTGAGCTTGTGCAAGGCCATCTAGTCCAATGTCTGCATGCTCGCTGAAACCAAATTCACCTCAACTTGAGCTGCCACACTCATAAGAATACTTCCAAAAAGCATATTATTCTTCATATTTTCTGTACCTTCCTCTTTGCGTTGAGCTATTTCTTTTCGATAAAAACGCATCAACTGCATCTTCTTCCCTTGTGTCTGTTTAAAAAAACAGCAGAAAGGTTTTGAAATCAGCTTCAAATAATTAAAAAAAAAAAAAAAAAAAAAAAAAAGGCAGAACCTACTAAGCCCCGCCATCTGGGTGGACAACGAGTTCCCTTTTGATGGGCTGAGTAAGTCTCCGTTGGAAACTGATGCAGCCGCAGATTCGCTCACATTGAGGTCTGTTAGGTTTACATAAGGATGGCTCTGCAAAAACAAAAAAAGAGATGTGAGCTGTCAACAATTAAAAAAAAAAATAAAAATCTAGAGACAAGGTTACCAACCTGTTGTGTTGCGTTTGGACCATTTGTTAATTGTCTTTCAAACCTAAAAACAGCAACAAAAAACAACAGTAACAAAAGGTAATAGGTGAATTTTTAAATACAATTAAAATCCAAATGTGGTTTACCTGTGATAGCGCGAGAAGGCGGTGTTCATCTCGTCATTGGTTGCTAGCAACTCTTGAATCAGCTTCTCCTCACTTAGCCTGGGGACAATCTTCACTATCCTGTCTTGCATTTCCTTACATACAGTGTATAACTGCTAATGACACAATCCAAAAAAAAAAGAATGTATGGGCAGGGGGGGTCGTGATGGTGCAGATGTAGCACATGTATAAAGCGCGAGATCAGGTAAGGGCAACGACAAACGATTTTCTTGCAGAATAAAATAAAAGCAAAATGATGTCCCAAAATCAATTATACCACAAAGTGTCATTTTTTTGTACCTCCAGCAACTCCATGTCAGCTTGTTTTATGGTGACAGGATCCATCTGACTCATCATATCGGACATCATTGTGAGATTATTCCGCACCACCCCCAACTCTGCCTTTAGTGCTCCCACCTGGATCATTAATGGTTAAAAGTTTACCTAACAGCAATTAATACTATTTTGGCATGAAACACAAAAGGGGGGGTGTTAATAAAGTCATGAAATATCCCTTGAAGTGCATCACCTGGTTAGGAGTGAAGGCATCACCTGCGTCTAGGGTCTGTTTTAGTTCAAGGGTCTGAGGTGGGGTTAGGGGTTTGGAGGACAGCAGCACAGCAGGGGCAGTAGCAACTGCAGGCCCGTTCTGAGACGAGGTCTGCTAAGCCAGGCGCAGAAAGCACCCGAAAAGAAAAGGTTGACCAAAGATGAAAGGTATGTGTTTAAGAGTTAGTCGTGGAAAAAGTGGTTGTACCCTTTTGGGGGCATGGGCTGATGGGTAGCCTTCCAATTCCGTTGTCGGGAACTCCAGGCCTTTCCTGCGCAGGTCTTCATACACCGACACCACACCAGTCAGGTCGGGCGAGCTACGGAATGCGTCTGCCCACGCCTTAAAAAGATGACGAACATAAAAACAATACAAGATTTCATGGAATGTGACCACAGATTAAATTTTTATTTTTTTTATGCGGCCCAGGCCGACCTGTATAACGCCGAGTACTCTGTCGTGTACGATCAGAGGAGGGTTGTTCCTCGGGATGATTGAACGGACTAGAACCCCTTCGATGAAATCCCTTGTCGTCACAAGAATGTGAAACCTGTAGCCGCAGTTTTTCACACAGGTTTCCAGCACCTTGAACAAAAAAAATGTATCTTATATCTGATTACACATGACAATAGCAACAACAACAGGGCGGAGGTGTGGCGAGACACTCACGGTGAGTGCCAGCATGACCTCCTTAAAGTTCTTGTTCCCCACAATCCTTTTCTTTATGGCTCTGACTGCATCTTTTGGTCTGGAATTAGAGAATGTTGACCTTTCAGATACATGTAACCTTGAGCTTGTTGATTATAACACACACACACACACACGTGTGCAGTCTGGAAAACAAACACACCCTTCCTCAGAGCCGTTAACCATGTCGCAGATCTCCATGTTGATAGACCAGTCTTCTGATGGCAAGCTTGAGCTGGTTGCAATCTCTGTGTCAGAAAAAAAAACAAAAAAACAGACAGATATGTGTTGTAAATGTGTATTTTGTTGTATTGAATTGAACATTTTAGATTAGAGGTGATAAAATATTATTTCACTGTAAAAAAATCTAAAAAATCTATTTAAAAAAGTGTTTGTTTATTTGATACAGATAAGAGACATTTTCATTTAATTCCAATCATTTTTAGAATACTGGAATGAGCTACCTTCATCTTAGAACTTTTCTAGCTGAAAACATGCTCAAGTGTTGAAATAATGCAGTGTAAGCAAAATTAAAAAATATCTAAAAAGAGAATTATTTATTACACCTGAGGGCGTTCAACACAATATAAATATAATAAAAAAATAAACATATGTGCAGTAATATAGATAACAATAAATGCATTTTCAATCGTCTTCAGGTTACTGGAAAAAAGCTTTCAGACCAGTAATACTTCCCAACACGTAAAAGAGATAATTAACATATCTTTTTTTAAAAAAATACGCACTGTATTTGCATGAGTCAAGGCAAACGCTTGACAATTTGCATCTGATTGAGGTCAGCAGGAAATCAACCCAGTTTCGACCAATCGATTTCTACCTTGCCATGTTTTTGATCCCGCCTCTTTCTCCCCATTGGCTAGCAAACACGTTAATCAAGCATTACCTATTCGTCTCAATAAAGGCTTATTTATTATTGAAGGAATGCAATTTTATACACCACGAGTGCATGGCATTTAGTGTTTGCATTTAAAAAGCAAAATAATTGTAAATGTTCGCGAAAAATGATTAACAGAGATGCCGGGCGTTGTCAGCATTTGGTGGTTACATTGAAACCATGCATGAATGGCTGGAAAAGAAGCTTACCGATTCGCTGTCCGATTGGCGTGCTGTACGGGTTCCCGAGTAAAAACTCCATCGCGCGCACCGACGAACCGGGCCGAGCCGTACGCACCAGGCGGCCGAGCTCGTTGCTGCACCCCGCCTGCTTGCAGCACAAAGTGGGCCACCGGTTGAGCTGCGTCACGAATTAAAGGGATAGCGTCATCGAATCATCTCTTAGACCTTCCGGTAAAAGTGCGCCACGCTCTGGCTGTTTTTAGTACTACATGAATATGTCCAGAGAGGAGAGATCTGCTGCTACCATGGAGACTGAAGACATAAATGCTGTATATACATTTTTATTGATCAGAAGCAATGGTGCTTGTGACTATAGATGCTCGCAAGACAAAGCAATTTGTTGTAGTTGATACAGATCATGATGAATATGTTAAAGGTCAACCATGCGACAAAAAAGTTACCGAATAAAAATGCAGCCTTACATGATTGGTAGGACTTTTTGTGATTTGTCGCCTTCAAAACTAAAGGATTCATCACTCTACAATTGATTGATTGATTGATTGATATCTTTATTTCGAACATCCAAAACAAAAAAGAAAAACAAAAAAAACAAAAAACAAAACAAATAACACTCTAAAGTGCCACATAAGTCCATACAACAAAAAAATAAACCAACAAATAGAAAAAAATACATTAAATAAATTAATTAATTAATAATAATAATACATAAGTAAATAAAAAAATAAAGGATGCTCGAAAAGGAGTAGGAGGAAGCATAGCTTTTTAGATCAAAAAAGCTGTTAAGGAAAAATAGTGAATTGTCACATTTTCCAGGGACTCTTTTACGTCTCAGCAAGACAAGCCGCTTTTCCCGCTAACATCCAATTAGAGTGGGTTGACGTGTCTATATATTCACACTATGCAGCCCACTAATTAGTCTTCAGATTAAATACAGTGGGGACTGCTGGCTGTGCACGGCTCTGTTCATCCGCAACCGCATGTGATGGCCTTCAAATGCCTGCCAAGGATTGAAGTCGGATAACCAGAAGAAGTGGCCAGAAAAAAAAAAAAAAAAAACCACATTGGTTCATAGTTTGTTGCCATGTGAACAATGCTGAACTGTTTTTATTTCGGTCACAGGATAAAATGAAAAGAATGTTTACCAAGTAATTTCACATTAAGACCACCCACTGTATGAGTCATCTATGACTGTGTGTTTGCACCTACTTGAGGAGTGAGAACATCTTCTCACTATGTGGTGAACACTGACAATACTCAAAAGCAGATGCAATAGCATGCTTGTGATGAAACATTCATATATTTATGCCAAATAAGTCATGATTTCAATTTAATACAACATTGTCCAAAGATTTGCAAGCATGCACACAAATGTGTTACATGATGGAGCATGTGATGCCGCAGCAGTCTTTCAGTAGCGTTAGTCCAGTGTTTGTGATGAAAGATGTTGGTGGGTGAGAAGATTTGGGCACCATCTTCTGGTCTTGCAGAGAAGCTAATTTGAAAGGGAGGCATGGTTGTAAAAAATTGCCATTTAGTTCAAGATGATATATTTGAGATGTTTGTGAATGAGATGCTCACCTTTTCTCCCCGAAATATTTTGAAATTTGGGCTGTAAGAACGCCGCCATTTCTATGTCTTCTTCTCTTTCTCTGTGAAGAAAATTTGTTTTTGATCCTTGAAGCGGAAAGATGATGTAACAATTTGATATCAACCTGAGCCGCTCGAATTCCACATCATCTACAAGGAAGTCTCTGGTCTCCACCAACTTGCTGATCTGCTGCAGAAGATCCTCCTCCCTTGTCCGATTCTCCTTGGACTTGTCTTGGTCTGTTTAGCAGTCACACACAGATAACGCAAATCTCATAGACTCATTTTCAAGTTGATGCTGACATTTAAGAACATCACATGACCCATTTTCCATTTTGATTTATTTTATATTTATTTAAATATTCTGCAAAGGTTATTGGAATAGAATGTTTTCTATCTGTTAGTACACCAAAACGAATTAAATAGCAAATATAAGCTTTTTGCTTTTAATAAATAATTTTCATAAATTAATTTTAATTAAATATTTTTTTTTCCTTCCAGTTAACAGTGTGTGTCATTTTAAGATGCTGATTGGCTGAAGCTGCCAAAAATATACAGCCACGTTTTTTTGTTTTTTTAATTATTGAGGATGATGATGAATACATTCAAGTTCACATTTCAGTTTACATTGTTGTTCTTTTTTTTTTTTCTTTCTCACTTTAAACACTACTATGGTCTGTACTGATCTTTTTAGTTGCCACAGCAACCTTTCCTCATAGCTCTAGAAGTCATACAAACTTAATAGGGGTGGAAATCGTCATCCAGCATTGCATTCAAAAACGAAGATTAATTGGCCTTGAAAATTCACCTATCGCCATTTTGTTTTCATCCTAATATATACGTAATCATTTTTATCACAACACCTGCAGCTGCTGTTTTTGAATGTACCTGGGATGGAAACCAGTTTTTGCAGCTCTCGCTTCAGCCTTGTAATTTCATTACACAACTGGATGTCATCCATCCTGTATAGAGAAAAAAAACATTCCATTATAAGATGTGACCTTCTAAATTATTATTATGTGGTCTAGCCTTGTTCAGGATATTTCCTACAGCATTGCAATTCTGTAAATAACAGAGCAGGGTCTTGGCAGAAAGTTGGTGAAATCATTAAAAGTAAAGCTGAAAAGCGGAACAAAAAAAAGTTTGTGCTCTGGGTTAGATAGTGTGGGCTGTCCACACACTTTTCACATCATTACATGGTTCTCCTGAGGGACTGTTTCAGATATCTCAAGCCTGCTCGTTCACCAATAAACCATATTGTTTATTGATAAAAATAAAATAAGATAATACATCTTACATGTATCTCAGCTCTGATTCTCTTCGCACGAGGACGTTTCGTAGTCCCTCGATTTTGAGCAGCTCCCCTTCGATGTCCTCGAGTGTGACCGATGAATCGGCCATGGAGATGACATCTTCTGAAGAGTAACAAGACTATATTTCTTAGATTCATATTTTGTATGATGTCGAAAAATCACACACACAAAAAACAATGCGAGTAGGTTTTGTTACCATGACAATCAGGGGTGGAAAAAATGAGAGAATAACTATTTCTCTATTTGGTGGCACTTTAGAGATATGTTTTGCTAAAAGGTCTCAAGTGCTTGAGTCATGGTAGCCTATAAGTACCCAGGGCAACAGCATGACAAAAAAAAAAAAAAAGAGGCTTCACAAAGTAATATTAAACTTAACCTCAAGGAGGGGACCGCAAAATATCATCCTTCTGACCACAAATGGCCCCCGGGCTGCAAGTTTGACACCACTGGTGTGTGGCTATCAAATAATGGGCAAGTTGTATTTAAAATAACATAAGTGAAGAACAGCTTGCCCACACACATTTTCAGAAATATGCAAATAAGCTTTACTTGGTTGTTTCTTTTAATATTAAACAGGGTGAGCTGGCACTCCTGAGACCCAACTATTTGAATACTGGCCATTAAAAATTCATTTTTCTACAATACGTCCAATTTAAAGAAATAAATGAACTGTAATCATGTTTGTAATGAAACGCTGCAGGCTCCACTAATTGCACTCTGGCTGCAAGCTGCTGTTACGTCAATTAGCTTGTTGTAGCATGAAAATTGCCAGCCCTACTAAACAACAACAGCTTAGTTGCAAGGCACAATTTTATGGATAATTTTAGAGAAGCCTTTTCAATGAGCCTAAATTTTTAATAGCTTTTTTTTTATTGGCTCTAATATTGTCCATATTGAGAGTATGGGTTGATTCTGATAAATGAAAGAATATGATAGAATATTTCAAATATAATAGACAAATTTTATGCACGGATCCTCCAGGTTACAGTTCATATGTTAATTGAAGCCATAATTTCGGTGACACTGATTAACTGCAATAGCACCCCCCCCCCCCACCTCTTGCACCCCCACCCCCCCTACAACATGCCTCCTCTCCTGCTCACCAGTAGCGATGAGTCACCCAGTAGAGCTGAGATTTACTTTTAATTACCTGTGCTTGGCTGAAAAGACATTCACACTCTCAGGCAGTGAGTCACGGTTGATGCCACAGCTATACAACCCACCAGGACATTCTGCAATTTAATTCATTCAATGGACAAAAACATTCAATGACCAGTTTGGGAATTGGACTAGTAAAGTCATGTGGAATTGCTCCTTCTGGTTCTATCATTTTTCTCTAATGATTGACCAATTTATAACTTTGTCCTGGTGTTGCGGAGCCTGTCACTTTTAATCATTTTCATCTGTCAAATGCATGTGGATTATCTGGATGGAAAATGTCACCTTGCATGCAGGTGTTATTATTATAATGAATAGATATAAGTGGATTTATGCAAAACAACTGATAGTGGACAACGAATGGAATCTAGTAAAGGTCTTTGGTTGTTTAAAAAAAATATCTAACTGGCTATGCCACACAATAAGTGTCAACACCAAATCATTGGACTGTATTGCATATTCAGTCAAAATATAAATAGTCAATAATTCCTACAATATGGTCACAAAATAAACAAATCATAATTATTAATATGCAATGTGGTATACAAAACAAATAACATGAGGACTTTTGAAGCTGATGCTTGATTTTTTTTTCCGGCTCGAAAAAGTCAGAATAAAACAATTTTCTAAATGGGCACGAAAAGACTTTTAAGAACCTGTATGAGTTGTGATGTGGATCATGTTTAAAAATGTCTTGTTTTGACCACAACACATAGAACGAGCATTAAAAAAAAAAAATCTCTTTTTTTCAAAGAAGCAGAAGCTCACCAGATTTCTCATTTGCTTCATCCATTTGTGCCTGGTCCAAAAGTCGTCTCGTTCAGAAGATGTCTGTTATTCCATGTTCCTCCTCAACAGTCCTATGAGGCACTGCTGTTTCACCAGAGGGAACACAGAGAGAGCTGCGCGTGGATGCTGAACCTCCTAACACTGACGGATCTGACAGGACCACTCAGCAACGCCCCCTAATGACACATACATGTAATGACAGGCCACCAGTAGGATAAGTATAGCAGCTACAAATGAATTAAAACTATTATATGACTTGAACAGGATAATTCAGTGATTAAATAATCAAAAAGCCTAAATTATCCAGAGGTGGCACTGAGATCTTCAGTGGGGACAGAATCTGTCTATAAAACTTTTTTTTTTTAAAAATACAGTGAATTAATCTGCCCTGATGTCTCTCTAGCACATCAGGTTTTAATTATAACAATATAGATTGAGTAATATTTATGAACTAAGGGCTGGATTTAGAAAAATTAAATATCTCAAAAAACAAATGCATTAGAAAAACGTAAATATAGACAATAAATAAAATAAATCCAAGTGGCGTACTGGAAGCAGAACAGCCGAGTTAAGAGCATATAAATTTAGGAATACATTATTCCAGTTCATGGAAAAAATATAATTTCAGTTTTTAAAAGGAGATGAGTACTTCTGATATTTAGAAAAGGCCTCTTCTAAATAATAGTGTGCAAACAGGGGCCTTGGTGAATGTGATCAACATTTAAACATTCACTGTGCCATTTCACGTTGGCGAGGAGAAAAAAAAAAAAAAAAAAAAAAGACAAGAATGGTGAGACACCTGCTGTTTTAATAGTCAACTGAGCTCTAACCACAAAGGCATTAGCTGGATGGGGGCGGCTCTCTCATCAGAATTACCTGATTGAGTTCCGCTGGTAAACAACATAATATGGATGAGTTGATTTCACAAATTAGGCTCTTGAGGGGGGGGTTGGCCATATGTTCAGTCAAAGCTGTATGCATCTATTGATATCCTTGGAGAGTTCATTTGTAGCAAAGAAAAGATTTGAATTTGAATAAAGCAATTTACTGTTCAACACAAATACTGTACATATCGAGAAAAGTCACCTCATTCCAACATTAGCAGGAATTAAACAGATTAGGTGCCAAGTGGGTGTGACAGGAGAGGATAGCACAGAAGCCGAACCTCGCCTTGTGCACACGTCTTGTATTTGCATTTTTATGGAGCGGATTTGCTATTGAGCCTTCCTCGCCTCTCGTACAGTCCTGCGAGATGTTTGCTGAAAGATGAGCGGCTTGTGTAAATGTATAACAACAGTTTATGCCTCCACTCCATAAAATAACAAAAGCAAGGGAGGAAAAAAGACTGATCTTAGATCTAAGTGGAATATTTTTTAGGGTGATCCCGAAATAAAGATATATAAATATTCCTGGCTTTGGTATTCACATATTCACCTATTTAGCAGATTTTTTTTTTGTAAGCTATTTTATGTTAGTCACTGAAAAGCTGTTTGGCCAACGCAATAAAAAAGTATTAGTGTTAAAGAAATATGTTGAGAAGTTACATTTAGACACAAATAAAGGTTTTCTGTGATCCACAGTGGAATTTGGGAACTTTGACAATTTAGAGTAAAATATACCTGATAAATTCCATTATTTATTTATAATTATTTCTTATGTCCATATCGGGCAACATTGTCCTGCATTATTCATTTTTTGTTGAAACTTCACACTTGAGTGTTTGCTTTATTTTCTCACGGTTGAGATTAGGGCTTCAGTGTCTTTCCATAATTACGGTTCTTGCTACCGTCATCTTCCATAGCTTTATCCAGCCAGTCTCTTTCTTCCTCTGACTCCGAGTCACTCGCCTCGATGGCATCTGCTGCCAGAAGACGAGAATAATTGATCCTGTACTGGCGGGGGGCGTTCCACTGGAGCAGAGGCAAGCAAACGCACCACAGTATCAGAACCACGGCCGCCCCTCTGAAGAGCCAGTCCAGTCCACACCAGCGTACGACGAACCCTCCTGCAAAACTTCCTAATGCACTCCCAAAATCTAAAGACAAGACATTGTAGAGTCTCTTTATGCTACGCTCCGTTCCCGGCGTGGCGATATCATCGCTGTGGACTTTGACGGCCCACCAGAAGGCTCCGCAGCTAAAACAGCTGAAAAGCTGAGCAGGTAGCACAGCCCAAGGTCCCCACAGGAATGAATAATACAAACATTGTAATCCAAGAGCGGCCGCACCTAGCGCCAGAACTCTCCCTGAGCCGAGCAGTCGAGTCAGTCGGGCAGCCAGGAGAGGGAAGGCGGCCTGTGAGAGTAACGCGAGGCTGAGAGACACCCCCATGTGCAGCTCGGTGCTGTGGTGATCTCGCATCTGCCATAAAAGGAAGTTGTCCACATTTGATCGGGTCGCCCCCATTAACAGGGCGGTGACGGCACAGAGCACGGCACGCTGGGAGCCGCGAACCAGCTGGATGGCTTTGAGGGGTCGGTTGACTTTGCTTTGCTGCTTGTTCAGGTAAAGAGGGAGGAACGCCGCGATGGGTAAGGCCAGCGCCGACACACCGGCGTAGCAGAAAAAGTGCACGGCGGTTCTGGACGTGCCACCGAGGATTGAACAGTTTAACCGGCTGACGAGGAATCCCGCTCCTCCGACCCCGGACGCGGCTCCGAGTAAAGGCCACACACCGGTGCTGCTGTAACGATCGGAAGCGTCGGCGAAATCCAGATAATCGTGCAAGCTGTCGTCCGCTGTCCACTCCAGAGGAGCCGCCATCAGCTCCCATATGGACACTGTGATAAGTACCAGGAAGAACAGTTGGTGTTGAACATCCATCACCTTCAGGCTGGATAGAAAATCTAATTGACCTTCCTCTGCCTCCCGTTTGTGTTTCTTCTTCCTCACTAAGTTTTTGTTCTTTGGTTCCTCTGTATTGTTTGTTCTTCCCACAGGAAGCTGTGAAGTTCTGTCTTCTGCAACATCTGTTTTGTTTGCAGGAAATGGGATTGTTAACCAGGAGGCCGGATCCGTGCTGACTTTGAGCTGAGGCTCTCTGGGGGATGGAGTGCTTCTCAGATTTGAGTCATTACAGATGTTATGAGTTTGCAAATCAGCAGGTGGAAAAAGAAGCAGGACTAGCGCCACCGCGGCTGAACACACCACTGAGCCGTGAATCACCGCTCGCCTCTTGTTGTACATCTTGGCGAGCAGGCTGGAGAGAGGCTGCCACAGCAGTGATATGATGTGCTTGGTGCCCATGATGATGCCGACCATCTCAGGAGCGAGGCCCAGGTCTCTGAAGTACAGTGTGAGGAAGGGGAGCAGGCAGGATTTGGCGCAGGAATATAGGAAGTGAAAGGCTCGGGCCAGAGCGAGGGTCCGCTTGACATTGATCTGCTTGGTCTTCCTCATGGTGGACTTCCTGATTGGCTTCACATGAAGAAACTAGGAAAACAAGAGCAGGAAAAAAGTTCCATTTAAAAGTCACATTTGGATTTACAAGTGTATAATGTTTCATTGTTATTTTTTTCAATGACACCTTACAGGTAATGAAAAGCCCAAATTCATCATTTGAGAAAAGAAAAACAATCGGAATAATTCTAAATACAAATATTAGGTATGAACGTCTAAAAAATATTTTCCTACATGTTTAATCTGAACTGTTTTAGTTTTTAAATTTGAATTGAAATACTAATATAGTCTCATTAATACACATTTCGCATATTTTTACTCTAAATAAAGATATTAAAAGAGAGAAACAATGCAACCAGCTGCCAGGTATTTCTAAAACTATACCTCAAACTTCGAAGCTTACTGCAACCACAAATCTAAAGTTGAATGAATACTTCTCCGATGGTGTCAATCAAAACTGATCATTATAATCCTCGTAAAGCAACGTTTTACTCAATTTCTTGTACAAACTTGTACCTGGTGAAGTGTCCGCCGAGTATGCGTGCAAAACGCATATCACACAAACGCTTATGATATAAAAGGATCGGGTGGGAAAAAAAAACAATCGGCTTAATGCAATTTTTCTTTTTAGCGTTTTCTAAAGCAATAAGGAACTTGTCCGTCACGAACACCTGTCAGGCTGGATGCACCGGTTCGCTCATCGAGACGTGGAATACGTCCACGTCACATTACTCCCACTGCTTCCACATTATAAAATAAAACATTAAAGAAGTACCTTTTTTTATTTCTTCTCTGTCACGGTGCTTAAATTGTCGCATTGTGCATTTTCCATCACGAAGTACAGCTTTTTAGATGACTATTTATCTCGACCTGTTTGCAGATTCTTTCAACTTGTTCGAATGCGTTTACTGTACACCTGGACAATAGTTTAGAAGACTACAGCGACCCCTTCAGGCGAGGATGCCGAAGTAAAATTGGTTGTTTCATTATGGCATCCAAATGTTACCTGTCACAATGCCTTAAAAAAATACATACTGGTACATTTACATGTACAAACACACCATTAGTGAATAATCTCAATTTAATTGAAAAACAAGTTTATTGTTAGTTAATTTCACGGACAATCCGAGGTGTTTTCAGGCATGCGAGGCAGAGAAAGAGATGAAGGGAAGGCAAAGCATGGAGCAGTAAGATGGATGCAGAGGCTGGACCTGGCCTGGTGAGGGTTTGTACTTCCAGTCTGAACTGCTTCCCGGTTTACAGCACAAAGACACTTCAAGCCTAAGGACACAGACACTCATTTGTTGTCATGGAAAGAAGCCTCGAATGGCCTCAAGAGTGCGGAGAGAAGGGCACATCCTGGTGCGGTCACCTCCCAATTGCATTTCTCGAGGAAAAATCAAATTTGATACACATAATACTATTTTTCATACTTCACCCATTAAAATAGAGTAATTGTTACTTGAAAAGTACTATAGTGACCTCCCGCTAATTGCACAATCGCGAAAATTCCCATTATGGTTTCTAATTTCCTACCTGCTGACACTTTGCAAGAACTTCCTCTCGTCTTGATCTAGACACACAGCAAAGGTTGTCCCACCTTTCTTGCAAGTGACCTCAATTCTGTTGACGTTCACCTCGGATTTAGAGGAATGCTACCAGAGGGATGTGGGGAAGTAATAAATTCAGACGAGTTTTTTGCAATACAAATAAATAAAAATAAAAATAATGTTCACCTGGCTGTTGTTCTTTTTAGACTTGGGACAGTTTTTCTTTGTGACTTCCGTCACGGAGAGCAACAAGCTTTCACTTCTAGACTCTTTAGAGACAGGATTCAAATTCACTTAAATATGTTACAACGTTCAAACTGTTTTTTTTTTGGTAAAGATTAAATGTGGCACACCGAAATGTTCAGGTTTGCTGGAGGCTTTTTGAATATTTATAGATGTGCAAAGCATTTCTGCTTGGATCCATTGACCCCTTCCACTGCAGGCCACCTGCAAACACAAATTATTTGAAAAGTAAAGCGGCTCAATTGTATCAAATCACAATTCCATTTTAGCACCTTATTATAGGCAACACTGAGTGTTAAAGGGACAGCCTCGCTCTCTTCATCAATTCCAAACCTCTTACTGGCAGCACCTGCGAGATGAACAACATGAATACCTGTCAAGTGTTCCAACGTCTGCTTCTGGATGTCACCGTGTGACTCACCCATGGTCTTCACTGCTCTGGTTGCAGCCATATGTCCAAGCTCAACAGAATGAATAAATACTTCACTTCTCTCCTCTCCGCCGGCCAGGGTCATCTGTGCAGACAAAAAGAAATGAAGAAGAAACAAAAAGAACTAGCAAAATGTGTGACATTTTCTACCAACCTCAGCCTGGTAGAGCTGCACCAGGACAGGTTGGTCCGCATGTCTACAGTAGTAAAGAACCAAATCAGCCATCAAGGGAAGATGCTCCTCACCGCCATTGTTCTCCAGGACACCTTCTTCCTTCCAAGCAGGCTGCACCACAGGAATCCCCAAATCAGACTTAAAATATTGCATCTCGCCTGTTACAATTATAATTATAAACCTGACAAAGGACTTCCGAGGAGAGACTGAGCAGACTGTGGACGCTTCGATCATACCAGGGATCCATCATTCCCAACAACTGGGCTAAATCTGTGGTGCTGCCATCTTGGGAAATACCATTAGTCTGCCGACAAGATTTAACGAGCATTAATATCATCAGATACCGAATGTCGGTGATAAGGAGTAAGAAGATCTCACCACAGAGGGAACTTTACTTTCTCTGTGTTTTCTCGTAAATGTCCTTTTTGAGGGAACAAAGTAAAATTGCAATTTGCACATTGTGGTGAGTCGGGGACATTTGGCTTCTTTTTGCTGGAGGTCGCTGTAAGCCCTCGCCAGTCGTCCGGCTTCTCTGTCCCGACCGAATACGAGTACTCGCACTAGAGTAACCGCCTGTGCCGTGTCGGTTTCGTTGCTACTCAGGATTGGCCTCCTAAGGATACAGAGATGTTTTTGCGGGGAGAGAGGATCTTCGCCGCTTAGAGGGCAGGACACAGAAAATGTATGGAGAAGTTGATCCTGGTTACATCGAGATTGCTTGAGGTGTGACCCAAGATTACGTGGGTTCTTGAAAAACAAGGAGAAGTGCTCCATCCCTAAGAGGCTTTTGGATTTCTTCTTGGGCTTCTTCATACACTTTGATGGACTTTTTTGTCCCTCAGTTGTGTCCTCATGTCGTATGACATCACTGAAGTCACTTTCCACAAACGCTGAGTTTGTGGACACAGAGCAGTTAGAGGCGAAGGAGTCACTCAAAGAGGACGATGGTTGGTTCTCCAAGCTATGATGAGCTTTCAGGATGTCTTCTTCTTTCATATCAACATCATTACAATCATCCTCATCATCAAGACACACCAGAGGAGAATCCTGGCAACATTCTCTCATGAGAATATTATTGAGAAAATCTGGAATATGAGGAGAAGAAGTTACAGGAGTTAATAAGTATGATTCTGGTAAGTCAACATGGTGGTGTTCAGTCACCAAAGTTGTCGTTTTCCCAGTAGCTGGTGTAACATTTAGGAAAAGGCAGCGTGAACGTCTCAGCAAACCCTGAGGAGATAGAAAGATAACATTTTGAGAGACATGATTTACTTTTTGCAGGCCACATAAAATGATGCGACGGGCCGGATCTGGCCCTCAAACCTTAAGTTTGACACCAGTGCTGTAAAAATATATTTTACACTTTATAGTTTATTCTATACAGATTTTTCTTAGTTATTCCTGGGTATGGCGCTCAGATTCTCCCCATTGCATAGCCATTACCTTAAATAATTAAAATGCTTCATTTGGACGGGCACAATGGTTTGTAATATGGACAACAGTGGTTGTGTCATTGCCATGGCAACCCTGATTCACCTACTTCAGTGGTCAATAGACAGCGTATTGGGAACCTGTACATTTGTGCTTGGGCTCACGATTCTGCTTCTAGAAAGTACTTACCAGTATCCAAGTAATCATCTCCAGCTCCGGGGATAAGGTTTTGTCTGAGCCGATCGAGAGTCTCTACAAGATTTTCCCTGGCAGTGCTGAGGTCTGCTGTGGAGGCTGCTGTGTCCATACAGCAACTTACAGTGTCCAGTAGCTGCTCCAGCTCAACAGTCTGTTTTTTCTATACCAATATTGGGAGGTTTGAAAAAATACCACACTCAAAGATAACGAGAAGCTTGTTGCTACCTGCAAAGCATCACGGAGTCCCTGCAGGTGGACTTTGGTACCGAGAGCAGCCTGGAAGCTGTGCAGAATGAGGGTGATGGTGATGTCTCGTTTGGACTGATGGCTTACACTCAGTTGCTTGGAGACCGATTGGACCTCAGGGGGGATATCCTCATCTGGACTCACTAAAAGCACGATCCTATACATACAGTACATCCCAGAAAACAATTAGCTCTCTAATGATGCATATTCGGTCTTCATGTGTCTGGTTAAACTTACATCGTTTTTGAGTGTCGGTTCTCGGTGGAAATGCCATGCTCTGTTTTCACCAATCTTTGAAATGATATGCCTGACACAAAAGTAAATTGATTGTATCTCTGCAAAATGTATCAACAGCATGCATTCCTCACGAGTGCCCTCTAGCGGTCAAAAGACACCTCTACAATTATTATGTTTCAAATCATTTTGCCTGACTTTACCGGGTGCTCTGAGCTCGTTATATATTACATTCAGCAAGTGTTGACAGGCCGTGCAGTAAGGATCTGGCCAGGATAGGAAATTGTGAAAGAGAAGGTAAGCTTCCCACAATACATCACAATCTGGGTGCAGGTAAGGAGTCTGTGGGATAAGGAGAAATCACAAAGATATGAAATTGTGTTAAAACTCCAGAAATTGTTTGGATGGCAAGTACTCACTTTTAAAAGCGTTGATGAAAATAGGAGCGTAAGAGGCACCACCAGTTCGTACTTACATTGTACAAGTACCTGCGACAGTTAAAAACACTGTCATTCCTTCTATTGCGCTTGCCAATGTGGAAAATTGTGTTGCTGCTTGAATTTTTACCTCCTTTGTTTTCTTGACAATTGTCTGCAGAAGAAAGGGGAAGTTGAGGGGATCTCTCATTGCCAGTTCCTCCAAACACCAGCGATTCATGCACAGCCCAGCTGATCAGACAGACGAAAACACGCAAGAGACTTACTATTTCTCTTTTTGGGTTTCAATATGAGTTTTTTGTGCATCCTTATTTCTTTGCGTCCTATTGGTACAGCTTATGCATCAGAATTAAACACCTGTTCATTGAAATTAAGTAAGACGGTAGCCGGAAAAGACTTTTGTATATGGCTTGAATAACTAATTTGGACTAGAATGCCACCAAAGAAAGGTAATAGTTTTTTTTTCTTGTCCAAAGGGAAGCCAACCTCCAATTTATTTTTGGAATAATATGTTCTGTACAGCCCAACTGGTTTAAACACAATGTTCTGATTAATGTTTGGTTCGTGGAATATAAATTAAACAAGCAAAATCCTATTATTTTTATCCAACTCAAGGGGCGGCCATTTTGTCACTTGCTGTCGACTGAAAATAACCTCACAGTTGACAACCAATCACAGCTCGCCAGTTTTCTGAAGCTGAGCTGTGATTGGTTGTGACCTGGTGATGTCATTTTCAGTCGACAGCTCGTGGCAAAATGGCCGCCCTCTGAGATGTCCAAAATAGGGGAATTTTGCTGCTTAACTCATATTCCACAAACCAGAATTCCGTGTTTAGATTAGCTGGGGGCGCATACAACATATTATTGTATGACAAATGTATGTTATTGATTGATGCAATCCAGGTTTTGCAGTTGGTTCTTACCGTTCCAGAGTTGCTTGTCAAAGGTGTTGAATTCAAGGTCACAGAGGCAACGTTCAAGGACATGCTGCAGACGATCTTCCGTGCATGAGTTTTGCTCCATTGTCGCATTCACTGCAACCACAGAGAGAAAGAAAAAAAAGAAGCAGCCTATTATGGTATAAACAAAACTCTCAAATTTATCTTCTTGTTATTATAGTTAATATCTCCCATCCACTACTTTTATCCGAGCCCTTTAGTGATTATAAAAGACTCACAGATGCAGAGCAACAAATGTCCAGTGTATACAATGCAGCCTCCCACTTCCTACTCACACAATTGACTCTCATGCAGCCTGAGCAAGTGGGCTGGCGAAGAACAAAAGCCACAACTTCTTCATTTTCATTCAGAAATTCACCACCCGACTGTCAACTCTATCTTCAAAACAGCAACGGAAATGAGTCTTCAAATACGACTTCTTACTTGATACCAATTTGACAGAAAATTGTAATAAAACAAAGCAACGATGAGAAAGGAACTGGAAATGGAATTGCCATGAGATTCCACAGTGTGACCTTTCAAACGTGGGCACTCGTACGGATGTTACATTATTGTCTCCGTGTGCCAGCTGGGCTTTGGTGTCACTTGACTAGTGATGAATGGCTCAACAAACAAAGACACTATAAGGTCTGCAAACAAAATGGTAACACACATGGCCTGACCTGTACCCATCAAAACAGGAAAAAGCCTCCTGCGAGGCAGCAAACTGTGCAATGAGCTATTATAGTGATATTTTAAATCCTTTCTTTTAGATATAAGACAAATGCAGCCTTGCCGAGAAAGACAAATCATTTGAGACAGGGTTTAAAATTCTTTGTAGTCCATATACAGCATAACTTGATGCCAGTAAAATTAATATAAATCACATGTGTAATGGGCAATTGGTAAACAAAGGCAAGAAATAAACAAGAATTTGGAATAGAAAATACAGGAATACATTTCTTTAAAAAAAAAAAAGTAGTACATTAACTTGACCAGAAGATGACGCTGTCCCCCACCAATGATTCGCCGAGGTTAGGCCCTCTCCTCTTTGGAAGGGTGAGAGGACCCCTTTTTCTGCAGCCCACCACAGATAGAATGGGGCAGACAGAGCCGAGGGTGGCCAGAGGTGTGACTGAGTGTGGACACACACAGACAGACAGAGAGACTCACAGCCATATCACCAGAGAGGAGAACACACACGTTTTTTTGTGTGCGTAAAGCGAGAAGGGTTTCTTTTTTTAAATTAGAGTTAGGATTTTTTTTTTCTCGGTAAGACTATCTCTCACTTGTCATAAATGTCATATTTCCAACTGTGCTGATGTTCTTTTCTCGTGAAGGAAGAAGTCACCAGAGCGCACGGACTACAATGCAAAGGATTTTGGAGATTTGGCTCACCTTAGTGACACTCTGCGCCCTGACCGACAAGGTCTTTGGGGGCTACGGGTTGAGCATGTTTGCTGCTCAGTCTTCCCCTCCAGACCCGTGCTACGACGAGAACGGGAACCCCCGAAGGTGCATCCCCGACTTTGTCAACTCAGCCTTCGGCAAGGATGTGCGAGTGTCCAGCACGTGTGGCTCCCCACCAGCCAGATACTGCGTGGTGTCCGAAAAGGGAGACGACAGGACGCGGGACTGCCACACCTGCGACGCGGGGGACCCCAAAAAGTGTCACCCGTCCGCTTATTTGACTGACCTGAACAACCCGCACAATCTCACCTGCTGGCAGTCGGAGAACTATGCGCAGTATCCCCAAAATGTCACCCTTACCTTGTCCCTGGGTAAGAAATTCGAGGTCACCTACGTGAGCCTGCAATTTTGCTCACCCAGACCAGAATCCATGGCCATCTACAAGTCCATGGACTACGGCAAGTCCTGGGTGCCGTTCCAGTACTACTCGACCCAGTGCAAGAAGATGTACAACCGGCAGAACAAGGCGGTGATCACCAAGCAGAACGAGCAGGAGGCCATCTGCACGGACTCCCACACGGACATGCACCCACTGACTGGGGGTCTCATCGCCTTCAGCACCCTGGACGGAAGACCCTCGGCGCACGATTTTGACAACTCGCCCGTGCTCCAGGACTGGGTGACCGCCACCGACATTAAAGTGATCTTCAGCCGGTTGCACACCTTCGGGGACGAGAACGAGGATGACTCGGAGTTGGCCCGAGACTCGTACTATTACGCCGTGTCGGACCTGCAGGTGGGCGGACGGTGCAAGTGCAACGGCCACGCGTCCAAGTGCGTCAAGGACAGAGAAGGTCATCTGGTGTGCGAGTGCAAGCATAACACAGCGGGACCCGAGTGCGACAGGTGCAAACCTTTCCACTACGACCGACCCTGGCAACGCGCCACCGCGAGAGAAGCCAACGAATGTGTCGGTAAGCCAAAATCCCTATTTATTATGATTATTTTTGCATTGTTAATAACCTACTCTGAAGTCAAAACTATTGCGCAATTATGGTCAAATTCAGCTTTTACGCACGGGAATTACGCAGCAACCTAAAGGTGTTTCTCCAAAATAAAAACAAAGCCTATGTTTTGCATGCTCACATTTCTAATTACTAGTACATGATCTAAACAAAAAATATTTAATTTAAAAAAACACTAGGTTTTAAAACTTCTAAGAAATGACTTAACTAAATTAATTGGACTTGTTTGGCTCCACTTTAAATTTCCGAGGGTTTTTATCATCATCATAATAATAATAATAATAATATGAGGATGCATTTTAGTGACTTCAGATTTTTAATTCCAGAGGAGAAAAGAAAGAGTAGGGTCTAATTTCAAAAACAGCAAGTGCATGCTCCCCAATACTGAAGAGTTGAGGAAACACAAGTACGTGCCATTACAGAACGGAGCGACAATTAGGCTGCTTTTAGTGACATTTTATGGCACCTACAGAGCCGCCCTTAAAAAGCCCGCGAGCGATTCAGAACATAGTGGGAGGTCATTTGAATCCTGATTTAAGAGTTCAGTGCAAGTGAACATACAGCTGTAATGTTTATTGTTTCAAGCAGTGCAAGGGACGGGGGGGATTCTGGGGGGGGGGGGGCAGTATCAACAAGTCACTACACTGAGCACGGTGAAGCAAAGCTGGAAAAGTAACAAGTTGTGACAATGCATTGGTCCGCTCAACCAAATAGGACAAGTGAACAAGTTGTTCCCCTTGGCCTCCGCCTTTGGCCTTTTGCAAAGGCGGCATGTGAGTGTATTTTACTAAAACAAAAGACTTGTCACTTGCGGGATCCATCTTGTGTGCGGGAACCCCCCACCCCCCCCTTTTCCACCATCACGTCTTTGACCTGCTTCAATAAGGTGGCATGAAAAGTAGTAAATGAATCCTGAGCTTCTTCATTCAGAAATCAATATCAAGAAGATAATCCCATGTGGATTTCATGTCGTCACTCACATATGATGACACGGGTCATGGCCCAGGCAGCTGCTTCATATTCTCGCCATGTGCAGTGTGGCAGTGACCCCCCCCCCCCCCCCCCCCCCCCCCCCACTGCCTGGCCTGACGGATGGGCTGCAAAGGCAACTGTGTGGGAAACTCCTACTTGCCAAGTGGACACTGTGAGTTGGAAACAGTAGCTTTTATCACTCACATGTGTAATTCCGCATTGTATTCCTTATAATACTACTCAATGAACAGGTGAGATGTTTTCAGATGGTTGCTTCATTTTATTTGCACCTTAGTACCATCACACCGAGTCCAAACCAATACAACATCAGAATAATGACCTTGACTGATCTAAAAAAAACCTCGATTGTGTCAGCGGTACTTGAACAGTCCTAAAAAAAAGGAGATATTTAAAAATATGGAGCATTCTGGAGATTGATGTTTGCTCATAAAGCAAAGTTTTGAGAATCAACAGCGTCACGCTGTGAGTCGTAAAAGGCAAAATAACAAGAGCGCCTTTTTAAAAACACTGCATTCTTTCCTTTCCTCAACAAGCATGACAGCAGCTCGCAGAAAGAAGAAACACCAGTTCGGACATGAAGCCTCTTGAGGCCCCAAGACGTCAACTAGTCTCCATTAGAAAGAAAATCCGCGAATTTGCTTCAACATCCAAACGTCTTTGTCCACGAAACTGACCACCGCTGATTGTGCTGCCCGCCTCACGTTTGGGTCAACAGGTTTTGGCCCCGCCAGGCCCCGCTCACCATCTGTCTCTCATTTGAGCGCTTTACCATTGGCTCATATGATGATTGGAGCAAAGGATGATGTCATAGATCTTTGGAGATGATTCTTCATTTGCACCCCTTGCTTCTTTTTCCTCCTTTTGCACATCACAGCGTGCCAATACCATGGCACAGGCAACCACTACTATTAAATTTAACGTAAGACCATAACGTTCACTCAAAGCCCGTCGTTAACACGCCAGCGAAGATGAGAACGAAATCATAAAAAACAACTACATGTGTTTCTATTGCGGTCCTTTGTTTGGATCTCCATTAATGACTACAATAGTTTGTTTCCCCTTTGGGTTGGAACATTACAACTTTCAGATGTGCTGGATAAATAGTTCAACCCAAAACAACAAATTGGATTTAATAATAAAGGTTACATGAGAATAGGAGGCGTAGTGAAAAAATATGTGGGGGCGGGAAAAATCGATTCCAGGTGAACGCAGAGACGTAAAACCTGCACTGGTTGATAGAAAACAGGTGCGAAGCAGGTTGGGGAACATTTTTGCGGCCTCCCAATAGGGTTGAAAGTCACACACCCTTGAAAATCCCATGAGCAGCCGCGTGCCAGTTAGATGGACTGCCGAGTCTCAGTCATCTAGAACATGCCGGAGCTTGAGTGCAGCTCAGGGGTTCCGCAACGGGAAAGTCAAACAATGTGGCGAGTGGAAATGAAGCCAGCAGTGACCTTCACAGTCAATGTCAAGCATCTTTGCTTTTTTTTTTTCCCACCCCTGCTTGTGATTTACAACATCGAAAGGGACTTTCTGTTTGTAACCTTCATGGACAGAATTTCTAGGCGCTGCTGAGGCGTTGAAGGGTTCCGCTTTGGTGAGCTCAGTATTACGTCTCACGCGGTTCTGTTGGCTTCATCAAGCTGCGATCTTCAACTCTCGCTGGAGTAGTTTGCGGCCAAGTGTTAAGTTGTGGGCGATGAGAATCAGTACCTCCAAATCGGAGACCGTGGTTCTCAGTCGGGAAAGGGCGGAGGGTCTTTTTTAGGTCGGTGATGAGATCTTGCGCCCAAGTGAAGACGTTCAAACACCTTGACGTCTTGTTCGTGCAGCGATGTGGAATTTGTATCGGTCAATCATGGTGATGAGGAAGTTGAACAAAAAAGAATCCAAATAATCATAACAGAGACCATTTTGTATCTTCTGTACATCGTGCAAACCATCTTAAGTCAAAATAACTCTTAAAGTTGACAATCGCCCCCAGCTACAACAGACATTTTTTCTGTATACAAAGAATTACGAAACACAGAAATGTGTTTTGTTGATTTAAAAGAAGAAAAACAATGTGTCCTTTGGGTAAGGGCATACATTCTTGATTCAATTGTTTTCCCTGAGCCCATAATTCAAGACAGAAAAAAACCCAGGAAATGTTTTGACAGCATACTAACAATACCATGTTCTACGATGACCTTTTGAAACAAATTGAAACAACTTGATCGTATTGTTTTGACAAAGTTTATCCTCATCTTTAAGTTTTGCTGCATTAAGCTAATACGTTAGCAGTTAGCTTACACGTGACTTTAAAGATTCATTTTGTCCGTACAGTCGTGTGCCTGTGACAGTTCAAACTGTTTATTTGACATTTTACCGCTGAGATAGCACGTGTGGATGCTTGAGCCTTTTGTCCAAAATCTGTTTGCATGGGGGCTGACTGGGAAAATCCAGTGTAGCATCAGGACCACCAAGGGAGTGCACATTCAGCCTCTTTGGAAAGTGTGAAGAAGGGCAGGGATGATTAATTGGCCGGTGGTGGGACACGCTTCGTGGCTCAGCTTCAGCCCCCCCGAGCTTACTCTCCCGCAACACTGCCCCCCCCGACACAACCGGCTCAGTGTCAGTTCTTGTTTACACGCAAAAACACATGTACTAGCGCCACTTTTGGGGACACAAGAACATTATTGTGCTGATTGTGTTGTATTCTAATACATTGTGACATATCCATTGTCTCCGCAGTTGAGAAAACATTCTCATGTCAAAGCAGCCTTTGAATTTGAGCAATACTTGCGTGTTTTCTATGTCTCCCTGCTGATTCAAATGATCAGGAACGGGATCCAGTTGCTGATTATCTGATCATTTGAAACAGGAAACAGGTGTCTTGTTGCCAGGAGACACAGAAAAAAAACATACAGGACATGAGAACCAGCATTGAAGACCCCTGGACTACATTATTGCTGGCTTAGACTGTCGAGAGTAAAGCAAAATTCAAAATATTGATTTGATGGACATCAAAATCAAATATGGCTGATGGGAGTACTTAAAAGTCCAAAACAATCCCTGGTAAGACTGATTGGAATGAGCTTGATTATTACAAATGGTGTGTGATGAGGCTTTTAATCGGAATAAATGCGTCCATGTTTGTTTGGGTGACCACAGCTACCAAGAAAATGGCTCACCTATAAAACAAAAGTTTCACTCTCACAGAAAGACAACAGAAAGTGTCTCTATCTGACACAGTTTCCGCTTTCCGGAAAACCTTAACTGCTGACGTAAACCCCGGAGAGGACCTCATAGAGCGTTTCGGTTGTGTTTGCGTTTATTTACACAGACATCGAGGCCCGATTTCTCATGATAGAGAGTTGGAGATAAAGCGAGGTGTCTGGTTCCCACTTCGGCTCACCACTGGGAAAAATAATGACCTCAGACGGAGCAGGGAGACAATACATGGAGCGTCTGGGCTTTTTTTTTTTATGTCGTGGAGTGTCAGGATTACATCTGAAAAAAATAAACAGGGTATCCGCCATTCATCATACTGAGAATAGTAATGAATGAAGACGTGACTGCGATGCTGGGTGAACCTTTAATACTTAACATAAGTAGAAAGACAATCAGTAGCAATGTAGCAACCATTGCCAAGGTTGAACCGTCTTTTGAAAAAAAAACATTTCAGCAGAGCACTTGGTGGTTCGTGCGAGATGCTGATGACAGGAATCAAATCTGCTGACTCAAACAGTTAAAAAAAATATACAAAAGTTTCTCAAACAAAAAGTTGTTTTCCAGTCGGGGAACAGTTTACAACATGCACTTCCACCTCTTGTCGTAATGCAATGGAACGGAATTAACTTCGAATCCATCGAATTTCCACAACGAAAATCCCTGTCTTCATTGTTCGATGATACTTTACGAGTAAATACATCTGTTTTTCTAACTCTGATGACATCATCGGAGGATATTTACTTACCGTTTGAATTTTGGAAGGATCCCCTACCAAAACCTTCTGTGGAAAATAAGTGTAGTGACGGTCCCTTGCTTTCAGGAACAGCAGGGGGGCTTCATGCTGTAAACTCCCGCCTTTTATGTTCTCTTTAATAATGTTGACGGGTCACTGCAAAGGTTGCCAGAAGCTGGTGTGATTCAGGAAGAACCAAGCCTTTTCCTCTTCAGCTTGTACCAACGTCCTGGAGGCCACCTAGCAACCAGAACAAACTTTGGAGTTGAATGGACTACCTCTGTGATGTCAACTCACTGTTTCCATAAAAACAATCGGTGGCCGTTAATTCCCTTACTTTTTCCTTCCTATCTGGACAAAATCGACTTCAATCTGTCATCCTCTTTCAACTCCCACTTTTGTTTTTTGGTGAATAGTACAACGTGTGAGCTGGGAGAAAGTCACACATACCATAGTCCCAACTCACATCTTTGCATGTATCTAATCTTACCCAAGATGAATCTTTCTGTCTCACTTTCTTTCTCTCCATTGGCCTCTTGAGTGAATATAAAATGGAAAATAAGCGCTATAACTCGAGGTATAGATTTAAAGCACACATAGGAGAGATTTTTGACACGGGGATCTGGCTTGTTTGAAATAGATCCATGAAGCAAAGAGCAGAAAAGCATAATAAACATGCCACCACAATGTGGATTTTCATCTCGGCGTTATGATTTACAGCCCAGTGGCTTCCTAGCTCCTTTTTTTTCCGACACAAGGGAACATAACGCGTGCCGGAGTGTTGTAATAGCCTCCCTGCTCAGCGAGAAACATTTGGACCATAGCCGAACATTGACCAGAAAGTTCTCACTGATGCTTGGTGCAGTTAAGTCCTTGGAGAATATGTTGAAGTGTAGGTAAACATATCGGTGTGATTTTTTTCTGACAAGTAGAATGGAGAAATATGGATCCAAAAATGTCCAGTAAAGCAAGTCTCAACTAAAAAGCATTTTTTTAAATTGTCATGCAAATGTATATTGCTTTATCAGTCAGAATATATTTGTCAACGTTGCATTGTCAGAGAGAAAGATATTGAAAAAAAATAACTCCAACATGTGGGCATGACTAATAGTAAATATATTTTTTTTTTAAATATCTCGCAAATTAAATTGTAATGTTTTAGCCCAAAACCAGCAATATATTTTATTTTTAGGAGAAATGTATTTCACATCACATTTAATTACATTAGAAGTTGCATTTTGAGGGCAGCCTTTTTCTTTTAACAATTTTTTTGTCGATTTGATTTTGGTTAGATTTTAGCTCAACGGTGTTTTTTTATGTACACCTATGCTCATCAACACACTCCCTCATGTCGACCAATCAGCTCATTCAGTTACTGCTGTCTTGTTTAGGTGTTTCTTGTTGTCTCATCAGTTGCCATGTATTTAGTTCCTGCTTGCCTTCACAACTGGTTGGTTAGTTGGTTGGTTGGTTGGTGTCGCAGTCATTGTAGTTAAATCATTTCATGCTGAATGTTTTTCCTAATATTTGGTTTATAAAATCAAAATAGGATATAGACTTGGCTGAGCACTTACTATACTATATAGCTGCTTTTGGCATAGTGGTTATGCAAGTGGATCTATCAAAAGTGATTAAAAAAAATCAGTAGGCAGCAATTCATTCTGCCTTAGTTACGCTGCATACTTTTCTGAAAAATAAAACTATGTTTAAAAAGGGTGAATCAAAAAAAAAGGTGAAGGTGAAATAACAAAACTCTAGTAGGCTTACATATATGCATGAGCCAAGCAGTACAAACGTCTCCAATTATTTATTATATTCACCACACAGAAATGTCAAAATAAGTATTTTCACGCCGATCAATTGACAAACAGGTTGTTACCGTTGCCGCAAATCACCAGCTAAGCCTAAACGGCATTGCCTAATGATGCATTGTGAGCACTCATGTCATTTCATGTCACCAAATGGCATCCACAAGCTGTTTATGTCCAGGCAGTGCATTCCGCCTTTGCCCGGCAACGGGGGCCTTTTACAAGTGCGTAAAAAGCACGAGTCTGCTAATTGAGAGCCTTGCCCGTAAAGATGAGGAACGCCTCCCGTGACATCGCCAGTCAATGGAAAGCTTTCAATTTGCCAGTATTCAGCTAGCAGGGTTGAGTTGGTGGCCTAAAGATGACCAAAGGATGTTTTCAAGCGCAATTTGTTACCACCAATTCTATTGGAGGTGAAAAGTCTACAAGAGCTGGCTTGGACATGGTTGCCTCTTAAACCCAAATAAAACTCCTGCATGACACATTTTCAATTCTATTTGCAAGGAATTTTGATCTTTTGAGTACATTTTTATATTTACAATCGCCCAAAAAGCATATCCAAGTGCATATTAAAAATCATTCTATTCATTGGTGAAATGCGGATCATCAGATTCACATTTCATAGCATCTGTGCCCTTTTGAATTGCACAACTGAATGAACTCACCTACCTCTTCAGAGGATCAATTTAAAAACCCACCCACATATACCCAACTGCTCTTATATAAACATTGTATAATCTCGATGTGATGGTCAGTCACAACCTTTTAAAGTACATGTGATCTAATTTCACTATAAGTGGGCAGACTAAATAATACACATTGCATTGATTGTTCAATCTCTCATCAAACTCACGATAAGTATGACGGATTGGTGAAGGAATAAAAACAGAATTCCATCCAGAGTAAATACAAAACACCTCACAGATCATCATGTAGAAACATTTTTCCCATCCATAATTGCTCTCTCATCTCTGGATGGAGTGGATAAAAAAAAAAAATCCGCCTACACTAAAATGTGGGATTTGTAATTTCCATCCAATACGCACACCCACCCTGAGTGGCTTCTTCACTAAGCCTGATAGATGACCCTTGAACATAAATAGAATGGAATAGCATTGCTCCAAGAGGCTCTTTTTTTTACTAAATGAAAGCAGAACTTGTGCTGTAGTATAAATTCATCATTAAAGGTATAACCTAAAAGCTGGCACACTTAAGCTACTACAGTCTAACGTTGCAACAACGATGCAAAAAAAACGTAAAAAACATCACAACGCTCTCAATCCGAGACAAAATTTTGACCAAAATCCTCCAAAAACAAAACTAGGACATACTACAATAAGAGTTTGGACTGTATCTATAATTAGATGACTCGTGCTCGGGCTTATCGGCATTCACGTTATTGTCGCTGCTGGACAACTATTGTGGTGATTGTGTTAGTGAGACAGCGCAGCGCTCACGACAAGAGCCTGGAGACAGCTACAAAGATATACTTATTAATCTCCTGACGCTCTCACACGTTTATAAAACCGTGTTAGGGTGACAAAGTAAAAAAAATAATAAAACAGTGGCAAGTCTGGAGTCAAACTTTATTTCCCTTTAGAATAAATATAAAAATAATAAAATAAAAAATAATGTAAATGCTTTTTAAATGTGAATAATAATTCTTGATTTCTTCAGTCGTAACCAGCAGGATTGTTCTCTCCTGCCCAACCTCCTCCCCTCCCACCCCTACTTCCATTTCCCTCTCACACACTTCCCTTAAGTGGAGATAACATCTGGGATAAGAAAGCAGTAAAGAGCAAAGAGGGAAAGGGAGGGGTGAGCGTGCATGTCTGTGTGTGTGTGTGAATTCTTAAAACCGTTGTGTGTTCGATCAGCCTCAGGGAGTGACCCATTGGAGATAAGCTTGTGACAGCTGCCAAACACCTCTGTGTGAGTGTGTGTGCATTAGTTATGGGCCCCCTATTTAAGGAGGGGTGCATGCATGAATCCCCCCGCCACCTGCCGGCTTGAATCCCCTTCTGGCAGGTGTGAGTCCGTTTGGATGTGATGATTGTGGAGCATATGTGACAGTGTTATCAGCAGCCAGCATCTCCATGCAATAACATTAAGAGATGAGGCACGCCGATGGTGGAGATTAGCCAAATGTGAGGAAACGTGAGCTCCTCCTATATGAACCGGATTATGTCTGATGAGAGTGAAAATCATGACAAAAACATGACAGAAACTTCACTGGAGATATCGAAGCCATTTTCCTAAAGAAACCTGTAAAATAATATTTTAAAATTCATTTTCAGCACATATTTTGATTTTATTCTGACCAACCAATCAGAGAATAGAAAATTGTTGACATCATTGCCTGAGTGACTTTCAGTCACTTCATAGTATACCTTAATAATATTCTTTACAGTAAGTGTCAGACAGGACAACAATATAAATAATTGAATAATTTTTTACTCATAACTTAAATCGGGTAAAAGAAGGAAAACGAGCTTCAAGGTGAAATGACAAAAAATCGTAATGATAAAAAAAAATCAAAGAATAGAAGAGTCTCAGATCTTGGTGAGAAAGGAAGTCTCTTTTCCTGCCAGGGGTCAAAGGTTAAATTCACAAGCAGGTGGCAGAGTACCAGGATTTTTCCCTTATAGGTTGTTTTATTCCCAAGGCCGGCCATCTGTTTCGATAACAGCCTTCTGCCTCACTCGTTACATTTTTACATAGACTCCGCCTACGATATTTTTCCGAAAAAACAAAGGAAGCTGATTTTACAGCTCGGTTGTGCTGACATTAAGTGTTTTTCGTGCTGAGCGCTCATCGCTTGTCTCTTATCCATCAGCCTGCCACTGCAACCTCCACGCTCGTCGCTGCCGCTTCAACATGGAGCTGTACAAGCTGTCAGGCCGCAGGAGCGGCGGGGTGTGCCTCAACTGTCGTCACAACACGGCGGGCCGTCATTGCCACTACTGCAAGGAAGGTTTCTACAGAGACATGACCAAATCCATCTCACATCGGAGAGCTTGCAAAGGTAATCTTCTCCCTGAGAACCTGAAAGACATTTAAAACTGTGTTGAAAAGTCATATGAGGTTGTCATCGAACATTAGACGTTCAAAAATTCCTGTAAAATAATCCCTTTATTCACTAAAGACTCATGCTTGAGGCATTAAAGGAATTCTTTGGAATAAAGGAGCCACCTGTCTCTGCTCTGGTGAACTGACCCGTACGACCACAAAGCTATTTGGGGGTCCCTTGTGAAAGACTGACAAGACCAACATAACAATCACAAGCTGAGGTGTGAGCGGATTGTGGAACTAGCTGACTAATCTATTCATACCTGACGCAGGTGCAGGCGCATACCTCAGGTCAAACTGTTGGGTACTGATGTCAAACCCAAGGCCCGGGGGCCAGATCTGGCCCGGCAAATCATTTGATGTGGCCCGCAAAAGCAAAATCATCCATCCATCCATCCATCTTCTTCCGCTTATCCGGGGTCGGGTCGCGGGGGCAGCAGCTTCAGGAGGGACTCCCAGACTTCCCTCTCCCCAGCTACTTCATCTAGCTCATCCCGGGGGATCCCAAGGCGTTCCCAGGCCAGCCGAGAGACATAGTCTCTCCAGCGCGTCCTGGGTCGTCCCCGGGGTCTCCTACCGGCAAAAGCAAAATCATAAAAAAAAATACCAAAACTCTAAATTGTCTTCCCTTTTAATAACAGTGAGCGATTGCAACATTTTTGTTATAATACTAATTTCAAAATAAATTGGAAAATTGTTGAACTTTTCTTTACTGCGTGTTGTGATAATATCCACCCATTCATTTCTATTTAAGTCATTAATGGCCCCACGAGGGAAATCGTAACTCCAATATGGCCCGCAACAAAGTTCAAAAAGCTATTTGTGCGGCCGCAATTGTGCTCGAGCATTAAAATGAAATTTCCAACAATAAAATATAGTAAGACGCATTTCTACATAAAAGGAACAATGTCAAACATCATTCATTAGGACATCAAATGCTAATTATCTCTTCATTTGTTGCCAACATTTCTCATCTTGAAATATTCTGATGAAAGCCAAGGTCCCCATGACCGGCACATAAAACCATCTCTTACGTCAAAGCTGTCTTATAAACACAGCAATGGGATCACTTTACCACAAAAAGCTTGATAGATCACCCACACTTCGGAATGGTCCTTTGCAGCATTTTTTAACCTTGCCAGTCTAAACATTTTCACACATTCAAAAGAGGCGTCAGGTTAATGCAAGAGAGGTTGATGATCCATTGAAGTCTTTCTAAACAGTTGGATCAGTACCCAGACTAGCTGAAGATTTTGTAGCTAGCTTGGAGCTTGGGGATGAAAGCCAAACAGCATGATTGCTGCTTTTTCTCCTCAGGTGACCAACCTAACATCATTTAAACAGCTTATATTTATTGTTCAAATCAGCACACTTTGCTGTTGTTGGACGGGAAATATAATGCTGTGCCAATACAGCTCGGGGGAAGTCTGCTTTTTTTTTTTTTTTTCCTTCAATTTTTGGCTAACTTGACATCTCAGTTAAATGCAGTTGCAATGATGTGTCTAAAAGGGGTGTCAAACTCATTTTTTTCGCGGGCCGCATTGTAGTCATAGCTTCTTTCCGAGGGCCATTATGACTGTGAACCCAAATAAATGTATGAGCACCTCATATTATATACAGTAAAAGCTACAAAACCAACTGACAAATAACTCGTTTTCAAATCAGACGAGTAAAAACTGATCAAATATTAAAAAAAAAAAGATATTATTAAAAGTGAAGACAATTTGCAATTCTAGTAATGACACACGAATTTGATGCACAATTTCTCTTCGCGGGCCACATAAAATAATGTGGCGGGCCGTATCTGGCCCCCGGGCCTTGAGTTTGACCACCTGTGGTGTAAAGAGTCCCATCCCATTGTATAACTACTGTTTAAAAGTTTGGGGTCACTTAGAAATGTTCTTATTTCTCAAATAAGAACAATTTGTATCCTATTATTGTACTTGTATTTTTATTGTACTTTACTGTCGTTTTTTTGTGTCTTGAGCTAAAAAAAAAGTCAAATTGTCAATGCAACACTCAATGCTACTCAAAAGCCTGGTCTTAAATTTCAAACACTCTTCCCAGCTAACCGCTTTAACAGACTTTGAAGTGTGTTCCACTCAGCCGTGAACGGGAAACATAATTCAGCCAATGTTTGTGAGGATGTCTTTGCCAAAAAAGCTTTGCACTGGAAACTCAATCTGAAGCGCACACCGAGTGTCTGATCAGAGACAGACTCCAACCTGCATACATTTCGAAATACGGTGTGAAATGCTAATCACAATCAAGTTGTTTTCTTTCTCTTGCCACTCATGAGGGGGGTGGAGGGAAGCTGGCTAATATGCGATTTGAAACTCCTGCGAGGCCCATTTCCTCATCTGTGAAGTTACTGAAAGAGAACCAAGAAGGGAATGATTTCTCATTAGTTTTGAGGATTAGGATTACTATTTAATTATGGAACATCACAATTTTATGCCCGGTGCTAAGAGTGAGCTAACTGTGCACATGTGTGGAGTTGGCTGTCTGTTGGTATTTTCTTAGATGTGAAGACAGCTGACTGGCCAAGTCAAGGGGGTGCTTTTAAAAATATAAATTGTAAAATATATTCAAGATAATAATAATAATAATCTGTTTTTATATTTATGAATGAAATACGATATCAGCAGAAGACAGAATCGATCAAAATCGCATGACATCACCCGCGCCACAAGTTAGATCAGCTTTTAGTGGGTTTAAAATCAAGTCTACCAAATTGCCAACTTGCACAAAAATGAAGATGCACTATTGCTCTTCTGTCTCAACTATATTACTTGGTTCCACATCCCTAATGTTGTTTCCTGCCATTTGCTCACCCCAGCATGCGACTGCCATCCAGTTGGAGCTGCAGGGAAGACGTGTAACCAGACGACAGGGCAATGCCCTTGCAAGGACGGAGTTGCGGGAATCACCTGTAATCGATGCGCCAAGGGATACCAGCAGAGTCGCTCTCCCATCGCCCCCTGCATCAGTAAGCCACTTTCGTCTCTATAAAATACAGTCAGACGAACGGAAAGCCATTTTACAGTGAACGAATACTTGTCCAATGATGTCACGTCATTATTTTTAAAACACTAGTCAGACGCAAACATTTAACATGTCAGGGTAAAAGAAAACCTCTAATCACTGTCAATTAGCTTTCCCTACCTTTTTTTTTAGGTCTTTTGGTTATTTTGTGAGCTCACTTGTGCATGAAACGTGCAGGAATGAGGCATAGTATTAAGTGGTCATTTTACAAAATGAAAATAGTCTCCAGATTCATGCATATGTTTAATAACTTTCTGTGTGGTCTGTTACTCGTACACGGGTCTGCGGTTGGGGATCCCTGCCTTAAATAACTTGATTAATAACCCGAATGTTCTAATTTGGAATCTAAAAGTCCAGTACCGGTTAGGACTAAACCAATATTTTTTTTTTCTCTATAACTAAGTCTTTGATATTATTGACAGATGCTTCATTGTGATGAATTTAATAGGTGGCAACATTATTCATGGTATATGATTAACTTTAATGATTAATGATGACAAGCAGCACCATGACAAATTGGCAAATTGAGCTTTGGAACTCAGCTCAGACCTCCTCTGTGGAGTTTGCATGAACAGTAAAGAAAGTGTGAGAAAACTCAAAAATAAATACGGAAAAGTAAACAACACCGCCTTAAGAATTCCCCGCTAGCTCCTTGCTAACAAATAAAACTCATTTCACAGATATTTGCTCTTTTAAAATCATTTAAGCAGCAGCTGTTTGAACACAAATGGTGGCGCAACACAGGTGGACAAATAATATAAGAACATTATTTATTCTCTACAAAATATTACAATATACTAAGTCACTCACAATGGTGGGAAAAAAAGTACTGCAGTATTCTTCATTAGTTGGCCTGACTGTATTATACTGACAACTGGTGGGCACTTGATGAATTAAAATGTAGCATTAAATTATGATTTGAAAATATTCTTACTACATTGCTAATTTTCCCCATTAAAAAAATATTTTAATTGTAAAAAATAAGAGTTTTTTTAAGTTACAAGCATGGACACAGAACAAATTAGACTTGTATCTCAAGGTATCACTTCATTGTACTACAATGGTGCTATTGCAAACAAAACACTGAGAATTTATTACCCTCAAGAAAACATCTGGCCTGCAGAAATGAATGTCCTATCATAAATAAACCACAGTGATTCATCCAATTGCAAATATTTCTCCGCTGAATAAAAGCACCACCATTAGTCGGCTGCTATTATTTGTTTTAACAGTTTTACAAATCAAAACTACTTTCCTTTTTTCTTAAATTTGAAACCAAAATATGCACCCATCTGTCTCAGCAAACAACTTCAAATGCTTATATACTTTGCTTTTTATCCCTACAGTCATCTCTTGTTATTTTTATATCCCGTTCCATTATTCTGGATAGATATTTGAATGTTTAAACCAAAGCCTGGATAAATAGAGCACTCACCTAACATGGCCTTGTGCGTCGTTAACTGTACGTCTCGCCGTAAATCCCCAAAATGCGTCCAAAAAAATGATGGCTGATAGTGTATATTTATTGGCTATATCTGCTGGCTGCAGATTTCAGATCTTCACATCACACTGAGATAGAGATCACTGGTAGCTGCTGTTTTTATCGGTAAAAAAAAAATAGATAAGTCATGTCTGTAGCCACTGAAAACGGTTTCCATTCTTATCGTGAAGTAGAAAAACAGAATCGACCAGTTTGGCTCTCGGCACCTAGAGCAGATAACAATCACAGCCAAAACTCATCTCGCAACAGACGATTAGGCTTGGCGTATGTCGGAATCAGCTGTCATTAAGAAGACATCAGGTTGAATCCCAAAGGTGTTCATGTATGATGTTCGATATGTTACATATGGTCCAAGGCAGGAGAAAGTGCACCCTAGTGAACAAAAAACACATAATTATCTTTAAATGACAATTAATGAGCCTCTTCCTGTTTGCACCACAGAGATTCCAGTTGCATCCCCTACAGCCACTTACAGCGGCTACGAGGAGACATCAGGTCAGTTACCAGGCAAATGGTATTTTGAATTGATCAATTTTATTATTGCTGCATTTTTTTGGATGACATGTTTGATATGTTTATGGGTAATTTCACCTCCCTGGTTTATTTTTCATGAGTCCTGCAAGTTGACCAGTATTTTTTATTTATGCATCAAAAATGATCACTTAGGCCACTTTTTATTAAAATTACAATTATCAAATGCAATGTGATGGTGTTCTTGCACCACTTTTTTTTTTTTTTCATGGTTCCCTGCAGCATCATTGCTTGTATTCCCAGGCCGCACAGCAACCTCCCCCCCTGGGGTTTCAACCTTAATCTGATTACATGCTTCATTTGCACCAGTTTGTATTTCAATCAAGGCTTACTGCAAAGCCCAGGCTGAAACGATTGTTCATTTACTCTGACAAGAGTCACCATGCGGTGACATAAGACCATGGCAGTATTTACCCATCGCTTTAGTGTAATTTTTTTTTTTTTGCCAGTCACTTCTTTTCATGGCTCATTAAATTCAGACCCTCTCCAAATGTTTTGTTTACAGAGTTGCCTGAAATAGTTTATAGACAATGAGCAGGAACGTTTATAGAACCCCCAGAGGCTCCGCCCACAACATGAATACCTGCTATTAAATAATTGACATTTAGCAGTTTTGCATTTACGGCTGGGACAGTGTGAAGCTTGGATTGAACATAGACACCACCCTCCAAATTAGAAGCCGTGTGCTTCCCCAGCGACCTCCAGAATGAGCGTGGCGCTGCCGCAGAGTCACACAATGGGGGCGTTTGTCTTCCCAGCAGGAGATTGGACCTTAATGAGCGCTGCGGGTGTAATAGCTCAAAGTGTGCAGCCATTTCTCTGAGAGGGCGCACAGTCAGTGTCGCCTATCAAAGTGGGGGTGTGATGAGGGCCCCCCAGAGGCCAGCGGCAGATAGAGGGCCCCAACCGCCTTCTTTCTTACATTCACATGGAAATGAGGCATGCTTGATATGGACTAGTCAAAATCATTTACTTTGCGATTTTTTTTCTTCTTTTTCTTAATGATCTCACCACCTGAGAAGGCGGCATTTCACCCAAAAATGCTTCCTGAACATACAGGAGTTCGATCCTCATCCCACAAACCAACTGACTTTTTCTTTTTTAAGAGTGAGGTGAGGGGCGTTTTTTCTTCCTCCATCATTACCCAGGCAACCTCATTCACACAGAGTATAATGGAGAAGAAAGGGGACGACTGGACGGAGAGCTGGAAGAAATAATGAAGTTTGTCCATATTCAGGCAAGCTGAAAGGTCCTCCCCCCTCCTCTCTCAACTGCTCCCTCCTTCCTCAGCTTTCCCACCCCCCCCAGGAAAAAAGGGAGCACAAGTCTTACGACTCAGAGCTAGGGCAACACTAGTAGACGATCTGCTTCCAATTTGTGTCAGTCAGTGGAAAGTGGAAAGAACAAATGATTTCAATTTTAAGTTTTTTGCCCTCTGGTCCCACCACCAGCTCCCTCGTTATGAACATTACCTGGCATGGCGACAAAAGCAGCAGTCATCTTTCAAGCCTGGCACTAAATGCCAAGTGTGCATAGACTGGCGACTCTTCAGACATGAATTAAGTCTGTGCAGAAGGAAAGAAAATTCAGCCTCTGCAATTGTCACATTATTGTCCTTCTCTCTTGAGATGATGTGAAGATGATGTGACGACTAACCTCACTTCCATTGAATCCACATTTTTTCCATTATCATGACATTGTGACCTAAAATAAAAATATAAAAATGGTTTATTTCCCTTATTTCCAGATTGCGAATCCCACTGTAAAGCTTCCAAAGGGAAAATGAAGATCACCATGAAGAAATACTGTAAAAAAGACTACGGTGAGTCCACTCCGTAAAAATGTACTGCTGCGGATGTTAAATGTCTCAATTAATCAGAGTTGCGCAGTATCCACACCCTGGTGCTACTCTGCGACTGATGACTTAAACAGTCGTTGCCTGTGATGTGTATTCATCTGTACTCACATCTTCTCTCTCTGTGATTTTATAGTGTGCGTTCTGGTATTCATCATTTTATAAGGACAAAAGTCTGTTGACACTGTGACATCATGGGAACCTCTTACAGTGTGGGGACCCAGAATCAAGTCCCCACAAGGGAGGATTGTGTGTTTGTGTGTGAGCATGTGTGTCTATGTGTCAGTGTGGGGACCCAGAATCCGGTCCCCATAAGGGATGATTGCGCGTTTGTGTGTGAGCATGTGTGTGTGTCAGTGTGGGGGACCCAGAATTCGGTCCCCATAAGGGATGATTGCGCGTTTGTGTGTGTGTCAGTGTGGGGACCCAGAATCCGGTCCCCATAAGGGATGATTGTGCATTTCTGTGTGTGTGTCAGTGTGGGGACCCAGAATCCGGTCCCCATAAGGAAGGATTGCGCGTTTGTGTGTGTGTAACCTTAACCTTGCCGAAACACAAAACTGGGGATAAGGAATGAGGGCAGCAGCACAAAGTGAAGCAAAAAGAAAAAGCAATGCATCAATCTTGCAAATGCAGACAAATAGCAACATGACTTCCTCGCACACAATTTGGATTACACACAAACAAATATAGACATAGTAAAAAAAATTCTGGGACCAAATCAAGAATCCATCCAAAATGATATGTAGGTCTCCAGTGACTTTTACCAGATGTTGTGTATAGAGTAAGCTTTTACTATAATCAACATCCTTAACCAGAAGAAGCGGTCATCACACACAATCGTTTTGCGCCTATCGTTAAGTATTTCATTTGATATGATGACAATCATTGCTGAAAAGAATTATTGTTTGGTATTTAGGGAGAGGGAAACATTATTTCTTGAGCGTCATAGTCATAAACCAAAACCTCCATAGTCATGTGTTTTATTTAAGGACATGGCTTATCAGTCAGGCTAGAGCAATAAACAAACAATCGTTTCATAAGGGACACAAACTTGGTTCTGGGTTTAACAATGGGCTGTGGGTTTTGGTTAATTTGAAAAAAAAAAAAAAAGCAGGAAGCATTTCACACAGCAGTTTTTAATAAAAAAAAAAAATGGAATTATCGTCGGTAAACCTGCTTTTTATGCCTTCAGAATATGGTATGATTGTTAATGTTTATTGTACGAGGATATTTTAACATTTCGTTTTAATTTCAGTTTTGAAATCATTCAGGTCGAGTCCGACATTTCCTGCTGCTGTTCTCTCGGTTCTTTTTGAAGGATTCCGTCTGAATTGCACTGCAGACATCTTTGCTTAGCATGCATTCCCATTCTTTTGGCTTTAATTCATTTCTCAGGCCTGTCGCTTTGCTTTTATTGGTCTCCGGATGGGGGTGCCGCAACCAACGCCGGCCCCCCCAGGGGTCACGGGAAGGGGCCCTCTGTTTAAACACAGTCGTGCACTCTGCCGGCACCGAGCATTCCACGGGGCACAAACAGGTGTTAAATTAGGCAGACGGTGACGGATTGCCACCTCGGAGAGAAAGAAATATGTCTTGTTGATTCAATTTTTGTTTTTCATCACCGCCGTCGCTACGGAGACGGCCGACACAAAAGGATTATTTTCTCGCTTGACGTCCTCCTCGGCACACACGTTGCCTCCCTCCTTGCGCCGCCCGCAGAACAATGAATCAAAAGCCTGGGGTGTTTACCGACGCTCCGGGATGCTGGTCAAAGGCACGGAAGCCCCCTCGGCACTCAGTCGGGTCCCCGATCATTCTCCGGGTTGATAACCGGAGGCCTCCCGCTGTAATTAAGCGAGCTCTAATGTCATTAGCCCATGGCGTAAAGTGTCAAAGCTGTAACACATCGCCTAAAGCAGTTTAACCCTGGTTTTGGCCGCGAGCTGGTCTCATTTGGCAGCCATTGTGTGACTGCAGCGCTATTTCACACTTCCTCTGACAAAACCTCTGTTTTTCCTCCGCCGCTCTGTGTCTCACCACACTGTCACTATTTTGCGACACACTCTTTAACCCGCCGCTAAGTGAGCCTCTTTGGCCACCGGCTATTTCGTTTCAAGCAAGTGGCCGGACGTGTGGGGATTTGCGTATGTTTCAAAACAAAGTGAGAATATACTCGAGTGGATGAGTGAAAGATACTAAGAGGAAGCGAGGCTCGGTGCCTGGATGCTGCAGAGAAGAGGGCGCTGTCTCCAGTGGATTCTCACGCTGGGAAGTTGGATGGGGCTCTGGGAGCAGAACCCGGATAGCCGGTGAGGTCGGAACATATTCCGATTCTCCTGGAACTTATTCTGTGGCTGGGAAGACAAATAGTGGCCTCTCCTCCTCCTACCCCCCTCACGCACCCTTTATGTGTCGGGGATGAAGGAGAGGGCTGTGATTGAATGGCAGGCCTGTGAGAGCTCACTCTACTCAGCCCAACAAACCTTCTTTCTTCTGATATTGTGTGCATTTTGTGCACACACACACACACATGGAGCACGATGCCCCGCCCCTCCAGTTTACCTCATTCTGGACTCTAATAAGAGAACAGCCAGTGAATTCCCAAAAAGTGATTATATTGAGGCAGGGATGCAAAGAACTATAGGTAGAAAAGTTATTTTAAAGAGGGATACATTGCTTATCCAATTACTTCACTGTAGGTGAGCACAGTGGTGCTTTGAGCTACAAGTTTGGTGATCACACTCGGTATAATAATCTTATAATCTTTCACCATTGAAATAAAAAGTTTCTGTTTTTCAGTTAGGAAAATTATTATTATTAAAAATACTATTAAAAAATCTTTGAAATGATTATTTTTTTAAATTTATTTTATTTATTTATTTTGAATGATCTAATTGTTATTAGAAAAATCATATTGTCCTTTTTACTGTATAAGATGAGTCAGTCACTTGTACAGTATCACGACGGCTTTGTTTCTGTAACACATTACAACGTCCCTCTCTGACTTGACGTTTTAAACGGATTGAATTGTAGCATTACATAAAATGTAGATAGAGATTCTATACACATGCAAACTGCTTTGCGTGACTACCTTGAGTGATTTCTTGCCATCTCAACCAGTGTTCTCAAGATTAGAATCATTTGCACTATTTTAAATAAATATGAATAACACAGTTCAAATCAAAGCCATATTGCAACGCACATCAAGGCCAGATTAGCTCCAGAGATTTGTCGTCCCCTCTTGCAGCAATCAAAGTGAAGCGAAGAAATGTTCTGTTTGGCTCTGTCGGCGAGGGAGCTTTAATTCTTCTCTCATGTGAAGTTTGTCTGCTGTAGCCAGCTTTGGCGTGAAAGAATTATTATTATTGTCAAGATGGCTTACTGGTACAAAAATCCTCTTCTTTCTTTCAGGCACAGTACGTAAATAAATATTTTTCAATTGTGGAAGGAATTCACCCCGAGAAAACCCGTTTCATATTTCCTTTAAGATTTCTTGTGATGTCATCTCTCAGCTGTTCAGGTCCACGTTCTCAAAGGAGATAAAGCAGGCGAGTGGTGGAAGTTCACCGTCAACATCATATCGGTCTACAAACAAGGGGAGCACCGCATCCGTCGCGGGGATCAGCTGCTGTGGGTGCGTGCCAAAGACGTGGCCTGCAAATGTCCCAAGATCAAACCCGGCAGGAAGTACCTGCTCATGGGTTCGGACGATGACGACTCCCCCGGGCAGAGCGGGGTGGTGGCGGACAAGGGGAGCCTGCTCATCCCTTGGAAGGACCTGTGGGGACGCCGCCTTCGGAAGTTCCAGCAGCGCGACAAGAGGGGAAAGTGCTAGAGGGCAAAAAAAAAAAAAAAGAGGGAGAAGTGGAGGGAGATCTCCAATGTGATGCAAGGAGGAAGGGAGGACATACAAAACTGGAATCATGATTCCGAGAAAGATCCAGGTGAAAAGTAAGAGTGACTGAGTGCTGCTGCTCTGAGTTGGGACAAAAGATTTAAAAAAAAAAAAAGGGTTTGTGAAGGAGCTCATTATCATTCTGTTTCTGTTTGTCTGTTTGCAGAGTTTGCACCTCATTTTTATCACAATACATCAAAATCCCCTATTTTTTTTTTTTTTTTAGTAAATGCCTTAAATTGATATGAATTAATTTGACCATTACTATAAAAATAAGACGTTTCTTAAGTGAATTTTAGTCAGCTCCTCAAATGCAAACGTTAGCCACAGATGCTATCAACTCATAGTTGTCGTCACGGTGACCTCGGCAGTGTAAAGTAATTTTATGCGCATATGTAAACACTAGATAGATGATGTCATAGCGTCAACTAGAATAGACATGTCAACCCTGCACTTACTTTGATTAGTTGACTATTTTACAACATATGAGATATGTTCACATGTTTTCAAATGGCATCCAAAAGGGTTAACTCTATTGTGCCATTTGATGCAAACAAATATATATATCTGTATAGTTACATATATGTGATATTAACTGTTGGAAAGTGCCACTTGTACAGATAATAATGTTTCTTTCCCGAATGGATCCTTAATGAATGTACGCAAATTCCTTTTTTTGAATGAGAACATTTTACTTTATTAATACCTAACTTGTTTATTTTTTTTGTTTTATGCTGTCGGTATAATCACACATTACAGTAACAAGATGGTGAAGTTTTAAATTATGAGCAATAAAAGTCCCCCAGATCTGTATGACTGTATATATTCTATTTGTTTTAATTTTGTTTGCTTAGTGACTGCACCGCCACACTATAAAAGATTTTGCTGTGGAAATCAAATACACATTGGTATGCTGAAAACTGGATTTATGACAAAAATACAATGATGCCTCGAGATACAAGAATAACTCATAATCTTTCCTCGGTGAAAATCAAAGGGCACAATTAATTTGTTCCAGACTGCCATAAAAAACATTTTAGTAGGTTTTTTTACGAAGGTCAATATTCCATTATAGTTTAACGTATTGTAACATTCTTGAATAGAATGTAAATAATCCGTTTTTGGCCCATGATTAATTTGTTGCACCACCCTGTGATGTTCATTAATTGGCCACCGGGGGCAGTATTACAATGCCATGTAGACGCAAGCAAAAAAGTATTTCACCGATACTGTAAGTGACTCAGTAACTGCAGTAATATCTGCATGTGAGTAGTTTATACTGCCTGTCTACATATGTTGCTGCAGCATTTGTGTTCAAATATCTGTTGTTTTGTTTCCACCAGGCTGACCATTTTATTTGTGTCGTGGTTTCCTGATAACGCAGTCACAAATATTAGCAAATTTACCCACTGGTGCACTTCAGTGCTATGTGCATCGTATTTGACATTTAAAATATGCTAACAACGTCTCTGCCATAACAAAAGTGGTTTTGCAGAAAGGTACTCCTACCATACTTCTGCTCCCCCCCTCCCCCAAGATAATATCTGAATTATTGTGTTTCTACAGTGAGTAGTGGTAACCATTGAAAAGGTGGTGTAATGTCTTGTAATACTAATATATTGTTTATCAAAGGAATATATTTAATTATGTGTTGACTATTGCTATTTTTTTTTTACTTTGATCATTCTTCGCATTGAATTATAGATGGCTGTAATGAAAAGTATTGACATGTGTTTGCCAGTTGAACAGCCTGATAGCAATGAAAATTAATTCATCAGAAATAAAGCTGTGTATAAAAAAAAAGATGAGCCCTGCTGAAATCAGAGTTTTATTTCGAGTCTCCTTGCAATAAATACTGTGTGCATCTATTCAGGACTTATCGTATAAGTTTGATTAAATAAACCACTTTTTGCTTACGCTATAACATTTTGCTTTTTAAAATATAATAAATACTGAGCATGCTTAAGTGAAAGTCATAACCACCCAAATTATTATTATTATTAAAAAAAGCACACTCAGGCAAGGCGGCTTTAATTCAGAATGTAACATTTACAGAGAAAATAATTTTGCAAAGTAAAAATAAAAAAAATCCCCCAAAAATGTACAGACTTTAAATGCTGATAATAAAAAAAATCCCACAATATAATAACATATTAAAACACACATGTACTGTTGATTTTTACAGTCATGTGTGTTCAAGGTAATAACAACAATAAAATTAATCCAAACTGCAGATGTTCCTAAAGTTCCGACTCAACATCAGTCACTCTACTCATGTGGGAATTTTAAAACAAAATACTGCTTTGTGGATATGTTTCAAACGAGAGTCCATCTGAATTGACAGGATGGTGATAAGCTCTTCCGTGCAAAATACTCAAAAGGGACCAACCTGTTATCCTGTCACCAGGGACACTCAAGCTGTGTTCTCCATTAACTTTCGCTCACTGCTGTTACTGGCAATAAAACATGTTGCGCTTGCTAATAAACAGCCGGAAGCATCATAAGATACATTTGGTTGCATCTTGAAGGTACACCGTTTTGAAATATTGAAGCACAAATCAGTTTGAAACTTTCCTCAGTTTCACAGCTGCTATTGTCTTTCTGTTAAGGATACACTGGAATATTTTTATTTTTTTGTCAGACTCACAACACAATTGCAAAGCAAACATTTTATAACCCTAAAATACAATTTCACTTTATATTTCCACTACATTATTTACTTTCTCTGTTCTGATGGAATTCATGGCTAACTTAAATCAAATTAAATTCACATTCTATAAATCCTTCATCTTGGATCTTATTGGCTAAGACAATATTATTTTGTTTATGATAGGCATGTGGTGACTTATGTATTTTTACTGCACTGCACTGTCAAGCATTTGCAGTTTATTTTACTAGTCCAAGTATAGAAAAGTCCAACTTGGCACTGGTTTAAAGGCGAGAACTATAAACTCGGTGCAGCGGCTGAGTCTTGCCTATGTAAAAAATGACTATGAATAAAAATAATACATAGAAATGAAGATAAATAATAAAATAAAATAATAAAAACTGGCCCCCGATAAAACAAACTTAGTCGTAATACTTTCCAAGAACTGAAATATACAACAAAATGAAAAATACATTTTTTCCATTTTGGAACAATACAAGGGGCCTTCCTTCTCAGATTTTCTTTTAATAATGTAATTAATGTAATTGAGTCATTTCACTGTATTTCCAAAGCATTCTGGTGTCAATATTCTAATTGCTATTACTAGGAGCGAGGGGGGGCAGTTATCACACTGGGAGGGAGAAAAGTAATTATTGAGACCTGCCCAAATGAGTTTGGCCACGGAGTTGAGAGGCCTGAGATACTTAAGTGGATTAGCTGTTTGGGAAGAAGAAGGGGGAACACCCGAGAGGATCACAGAGGCTGATTTGCATCATCAGCCTTAAGCACCACCGTGTCTAATCCGCATTGCACATCGTGTCGAGAAATAAGGCAAGCACCTTTTTCCCATGTGGGTCAATCAAACCGAAAATATGAAAAGTCCTTGTCTGTTTCAATCAAATTAAAAGATATAAGCTTTGCAACATGTTAAAAACTGCAACAATATAATCTAGTAAATATTCAATAAAATTCAGATTTAATTTGCAGCCATATTTTACTTGCTCCAACAAGCCAGAATAAATATCAGTATAAAAAGCAATATGGTGTCAAATCAAAAATGAAAATCAATATTATTTTAAAACAGGCTTTCATGTCTGTTTTTTCCCAAGCCCTCATTCATGTGACACAAAGTAGTGGGAACTAAACATCTTTGGGGACGTAAGGAGGTACTTGATATCGGACGCGCGCGCACACGCATGACTACGTATAGGCGCAATCGTCCACCAACTGCCTTTGACACCTTCCGAGTCCTCCCAACCCCCCGACTCGTCTTTCAATCACCAATCCACCCCCCCAAGCCCAAAACCTCTCCATTTCTCTGTCTGTCTTTCAATGCACATGGTTCAAAAAGCTTACTGCATTGGGGCACAAAAGCTCTTCTTATGCATGGTGGAGAAACTCCACTAGAGAGGCCTCCATCCCAACTTGGATAGGAGAGTGCACACAGACAGAGAGCTTTCTTCTCATTACCATTTCCATACAGGATTAAGCCACTTGGCTTTTGGATCTTGTGTAGTATATTTTAACCCTCCCCGACTCCCACGTGCATTCTCCGGCTCTCGGTTAAACGTGCAGTGAGACAATAAGCTCATAAAATAGTTCTTTTTATTTTCATGTCTATCCTCACATTAAGACCGGCGTGAATGAAGAATGTCATTTATCTCATAAATGAGCCCCGGCTGTCTCGTTTCAGTCTGAACAATAGAACATTAAATGCTATTTAGATTTTTTTTTTTTGTTAAGTAAACATTCCTTGGGGTCTGAGTTGTTTTTAAGGAGGATGCTTTTTTTTATTATTATATTATGTGAGGTTGATTTATAATTGTTTTCTTTGGAAACCTTTTATGGTGAATTAGCATTCTTAAATGTCATCCTGTGTAAAGAGACTGTAAAATAATAAAAATTAGTCATTTGAAGACACCCAAAAAAATCCTAATGGAGCTAATGAAACCAATATCGCTTAATAAATAAATTTGCAATCTCAAATTGATGGTATTATTTTAAATGTACTGAACACCCAGACCCTCTCTGATGCTGTACTGTTCCATTACTGGTTCTATGGTTATAATCACACTTTTTTCCACTTTTCCCATCAGAATATTATAGAGAAAGGCAAAACTTTGGTAAAGTCTAGGAGAGGCACAAGCACTGATTCAATAAGTTTACCTGAGTAAATGTAAAGTACAGACATGAAAAAAGTGCTTAAAAAAATCCGAACTGTACTTACATAAATTTGTAAAAATGTTAAAATTCATTTGACCTGTTTTTTATATACACTATACATTTTGATATTTTATTAAAATTAGCTTTTATAGGCTTTGTAGTGTAAAAAAGCTAGCTAGCCTTGGCTGATACGTTTCTGCCATCAAGATGACCTGTTAGCTTTAGCAACTGAAAAATAAACTGTGTATGTATGTGTGTTTTAAACTGCAGGAAGAAAAATCTGCTGAAGTACAGCTGCACCACAATGGCTTGAACTCAAAGTTTAAAGGAATATTATTCCAGGGTGAATACTTGCAAGTGCATGTGAATATGTTTTTCATTCTAAATCAGTGACAAAAGATGGAAAAAGAAAAAAAAAAAAAGGCTATGTGGAATTTCCTCCTAAATGCTTGGCTCTCCTCCCACCTCGCCGCCTTTCTTCCACCCACTCTTCATTGGGATACATTCATATCTGAAATACTCACGGGCTAAAACAAACTCCAGAGTGACTTCAGGGTCTGGGATCTTCAAATAAACCCGGCCCGGGTGTCATGGGGACCAGGAAGTGGAATTAACTGCTATATTAGCTGACCTTCATCTCGTTGTTTGCCGCAACGTGGCTGGCGAGGTCCGAGGCTGGCCTGTAACCACGGTCTCCGGGCCCAACAATGTGGGCATTTCCCTCGGCAGAAAAAAACACACACACACACACACAGGCTTTGGAGTTTACTGAGCAAACAAGAAGAACGGTGCCAAACACTTCTCGCTCCCACATTTCACAATCACTTTTTCTATTGCCATTTTTTTCGCCCCCGGCTTTGCTCTTGCTCGTCCATGGAGCTCTGAGAAGCTCGCCGACAGTTCTGGGTCGAGTGTGAGACACAAGTTGTGGGAAAACAAAGCAGTGACCTATGTTGAGATTTAGTGTTTGAAAAAGCATTCACCACGCTGTCAGTATGTCTATAAATCTGGGAATCTTGGTAAATTTTAAAGCTGTTTCTCAACAATTAAATATTATATGTTTGGTTAAGGGTTCCTTAAATATATTTGATTAACATTCAATGTAAATGTCTTATTTCGTAAAGTGTCGCACAACAAAAGATCATTTCGGGTCGCAGCTGGCCGTGTCATCTTGAAATTGTCTCCCGAAAACGTGCCGACAGAATGTCAGCAAAATACCAAGTCCCAGTGGGTGATGATGCTGTTGGGTCATTTTGTGTGTCTGACAGAAGGCGCTAACAATTTCATCCTAGCAGGCATCAAAGCGCCATGGCCCATCAAAGGCGTTAAAATCGAACGCGTCTCGGTCAGTGTAATCTTCACAGGAGGAGGATTTAAGTCAGCCTGTCTGCCGCAACCGAATCGATCACCTGAGAAATGTCACAAACACACCTTTTAGGTGTCTGGATAAACATCAAATCATTTTCGAATACTTTTATAAATAAATGAGGCTGAATTTTCCATTTTCCACCGTTTTCAAAAACTGCTCAAGAATAATATGTTTTTATCGCCTTTAATTGTAAAAAGAAGCTTTGCTCAAAATGTTACAGTGAGCTGGATGTTTTTATTGACTTTTCTTTCTTTCGTTTCAAATAAAGTTTGTAAAGCTCTGGTCCATAATATTGATTGACTGTATCAACTTTGAGCGTACACAACAATGTTTATTTTTAAGCCATAGTCAGTGTTCAGCGTGTTTTTTTCTTAGTATTAAAATGTATGAAATGTATTGCTCCCTACTAACTTGGAGTGTACATAAAATAACCTACAATTCATTTTTTTCCCCTCATCAAACCTTCACAAAGTCAATGTAGTAAGTGAGCAGGACGGTAGTATCCAGTCGTTGGCATTTTATTCGTCCTTTGCTTCCAAGAAAAGAAAAGTCAGGCCAAAAACTCCACTCATTCAGTCATATTTGAGATTCCCGAGTGACGCGTGCTGCCTTTTTCCATTTGGACAACAGCATATTTTCCGTCATAAAATACTGGCCTTATCTTTCCTAAATGTTGTTGCGTAAGGTTAAAAAATGTAACAGCAATCCGATATAATTATAACCGGATTATTTTTAATTCATTCGTAATGCGCTGTATATTCTATTTTTGTGTTCACTAATCTATGAGGTCATATATAGTCCAAAAGTAATATTTACCTTTCACGCCCCCCCCACAAAAAAAGCCATATGTATGAAAGAGGAAGGTCAAAATGGAAGCCCTCTCAAATCTTAAATGCTGATTGGCTCTGCCATGCAATAAGATCTACGGCTGATCAAACATATTTCCAAGATATGTTTAACCTGAATGTTATTTTGAACCTATATGCCACTTTATACTAATCCATAGTCAACAAATGTTAATTATTCTCTTATGGCGTTGACATGATACTGATTGGTATGGACAAATGGTGATCAGGATGTTATTTCCTCATATTTTCATAATCTTTTGACCTCTAAACACAGAATACATTTCAAATACTCCTGACACAAATCTTGCTAGCGCATTGCTGATTGCGTTTGCTTTAGTAAGGGCCCGCCAAAGCTAACATTTCTTTTAGGTGGAGAGGAATTATTAGTTGTTAGTTAACCACTCCCTGGGTTTTGCTGAGGATGTGTGCAATTTGTCTCCTCTTCCAGCCACTCTAGGAATATTATACTCAGAAAAGGAAGACTGACAGCACTTCTAACCCTAAAGTATAAAAAAAAAAGTACAAAATAAAAATACAAAATAAATTTATTATGATCGACAAAATGGTGAGTCAATTTGTTTGTGGGTCGTCAAGATTACAAAAAAAAAAAACATCAAATCTTGTTACCACAGTTGTTGAATCCAGGTCCAGACATTTGAATCCATCCCACAGTTTGGCTTTAGCCTCAAGTGCAATCAACCAATCAACCGGCCGGCAGGTAAACCGAGCTAGCTCATAGGTTCCCGTTTACCTGCCAGCTCAGTTGATTAGAAGCTCCTGTGGATAAATACAAACATGTGGCACAGTTTTTGCTTTCTGGACCTGGATTGGACATCTCTACTTGTTACGGTAAGTTCTATTGATTCAATTTGTGAAACACACAAATATGAGCAAAACTCAAATTTGACTGATGAGCTAATAACTGAAGATTTTGAGGTCCGACACATTGGAAAGTGAAACTAACATCTGAGATGCATTGAAAGCTCAACTACCAAGCGCTGTGAATAAAGACATGAAATGGCTGAGGTCAAGACTGCATCAATAATACGATAAATCACAATCCGTTGGCCATTTTTTACCGCTGGAATAGATCATATGGAAAAGATAAATACACCGACCCTTTTTTTTTTTTTTTAAAGACGCCATCATAGAACCCCGTGAGGCTAGTAGGATGTCTCAAACGTGTGTATGTGTACTGTATGAACACTACTTCGTATGTCTGGTATGTCTGACTACATTCCCGTCTCTTGTCTCTGTGGGAGGTGTTGTGAACAACTCACTGGACACCCTCTTTTCTCGCATCTGGCGCTCGGAAGCGCATGAGAACACATGGGCCCATTAGTTCCGCCTCCGAGTGGACTCCCCGCCTCATCCATACTGGTGTGATCTCACTCGGGGCCCAAGCCAGCTTCCCCCCAGGGAGTCATAACCACCCAGGCATCAGAACAAATAGCTCAGTGCTTACACATACGTCTTTATGGTGGGTGATTCCTTGTGCTGTTTCCAGAACTTCAAAGTATGACACTCAGATAATTGATCTCACCATTGGATTCCTCATCATTTTTATCCTGCTACGTAGTCCGAGAAAAGGGTGTTTCACTGATGTGGGTTGTCTAGGTGTGCTTTGAAGCGGCGGAGAAGATTGAAGTTGTCAAAATGGGCTCCATAAAAATCAATGAGTAGACAGTATATTGTGTTTTAAGCTTCAGAGGAGCTGCCAGGGTGCCGTTTTTTTTTTTTTTTAATCAATCTGGTTTTGATTTGTGAAAGCCCATTTAAAAAAAATTAGTTGCGAAATTAAATCTGTTTAAAGTACTTTTTGTTCTAAAATGTTCCTGCTTTTAAAGAAGAGTTTTTAAAAAAATTGTTTTTTTGTAACCCACTGCTGTCTCCAGATTTATTTTGTTTTTCCAATTTCTCTATCCTACTATTAAAGTTAATCGAGTTTGACTTGAGCAATTAGAAAATATTTTCTTCTATTGACTGGCCATTTAAAGCAATGGACCGGTAGGAGGCAGTGGAGGAAATGGATGGCAGAGGGAGAGATGTGGAAGGAGTGGAGGCTAGTTTTTCACCAGCTGAGGAAACACGGCAAATGGTTAGTCCAAGTAAAAAAAAAAAAATGAAAATCAGCTCTGGAGCCAATAAAAATGTTTGCATAAAAAGTTTCAAGAATCCACACAGGAAATAGGTAGACTGCACTTTATTGACAGGAGACCTATACACACATTACCCAGATACAGTTAAGAACAAATTCATCCTGACATCATGGGCAGGACTGTGCAAGTGAGTAGTGAGTAAAAAGTCACTGGGCAGATTAGCAGTTCTTTTTTTATACAACAATCATCTGGTTGCAGCCGCACATAATGACGCTCAGAGGCCTCGTCTGTTTTGTCATATTTTATGGCCCAAAAATTATTCCATAATAATTAAATAAATAAATAATGTCTGGGAAAAAAAAAAATGCTCAAACTCTCTCTGACATGAATCTCATTATTGATAATACAATTACAGACACATATTTCAAAGTAAATTGATATGTGTGTATGCATACTTCTTCTTAAAAGCCTTGTAAGGATTTCTTTGACTCCCAAAAGGAGGGAAAATCAATTTCTGGGTTCTCATCAGAAGAAATTCAGATGTGTTAAACATCCATATAGAATTGAGATGAAACAAACAAAAGTGTGAACCTGAAGATGACATCACCACTACGGTATCTGTTGCCAGACGCTGTTCCCCCCCCCCCCGACATTTGGCAAAGCATCACGTAGACCCCAATCCCCTTTTATTGCTATTTACCTCTTTGCCAAGCTTTGTCGAAAGCACATAGTTCCACAAGATGAATGTGAAAGTGGAAAAAAAAAAAAAGACCCCACAGTGAAGGTTGCAACCACAACCAGCTCTTGCTGCTCAGGTGGTCTGAGCCACGCTGAGCATAAGTGCACGCCAGAGGAGATGACGCTCCACCCTGGAAGCATAAATCCAGTAAGAGAGAAGCTGGAGCTGATTTATGCATGGATGTCGCCACTGGACTTCAAAATAATACCAAATATTTTGTATATTTCCTGTTTGTATTTGTAAACAAAAAGCTTCAGTTTTCTCCAAATATTTTTTGCCCATTATCAGATATAGGAATTTTGACATTGTATTAAAAAAAATTAATATATAAGATGCACATTGGTGAAAAGTAATGCGGGTGCATGTTGATACACTCACACACCTCATCAGTCAGCAACACAAGATCATTTGTCTTCATTAATTTCTGAAATGATGTATTTTGTGAAGCAGACAGCTGAAAATTGAACAAAATTGGAATATGCAAACAGGTTGATGTGAGCAATCACTGATCGAGCACCCACTGTGGTAGGTCGTGTGCTGTTTAAAGGCGCACAACAACAACCTTGAGCTGTCCCCCCCCCCCCCCCGCCTGCTGTCACCATCCCTATTCACAGAACCGACACGGCAGGAAAACACTAATCATGTCGTCGCCGTTCCGTATAGAAGCAGGAGCTCTATTTAGTGAGATAGCAGCTTGCAATTATACTGTCCTCACAGCGGTGAGGCAAACCAAAGCAATGGAGGCGCTAATTAATTCCGACTTTTGCTGTGCAATAAAACAAGAAGCAGTTCAGTTTGCTGGAATGACAAACAGATCAAATATGGGAATTTCACTTCTTGACCTGATGTGACTTTTCACGACGTAGGCTTCAAGCACGCTGTGCACTGACTCGATTCATTTGGATTATGTTGGTGCGCATTGAATCATTTATTCTCACGGTTTGAATAAAAAAAAAATGCTGTCTATTCATAAAATAGCAGGATCTCTGCAACTCTTGTTACAAAAAGTAGACTAAATTTTAGACTAACTAAAACCATGTCAAACTTTGTGCGCAGGTGATGTCATTTTTAACTCTTTTAACTTGTTTAACTCTATAAAATTCCATCAAACAATGCAAAACTGATTGTAACACTGACAAAAAAAAAAGAATAAATCCTCTACCACTCCATACCACCCCCCCGAGAATCCCTTTGAGACTTTAAATTTGGCACGCATGACCGCCTGAGCTGCTGTTTAACACATTACCTTGCAGAGGCGCGCACAGGGATGATAAAGATGCTGTCATCAAGGTTACTTCATCTTCTTGTTTTTGGCAGAAAATGTCTGTATGTGGATATAGGTTTTGAAGCACCTTCAGACTTGGTGACATCCACTTGGGTGTGTGGAATGCACAGCTCCACATGGGTGACATGTATCAAGTGTTTGGAGTTGCCACCCTTCCTTCTCACAAATGCCTCATAAGGATATCCTGCACCTTGGTGGGGGGTTGTGCAAAATACCTTTAGAAAGATTTGACTTTTTATTTAATTGCAATAATTGTGTGCATGAGTGGAGTTTTCTGTCTTTTGAAAAAAATATTTGCCTTTTATTCTCATTTTCTTTCCACCTCCCAATTAAAATTGCAAGTCATATTCTGGGAACAAATTTGGAAGATTTGTGGTTAAGAGCTGTCAGAGCAAAGACAATGTTATTGTTAAGATGGTTTTGCTAAACCAGATGTGCCTTTTGATCATGTCATGATTTTGCTAAGTCATTATAAAAGTTGAGAGAAATCCTCAAGCTCTTGTACGTATATTCTGGCTGCTTCAGGTGTGATGGCGTGAAGATTAGAAGTTTATCCACATTTATTTTTTTTTAGCAAACTGATATTCACTAAAGGTTCTGCGGAAGATTTTGAATAGGAGCATTCCAGACAGGAAAGCTTAGATAATTGAGGCGTGAAAGATAACCGCTGCGACTCAAAAAGACCCCACACCGTGTCTGATTGTTCTCATTCAAACATTGTAAATAAGACCTAAATGACAATTTAGAAAAAAAAAGAATTTAATGGAAAAACAGTTTGGGGTTTTAATTTGTTTTTGATTATCAAGGTCCCACATCGGTTAATAAATGATCATCTATATATTTTTTAGACTGAAACTAAAGGCGATGATGAAATTAAAACGACTCTTAAATGATGCAGTCAGTTGTATATAATTCTCTGCCAGAATACAATAAAAACTTGACTTCACTCTTTATTTGAAAAATGTTGGGCGGACCATCTGGCAGAGTTTTTGCAATGTGCTTGTCACTTTTGGGGTTCAACTTAACGATGTATGACAGATAAAACTCAGCGGTCAACAAATATCTCGCAATCCGTGACAAACCAGTGCATTGGAAGCGCCAGAAATCCTTCCAAAATGTTCAAATCAGTGCTTTCATTCCGAACATTGAGCTGCCAAAAACTGCATGTGCACCCATTTTCCTAACAAACACTGCCCCCTGCAGGATAAACGATATACGACTCGATGAGTGGCTCTCTTGTTAAAATTCACACACAATAGGCTGAAAAGCATAATTAATCGCTTTTTTTGTGTGTGTGTGTGCCTTTTAAGTTTTGCATAATTCATTTCTCAAAGACGCCACAACAGATGTTAGCTGCAAAGCGAATGTGAAGACTCTTTCATCGACAGAGCCATTTATGTCCGAGACAGAATTATTGCTAGTCTAGCAATTGTCGTTTATCGTCAGTGCAAAGTCCTGACTGTGTCTTGAGGCGCACAACTGGGTGGTCTTCCGATCCCAAATTGACCCTTGGTGAAGACCTTTGTGCAGAGGGCCTCAGCTCCAACATGAACCCCACTTTTGTTGTTGTGACAGGGGCCACTGATTCACGACACATTATGTACAACACAAAGGAACAAGCAGATGGTCTGTTTTCTTTTTAAAAGCATAGCAAGACTTTTACTGTGTCAAATCAGTTGTTTCTCTGGTTACGTTTTAGCTTTTGAATCTAAATATGACAGATTTATCCCCAAAAAAAAGCATTTAAAATGTTTAGTAATACATTTCAGTAAAACTACAGTATTTAGATGTTTTGATTATTGCTTTCTTTTTAAGTTGGTTTAGCTGTCATAAACTAACTGCACATTTTATTGATTAACTTTAGTGATTAATTTTCCATTTCTTTGATAATGCCGCAGATGCCAGATACAATAATTAAATACGTTCATATTATTGTGATTGTTTGACTCTTACCATTCTTACATCGTGAAATAAAGCATGATGCGCGTTGAAAACAAATGTTGCGCCTTAATTGTCCACTAGGGGGCAGAGTTTTTCCCATTATACATTAGATTAGCATGAAGTAAGTCAAACACTTTTCATATTAGGTATTGTCTTATATAGGTGAAATCGAGCAGGGCCCTTAAGGAATGATAAATAACACACATTAATGTGATGAATAGTTGAATACGCTAATCTGAGATAAATCTGTAGATTTTCCAAGGTACAGCAAAAAAATATTCTTTTATTTACCATGTTAAAACAAAAAACAAACAGAAAAAACTCGTTGAGATTACAAATCTTTTTTCCAAGGGTGACTCAAAAATAATATAATAGATGAAGCGGGTAAACTAAAATCTACCACTAGAGGGAGGCATAACACCGTTTAGGATATGTCATTGAGTCTACTGTTGTTTTTCTGTGGTTTTACATGAGGTCAACCATGAAGCAAGAAGCTTGCCTTCCATTCTAGAAAAAAAACATATATTTAATATAATTACAGTATTTTGCATGATTTGCATTTTAAAATGTCGACCAGTCCAAGATGTGGCCTGATGTCAATTGGGATGGGCGCCAGCTCACCTGCTATTCTAATGAGGCCAATTGCTAATGCTTGGATGGAAGGAAGCAAAATTCTGGCAGTGATTGCTCCTTTAACTGTGTTCTTCCAAGCACTTTCTGCATCACTGAAAAGAAATTTGCACTTCAATAGGGACTAAATGTGACGTTCCTCACCTCTATTTATAGACCAGGTAAACAACTGTAGTCATCAGTCATTTCAAAGTAAATGTTTGTCTTGTTTATAAATACACAAATAAGAGCAGCGTGGAAAGTGTTCAGCAGATGTTGGATGATTGACAGTTGTTGCCTCCAACTATCATGGGGGAGAATGTTTAGGGGGCAGGTGGCATGGGGGGGGGGGTGATAAACCCATCCGGGAATTTCACGTGACGAGAATATAAAATGCATTTCAGCTTCTGTACCAGCTGGGTGCTTAGCTGCACGGGAGTCTGATTTCCTGCTGTAACTGATAACAGTTGACATCGGACCGGTTGGGGATGAAATAAATAGCACAGTCTCGGCAGTCCAGCGGTACCGCTGCGTCAATTGTCTGATGCCAGCCGTTTATTGTGTGTGCAGGTGGAGGCTCGCTCGTTCCACGAATCCAAAAGAAAGGCCTGATGCCAACGGCATTTAAGATGAAAGACAAGATGTGAGTTATTGCCAGCTCAGATGGGGCCTACATAATCAGAAACCCAGAGAAGCCAGATTTTCGCCCACTCAGCGCCTTCTGTTTCCTTTCTCCAAAAAAGAGATTCCCAGTAAAGGTTAACGTGTTTGTGATCAAACTTTGATGCAATGCAATATTTGAATTGAGAGCTATGAAAGATGCAGACTTCCTTCTTTGGATGGACTTAGCATCACTTCTCTAAACATTATGAGATGCTCTGAGGAAAACAACATGCATTGTTTGTCCAGCTGAAAGACGGTCTTGTTCTTGGGGTTGTGACTCAGTCCAGCAGATGTTGGTTGTTGCTGACACGGTCTCGGAAGATGACATATTATTCCGCTCTGCAAAGACCTCAGCTCTGTCTTTGTCATCGCAGATAGATTATGTCACCAAGTGTAAGCGTGCCATTACTCAACTTTTGGCCCACAGCGGGGGAACAATGATCTAATTCCACAAAATTGCAGCCTTTCTACGTCTGCTTTGTATAAGAAACTCTTCACGTCGTGTTGAATAAAATCGACATTTACAATGGAGGAGTATGTAATTTATTTGGAATTCAATACTCACTGGGTATTGCAGACACACACAAAAGACAATGACAAAATGTTGAAAGGGTAAAATATGTGAACGAGAAAAACACGGCAAGCTTTGAGGTGATTAGAATTCTGCCATCAAAAATATGATGGCAGCAGTTTGGAAATGCCTGCGGGGTCATCATTGCACAAGATGGAAGACTGAATGCTTTATCCGTGCTAGTCTATTGTGGGAAAATGATGAAAATACTTGTCAGTTTCATCACATCACTCTCATATCATTGGCGGCTGTGGAAAAAAAAAAAAGATCCATGGAACGTCAGCAGAGAACTTGTGCAGGTTACGTGGTTGGCATTATGAAAAAGGTTAAGCTGGTTATGTTGACACCAGTATAAAAAATAAGTGAAATCAAATAAGTGATAATAATGAAATAAATGTATCAAAATAAATTCAGAAACACCTTGCCAGATTTTGTAGAGATGATGGGTGATTTAATTAATTGTGATTTAAAAATGATTTAAGTAAATTTATTTATAGATATATGATCAGAATCACAATACATTTTATTTATTTATTTAGATTTTTTATATTATATATGCCTATATCTATCTATATTTCTTTATTTATTTATTTATTTATTTGGTCCAACGGTGTAAGATGACAAATTGCAACGGCGTCACCCACCGTGCGTCTACCCCAGTTATTTACGAGAGAAGTGAGAGATGCATTCCGGAGCAACCTTGAGCCGCTTGCTCATTTTAGCTGTCAGGTGTTAGATGGCAAAGACTTGAAATTGAGCGTTTACTACAACAGTGGCCATCACCGAGGGCCGCTCTGAAAGGAAATAACATCTTGACGTGACGTATTCTGCGCATAAATAGCATTTTGCTGTGGGGAGGACGACTTTTGCTCACTGCTGCAAGAAAATCGAGTAGGAGTGTTAGTAGGACAGCCCTGTGTGCTTAAATGTGCCTCTTTTACTTCATGCCAAAGGAATGGTGGTAATAACCCAGGACACTGTGACCTGTGATAAATACATTCCAAAGGATCTGCTACATGTACACACATGGACACACACACACACTCACTCACACTGAAACAATACACATGAAGAGAACTATTTGAAACGAGTGTTTCATTAAAATATAATCAGGCGCGCCATCAGGGATTTGGCGCCCCATGAAAAAACTCCCACTTTGGGACCCTGCAAATTAATGCCATAAATGGAAACTACTGGTATTTTTCTCGACAGTTTCCAGAACGGCCTGGTTGGGTCTGGACTTGATTTTAATCCATGCCCTAAAAATTGGAACAACTGAAATGGTGAAAATAGTTTAACAATGTAGCTCAAAAAGTCTGGAGTGAATATTTCGCTAGCCGGGTATTTGGTAGTTGTGAAGTCAGCAAAGATGAAAGTGCAAAGGAACAAAGGAAAATATTAGATGAAAGATTTAAAAGACATTTATGCTTAAGATTACATGCAGTCAAGAACCCTTTCAAAACAGCATTATTGCATAAAGTCTGAAACCCCCCCGAATAAGACCCCTGGGGTACTCCTTTTTTTCCAATTCCTATAACATTTCAATTTTGACCTTGACCCGAATATTGACGGCAGTCGGTTTTGTCACGGAGAGTCAAGTGACATGACTCAGCTTTCTCACCTCATCATTTACCACAGTGTTCCATTCAATGAGCACTTGGGCCTACTACACTACTGTATTTGAATGTTGGTCATGATTGCACTTGGTGTAAAGTATTTTAAAGTGGTACTCGGTGTAATTTTTTTGCGACCCACCGAATTAACGCACACGATGGAAACATATTGAGCACATTTTATAGCTGACTCGTACTACTGCGCTTAATTAATTGTCAAGTGTGTGTGTGCTGCGAGTGGGAGGAGGCACGCACGCACGCACGCAGTCTGACAATCGCAAGCCGAAGTGGGACTGGCCAAGGGGGAGAGCAGAGCCGTTTCGGGGGGCTCCTGTCGCGCGTGACGTGACGCCACGCGTGATAAAGAACGTTGGGATGGACGTGGAAGGTGGCGTGCTGGGTGGGCGGACGAGGAGAACAGGGTGCTGCTGTGATGGCGATGGTGTCACCTCTGGGCGCGCTTCCATGTGCTTCGTGGGAAGGGGATACTGCTGCCGCTGGTGGAGAAGAAGTAGCTCGCAGGAGACGGAATTGACAAGACAATGATGAAGAGTGGGAGATCGGACCCACGGGGGACTAGTTTAGGTGCCGCTATGGACAAGAAGCAGGAAATGCCCACGTCGAAGGAGGACAAGCGTAAAGAGAAGAAGCCGAGATCGGTGAAGCTTTTCCGGAAGAAATCATTCAAGTCCGTGGGGAGTTTTATGAACAGAATCATCAAAACTCTTGGCACTTTCACCCACTTTGCAGACACGCAGGACGTGGAGGATGACGATGGAGGCTTTGGGAATGGCGCACCTTGCACACTCAGCGCCAGCTCAGGGATTGTCAAAGAAGATGCACAGGTGCCTCGGTTGGTCAAGAACCCTCCTCTTGGCAGGGATAAACTATTTTACCACTACGGGGACAAAATCCCAGGCGTTCTGGGCTTGAAAAACCACGGGAACACGTGTTTTATGAACGCCGTGGTCCAGTGTCTGAGCAATACCGACCTGCTGGCCGAGTATTTGGGACTGGAGAGGTACAGGTTGGACCTGTGTGACACCGCGATCGACGGGACAGTGAGAAGCGGGGGAATACTCTTTATTAACGGAGAGGTCACGGAACACTTGGCCTCACTTGTTCGGGCTCTGTGGACTTTGGAATACACCCCACAGCTTTCTGTGGACTTCAAGGTACACGAATCACCCTCACCGAAATATGTTCCTGCGTGTTTTTAGTGAGGAGCAGTCATTGCCAACCAAGGATGATGTGACACCATTGAAAATGATTCAATATGACTTCATTGGTTTGAAAATAATTGATTGACTAGGAATGATTTATGACGATTCAGGGAAAGGACACTTCAAATATCTTTCATCTTCAAGTAATGTACTCCAGACTGGTCTGTTTAAGGTCACTTTAACGTAAAATGAGAAAGGGGACTGTAAGTTATTCACAGTCAATTGTAGATGATTTTTTTTTTTTTTTGGAATAACTGAAAATATCTATATGGTCGTACGGCGTTATTTTGGTATAAAATGGCCTATATCGTGATTTTTTTTTCTCTCCATATCGTCCAGCTCTACACCCCATACAAAATATTCATTTAATTTTTTTTTTATAATGTTAGGAATTTTTTCTATATTTTTCCATATTATATTTTTTATATATTTTCATATTTAAAATGTTTTATTATTTTCCCACTTCCTGGAATGTTCTTTCAACCCTGATTTCCGCGCAGTTAATTCTCCCTTGTGTAAAATATCTTTTAAAAAGGTTTGGCAAGTATGTATGAAAGCGATTGTTTTAACAATTGTTGCCTTTTGAAACAATAACAACGTTTAGCTTGGTCGTTATCGTGTACACCCTCAAGTGACCAACTTGTACAGATTGTACCTTGAGGGACAAAAATAGGCCCTCTATTCATTTTTATCATCAACTCCGACTTTCTCATGGCACACAAAATGGTTAACTGCATGACCTCGCTGTTGTCGTGTCAGCTGATAAGAAGGCTTCTGCTTCGTGTCACTGCAACTCACCGGGGAGGGTCATCAGGTACTCCAAGTGTTTTTCCCCTCACCACAGAATCTCGCTAACTATAGTCTATAAATAAATATATAAAATGTAGGTAAGCTTAGGAAAGCGTGATGATCAGGTGTTGTGACAGAGTCCTATGAGGAGATCCTCAGGCTCTTCTATACACTGCCCATGCTAAATATTGGAGGGGGGGGGGGGGGTTGTACTTTATCTGCCTGCAGCTCTTTGTGCTGGATTTCTCCGAGCGGAGGCAAGAAGTAGATAATATGGACGAGCGAACAAAGAAATTCCACAATGGGATCTATTCTGTTGGAAATGATACATAAAGTACGCATGGATGCTTACTGGAACATGTTAGCCTTTATTGATTTCCCATGACTTTCCTCACCCTTGGAGTGAGGAAGTTAAGATGTAAAGCATGTCTGAGATTTTTTTTATTTTTTTTTTGCAGGATGTTACATCGGCAAACACTTGACAGTCATTGATTGATTGACTCCCACATTATGCTGTCGGTTGGTTTGCCAGGGAGAAAAAAAAACTCTTCATTGTCAATTTAAATTATTCTCGCTCAGTCCCCAATACTGGATTTTTTAAAAATGCAGGATTTAAAGCTATATTTAAAGAGAAATGAATCAAATTTGAATATTTTTGCAAAAACAAACGCACACATAATAGTAGGAAGTCGAAGGTTTTTGCTGCTAAGCCCTTCTGAAATTGCCTGTTGAGTAATAGCAAAGCCAGCAGGCATTAAAAAATAAACAAAGAGCTTTACTATTGGTCAGAAGTAAACATTGCCCGTGGCTTGAGGAACACCTGAAAGAACATTAGAAGTCACTACTATTAGATATTTTCAAGGGGCATTGCAAAATCCTCAATAATCAGTTCTATCTTTTTGCTCATACTACTCAAGCTGTTCATGAACACTCCAATACAAATGTAAATGTGTCCCCGTTTGTTGAAAAGAAAAAGGTTTTCAGAGAGTTGAATGAATGAAATAGGTCATTTGGCCGCACGGCTCGGTCAGGGAGGGAAAAAAAACAAACAAGAGAAAAGTCCTGCTGAATGCTTGGAGCTCTGCCACATTCCACTACCACCTGGTTTATGGCCTAATAAGATTGAGAGGAAGTATTCATTTGTTTGCTAATTTATACTTTCTTGGGATTAAGCAGTGTCAAGGCTGGTAGAACTTTGGTGGTCGAGTGTCTCCTGCCTGCTGCAGAAGTGGGCTTTTGATGCAGACAAGTCTTGTGTGTTTTTTGAATCCCTCCCCTGGCAAGATGTGTGTTTGCGCAGAGGGGCCTGGACAGGGGACAAAGCCTGAAAGTCAAACAGTTACTCCCCAGACAATTGATCAGTTTCCATAACATGAGATGGGTGAGAAACAAGGGAGTGCAGGTAAACACACAAAAGGTGGATGGACGTGAATGTTGCTTTGACGTGCAAAAGTTGGAACAGTCGACAGGCAACAGAATTTGGAGTAAATCTGAAAAAAAATGTCACATAAAAAAATTTAAATCAAATTATCTTGAATGACGGAACACGAGTAATACCATTTTAAATTAAAATCATTCATTTTTGTCAAGCAGATTTTAAAAAGTATACATTATTCAAAGCTTAATTCCGGGGAATATCTAAAAAATTCCAGGGAATATCTAAAAAAAAAATATTGGCAAATATAGGCCTTTCTTTGAAATGACCTGCCATTGGTTTTTGAGGGAAATTTTATGTATAAAAAAAAAAATAGTGGTATCGGTGCTTGGTATCAGTACTCAGTAAAATCCCTTTTCCAAGAAATTGCAAGCTGTTGTTAATTTACTCACCGCCAGCCTAGTTCAAATGGATCTTTCACGTCTATAGTCGTCAATGGCAGTGAATGCATTTATGTTTAGTAGCCTTCTGTTATAATATGATGCTATGTTGCAACGTGAGCTGCATGAAGCACATCATGAGCAATATATGATGGGATTAGGAAGCAAAGATTACAGTCTGTTTGTTGCATCCTCTTCTATAATCTCTCGTCTGTCTTTGCGTTTCTCGAGCCTGCCAACTGCTATTCAAACTTTTAATTCCTCCCTAATTGAGTTTGAAACTGGTGCCATTAACAAGAGAGCCCATACACCACTGCCATGTAGAAATAACATATTTAAATACACACTAGATGTGTATTTATTATTGTAAAAACAGTATTAAAAAGAAAAAAAAAGACAATTGTGTTTCACAAATGATATTTTGTGATTTCTCTCCGCAGGCTATCGTGTCTAAGTACGGATCACAATTCCGTGGTAATTCCCAACATGACGCCCTGGAGTTCCTTCTGTGGCTGCTGGATCGTGTCCACGAAGACATCAATTTGGCTTCGCACAATAACAATAACACAACTAAAGCTTGTGATAAGGTGAGAATTCGGTATTTCTAGATTTGAAGACACCACTTTGGTTACCTTAAAGGTTTGAAAATGCGCCCATTCATTCTCATATATGCATCATTTATTCAGTATCAGTAACTTTGTATGTATTATTAAAATCATGCTTGATAGTGTAGTGTTATTCGAGTGATAACCAATGACATCATTTATAAGAGGAGCTGTTTGACTGATTGGAAAATATAGTTATAATATCAAGCAGCACTCCTTTCCTGAAGCGCTACACTCACTTGATTTATTTTGTTATTTTGTCATTGTGGGATTTGGAGATAGCTACGTCGGGATGTCTTTTCTCAAGGCCATGTCGTGGTTATTTAGATATATGGTACGACCGATATGCAAACTCTTAAATCTCTGAAGGCAAAACAATTCAGTCTATAGAAATTGACTTGGACATTTAGTTTCAAATGAATGCAAAAAATGTGTCTGGAAAATGAATGTGGCTTGTTGTGATGCTGCTTTTTTTTCAGTCCTGCTTTCTGCAAAGTTTTTCTTTATTTATTCCTAACAAATTACCATTAAAAAATTGTAATTAAAAAAAATACAAAATTCCTAACAAATTAGCATTAAAAAATGTAATTAAAAAAAAGAAAAATTAGAAAATTAGAAATTTTAGAGAAATTTGAAAATTACCATTTATTTATTCCTAACAAATTAGCATCAGCAAAGCAGCGTCAGCATCATAGCGTATGTAACGAGCCCAAAAAGATAGATTGGACACGAAGGCAAACAAACAAATGATTGGCATGTCACATAAAGTAGCAGGCGCATTCACAACTAAAACAGGAAATAACCACATGAATCCAAATCTATTAAAGCAGAGGCAGGCAGAAAGAAAAGTCCAGATGGGGCTGTGAAAGCAATGCTGCATATGAAATTTCCTCTCACTTTCCAAGACACCGTCGGCCTCACTGTTCAAAGCAAAAAAAAAAAAAACTCCCGTGATACACGGTAGTTGTCTTTTATATTACTCTGGGCACGTTGCCATCAGTCTTGCAGGTTGTCATGGATTTTAGTTTTATCAAAAAGAAAACATGTGGTCCAAATCTCCCTCTGAGGGGAATCACTTTATGTTGAATCATAGTCTCCACCTTGTACCTCCCCAAGAATGTCCAGTGATGTTGTGGTATGCAACGTTGTATCACTCAATGCACAAAGGAGCTTTGTGGAGGCCTGGCTGAGGCCAGCGCGAGGTTATAGCACTCATCTCGCTCGCTCAGGTAACGTGATGATGAGCTAATGTCTCCTAACAGCTCATTAACCGCTTAAAAATTCATACGCGTTCCGCCTCGTTTGTTATTCTCCAGATCTCTGGGCGCAACAAGTTAACCTTCTAATTCATCCTCCTGTTGACCTATGTTAATTCTCTCCAAGCATGTGTTGCTTTTACTACTTAGCACAGAGAGCCAAAGTCGAAAGTGCCGTCGACTTTTCCCGCAGTATCGTTCTGGGATGAATTTTTAATGCGGGCCGACGTGTCGGAAACCTATGAAGCCAATAAACAAGCACACTTTCTAACCTTTGGTGTTAAATCCCCACGGCTTTCACGCTGGCATTCACTCTGCTTGATTTGTTGATCGTTTATCACTCTGGAAACAGAGCGAGTGCGATGCTCTCTCGTTCACTCTCTCTCTCGCTTACGTCGTGTCTGAATGTGGCTCTTTGTAAGTTAGGGGAAGAAAGAGACACTTGTTGTGCAGACCTACTTTGCAGAGAGAGCGAGAGAGTTGAGTGCAAAAAGTGTGGCAATGGAATGGGAGGTAGAACAGTAAGCGGTAGTGACAGTGGGAGAGATCAGGAAGGAGCGAGAGGAATTACTACTTTGATTCTACGTGACGGTTTTCGTGTCCAAACTTTAGAATGTGGCAGTTTTCAAATTAATGAAGGTGCTAGGCCATGCATCATTTTTGTTGAGTGAACAACTTTATAGACGTCTACTTCTTGTGGACGCTTACAATTTTGTCAGCAGGATTTATGTGTTAGTAAGTTTTGTGGCTACCACATTCAACGGCGACATTGCTATCGGTAGTTTTTAAATGCGGGTCAAAGTATTGTTGAAACTAGATTAACCATCTCTGTTGTTTACATACGTGGGAGTCCATCAGAAAAGATTATGGAGGTTTGGCCTTATATTTAATATATATATGAACGTACTGAAACATTTTGGCAGAGCGCTGTGTACAACCAGTATGGATCAACAAATTCATCAATTGATCCATTTATAAGGCGCTCTGCATTATAATGCGCACTGTGGTTTTTTGAGTACATTTTAAGTTTTTAGGTGCACCTAATAGTGCGGAAAATACGGTAATCAAAAAAAGGAGGAAAAAAATCAATAAAAATATGGGGAAATTATAAACTTGTTCCCTCTACTACTTTTTGTCAGTATTATTATTTTTGGGGTTTTTTTTGTTTACTTTTACTGATTCTACCTGTGCATGGACGAGGCCGGTGCCTGGCGTGTGGTCTGTTCCACTCGCCAATGTCGTCAGGTCTGCATGCGAACGATTTTGAGATTTGTGTTTTCCCGGTGTGCACATGTGTTTCCTCCCGCCGCTGGCCCTGCCAACCTGAAATGGCTTCCTGTGGCTCGGAGCCACCCTGCTGGGAAGGCAGCTTGGAGAGAATGCTGTGAATATGACCACTCAGTGTACCTCTGACACCGATTAATGTCAATTGAACCTGAGAAAGACTGCAACAATTGCCAGGTCTGAGATCCCAACCAATCACGGCTCAGCTTTAAAAAAGTAGTGCGCTGTGATTGGTTGTGATGGCAACTGTGATGTCATTTTCAGTCGACAGCAAGTGGCAAAATGGCCGCCCCCTGAGATGTATTTTGACTTTTTAATTTTTACTCCACAAAACAAACATGAATCAAAACAGCGTTTAGACAAGATGTCCTTGAATCAGTTAGTCATTGTATTCTTCATCGAATCTATTAATACAAATGAAGCCTAATTAGCTGCATTATGACTGGCTGCAGTGTGTCTTTGTTGTTTGTTGTCCTCTAGCTCGTATGCTTAAGAGACCAACTTCTCATTCTTTTTTGCCGCACTCCCGGTGGTAGTAAGAATCTTCCGATGGTCTTATTCACAAGCAAACTGTGCCTCTGGTTCACCATTTTCAATTCAATCTTGCTCAATTTTGCTCTTTCACTGTGCAATTTTATGCCGGTAAGAGCTTGGATATTTCCATAGAAACGAAGACGGAAGGATGCAGTTGAGAGGGAGATGCATATGGACTCATTGAACTGATCCAGATTTCTAAGACTAAACCGAGATATCTGCCATTTTATCGCTTCAATTTTTTCTTAGGAATAAAATCTGTTTGATTAAAACTAGCCCCACTCTCATATATATGTGTTTTAAATTGTGAATAATATGTCCTTAAAGGGTTACTAAAAAAAAACATCTTTTATATGTGTTCAGGCCAGTTTTATTACTTTGGATGTAATTGCTTGGTTACTCTTGCAAGTGACTTTGTGATCACTTTCGGAGATATTCATTATGTTGTTTTTGTTTAACACCAGGAGGGCACAATACACAGAATAAGAGCCAGCAGGGAGTTGTAATTTCATCATGGCGGATGCTTGCTCACAGAGAATCCCTGTGGTTGTTAGGGCTAGTATGCAATAGTGCAGGGCAAATTTAAGAAGCACTTGACTCACCGTGCAAAGCAAATTGTACGGCGACAACATCCGTGAATAGACACCTGATAATATATTGAGTCAATTGATTTCTTTGTATGCGAGTGAAAAAAAAGAGATTGAGTCAAGATGGCCACCATGCACCAGGAAAAGTGAGTGCAGGTGTGTTTAAGAGAAAAGAAAAAGCCTGGAGGAATTTTGCAGCAGATTTAGTATAGTACTTCGTTTTGCTGTTGAGTTATTTCCATCCAGACAGATAATAGCTTCCAAACAGCTTCAGGGAGAGATCACCAACGTATTGTTTTTAGACTTTTTTTTATCACATTATGGATTTCTTTTGAAAGTTTGTCTCATCTTTCTCCTGGTTTCTTAGAATTCTCGTGCTACTTCTATCCCCTCCCCACAATATTAATGTGCGTAACATAGAATGATATGTATATTTTTAAAATGTATTTGTAATGTATATGTTTTGTTGCACCTTAACTTTGCTTTAAAGCACTAAAATTTTTATCTATGTATTTTAAATTTTAGTCCACATTTTTTAACATTATTATCATAATTGCATGAAAAATAATACAGGCAAGAATCATTGGCAGAGCTAGAAGGGGGGCTGCGGGGCCACTCCCCCCCTGATTTTCAGATTTAATGAGGAATTTTTCTCTACATTTCCCCTAGTGTCCCGTCGGGAACATCTAGCGAATATTCATCAGCATTTTCGAAATAATTTTTAAGGTTTGTAAAAAAATAGTAGAAATTGTTTGTGGATCATCAGCAATTAATATTTTTATTTTTTGTGTGTGTATAGGACATCTAATTCAATACTTAAAGTGGTTGATACAATCAATATAAATTTGTTTGTACGTGAGTGGTAGTAGTTCATCCTTAGAAAGTCAACCCATTCAAAGAGATCACCCATTGACAATAATGGACTAAAGTGTCCGAGAGACCAAAGTCAATATTCCTGCGACTATTTATAGACGGGTGTACACGTAAAAGGAATTTGCTTTTAAGCCAGTCCATTATTTATCAATACTCAGTGTTACAGTACGCTTTTCTTTTACTCTATAACCACAATTCGAGTTTATTGATACACACAGAGTTGCATCTAAATGCTGAGTCACAACATAACGACCTCATGGAGTATCTCCGTGATGATCACCTGGAGGTTTCAGTTGCCGCTTGCTCTCGTTCCTAATTACTGCTTTCTCTACCACAGCACATATCTATCTCCATTTTCACTGTTAGTTTGAATTATTCACACCAATGCCATTACTGGGAATACTTTTGCCCCCATTTTACAATCCAAGCCCCCCCGTCATGAAAGCCCATCAGGATAAGATAAGGTGCTCTGTTAAAATGGAGGGGGCAGACATTCTGGGTTTTTTTTTTTTTTTTTTTTACAAGCGGATCTACTCTAAGAGGTGAATTCCTCCAAGCAACAGCCTGGAGGTGAATTATTGACAACGTCCATGGTGGGACAGAGTGCACGGTTCATTTGTGGGATTTTAGGCTTTCATGCTAGGAGATGAATGTCCACGAATCAGTGGGAGTAAGCTGCGTCACTCAGCATCCTTCCTGCTTAAGTGGGAAATGAGTAATTGTTATTCTGCTTCAAGACTGACAAATAGTCTATTTATAATATTGATTCACTCTTGGTGGATTATATCCCTTTCATTTCTATATTATTGTAGGTTGTTATTTTTAAATAACACCAAAAATTATTTGTGGAAATATGCAGAGGCACATTTGAGATTCAACTGCATTCTTATTCTTTTTTAAAGTGGAATGTCAAATTTCTATTTGTATTTTCCCTTCAAAAGTGACTTTAATAAGCACCAGATAAAGATGAAGAAAAAAAAAATAACTCATCCAGTGTGACATAATGCGAAGCGGCAGTTTATTTTTTTATAGTGTTGCAATAAAGCCAAAGAAAATATCAACTTTTAATTTACGGCCGTACAACTATAAAGTATTTATTCTACGGCAGCTGTGTAGGCTTTCCTCACCACGTTCTGAAATTTCTAGCAATGAACTGTGGCCTCCTGATGACAGAGCTGAGCCAGCAACCCAACTCAGCACTCTATCTTTGTCATTTATCTAAATCCCACAAATCAATTACAGCATGCCAGATGCCAGGGTGAAGGATTTTATTTTCTCCAATACACCTCAAGGCCTCTTCTGGCATTGAGGATTATAGATTAAGCAAAGGTAGATTTGGTTTAACATATTATGAATATTAGCAATTGCGCATTTCTGTTTTATATTGTTGCTCGCTGTTCTGAACCAACCATGCATTGTTTAAGGCACACCTCAAGAGAACTATATAAAAAATGTTTTTTCCATATGATGAGTTGTTTTTGTTATAATTCACAAGAGTATAGAACTATACTGCATCATGTTGATAGTTTTTTTTTTCCCCGCAATAAAAGACATATTTTCTGTGAACTTAATATCTCTTCGGGGACCTTCATAATTGCTTTTAATGTTCTCATCGACTTAGAGATGTTCTTAGTTGGGGTTTTTTGACTTCCTCAATAACATTAGTTAAGTGCTGTTTGACTCATTCCCTGCCAGCTCATTTAAAATAGATCTTGGACGTCTATAGCCGTCAATGGGAGTGAACGAGTTAATATTCAGTTACTATTTTTTTTTTTTCTCAGTCAGACTTGATCTGTCCGTCATCATTTCGATTAGTGCTACCTTGTCAGAATTACATAAGGACAGATGTAACCAGTTCTGTTGTCCCACTCAACAGATGCCGTTAACACTCTATTTACAGGGAAGCACCGGCTGGACGTGAGTTCCTGAGAAGTGATAAGCGTAACTGGTCTGAATGTTCCCTTGTTATCACTACTTAGATAACCCCAATGGCAGTTATGTGGAGAGCGGAAGAGGGGAAATGTTGGGTCATAATACAAAGCTTACATATACTATATCAAAGAAAGAATGGGTGAATTTTTAATCTCTTACACGTCACCCCGAACCTGAGATTATATTGCATCGTCCGAAAACAGAAGGAACCGTCCTTTCTGTGTTTCCTGACATTTTGTGTCAGACTACCAAAAAAAAATGGTGGTGTGCTATTGTGCATGCTCGATGAAGCACACATTGCAGTAAGAAGGTCACGTTTCAGGCTTGTGCTTGGTGTTTGCTTAGCTGCAATACGTTTGGAAGAATAGTCTTACGGTGTGAAAGCCATGTTGACCTCTGAGTGAAGGTGGAGCTGCCTACTTCAATCTGTATGGTTCCAGGAAATGACAAAAAATAGCGCTGATATATACAGAGAAGACCTAGACGACTATTCTCTTTGGGTGTAAAAGCACTGATTAATATATAAAGTCATTATATATAATGACTTAATGCATTTTCAAGTATGTAACTTTCCATTAGGGATTCTTGATGGGGATTGATAGTGCGCCTGCAGAGAAAAAGCTTTTTCTGCATAGATCCATTTGTAAAAAAAAAAAATGGGGGGGCGGGGTCTGAATGCTGATGTGTGTGATGGAAATGTAATGTTGCGTTCGAGGCAGTTTGACCCAGCAGTTCAATGCCGGCAGAAACTGTCACACATTTTTCATCTCGCTATCTGTTCATTTTCCAAAGCACCTTTGTGTTTAGGGTCAGAGGTCAAGTATTTTCTGCCCTATCAGTTGTGGCCGCTACGTGATTGTGTTTGGTCACTCAGAGTTCACAAGCCTGTTTGGGCTAGCGTGAATTTTATAAATATTGAAATTTATAGTAGCCTTGCTCATATTCCATAAACCGTCATGTTATATCTCACATAGCCCATTTAGGTCTCCTTCAGGAGCTCAAAGAGGATTTTCCTCTGGTACTTTACGATAAGAGAGTCCAGTCTAAGGTCACTGGATAATAGTCTGGTCTCAAGTTGAACCTAATTGTGACATAATTCCACTTAGAATAATCACAAGAACAAGACACTTGTCAATTGAAATGGATCAAGAAATTTAGCAATATTCTTGGAAAAAGTTGGAGAAAATCTGGTCATTTTTCAAAACAAGATATTTATCAGCCTCGGATAATAAATAATCCAGAAGTGCAAAGCAAAAATATTCAATACCGTCTATCAAATGGAAGCATATTTAGTTTTTCTGCTCAATGTGCCTCTGCTAAGATTTATAAATATTTCCCGCCATCTTTTATCTCTATCCAAGGCCAGTTTCCTCCCATGATGGTGAGCGTAAAAGAATTGGCATCTCGCGGGGGTTGCGTGGATCTCAATGCTTTCCACAAATTGTCTTTTTATTTCAACATCTGCCTTTTATGGTAACATACTCTGTATTTGCTGCAGGGTCCCGATGAGGATGAAAATCTGCTGCATCCTGACCTGTCCCAATCCCAGCAGCTCACTGTCCAACATAGCTTTGTCCAGGAACATTTTCAGGCACAGTACAAGTGAGTTGTCATGTTTTTTTGTTTTTTTATGTTTGCAGTAAGATATACATCTATTTGTAAAATGAATAAAAAAATAGGTTGGCTGTTGTGTATCCCAAATTTACTTACATTTTGAAAAATAATCATACGCCAATCACATTTTAGTCTCTCTAATTGTAAACGGCATTTTCATATTTCAATGATGTGAAAATGTAACAAATAATAATGTGACTCTCGTATTAGATCTCATTTTATAGATTTTCACACTGGTTATAATTCGGGATACGCAATAATGATCAGACATCAATATTTGGGAAAATGATATAATTTCCTATCAAACCGATATTTAGGCCTACAATGAAAGCAGCATCAAATATAATTTAAAAAAATCTATAACCTTACTCAAAAAGTCACCTTGTTCCACTTTTTCCAGTATTTATGAAAAAATATTATTTTTATTATTTTTATTTATTCATTTTATTATTATTATTACGCTCCTTTAACCACTAAAGTGATATAATAGTGATCTTCAACGTATAAATTGCAGTATAGCGAGCTCACTTACCATGTATCCTTCATTTACACCATGAAGCTGATCATGATGCAACAGAGTGAAACCAAAGGACATCGAGGAAGCTGATAGAGGTCACATCACATCAGAAGGTTTAATGTACTTTTTAAAAGGTCAGAATGAACTTGCTCTAATCTTATTAACAAGTGCTGAGCTGCCAGTTCCTCGCAACATTGTCAGCTCGCTGCGGCTGCCAATACGACACGTCTTATTAATTACGCTCCTGAAATTCTTTCAATATTTTACATTGGACAATGCAAAGATGTTGGGTTGAATCACATTCACACAGCCAGTGGGATATTTCAAGCGAATGAAAGCAGGTGGGCACGGGAGTGAGACAAATGCCCCGAGAGCTGGGATTAGATGAATATTTTTTATTTTTTTTTACTCCTGTTCTTCTCATTTCCTCTGAAGTCCCGAGGCCTCAGCACTTGCCAGACAAAGAAGTGCAATGTGGAGAATTGATGGACCAAAGCATTGTCTCGAAACAAGCCCACTTGGTCACATCAAAACATTTACACGGGTCTGCATATCCTATAGGTGTCAAACTCAAGGCCCGGGGGCCAGATACGGCCCGCCACATCATTGTATGTGGCCCCATCAAATTCGTGTCATTACTAGAAATGCAAATTGTCTTCACTTTTAATAATATCTTTTTTTTTTTAATATTTGACCAGTTTTTACTCGTCCGATTTGAAAACGAGTTATTTGTCAGTTTGTTTTGTAGCTTTTACTGTATATAATATGAGGTGCTCATACATTTATTTGGGTTGACAATCATAATGGCCCTCAGAAAGAAGCTATAACTACAAATGGGCCCGCGATAAAAATGAGTTTGACACCCTGATCCTAATCATGATTTTCACTTATTCTATAGCCGGAGCTAAAATTGTACGTTTGTTTAATCCACATGCATTTAAATATTTAATTATTTAATGTGATGCAGTTGGAGTGAGAAAACTAAAGTTGCCCTGTTTGGGCCAGATTGGTTGAAGTGGTGCTCACATTTTACGGGCCCAGTAAATGATCTGTTTTATTTCGTAACGTTCTTCGGTGAATGATGAAGCCCATATTTGGTTTTAATGACCTCTCGATCTCTTTTGGCATAGTGAAGAATTTTTTTTTTTTTGTAAAACTATGAATGAAATTTAGACTTATTAGTTACAAGGCTAGTTTGACCTATCAAAGTATTCTTTTGGTACATTTTCGGTTGCTTCGCTGAGTAAATTGGCGTCTTGAGTCTTTTGAGTTCGTCCGCACACACACACACACACGAAGTATACATCGTTCGACCTTTGCACGCTTACTCCATTAGTCCATCACTAGAACATCACCTCTCCCTTTAAAGCTTTTCTCTTTTTAAGTGTTTTCGAGCAGCGCCGGGGCACATCTATGTTTTAGTGCGGCTTGAGTGTGATTTGGATGCACAGAGCGCAACGGCCCCTCGCTGTTTCCTGGCGAGGATCAGACATCCGTAGGGCAGCCATTCCACTCTGCCAACAGGGAGTGATCCAGTGTGAGCCAGTGTCAGCTGGGCTTGCTTCAATAGAGCTTTATTCACCCCACATTTTTTCCCATCCTGGGTCTGTCTATCCATCCAAAAAGGACAAAACACGGATAATACCTTTTATGAGCGAAAAAGGGAATTGTATATTATTTAATTTTTTTTTTAACTATTTAGCACATTTTTCCACCTTACACAGCGGTCGGTTTGTTTATGTCACAGCAATAAAGTTATAAATGATCGATACTAAATATATTGATTTATTCGGTTTCTGTTTTTCACATTGGACATAGCATTTTTTTTTATTGAAGGTCTATAATGTCAGCTTGTACTCTGTATTAGGTTACACACGATCAAATTAAGTACGTTCACAATGGCGCAATCTATTTAATGTTGATCCTGTAGAGCCTTTTGATTGACTTTGCCGCTGATTTCGTTAGAAAATGCTTGCACAGCACAAAAAAACGCTTCAGAGGCTAATGGAATTAACTTGTACGAAATGAAGCTATTTGTATGACCTGTCATTTTCTGGGGAAGGTCAAAAATGATAAACAAATATTTGACAAATTATTTGATTTATTTTGATGAAGTAAATACAGAGGAAGAATCGTTTCTCAACATTTTCTTGCAGCAATCCCACACAGATTGATGCAACATGATCCAGTCTCCCAATCAGATAAAAATAAATATATATTTTTCAGAGTGTTCTTCAAATGTGATGTAATTAAGCCCACTCCATTTCTGCCAGTGAAGATTAATTTCAAAGTCCAGCCAAATTTTGGAGACTAATATGTGTGTATTTTGTTTTGCACAGATCTTCACTGACCTGCCCCCATTGTTTGAAACAGAGCAACACCTTTGACCCTTTCCTTTGCATCTCACTCCCTATTCCTCTCCGCCAGACCAGGTGAGTACCAAATTTAGTCCAATATTTTTATTTGGTTGCAAGATACTGAATCCAGTTGCCTTCATAGGCTACAGAAAATCTACACAAACAGAATTGTCTAGTATCCTCAAAAGATTCATTTGCAAAAAGCCACTTTGTCAGCTAATGACATCCACATTAAGATGCAAACAGGCTGATGTAAGCACTTTGTTTGAAGACTGTACTGTTAACAAAGCCTTCATTCTTTAAAAAAAAAAAAAAAAAAGTGCAATACAAAATGGCCGTAGACACTAAAGGTGCTTTGGGATCTCGAATGGCTGCTGATATTTTTGTAATGACGACTTGTTTGCGTTATTTGTGATGAGGTCGGCAAGTGCGATACGACGAAAGCCTTGTTATATCTTGAGATTTTAGAAGAGGAACGTTCCATTTACTCTTAATTATAGACACAAAGTGAGTCGGGAAATAATGGGAACGGCCTCTTTGACCTAAATGATGAGATAGGTCACTTGAGCTTGGCCGTTATTTTGCTACGACCTTTCTCATGCTTTCACTTGGCTTCCTTTCTCTATCACACCCTTGGCACACATTTCGGTTGATATCAGTGAGGTCACTCATTACCACACGGGCTCGGCAAAGATTAAGGACAATGAATGTTAAGGTTCTTTTTATTTGTGTATGTGCAAATATTCATACACACAGATTGCCTCCAAACAAAAAAAAACACCCCAAACATCGGGTTGTCTGTTGATGGTATTGCAGTATTTGAATAATGGATCATTTTGTTTATCCAGTACGGTTGCAAATCTATCTTGCATTGGCGCCGTTATAAAGCTCCGGATGTCACGTGACTATTCTCTTGTGCATTTGTTTACACAGCCACCTTGGCAGTATAGTTGCGCCGGCATGCCAAGGACTGTGAAATGTGAAATTGACCATTGTATACAAACAAAATATCAATTTATGGGAAGAATTTTTGAGGATAAATGAAAAACATTTTTATTTAACGTAACTAGGGGTGTTTTGAAAATAAATGTTTCTGCTCACTGAAAATATTGTTTTTTTTTTTTTTTATTCCCATACACATGGAAATGGCTCTTCAAATGCTTCTCACTTTACAAAGAGAGGTGCGAGGTCACTGCTGCACAACATCGTCAGCTCGAAAAGCCGCGTGAAGGAGTGGCTGCCTCAGGAGAGGTCAAAGCCAAGGGCTCCCTCTTTTTAAAAATGCAATAGATTCCATTATTTGGCAGTCATAAAACTTAACTCCTTAATGATCCATTATTAATGTAAAAATGTATTGATTTATTCATGACAGTCTTCTTTTGTCCCATCCTGGCCTTAGCGCAGTCCGCTCAAACTCGGTCGAGAACGGAAAATCGAGGTTGGTCCTAAATGCGTGTTGGTCTTTGGCAGGCCCATGTGTGTGACTCTGGTCTTCAGCACTAAAGGACAAAGGTACCTGCGAGTCGGTCTGGCCGTGCCTCTATTTGGTTCTGTCGCCAGTTTGAGAAGGATGGTGGCTGATGAGGGCAACATTTCTCCAGATCAGGTAAAGTACCCGTCGACTTGGCGGACAAGAAAAAATATTATGACAGGCCTAATAGTGGCCATTTTTTAATGAAAGACATTAATAGTAGGGAGGGAGAATATTCATGTACCGTAATTTTCGGACTATAAGTCGCGGTTTTTTTCATAGTTTGGGTGGGGGGGCGACTTATACTCAGGAGCGACTTATATACATATATATGGTTTTTTTTCACTTTTTTGGGCATTTTATGGCTGGTGCGACTTATACTCCGGTGCGACTTATAGTCCGAAAATTACGGTAAGTTGAAATAAATGACCTGCTGATGACTGTGAAGCAATAATTTGAATTTCTGGTGTCTTCAGAACAGATAAAAACTGCAGCAGCAATTTATCAGGAATCAGTTGGAATATTAATAACAGTGTTAAATTGTCACTATTAGGCGATATTCATTTTAAGTACAAATAAAAGCGGAATACTTTTATAGTAATTCAATAACTGATCATTTTGAATTCTTCTTCTTCTTCTCCGTAGGTGATCCTGACTGAAGTTTACTCCACCGGGTTCCAGCGCTCCTTCTTTGATGAAGACGATTTAACCGGTATAGCCGAAAATGATGTCATCTACGCCTTCCAAGCTCCGCCCCTCTACATCCGAGGAGGCTCTGCACGGACTTCAGGTAGATTTATGGTTGGAAAATCCAGCTCAAGGTTTTCATCCATTTATAACACACTACATGTATTTTTAAAATAATTGCTGTTATGCTGACTTTAAAGTAAGCAAACAACCAGTTGTATTCTTTTAGTATTCTTAATGAAACCCGATGGGAGTGTACCTGACTGCAGGGGGGGCACATTAAAAAAAATGTACATCACATGAAACACTGAATTATGCACACACACCCTACGCCGAGCTCAGATTTATGTCTTCGATGTGTGATTTATTAGGATTTCATTTTTTTACCATGTGCTTGTTTGCTCTCCTCAGTCAGATTACCCGAAAATTCATTTGCGCTATTCTCAATGTCTTTCTGTTTTTTTTTATCCTTCAGGAAAAGTCATATCTAATTATAGTTTGCTCGTGTTTAGTCTGCTTCATCCTGGTGGGTGGTTGACGAGAGAATTCACAAACCAGTTTTTTTTTTACATTTTTTCCCATTTAACAGAGAGAGGTGTGTTTGAAGACATTGAGTCAAAACACATTTTATGATAGCTCACCAAAAGAATTATGTAGCGGTTAAAAAGAAGAGCATAAAAGTGAAAGGAGACAAGAAACAGATGTGTCGTAAGCATACAGCGTTTGACAGCAAGCCATAAACGATTTGATTTAATGAGGGATGAACGGTCGCTCTCCTTGGCGGCGGCGGCGGCGTGTAACTCTCAACGGGACCGACCAGGAGGTGACCTCAGCAGTTTAGTCTTTCCTCAACACGAGGCTTTTAAAAGGAGATTTCCGTCATTCGCAAAACTGTCAGAGGTCGTTACTTGAGAAAATCGTCGCCCTTGATTTCAAGTGCGTTTTATAGCCAGCTTGATTAGAGCAGCGTTACTAAATTAAAAGCTGCGCATTCTCATCAGAATTTGAATTTCCAGGGTCAAGACATCGCAATCAGCATATTCATGTTCAAGCTTTGATGATGTATTCAGAGACTTTGATGAGTTTCGAATAGGTCGTGCCCTCCCGGCACACCCCAATTACTTGTCATCCCGCCGTTTTGCAGAACTCGCACTCATCACAGCCGGGCAGTGATGGATCGCATGACAGAAGAACAACAGGCTTTAATAAAACATTGTGCTTTGGGGAGGACTCGGTAACTTTGGCCGATCAATTACTTCTTGTCTGAGTGGGATTTACTGCGTGATTTATCACAGTCGACCTGAGCACGTTGACAAAAAATGCAGCGCGGTCGGCATCACTTTTCACGAGGATATTCTGAATTTTTTTTTTCTGTCACACCCTTCCTTGTGTTGGTCAAGTGGGTGGATCACAAGCTGCATCAAGAAAACGCTCCTGCTGAGAGTTCAAGGCGCCATCTGCTCCGTGAATCACTCCCCTAAATAGAAAGCTGCTGTCTCATCCATAGCAGTCATCAAATATTTCTCTTTGTGTGTCTTTTTAGGATACCATCATAGTCTACCATCTTCTACATACGCTACCGGACCTGAGGGGAAAAGATTACCTGCGTCTGCGGCGCTGTCTTCCGAATTTCTCAACCAAGGAGTCCCGGTTAAGATTTTGTTGTTGGTGTGCAACGCTGCGGGAGCAGGCCAACAAACTGTTAGGTAATTACGCAAGTCCCGTGGGTAGTCCTTTTTTTTTTTATTACATTATCTATTTGTTAATATTGTGTTATTTATAGTTAAGATAAAGTGATGGCCCAAATAAAATAGTACAGGATAACCTTAGATGGAATTAAGTAGCAGAATTCACTAATTACAACAATTAACTAAACATGACAGAATATTAAAAACAGTATAAATGCAACAAATGCAGCAAAAATGTCACAGAAAGCCAATCAGTAAATTAATAAAAATATTTTGGCAGAGGAATATTTCCCCCGCCTGATTTTACTTTTAGGGTTTATTCATTTACTCAAACCACTGTTTTTGTTTTGTTTTTTTCCATTTGGTACTCACACAATTGATCCGTTATATCAATAATTGAATGAGTGAATGAACATTTTGATTTCAAGCACTTTAAAATCTCAGCACTAATCTACTTGGAGTGAATATTATAGAGTCGCTCTCCCTCCTCCGTGGAACTGGGATGCTCGGTCATTTTATATTTAGCGCTACTTTGTGCCAGAAACACGTCAAGGTCATTTCACCTCTCTGGAAAATAAATGGCTCACATCCATCTCACCGCGAGAGGAATCAAACGAATGAGGAATCCAACATCTGCTCCGACAGACACTTGTCTCTCTCGTCCAGTTGAGGCAGATCAATAGAGGTGAGACGGCCAACGCGGCCGTGAGAAAGTCCAATCTCGCCGGTGAGTCTGACTCATTTGTGCCAGTTTCCCCTTCAAAACGACTTACTGTCATTGATCAAAGTACCCACCCACCGATCTCGGACTCATCAGACGACTGTGGGAGACTTTGCGTTGCCAAGAGGATGACATTGAAGTCACGTGTCTCAAGCTAGTTCTCTGGAACTTATGAAAATGACTTGCTTTGTGTGTGTTTTGTCCAAATTATTACGTTTTTAAACAACCTAATTTTTTTTTTAACAATTTTTTCACGATAAGTCGATTGTCACTGGGATGAGTGCCAACCTTCGCCAAGGCTAAATTATTAATTTATACATTTAAATTGTAAAGTGTGGTATTTTGTTTATTTATTTGTTATTTAGTTAGCGAATTAACTTCCCAGATGTTGGAGGGTGATGAACTGATGATTTATATACAATCAGTGGCGGCGCTACGGGGGGGTCAGTGGGGGCACTGGCCCCCTCTCTCTCCCCTGTGCTCCGTATGGAACAAATAATGACTGACTAAAAATAAAAAATAAGATTGTACTGACTTAAATGATGCCAACACTTCTATGAGCAATTTTGAATACCTATTTAATTCTCAGCCAGCCTGCATATACCGCAGAGAGCAAATTATTTATTCACAAGCAATTAAAAAGTCTGTTTTCTGTAAGTATCTCCCCAGTTCCAAAATGAAGGACTTCATTATTCTTTAAAATGATAATCTTCTATTCAAAGACCTGAAAATCCCTCAAATAACAATGAAAAACATCATTTATTCTTTGTAAAGTATTTGGCAATGGGATTTTTTTTTCCCCCCATTTGAGCTTCAATCATTTGGTTGTGGTTGAAGTTGGAAGCTGACTTGTTTTACGTATGCACTTTATGCACTTAGGTTACTTTTTGTATCATTGTGTCTTACCATTTGATAAAATGTTTGAATTCTAAAAGGCATTCGCGGCTCCTTTGAATGTCAACAGGACATTTCACTTGTTTTATTGTGGTACAAATGATTACGTGAAGTGGTTGGAATATAGTTTTATGAATTGATCTGAAGGCTTTTTCATGGGGAGTGAACACACACTTTAAAAAAAAAAAAATCATCTGATACCCTAAGCCAAATTGCATTTGTGCGTGACTGTCTGAGTCTACCACAGAATATTAAATATGGTATAATCTTAAAATGCAACATTTATTCACTAAAACTAAACTAACTAAAACATCATTGGAGTTTTTTTTTGTTACCGTCTTGCCTACTTTGTTCCCTCAATGCGTGCATAGACTAATAAATCTCAAGCAGACAATGGAGCCTTCAATTAATTGTGTGTTATAATAAACGTGTCATGGGATCCATCTTTTTTAGAGTGATGCTTTTCCCTCCTCTCATCAGCCAATGATTGTTTTTCATTGTGCTTCTAAAACAATTCTAAAATAAGAAACCCGTTTTAATATTAGAATCATTTATTTGCAACCTCCAAGGCTTTATGTAAACTTTCGTGTTATTGTTTCAGGTTTGGCCCTCCATTCTTAATGAGGGAGGACCGGTCTATTTCCTGGGATCAGCTGCAACAAAGTATTCTGAGCAAGCTTTACTATCTGATGATCAACGGGGCGCCAGCACAGGTAATGGACAACTACTTCCAAGAATGAAATCATGTTTTAAGATCAAACCAGCATGTCAGAAGCTAGTAGGGCGCAGAAAATGAATCAGCAGGGAAGGATAGAGTTTGAGATACCGCGGGGAATAGAGCTAATCCAAAAGGTGACGACAAGCTTTAGGGTGACCGTAAGGATCAGATTGCAAATAAAAACGGCTTAGCAGACTCATCTTCAATGATAAGGTGAGGAGCTCCGGGATTCAGAGTAGATCGGCTGCTCCTCACCTGTTAAGTGGCTTTTTTTTTTTTTCCCGAAAGCCTCCCTGGTGAGATGTTGCAAGCGTGGTCTGCTGACAGCAGGCCTCAGGTTATGCTGGAGGGACAAACAACTCGGGGTTGCTGCTGGGGGAGATGGATTGGGAAGTCTGGCTCCAGATCCAGATAAGGATAGATGGATGGATGGATGGATGGATCCCAGGCCACTAAGTTAGGAGATTTGGATGGGCACTTTGATGACCTTTTATGTTGTTTACCAGCCGGCGAGACAAGAATCTGGTGCAAAAAAAAATTCTTGTCGTCTTCTGTGTGCCACCTCAGCATCAGGCTTCGCATTAAAAGCGTCGTAAAGTTTTCCTGAGCCACCCGTCTGCCCTGAAAGAGCAGATGTTTGCTCTGCTTTGAAAGCAAATCAATAGCTGCTTGTGTCAATTAATGACACTGTCAAGTGGATTTTTCCGCATCTAATTTTAGCCTCGACTAAAATTCAAAAGCAGCCATTTTTTTTTTTCGTCTCAATCATTTCCCCTGCTGCTGAATTTGCTGGAAAGGATTTTCAAAAGGTTGTCAGGGTGCCTACTGAAGCAAGAATAGCAATGTAATGTATTACAAAACACTAAGGCAGTGCAAGTTATTGATCTTTTTGGTTACAAGCTGTGAGGAAAAGGACATTTTGTTGGCCGAGATGAGATCTAAAATATTCCGTTTAACTGAGTGTGTGCGGTTAAAGTGGTAAATCGAATTTAGGGTGAGAGATGACAGTGGCAGTCCTTCACGCCGACAAATGCTTTTCAATTTTAATTTTGTTTTTTGGCAATAGGACCTGTCACAGTTCAATTTTTGCCCATATTATGGCACGGGATGAATTTTGAACATTATTTTTTTGGTGTTATATCATAAAATCCAAAGGTTATGGGTTCATATCTGTGAGGAATGTGCTGTTCTGTTCGAGACAGCTTTCCTTACAGGACTGAGCGTGGGTGTTTGTGTTTGAGCTCAGCCCGCATCCACCGACCACATTTCATATGGGACGAGAGGAAATCTGCTTGATTTTTTTCCCCGCCAAGCTCTTTCATTCCTAAACCATCTCCCATCTGAGCAAATCTCACAATAATATAAACAACGGCAAAGTAGAAATGATATGACTTTTATTGCTTCTTTTGTTTTTTTTGTCCTCGCCTTTTCGAACCTGCTGTTTTTTTAATATTTTACGACCTTGTGTGGTGAAACTTTTGATTTGGTCACGAGGGCATATTTTCCAATCAAATGCTTGTCAAACTTGGTGGTTAGAGCTCATTGCAATGCAAGCAGTGCCTTCACATGGTTTCATCCTCGTTATTTTTCTTCCAGAATAACAGAGTGCTCTTCAACATCCGCGTGGTGGGAGGATCATCATTTTACAGCTACTTGTCACCGCAGGACAGTCGACCACTCTACCATCCTGCTGTTGACAGGTCAGTGTGGATTCTGAATTTTAACTGAGGACAGAATGTGTTAAGTGACTCTTTTTTTTTTTTCCTGGAAGCACCTAGCAATGTCCCTCGTTAGAGTGATAAAATATTTGCTCCTGCATAGTTTTAGGCTGCTAATTATGCGACCCGCTGAATTTTGTTCTTTGCTGTGAGCCACACCTGGAGCGAAAACTAAAAATAGTTCATTTCCATGGTTATTTTTAGTCTTATTTTAGTGTTAGTTTGTTAGTGTCTGAAATCGTTGTCAAATATGATAACAAATAAAAGGAATTAATTTGTCGGAGTATGAGACAAAAAAAAACACTTTTAATAACTATTACAGCCGCAGTCAAAAAATAGACCTACCAACTCATCAAAATAGTCATTTACGAGTTATAAAGATGAAAATATGTATAGTTATAAGTATAAATTTAGTTTAAGGGGACTAAAGTCCGGAAATTGCGAGTTTTTTGTGTCTCCCTGGAATTGCTGACATCTAGTGGATGAATTGTCATTTTAGATTGTCACTCATTAAATTTAAAAAAATAAAATGATAGTACAGTACAAGGACTTTAATGGTGTAAATAGCATTCCAAATATTGATAATTCCCTTCTTTGCTGTCTTTTAGAGCCCTGAAACTCTGCAGTCCAGGAGGACCTCCGCATGTCAAACTCATCATTGAATGGGAGTACCGAATCAAAGATTGGTGAATAGGATTTTTTTTTTTTTTAAACTTCAACTCACCATCTACACTACTGAAATCCTATTTTCCTTGTAGCCTGTTTGGTAACATTCAAGAGGAGGTGGTGAAGGATGCGGACAGCGTGAGGAATCAGCAGCAGCAACACGTCCAGCAGTACAGCTGCACCTTGGATGAGTGTTTTCAGCTTTACACCAAAGAGGAGCAGGTAGAGAACTTCTAAATTCAATGTTTAGAATTGTGTTTTTTTCTTTTCGGTGGTGTTGGATCATCTCTCAAGAAATATATTAGCCGTTAAGTCCATCTCCTATCTTCCAGCTGGCTCCCGATGATGCTTGGAAGTGCCCGCACTGTAAACAGCTACAGCAGGGCGTGGTGAAGATGAGTTTATGGACTCTCCCGGATATTCTCATCCTCCACCTGAAGCGTTTTAGGCAAGTAGGCGAGCGGAGAAACAAGCTGACTACGTTTGTACATTTCCCCCTGGTGGATCTGGACATGACGCCGCACGTGGTGAACCGTAACCACGGCCCACAGCAGCCGGGCTGGAAGCAGTCCAGACGGGCCGAGCTGGCTCCACCTGACTTCCTGTACGATCTGTACGCCGTGTGTAATCATCACGGAGGGATGCACGGCGGGCATTACACAGGTGAGAAATTTGGAATTTCCTTTTGTTGGAATTTAAAGGCGTAACGTCGACCTCTGTTACTGCGACGGCAGCATTTTGTCGAAACTCTGTGGACGGTCAGTGGTACAGCTACGATGACAGCAATGCTGAGGCGGTTCCTGAGGGAGACGTGTGCACACGTGGCGCTTATATCCTCTTCTATCAAAGAAGAAAAACCATCCCGCCCTGGTCTGCAAGTTCTTCAGTCACTGGTTAGACCTTGTCATCTTTCTATTGATCGCTAGCTTCCGCCTTGGGATTTAAACAGTATTTGAACATTATGGAGAAAAAAAAAAGATGTATCTTTTGCAGCTAGAGGTCATAACTGTATTAAAAGCATTTGTCTCCTGAGTGACATCACATAATTCATTTTGCAACCTTTACAGGTGATGTTAATTTGACCTTTACGAAACCATGTCAGTATAACAGTCCTCTTGATCGTGATAGCATTATGACAACTAATAACTCGTCTTGCAGGTTCCACCAGCTCAAACACTTCTGATCACTGGCTGGTGCGGCTGACGGGGGCCGGTGACCGAGGTGCAGCGTCCATCGCAGGCCCCCCGGTGCCCATGCAGCCTCCAGAATCAACTGATCGGCCAGTGTTTGAAGAAGAACCTCACAAACCTGCAGACATAAGTACTATTTTTGTGTTTTTGTCTTCAGCAGTTTCACCGTGCTGCCATGCTAATATATTTATTTGTCAACAGATGGATTTGAATCCAAACCGTTTGTCCGCGGGACCCAAGCAAGGAGCGTCAGCATGAGATCTCCAACGAAAGCCAAGGAGTCTTTAAGCAAAGTCCTGCCGATGCGATGGTCCTTCAGACCCAAGGACCGCACGAAGCATTCGGTCGAGACTCAATCGGGAGAGTTGGTGGAATATCTCGAGTCTGGCCGACGTCCGCGATGTACCAAAGACCCGATCGTTGCGCTGGTGGCCACCCCGCCGCAAAGGCACGTCCAGCGTAGAACCTTGGAGGGCGGACAGGAGTGCAGCTCACCGAGCGGAAGTAGCCTCAGCTGCACGGAAACGTGCTACTCCCCCAAAGTCCCAGAGGGGCAGAGCCGGCCTGTTATGGAGAGACAGCTCAGCAATGCTGTCAAAGGCAGGGATGATGGCTCCCTGAGGATGAGGGCATCTAATAAGAGAGCCAGGCAGGAGCAAGGTAGGACTTTGGACATCCAACTTCAGAGAGTGGCCATGTTAGGAGCACACGTCAGCAGTCATAGCGCACCTCCCAGCAGAGATTCCACACTGCGAAAAAACAAGGTCCATTTCGGGGGGAGCACCAGATCCCCCAAAGACACGCTCGTCTTTCAACCGGAGGGACAAAGAGGACGTGAAGGTCGTAGCCAAGAAAGCCTCGTGGCCTTTTTCAAACCCGCTTTGATTCCGAAAGACATCCCGAGATCCCCACGGAAGGATCACGAAAGACGTGCCAACGGGCATTTGGGAAAGCTGACGAGCGGCGACTTCACCAAACTCTCCCTCTCTAACGGAACTCTGAGCGCCACCACAAGAGACGAGCGTAAGGTTCTCCCCTGCTGCAAGATCCAGCTTCTGAATGGACAGGCTGCGTGTCATGACGCCGACATCAAGCGAGCTCACAGCTCCGGAAACATTCAAACCAAACTGGACGGGACTTTTCACCGGTGCGCCTCACTGCAGAGGAACGGGGACATTACGCCCTCGCGTCGCGTCCTGCTCTCCGACAAGCCCGGCTTTGCCACCCTGCAGAGGACGCGATTCAGTACCACCTCCCTGGGTAAGCACGTGTGTAACTCAAGCTTAGCATTATTGGAGTGATCGCTAACGAGTTGCTCTGTTTTCCATCAGTGCCTCTGTGACAACGTCTTAGCTGGGATGTCATCCACCGAAAGCATCACTGGAAAAAAGTGTCTTCGTTCCTCTTTTTATACAGTAGGACTGTTACTTCTTACCTGTGTGTGTCTTAAACTAAATCTATGCAGAGTTGAGTTACTGCTGTCATTTGTAGGAATTGTCTGGACTGTTGTTTCCTGCTAATACGTGACTTTACGGTGAAACTCCTCCCCCAGTTCGAATTAATTGGCCACTTGGATGCTACAAGTACTATTTGACTTCAAAAATGGTTGCTTGGCAACAAGATGCCAGATAATAGTGCCAAAGCAGTACTTTCGCTTTAGTATGAGGTATGTTCGCTAATTCACATATGTAAAGAAGACATTTAAATACCCACGCAACATAGTTAAAGCACATACACACGCAACACACACACTTTGTACATTCATATGTAGGTAAATAAAACACACGCACAGATTTGTTTTTCCACAAATGCACTGTAAATTGGCTGTTCAATCATTGTTTTTGTGATCGTTGCACTTTTATAAAAGGCTTATTTTCCTATATGACTTAAATTGTACATCCTTCCGAGTTTAGGAATAATGACAGTGTTCTTAATTAGATTGTGTTTGAAGTGATCCAGGTACTGGCTGGAATGATGTTCCAATTTTTTCTATGAGGATGTTCAGATATGAACCACAAAATATTTGGGAAATATCCTAACTTCCAACTCGGTTAAGAAGTTCAATTCTATCCATGAAAAATCAAAGCTAAATTGCTTGCATGCCAACAGAATTTATTTTATTTATTTTTGCACCCAGCACTGTGTTTGCGGTTGTTAGCTATTTTATGTAAAGGTACTCTCTGAGTATGTAAATTGGTAGTCACAGTTAAACTTCAATAATTTCAATAACAACATACACAAACAAATTACTGTCTATAAACTCCTTTTTCTGATATCGAAGCAAAGGCACAAGTTTGATGGTGCTCCTGAATGAACTGTTTCCACTTCCTGAATGGTTATACTATCTGTCCTTTTCAATTTTGTTTTTTATACATTATAAAAGTGGCACACTGGGAATGTTACCATTTGGGAATGTGAAGGAGAGACCCACACAATGCTCTTCATCAAAAAGAACTGAAGGATGTTTATAGATTATATTTTATTACTAACTTTTTTAAAAGTCTACTTTTTGTACTGACATGTAATATCACAATTGCTTTATGTTATGATGTGGAAAGGGGGCGTGGTTAAACTGGACACATTACACAATAGGCCCTTTTATTGGACTTTCTGTATCTGCTTCATGTACTGACATTTTCTGGATTTCACATTAAACACATTTTTTCTCACAAGTTAATTCATTTTTGTACAAATTATTTACAAATGTATTTTGATCCACTGCTCAGTTTTGCTTCTAAAAACGAATTAAACCAAATGAGAATCAACCATAATAAAAAAAATGCACCCTTGTAAAGTGTTCAGTACTAAAAACAATAAAATTACATACAAAATCATATAGTTGTAATTATTTTTAATTAATTAATAGTTAAGTACTTTTTAATGGTAACCCTAAATCCATAAATAAATGCAAAAATGTATTTTAATCGCACCACCAGGTGTCAGTAGTGACAAGGTAATCGTCTGTTCCAGATGGGCCCAACTGAAAACCAGATGGCTGAAAAAATAAAAGAAATACACTGTGACCAATAATTTGGTTAATATAAAAAATATTATAATATTGTTTATTGTTAGAAAAATAAACAATTCTACACAAAGTACATTTAGCATTTTTGTAAACTCATTACCCAATGTAATTGTTTTGGAGTAACCCACGGACGAATAAGGCCGTTTTGGTGGTGACAGTTATGTTGGGGAGGAAAGTGACAAAAGAGGATTTTGGCTAGTGGAAAAAAAAAAAGGATTCTGACTTTTTTTTTCTCAGAATCCTGACGTTAAAGTGGGGATTCCCCACTTTGAAGTTAGGATTCTGAGAATAAAGTGACAATTCTGACTTTAAAGTGAGAATTGCGACTTTATGACATGCCGTAGAAAGCGGAACAACTTGGGCGGGTGCAGTTTCGGTTCCCACAACAGTGCAGGCTGACATAAAATAAGCACAAAACATCGATATCTTATTGAACAGGTTGGGCTTTTGCTCCGATACGTCAGCAGGTCCGCCATATTGGATGTGTTAGATCTGCTGCTAAACTAACACAAGCAAATGGCACACATTCCATTTACATATATGAGGAGATAATATAATAGAATATGGAATTAATAATATTAATTAATCTACAATACAATAAAATAGAACCAAAACACACGAACGTTATTTATTCCATACAAATATTCTCTTTATTTGTGCATCACTGGTCTCAACATATTAAGAATACCTCGGATTTTATTTATTTCAGCACTTTAAATGAAAAATTGAAACTCAAATGAATTATTTCACTTCACACCGAGTGTACAATTTAAGGATTGTGTAGTTAGTTTAATGCTGACTGCAAAAAAAAATCGGAAGTCCTGCGTGGACTGAAATAAGAGGCATGATAAACTGAATTTGAATGATTTATGCAGTATTTGAATTGTAATTATTTGACTCAAGCAATTCAAGTTTGAATATAGATTATATTAATCTTGTTTCTGTTGGCACATTTTTCTGATGATAGTTCCGCTTTGCCACATACAATATGGCGTCGGCGTCAAAGTAGGAGTCGGAGCGTAAGGCGTCAATTTAAGGCTTATATATCTACGAGGCTGACCATCCCAGTACAGTGAAAGGAAGCGGAAATAAACGTCGTCAAGCTTATGCTAACAGCTCGAGTCAGGCTCCGAGGACGGGCTGGAAGCGATACATGACACACATCGGAGGATTTTTTTTTCTTTTTTTTCTCGGCACGAAAACCGAGAACGAGGATCGGGTAAAAACGCGATCGGGATTTCGTTGTTAGGCTGCTAACATCGACGCGGAATATATCGAGTGGTGAGTTTGTCTTCATACGCGTTAAAGTTATGTACTGTTTCCTTTTCGCGACGCAGGCTAGTCAAGTTGAGTGAGGCTAGCGGGGCTATCTGTGCCACTACGTTAGCATCAACAGCTTGCGCTATGAAAAAAAAAAAGGTGTTTTCTCCCTTCTCAAATTTACCAACGCGAAGCTAGCCGCAAGCTTCCCGTCATTTATCAACTCATCGCTTCAAGTTAATGGCGTGTTCACTTGTTGATTAACTTAGCATTTTTCTACCCGGTTATGATAGATTAGTGGAAGTGAGATGGAGAATCACTTTGCATCGCAGTTATTGTTATCCGACCGTTAGCCGGTATGCTAACCTTAGCCTCCTAGTGGACTGGGCGCAGTCTTTTGAGGGGGGGTTAACCGGAGAAGTCGCCGAGAGTTAACGATTTAATAACAAATATATCATTTGTGTACATGTAGCCTACATCTCAGCCGATATTTACTGGAGAAAATCTACCAAGATTAGTGTTTCTATATGCCTGACTGTACCACTTGAGCGCCAGCTCTTTATTGACTGATAAAATGATTTATTAATAACTCTTATGGCGATCACTTATTAGATGGAACCGATTCCGCAGATTCCACACGTATGTGTGCTTTTCTTGCGCGCGCCCAACGACTTTTCTAGAAGTGTTTCACATCCTCTGTTGTAACACGTCTTACTCACATTTAGAACGGACATAACGTGCTTTTTAAAAGAAATAATAATGATAATGATAAAGCAACAGTGTTGGCGGGCAAGTCAGGTTTAATGACCTTAGGGATCGTCCGGTTGTATTAGATTGACAGACATTTGTAAACAACTTAATGAGATAAACTTGCTTTATCCGTTTAGCAAGTGTAGGTTGAGCTAATGTATCACTGACGGCTCTGCATAAGCTCCAGTCTGCACAGGTGCTTGGGAGTCAATGTCGGGGTTGATTTAAATGGCTTCACAAATGTTCTTTACTCATTTTTAAGCAAAAGTGGTTGTCATCATCGTCACGCTGTGTGTTTGCACGTGGATGTGCACATCTCAGCATCTTTTCGAAGAACAGCTCTCACAAACCTGTGCAAATTTCTGCCCAGCCCATCTTAGTCAGCTCCTTCTCTCCCCCCTTTTACAGGAACCTCGCTGCGACCTATGTAAGGTCAAAGCCCTAAAGGAACGGGTCACCGACGGGAGGAGAGACTCGGGAGAAAAGCATCTGGACGCAGAAGCTGGGATAAGCGCTGTTTTTATTTTTTATTCAGTCCCTGAATCCTAACTTGAGCCAGGACGTTATCTTGCACGCACGCCATGGAGGCCGTTGCCAAATACGATTTCAAAGCGACTGCTGAAGATGAGCTTAGCTTTAAGCGTGGGGATGTCCTTAAGGTACGTGAAAAGACTTTCATTTTCATTGGAGGGAATACTTTATGTAAGCAGAGTTTGAATGCCATCAACATTATTGTCTCTTTTTTTTTTATGTTTTAAATGCCTTACGTTACTAAAGAAAAAAACAACTCTATTTTGCAAGAATACACATGAAATCTATCAAACGCTTGTGGGTAAGTGTCTTGTGGTCACTCGTGAATGTGATTAGCTAATTCTGAACACAGCTCCATCTCCAAGTAATAGAAGGGTGTGCACACTTACGCTTCCACCCACATTCAAACAGGGGTGTGTAGACTTTTTATACCCACTGTAGAATGGAGGGTGACCTATCCCAGCAACTTTAGTTCCTTATTTTAACTGCATGTTATCATCTGTTTGAGTCCACTTGTTTGCTCTACCAAACATCTCTACAGAAAGAAAAAAAGATTTTCGAGTTGCAACGGAAGTGAAATCTTGCATGTAAGCTCTATTATAATTTGAAACATGTACCGTAAAGAATGATTTGTTTCTCTCACAAGCCATTGTTGTTCGCATTTGTATTGCGGGTCGAGTTCCATCTTCTCCTTTTCAAGTTATTTCTAGAGAAAAGATGGATCTAAAATGCCTTGCCACAGTACTGCCCCCGGCACCATTTGCAATTCATCGGAATCATTTGTTGCCTGCTTTCCCCCATCGGACTAATTTGCTTTTTGAAGCAGGCACGATGTTCTTCCCTCTGTCGGATTGAATCGCCCTTTCTCTCACTCTTCCATCTTCTTTATCCTCGTCCTCTTATTGCCTTCCCTTCCAACTGCAGCCATCCTTTGGATGTCTGAGACACTTGCAGTAAAAATGGAGCCATGTTATATAAAACATAATTCTATTTTCAGGAATTTGTCTTTTCTGAGAAAAATCTGTATTATTTAGTCGCATTTTTATCGTCGACTTTAATAATGCCAGTCATCCATAAGACATGTCTTTCTGTACTTAAAAGTCTGCCCAGATACCGACCTGAAAGCAGCAGTTAAGGTCCAGCGCACTCCGTGGCACTTAAACGCGGCTACCGATTGATGAAGCGAGAATCGCTTCTCTGTGGGTGCCAATGAATGCGCAGTCAAAGCAAGCCATCTGCCGATACTGATGTTAAACGGTTCTGTTCTGAGGACAAAAGGTCTCTCATGGGAGCGTACTGGCCTCGCTTATATGAACGTCGACTCTAAGCATTTGGACTGCATTTGGGAGATGCTAGCTGTGCATTGCGTGAATCGGAACACGAGATAGCTTTTATGTAAACAAATAATCATTTGTTGTCGAAACATTAAAGTTGTTTCTGTGGGGATTTGGAAGATGAAAGAAAGTCCACGTTGTCCACTGTCACTTTTAGTAATCGGGTTCCCCAAGTAGCTAGCCTCCAGCGAGCGAAGCCATCACTGCGTCACTGTTCTTTCGCAACAGCTGGCCCGCTCTGACCATTCTGCCCTCTAATTTGCAGCCTTGAGTCATTCAGTAACATTTGGGTCTGTCATTTGCCGTCTCGTGAGTCATCAAGCGAACCGTCACCAAACGGTATCACAGCCTACTTCATTGCTCCAGTCAGCTATTAAGTAAAAAATAGAAAAGAGCCTTTAGCGGTTGCTAAGTTAGCGTGGATACGCTTGACGCGGCGTTTTTTTTTTGCCGTATCTGCTCTTGTCCTTCGTTTTTATGTCCGCTGATTCCGAGGCAAAGAAGGACATCTTCGTAAAGTCTGGCCACTGCCCCAAGCGCTGTGCTCATTTCCTCTTTCAATAAATAAAGATTAACAGCCCGTCGGTGCTGACAGAATAAGCTCCTGTCAACAGTTCTGGTGGCTCTGTGTCAACACTTATAATTAAAAGTCATTGCGCTCACCGTTTTTACCGACTACCGGCCGACTGTCCAACACCTTGGAAGTGCCAGAAGTGAACTCTCACATCTTGGTCCTTGAGTGTCATCTAGCTTTTTTTAAATCCACAAACTTTGAAGTGAAACGGGATTAATAGAGATAAGCGCAAGACGGTTTATTGTATCTGCGCGCGTTTATATTAAGACCACAACGTGGCATTTTTCACATCCTGTTTGTGTCGGCCAACCTGCCCCCCCCTTTGCAACTTCCTGCATCTCCACACTCAACTCCAGCAAAGCCCTCGTCTGCATCGACCACAATCTTGTAGCGGCGGTGCAGAGAAGCACGAGTTGGGAGTCAGGCTGAAGAATTGTCGTATGCAGTCAGCCAAACCTCAGGCATTTTTTTTTTCTCCCCCCCTCTTGCCTAGCTCTTTTCACTTTCAAATGTTCTGACGAACAGTGTTTTGTGTGTAAAAGCCCGTCAATGTAATCCTAGAAAGAAGCTTTTAAGCCTGTTGCCTCATTACTTTCGATGAAGGCTCTCCACCCATCCCTGATTAATGGCTCCCACATTGCCTGTTACTCGTTGAACTATTGATCGTGCTCTACGAAAAGTGTTTTATCAGCGCTGGCTTTTCATACGGAAATGTCACCCCCATGCGTTTATAGACAAATCCAAAGCCATGCTTTGGCTTAAAAACTTTAGCACGACACCGAAAACAGCTTTATGGGTTTTTGCGGCAGCTTGTGCACCTTCAAATGGAGAACTGAGAGGTTAATAGGGAATAAGAATGTGTTGTTGGAATGTCAGTTCTTAGTAAACGCAATTTTGAATATTCATTTGGGGAGGTGGCTCCACACAGAACCCCGACCGGGTCACCACCAAGCATGATCCGATTGCTCGCTAGAGTCCAAATCTATGAAGTAGGCCACATTTTGACTGTCTGCTGCATATACTGTGCACCCCTGGGCAGAATTAATCCTTTGGCGATGGCTTAAATGAGGTCGACCGAGGTGCTTGTTTTTTTTTTTTTTTTTTGAAGATAAGGTGACGCAGACATCAGCTCCCAACAGTTCGGGTACACACTGTGATGATGTCATGAACGATGACAGGTCTTTGAGGTATTATTTGGTGATTACGTCATCAATCTTTGATGTAGCTGGTAGGTCACCTTTAGTTGGACGTGGAAAAATCCAAATGTTGAAGTGACTGTAGGCCCTAGTCTGCTTCTTTTTTTTATTTTTTTTTATTCCATGCTTATCATCATGCTCCTGGTGTCCCGGTGCCCACGGCAAAACATGTGGAAAAACACAAATAGCGCCTTTGTGTGTTTGCATCACCTATCTCCTTTCCTTTTTGTCCACTTCCTTCTTTTTGCAGCAGCCCGATTGTACTTTGCCCAACTATCACTTAGACCCCCCCCCCCCCCCCCCCCCCCAACATTTGCTAGGACTCGCAAGCTAGAACAAGTACTACAAACACAAGTAAAGATGGCGATTGTAGTGAAAGCGCAACACTTTCTATGAATGATTTATGTCGTTTATTGACGTTACCATTTGTTTGTTTTCATTGCTTTCACTCTAAGGAAATAAGAGAATATTTCAATGGAGCCACTGATGGATTTGAGATGTTTGTTTGACATTAGTTTCTGTCATGATTTCTCTTTTTATGTTTTTTTTTGGGGTTTTTTTTTCCACTGGTGCCCTCCAAGTCGTTTCTTCTCGCGCTTCCTCTATTTGCCTTTTGTGCTGAGTCAGAGAGCTGCAATTAGGATTCCTCCTCATCACCACATCACTTCCTGCTCATGTGTGCCAAAAAGAGACTTCTGTATTTAAAGCAAGAGAGCACCATCAGTCTTTCTCTGAAACCCGGAACATCCTTCAGCGCTGTCGGTCGCGCACTGACAAGTCTTAAGTGATTGAAAGTAGGTCAGAAGTCACGGAGACGAGTGAGTCGATAATATATGCGTTCAAGATCAAATAAGTGTTAAATAGTTGCTGTGATTTGTGTATTACGATGCCGGGCGGTTCGGCTCGACATGGCGGAGGCCTCGGGCATGATTGTCAATTCAACACTTTCATTTTGTGCGATTCCTGTAATCTTCCTCGGTGTCTCTGAGCTCATGACCTCCCTTTTGGTGTGTCGGGCTCAGTCTGCTGCTTCCCCGCTGGGCATAAAGGAGGTCACGCTCCGTTGCATGACTTTTGCAAAATAACACCAAATACTTGTTAATCGGGGAGAAACTTCACAAACCCATTTTGAAATGTCTGAAGAAGCAAATGTGGTCCAATCTAAAAATCGGACATGATGTCGCGCAATCAAATTGACTTTTAGTCCTTGCCGCATTTTCTGGGATAATCAGCTGATGGAGATCTTCAGGCTTTAGAAATTATTTTATCTGCTGCCTGCACATTTTGGTTCGTGCTACTTGCATCTATTTATAGCCACAAATGAATGCATATCATTGTCACAAATGGTAGGTTGTAAATTTGGCCGCAACCTCATATGTGCAACTTTGATCAGTTTTATGAATGTAAAAAAAAAAAAAAAAAGTTGCTCTCATGGCCAAAAGGTATTCTGATTTTGAAGCTGAATTTGTCTTACGCTAGTGGCTAAACTGTCTCACGCCCAGATTATCTTGCACTCCAGAGTAATCCCTGCTCTTGATTTTTTTTTTTTTTCCTTCTCAGTCCATATGGACATATGTGCAATCATCATCTTGTTGACATGTCTTCTCCATGCCGCTAGCTCCCTCATTTGCTCCTTTGCCGTTAGACAGGTTGAGTTTGACTCCCATCCTTCCATTATACTTGACTGTTTTGCCATAACTGTTCTCCATCATTTAGGAAAGATTAAAGATTACCTTATTGCATCATTGTTTCCTTGTTGTTGCGGAGAAGTGACGAGACAAAATGCCGAATTGAAATGAAGCCATTTCATTGGCTGTTGTAAATTGACCGAAGTGCTGAACAAAAGTCCGCACGACTCGAAATTGTTTTCAGGTCAGCCATGTGTTTTTCCCCCTCATGTTGTGTCAATGCAAGTGCTATAATAATCGAATGTGAGAGGGGAGCTATGCAGTGGCAGCTGGAGAGAAGATAATCCCTGCTATAGACCTTAGCCTATCAAATAGCAATTTCTATCCATTGTGCCTCAATCAGATTAAAAAAAAAAAAGACAACAGATACTCAGCAAAAATAGAAGGATCTAAATCGTCCAATGGCGACCACGCAGTCAGATGCTGTGGTTGTGTGGAATGAAGACTGCCTGCCAAGCAGATATTTAGTTCTGCGTCCACCCCGTCACTTCCAAGAGACACCAGATAGACATCGAAGCAAATGAAAGAGCCAAGTGGTTTTTATTTGATTACAACCAGGCCGAACCCAACTGGTACGAAGAAAAAAAAAAAAATGGGGCTGATTATTCTATTTTATATTTGCCTCAACTAGCATACAAGGGTTGGGTTAGCAGCTGAGAAAAGCTAGCGACAGCTGCCAGTTGTCAAGCTCGCTGGAGCAAAAAAGACCCCAGGCCACTTGCAACACGCTAGGGCCAACGGGCACACCTGTCTTGCCTGGCCAGGGCAAAATAATAAGGGAACCTCATTTCAAAAGCAAAAAAAAAAAAGATGTTTTCCCTTTTTGAATTATGCAGATGTGACGCGATCAAAGGAAGTCGAGCCTCTCAACTTATGAAATTCTAATGAGTGAAACGGAGTCGTACGTCAATGCAGGATTCTGCCTGACTGCTTCCAAGAGTTGAGATTAATGCTCACACTGCTTAAATTCAAGCTGCTTAAAGTCTCAATGGAGTGACAGCCTACTTTGGAGACACATTAAAGCTCGCCGATTCGGCATTACAATGACTGCCTTTGCGTTTTGGGGGGGGGGGGGGGGTGCACTTTTAGGCAATGTGAATTGCAAGGATTTATCTTATCCACATAAGGTGTGTGTTCTATTTTTGAATGGAGCGAGAGGATTAGAAAAGCCAGCCACACACACAAAGAATGAGACGATACTAAAATATCACTTGAGGGTTGTGGCTTAGGTAACTTTCATCGCTGACTAATCTGCATTTGTTTCCATTGAATCTACTTTTAAAATGTGACATTATGAAAACAAAAGAACGGCTGTGCTGTATCTATAAAGATCGATGTTGCTATCATTCGGTAAATTAAATAAACATTGTCATCTTTAAAAGAAAATAAGAATTAAGTACACATTATAATTTAACATTTACCAGCAGCATTGCAATAATACAACAGGAAATCAAATTGTATCGATATCAAATGTGTGATTCGTGTGCAACATGAATGATTTTTTTTTTTTTTTGTCTTCACCAGGTATTAAATGAAGAGTGTGACCAGAACTGGTACAAGGCAGAGCTCGATGGAAAAGATGGCTTCATTCCCAAGAATTACATCGAGATGAAGCCCCATCCGTAAGTGTTCTGCTTTAAATAGCTTGAAATTCCTGCTCTCCAAACATCGCCTCGACAAAACCAAAGCAAATCAAAGTGACTTTGGTTATATTTGTCGGAACTACAGCTCGACTGCTTTACATGAAATATGCTTCAGGCTTTTGTCCTTAATTAAATATTGACGTTATCATCGTTGCACCATGAAATCTTTTTGCCCAGTGGGTTAATTGCTCAGAATGCATTGATAGTGCTTTTTTTTTTTTTCTTTCCAGACAGTACTTAATTTGAGAAGCATTACGCAAGTAGACTATACACTGTATAATTCTGTTTATTTTGTTCGTTTTATTGTAAGCTAGCAATGTCAATAAACCCAAACTGCACAACGGGGTCAAAACGGTAAGCTCAAATGTTTCTCTTTTCATCCAGGTGGTTCTTTGGGAAGATCCCTCGCGCCAAAGCAGAGGAGATGCTCAACAAACAAAGGCTCGATGGAGCTTTCCTCATTAGAGAGAGCGAGAGTGCACCGGGCGACTTCTCCCTCTCGGTCAAGTGAGTAGCACCACCACCACCACCACCCCGTGAAATGGAGTTGAACCGGAGACAACCATCATCGCTCACGCTCCCAACAATCGATCGGCTTCACAAATTTCCGAGCTCTGAGTCAACAACGCGTCCACTTCCTTATTCTTATAAAGTCTGAGCTGGGTTCACTCGGTATCTTCTTTTCCAGTATTTGCTTCGTCAAACGTCTTGCTTCCTCTTCTGCATTTCCATTGCGACTTTACCGAAAGACGCGTTGTGTCACTGCTGTTCACGCGATAGGAGGATCTTTTCGACCTTTCATTTTGTTGTGGAGCCTAACGCTGCGACCCTTTCCAGGTTTGGGAATGATGTGCAGCACTTCAAGGTTCTCCGTGATGGCGCCGGGAAGTATTTCCTGTGGGTGGTGAAGTTTAACTCCCTCAATGAGCTGGTGAACTACCATCGCTCCACCTCCGTCTCGCGTAACCAGCAAATCCTCTTGCGGGACATCGAGCAGGTCCACCAGGTAACTATGACGACAACTTCTTGTAAAGCTGTTTTTTCCCCATCTTGTGTTAAATTGTTGTTTTGTGAAGATTAATAAACAGACACCGACACAATATATATTTAAGCAACAAAATGTTGAACCAAACGTCGAACAAAAAAAACTAGCTTAATGCTAACATACAACAAGAAATGTCATAGACCGGCTAAAAGAAATTAGCATAGATGGTACATTGTATTTCATTATGTTTCCATTCCAAATTCCATGCCATGTTTTTTATTTTTTTCCACCGCTGTGGATTTGTGACGTGAAGTGTTTGGTTTAATATCAAGCCTTGGTCTTTTTGCTGTACTGTAATTAAGAATTACATCAGTCCCTGATGTTGCTTTATTTTTTTTCCCTCTTGCTGTGCCTTGCCAGTTTTCTGTTATCCCAGTGCACGTTTGCTAACCTCTGTCCGCCTGTGTTTCCATGGCACAGCATCCCACATACGTGCAGGCGCTCTTTGACTTCGACCCCCAGGAGGAAGGCGAGTTGGGTTTCCGACGTGGTGACTTCATCCAAGTCTTGGACAACTCTGACCCCAACTGGTGGAAAGGCGGTTGCCACGGCCAAACGGGCATGTTCCCGCGCAACTATGTCACGCCGGTCAATCGGAACATGTGAAACACTCCCGCCATGTAAACGGCCACCGCACCACCACCACCACCACCTTCATCATCATTCTAGATGTCATCCCTCCACCCTCATCTGATCCCTGAACAACCACCCCTCTCCTCCTCCCCTCCCTCCCTCCCTCCCTCCGCCCAATCCTCTTCGCCCAACCCCACGATAGCACGAGCAGAGAGGAAGAATGCAAACAAGTGAAAAGTGAGAGAGAGATAAGACAGGAGCGCTGTGATAGGCGGCGGCGCTTTGTGGTGGCTGAGCAAAAAATCCACTTCGACTTATACTGAGACTGCGAACGCCTCGGTGAGGATGGCGACTGCCTTTGAGCGAAAGAGATTTGACTCCCACAGCCGCTTCTGTCTACTCCTTAACTTCTTAACATTCTGCCGCCTTGTGTTTTGCTTTTGCCGCATGTTCTTTTATCAGCCACATCTGTTTCAAAGGAAAAAACACAAGAAAAATATTTAAAAAAAAAAAAAAAAGATGTTTTTTTTAATATAAAAAAAAAAAGAAAGAAATAAGAGGAGAAGTGATGCCATATACAGCAAGTTCCCATGTCTACGATGATTGGCTCGTGAGCATTGTACATCAGCCATCGGCTGTATAAATAAATCAACTATAGAGAGAATCCATTTTTTAAGAATATATATATTATATATTTCTATGTGTTTGTCTGCATTACCTCTCATCACAAAGTTGTAAATTATGTTCAATGGTTTGTTTGTCCCAATAAGACCTTGTAGCTCTAGAATGTGCTGAATTGTCCTTCAAGTTTCTATCTGAGAGATCTCGGATAACACGCGACGTTCCTCACACAAGGGAAAGTCCACTTAGCATCGGGAGAAGAAACCAATCATGCTGGGAAACTCCTGTCGTTGAGCGGCAAGGGTACGCAGCCGTGAATGCAAGCCATGTATGACGTCAGCCGACCCCCCCCTTCCCCCCCCTCGATGATGTTATTTGTCGCAAACCAATTTGAATGTAGCTGACTGAGTCCGCAGACTTTAGCATGTGAGATGCAGGCTCGAGGAGTTAACTCCGTGGCTGTGCAAGGGAAAACACGTTATCCACGTTCATTCATCACATTTACAGTACCGCTAGTTAACGTGCATACTAAAAAAAAAAAAAAAAACCTCACATGGGGGCTGAGATTGGATAATCACGTGTAAATCACCAGTCTGCAACTGACACACATGTACTTACCAAAATTGAGATCATCTCAACCGACCCCCCCCAACCCTCCCAGATGACAGATCAGCTTAAATGTTATTGATTTTTGTCAAACGTGGTGTCGAGCACTTTTATTTTTTGGTCAAAGATTTCCTATTCCTGTTCTGGTTTAGTCAGTGTTTTTTTGTTTTGTTGTTTCTTGCTCTCTCTGGATAGTGCCTTTCTCTCTGGTGTTTTAGCATCTCCCACCCCTTTCCCTTTTTACGGGGGCCTGCCTGTCCTGCAGTGAGAAACAAGTGTACATAATCTAACATGTCCTACCACCCTCTCCCACATCAACTCGCCTTCACCTTAGTCCCCCCCAACTCCATAGAACTCTTATTTAAGTGTCTCTCTTGTCTTACCTAAAGATACTATCTCGGTTTTGCTCTTTTTTTTTTTTTTTTTTTTGCTTTTTTTTTTCTTGTTTTCAATTAATAAAATGCAATTATTAAAAAATTGGGTTGTGTGTGTGTTCTTTGCAACCATTTGAGAGGGTTGTGAATATTATCAGGGTGACATCAGAGGTAAGTGCTATGAAATCATTGTCATGTGTTTATGCAGGTCCTGCCCAGAGCATAAGTGAAGATTTTACACTGCAATGTAGTTCACAGTGGGGTAAGGTTTTTAAGGCTCTGCTCACTTGTATGCTAAGATGAATCACTGGTTGTGCTCTTCTGCCCACAGGCACTTTTGACCGCCTGCTGAATGGGTCAGTGAGACAGTTTTATCTGCGACAGCCTCATGGTGAGTGTCTGTCTAACAAAGCATCAATGACACTGTTTTTAATCTGGCACAGACCACACACACTGTTTTTTGTCTTTGGTCCAATCGCATTCTTCTCCATGGTCGTTTGAGTCTTTTAAACACGTTTGTTACATCAGCATTTTTTTTTACTTATCTGGACTCTTCTATTTATGGAAGATATCAGCCTGCTTCAGTGCTCCCATTCAATTCAAGGCACCCGTGACGCATTAACTGACATCTCGCTTTAATTTGAATGAAAGAATGTTCTCATGAAATAAATCCTGGTCTGAAAGTCTGCGAAAACAAAATATTTGGACATTTGTGTTTGGTCAAGTTTTCCCCTGTTGAATAATTCTCTGTCAATTTTATGGATGTTTTATTTCCCCTTCTTGGATGTTGACCTATTTTGTCAAGATGGTGCATGTTAATTGTACCTTGTTGCCTGCAGGCTGTTTATTATATGTTGCATCCAGCCAGTATTTTAAGATGATTGAAGGATTTGCAAGGGACGGGGCATTGAGGTTCAAGAGATTATCATTTGCGTTTAAATGACCTGCTTATGGAATTCACATGATATATTTAACCTTTTTCTTTCAGTCTAAATAACAGGTGTCATACACATTCCTAGGGGCCATACCTTGCATCACTAAATCAGAAAAGTGTGTTTAGTTTGTGCTCCGTGCTTAATGAGCAAAAGCTAAATAAATGTTTCCTCACTTGAAGCATTTTTTAATCAGTTTTTGATTTTCATCAGTTTGTGGTTTACATTCATGTGGTGAGGGTTATTTGTTTGAATGAGTCTCTATTTGTGAGTCATCCTTTGGCCTTTTGCAAAATCATGGATGGATCTAAAATGCAATAGTAAACTTGAGTTTAAATTTGTGCGAGAGGTGTGCAGTGTGTTATTTGCTGTGGACTGTCCCCTCAGTTTAGCTCCTATTTTTCTACCTTGGTTAGTGCTGTTAATCATATTGGAGTCAGCAGTGAGTTGAAGTTGAACCTCCTCCCCTGTAACATATTAAATCAAGAGCCTGTGGAAAAGGTCAGGTCATGTCCTACACTTGCATTTAAAATATTTATCTGCCCTGCAAAGGTTAGCAATTCCCGCTTGCTTCCTAGTGGCTAACAGGTGATTAAAACATGCCACCTGTTGGGTAATTCAGTTATACAAAATTAAAATATGTATTGTCGGCATGGTGAAATAGCGGTTACCATATCGCAAGTGATTGTTTGTTGGGTACTTGCTTTAGCTTACATTAATTAGTTAGCCGGCTCGTTAGCTACGATTGACTTCCGCCACTGTTAACAGCCAATCTGGACCTTTTGCTGATTCATCCTGCAGTAGCGGTTCTGAGGGGCCAAAAAAGGGCCCCCGATAAGCTTGAGTCTGTCAAGAGGTCACTCCTAAACACAAAGATTAATCAGTAGTATAAGTATTAAAATAATTATATAACATAGACGCAATAGGTGAAATTGTGATATTTTATATAGAGAGTTCAAGAATAGACTAGACACATTTTACAATACAATTTTTATTAGCAAATTGAATTAACAAGGCAGGGAAATATTGACATTTTGTGAGGTTCAGCTTTGAAATAAAACCAGCAGTAAAATATAACAATGAAGCCACGGGATCCTGCGGTTTATTGCACCACTGGGAACGGTGGTCAAGAGTACGTTTGTTGATATACGCCACCAGAGGTATAGTTAGGACTTGCAAGAAAAACAATTATGATGAATGATAATGTATTATCATAAGCTAAGACTTCTGGGTCATTTACAGGCCTAATAGCAGCCTGCCAGACCAAGTTTGAGTTGATTGCATGCTTGGGTAGTTAACCTTCCCTCCATACAGCCTGCAATTGTATTTTCATTATATTCTGTACCGTACGCTATATTCTTTGCTCTTAAGCTTGACCACACTCACATGTGCGGTTTACTTATGTGAGCTAAAAGCAGGTTGACTGTGCCTCACTGGCAAAATCTCGGTCAAACTGGTTTACAATCACCAGTTTCATCTTGACGTTACCACTCTGGCTTTCTGACCTTCTGCAATCTTCCATCAAACTGCAGTTTGCTATCATATATGTATATAATATATGGTCATTATGATTGCTAAAAAGACAATTGTAGTCCATGAAGACAAAAAGGATTTTTTTTTTTTTACAATGTGTGCAACAGCAGTTTTTGTCTCCCAGTCACTGCTTCATTTGTTTCTCCTAAATTGCATGTGATTTTACTGCCACCTACTGGTTACACATTGTACATGATTTAACATTACGGTATTTAAATTAGATTTAAATTTCTCTTAATTACACCTCAAATGTGCTAATTGAATTCACTTTGTTGCTTATTATGCTGAGCGTATATATGTGGTTAAATGTGCTGTGATAATTTAATTTGAATAAAGTACAATAAATATAATATAAAATACAATACATTGCATAGCATCAATGGAGGATCACCCGCAGTTGAGAGGATAAAGTGAAAAACACCAAATGAATTAAATTGACACGAAATTATGTCAATAATAATAATGTCAATATTACTTGTAATGATAAATAAATAAAAATTTCTCGGTTATTGTTACCACTCCGGAGCTAGCAACTGTACCACGTGACCCGAGTGGTAGGGGCCTGTAGTGTTTGTTGAGCCAGAGACAGAAAAGAAAAATGGCGGCTCTAGGCGAACCCGAACGGGACGCCGGGCTAACATTTTGAGCTTTCACACCCGAGGATTGCATGCTCAGCGCCGACCCCGACAGCTCCGGTACTGTGGGGGGACCGCTTTTCGCTCGCTTCCTCGTCGGCTAAGATTACGCAATCACTGGGATTTTCAACTGATAGCCTTTGCCTATCATGAGAGGGAAAAGGGGCAGGCCGCCCAAACCGCTAGCAACCGAGGAGCAATCGCCAGCTCCGGCTGCGACGAGGGGCTTGAGGCCGAGGAGGAATATTAAACCTCGCTTCCGAGACAGTGGGGACGAGGACGTGGTCAGTCCTGTTCGGGAAACACCCAAGCCGACCAGAAAAAAGAAAGTGGGATCTGTCATCTCGACTCGAGGTCGGGGACGACGAGGCAGAGGTGGCCGCGGAGGAAGAGGGGGTCGCGGAGGCAGGAAGACGCCTGGCTACAAAACGGTGGTATACGACGACCACGAGAGCGACGAGGACGACGACGCTGTCAGTTTGAGATCGGAGGAAGAAGAGCCGGTTGAGGACCCTCAGTCCGAAGAGGACGAGGCCCTCAAAGAAGACTCGGACTGCCTTGATGATGTGCTGGACGAGCCGGAGGAGGAGGAGGTGGAGGAGGATGCCAGCTACTGTACGGAGAGTAGCTTTCGGAGTCAGAGCACGCACGCCAGCACTCCGGGTAATTCAACTCCAAATGTACCAATTTGGCGTTATCATGAGCGACGTGGCTCTTAATTCAAGCCGTTCCCCATCAAGGGCTGCACGAAGCACTAAGGTTATTGTTCAAAATGGAGAATGCACAATGTATGCAACACAGGCCGCACGCAGTGTGTGCTTGGTGGTTATCGCAGGCAGGTGGATTGGCAAGTTAGCTTACGGGAGCTACTCTTTGCATGTTTACGTTCTGGTCACATATTTTGTGTGTCCAATTCGAAATATACGAATCTGGACTTGCGTATTTTTGGACTCGTGTGAGTAGTAGATTTGAATGCTAATGTTAGCAAGGAAAATTAGCACATCAATACATACAAGTTAGATGTACTGGTTCCACTCTTGTACTTGAGTAAAAGTAAAGGTACACTGAAAAGTATTCAACTATAAAATAAAGTTAACTGTCAATAGATAATATTTGAACTATTATTCATTTAACTTTGTAGAAGGGCAGTGTGAAGATGAGGTCACCAACAGAAGCTCAGTAACGGCAAATGTTTATGAGGAGAGCATCATTTTCTAATGCCCATGTGTGTCCTACAGGGAGAAAAAAGGCCCTCACCCCCCGACCCCGCACCCCCATCCTAGAGGAGAAAAACATTCCCCCTCTCGAGCTACCCACATCTTCCGAGGATCTCCTGGTGCCTAGCGAAGAGCTGCTAAACGCAACCTCCATCTACGAGGTGCTCCGGAACTTCAGCGCTGTCCTGCGACTGTCCCCCTTCCGTTTCGAGGACTTTTGCGCAGCACTTATCGGCCAGGAACAATGCACTTTAATTGCAGAGACCCACATTGCTCTGCTGAAGGCCATCCTTCATGAAGAGGAAACATCCAACACGAGCTTTGGGCCCGCCGACCTTAAGGACAGCGTCAACTCCACACTGTACTTCATCGACGGCATGACGTGGCCCGAGGTGTTACGCGCTTATTGTGAGAGTGACGCAGAGTACCACTACGTCCTGCCCTATCAAGAACTGGATGATTATCCTTTTGGTCCTGTTGAAAGTAAAATCAAGGTGCTTCAATTCCTGGTCAACCAGTTTCTTACCACCAACATCGCACGTGAAGAACTGATGTCCGACGGCGTCATGCAATACGACGACCACTGTCGGGTGTGTCACCGCCTCGGTGACCTGCTCTGCTGCGAGACCTGCTCTGCCGTTTACCACTTGGAGTGCGTGAAGCCACCACTCACGGAGGTTCCGGAAGACGAGTGGCAGTGTGAGATCTGCGTGGCGCATAAAGTACCCGGTGTGACCGATTGTGTGACGGAAGCGCAGAAGAACAGGCCCTACATACGCCAGGAGCCTATCGGATACGATCGCCATCAGAGGAAATATTGGTTTCTCAGCAGAAGGATTATTGTGTAAGTCAAGACCACTTTGGAACAAAGGCAGTCACGATTGCTAGTTAAATACATGCAAGACGAGACACCATAAATGTAATATCTAGTAACTATGATATGTTCAATTACAATTTTTTATCAACAAAATAATTAAACACTCACCTGTAATGGTTTTATCATCTTGTCTAATGTTCTTGTTGTCAATTCCTTGCCAGTGAAGAGGACGGGGAACACGAGAAGAAAAAGATCTGGTACTACAGCAGCAGAGCCCAGCTTGAAGAGCTCCTTGAGTGTCTGGATAAGGAGTACTGGGAGATGGACCTTTGTGCCAGTCTGGAGGAGATGAAGGCCGAAGTTCAGACTCATATGGACATCACAGAGGACCTCACTAATAAAGCTCGTGGAAACAATAAAGCCTACCTCACAGCTGTCAACGGTAGGAATTGTTTTTATTTTTTTTATGAAGATTGACATGCCGATGCCAATTTGTCCGTGTCTATTTTGTGATAGAGATGGTCACAGAACGTTTAAAGCTCAGACGGGAAGGGCGGAAAACAAACAAGCCAGCAGAGGAAGTGAAGCCGCAAGCAGAAAAAAGTTCTGGACCGTCTGCGGAGGATTCTACCAAAGTCTCATCGCAGCCTGGTGACGGAGAACATCAAGACGCTGAGCCCAACGAAGCGGTTACTCCGCCAGGTAAACGAGAACCGAATAATTCTATGCGCATGACTTGGATCACCACTCATTCACATGCAGTCACCGTTAAAATATATCTAAAAACCTGTACATGTATTCTCACGCGCCACAGCCGCCGTCATCCCGATTGATACCCGGGAGAGCTGCGTGTCTGATTCTAAGTCCAACTCAGCCCCCCAAGATTCAACTGAAATTCCCGATTCAAATATAGAAGCCGAGGAGGGTCGGGAATCCCCTCCAGTGGCAAACCAGGATAGGACAGGTACTCCTGAGTCACACTGACCCACGCTCAGTAGCCACGTGTGGCTTTCCGCTGCATCTTGAGCCATTTTGAGCATTTGCTCCTCCCCTTTTTGTGCAAATGCAATTGCCTGCCCGCTAATATAGGGCAACTAAACCTTTCCTAATTATCCCTTTGCTAGCTCCACTGCTTATTGTCCCATTAGGCTTATTCTACACTGTCCAATATCCTTCACCTGTGAGCCCATTCAAGCAATACCCCACTGTGCAAATTAAACCAACATCTTTTCCAAGCCTTCTCCTCAGCCCATCTAACCCAATCTCATCAATCTTCTACCTTGCAAATAAATTGCCTGTACACGCCACTCGGTTCACCAGATTCGAACTCACTGTCACTAACTTTTTTTTTTTTTTTTTAAAGACGAGAACGCAAAAGCCAAGCAGAGCAACGAGTCCACGCCGGCACAAACTCTTGACGAGCATCCCGAAGCAGGTTGTGAGGTCACCGACTTGCCGGACTTGTCTGAGAGGTCCTCTCGCTCTTCTTTTACCAGCCAAGATGGGACAGGTAAGTGATTATGCAAAACAGTATTTACATTTTTGGCCAATCAGAGATGCTTTTGTGGTTTGTTATTGTACTGAAGTAATTTCATTTGCTCTCTGATTGACAGAGGAGTATAATGAACATCTGAAGCGCGGCAGAGCAACGGGATCAGGACTGGACTCTATGAACCAAATTTTCAGAAAGAGCAAAGAGGTGACGCAAATGATTCAATGAAACGGACGGAAATGATTTTTGTGATGTCATTTAGCCAACAAAACCTCTCCCGTGTTACAGTCGTCCCCCGTGCGCTCGGATGTGGAAACGTCACAGTCCAGCGCCTTCAAAAGCGACCTTGCAGTGAACTTGAACAACTTGTTCAAACTAGGTCAGGAAGGTAAATATAGAGTGTACCACAACCAGTCCAGCACCAACGTCCTGGCCCTCAACAAGCATCAGCACCGGGAGGACAACGACAAAAGGCGCCACCTTTCCCACAAGTTCAGCTTGACGCCCGCATCGGAGTTCAAATGGAACGGATCCATTTATGGATCTCGCAGCCTGACCATCACCACCTTGCGTTTTAACATCATCCAACTCGAGAGCAACGTCCCGTCACCATTTATGCACCTTAACTGGGCCTCACACAGGTTAGAACGGGTCAATAAGATAACAGTCCAATCTCCGTGCAAATCTTTTTTTCCAATATTCTTTTTTTTTTTTTCTAGAACCAACTGGAACAAAGCAGTGCAAATGTGCAGCAAAGCCAGGGAATTTGCTCTGGCCTTGGCCATACTGGAATGTGCCATCAAACCAGTTGTCATGCTGCCCGTGTGGAAAGATTCTCTCGGACACACAAGGTGACGTTCGGAACACTATCCCCGAACCGTGTAACTGTCAAATAATACGACATCGTTTGTGATTTTAGCCCTCGTGAGATTTTAAAGTGAAATTTCTCCTGTCCCAGGCTACATCGCATGACCGCCATGGAACGTGAAGAGAAGGAGAAGGTAAAGAAACGGGAGAAAAAACTGGAGGATGAGGAGACGCTGCAGCAGGCTACGTGGGTGAAGTACAGCATTAACATCAAACACCAGGTAAAAAAAAAAATCTATAGTCATTTATAGAATACAACTAATGTCAAAGCAGTATGTGTGAATGACATAGTGGAAGAAAAAAAAAATCTATTGTTTTTATTTGTAATGTCTGGTTGTTTTGTTCTGCCTAGGTATGGAAACAAAAGGGTGAGGAGTACAGAGTGACGGGCTACGGTGGCTGGAGCTGGGTCAGTAAGACTCGAGTGCCACGCTTTCTTCCCAAATTACCAGGAAACACAAACGTCAACTACAGAAAAGAACTGAAAGGTAAAGAATAAAGTAGCGTACCTAACTATTCAACAGATGCCAGCATATCTATTTTTTGTCTTCATAACAGCCAAGGAAAACCGTGCCGACACGAATAAAGAGAAAAAGGCAGAGGATGAAATGCAAACTTCTCAAAATTCAGACGAGGACAAGCAGCAGGTCTCCGTGAGTGCCGCAGTAAAAGAAGGGACACCCACAGAAGAGGAACAAGAAAAGGTAGAAGAGAAGAAAATGGAGGTTGAACCCAGTCCGGCAGCAGCAACAAATGAAGGTAATTGATAGATTTGTAGTCTTGTTATTAAAAATAGTGATACATCCAAATTAGAACAGTGTCTAATTTCAGCGACGCAGTGACTGAGCTTCATTTTTTACTTTTTTGCAAGTATGACTTTTCAGACGCCAATATTTATGAATGATTGCCTTATCACTCTTCAGGCATGACTTTATTTTATTCTCCTGTTGTTCTAGAAAATATTGAAAACAAGGACCCTTCCTCGCCTGCCGCGCAGCCCGTAAAAACCGAGCCCATCCAGAAAGTTGACCGACCTAAAGAGGAGACGCCTTTATATGACGTTGTCAATGTCAGCGAAGGATTTCATTTGCGAACCGCTTATAAGCAGAAGGTGAAGCCTTCCAAATTGGACGGACTCTTGGAGCGGCGTGTCAAACAGTTCACCATAGAGGAGAAGCAGAGACTGGAACGCTTGAGACCGGCAGCGCTGCTGTCAAAAATGGTTTCCGCAAGGTCGACTTCTGTCGTCAAGACTGAAGCCAAACAGCTGCCCGCTTTGACTCCGTGTGTTAAAAAAGATGACAAGCAAGTGAAAGACGGCTTCGCGAAAAAGCTCGACTATGATCAGGAACAGAATGAGCCGAAAATAAACCCGGATATCAAATTGGAATCCGCAGCGGTCAATCGTAGCGGAGGTGCCGAAGCGCACGGCAAAGTGAACGGAGGAAACGCGGGGCTCAACGGTAAAAATAATTTTAAATCGGAAGCGATAGAAAGCCAGGAGAAAGCTCGCAAACCGGAGGCGCCGCCCACGAGCGAGAACACAAAGAAACGGAATTACGAGGAAATGGAGCAAGGCAGTAGGCAGGCTGACCAAAGCAAAATCAATGCGGAGCAGGTCAATGGAGAAAGTGGACTCACTCTTCCATCAAATTCAAACCTAAGCAATCAAGACAACAAAGAGCCCGCCAAGCCGCTGATGAATGGAAGTCTCTCCCAAAACGACGCTCATCCACCTCCCTCGAAGCTCCCCAAATTAGAAAATCATGTGTCTGATACAGGAGAGCCCCCAAATGTAGCAAGTAATAAAAGTTCAGATGGGGCGGTGGCTGCTCATTCCCAAACTTCCTGCCTTAATCGTAGCCAGTCATCCACGCAAGAATCTCAAAACACCCAAACTTCAAATAATACAGTCTCTTCCACAAAGCCAGTATCAACCGTCTCCCAAAGTTCTAAGCCCGTCAGCGCAGATGTGACCACTACAAAGCTGGCCACCACCGCTAACAGCTCCATGATGATCAGCAAAGAGTATAGCACTTGCGAAAGAGTCAGTCTTCTCAAATTCACCAAATATAAGAAGGCACGCTCCGGCACAGCCCTGCCATCCTATCGCAAATTTGTCACCAAAAGCAGCAAAAAGAGCATCTTCGTCTTGCCCAATGATGACCTGAAGAGGCTGGCGAGGAGAGGAGGTTTCCGAGAGGTTCCCATCTTCAACTACAATGCCAAGCCGGCTCTGGATATATGGCCCTATCCCTCACCTCGACCTACGTTTGGAATTACATGGAGGTTGGCATCACACTAGATGTTTCATATCTTATTCTCCAATGCTATAAATAGATTTTTTTGTTTTGTGTTCTATTTTCTCCCTACTTAGGTACCGTCTTCAGACAATGAGATCTCTGGCAGGAGTTAGCCTGATGCTCAGGTTGCTCTGGGCCTGCCTAAGGTGGGATGACATGGCCGTGAAGCCGACAGTTGGTGTAGGACTAACGCGGAAAGGTGGGGCTGCTCCTTTATTTGAGAATGGGATTGGTGAATGCAGTGTTCAAATGTATTTGATACATTTTCCAGAAACGACAGACACAGATATCACCACAACAGAGATCATAAAACGCAGAGATGTAGGACCTTATGGCATCTACTCAGAATACTGTATTCGGAAGATTATCAGTCCGCTTGGAAACAAGGACACGCAAAAAGGTAAGGTTTCAGATGCGGGTCGGTAGCTAAAAATCACATTTGCTAAATTTGAGTAGTGTGTGTGTGTCACTACGTAATTAATGTTCGCGATTGTCCGGTTCACTATTTCTCTTTTGCATGTGTAGAAACTCCCACTCCGCAAAGGAAAGGCCTACGATCAAGTGCCTTGAGGCCCAAGAAACAGGAGTCAACAAAGCCAACTGGACCTATTGCCGTGGAGACGTGGATTCCTGAAGAAGATCTGGAGCTGTGGGAGATCAGAGCCTTTGCAGAAAAGTGAGCATCCGAGATGAACTTTGTGTGTTATTTTGGGAGCTAGCACTAGCATGTCTCAGCTAATAAGGCGTTGAAGTACCTCAATGGAAAAACATTTTATAACCCAATTGCCCTTTTCCCTGCGCTTACAGATTGGAGAAGGAGAAATTACAGGGAGATTCCCCGAAGATGGTCAGTACCCTGAAAAGTGCGGAGGATATCAAGGCTCATTTGGAGAATCAGCTTAAACAGACTAGACTAGCTGCCCAGCAGGTGAGAAGACAGTCAGGAGTCATCTTTGAAATAGTTTCAGAAGACCTTGATTAGATCGGTAGTACAATAAAGTTTCACCTAATGTCTCATTTTAGAAACGCTTTGAGCAAACTGTTACGACGACGACGACCACCACTACCACCGCCGCCACGTCGTCATCCAGCACTTCAAGTTCTCTTAGTACACTTGTGTCCACCGGCCAGAGGACAAATCAGGTCACATCAGGAACCAAGATGGTCTTGGCCTCCAAATTGGGCTCTTCAGTCTCCTTGCAGCAGGATAAGAACTTCCACCAGTCTTTTGCTACCTGGGTCAGGCAGGGTCAGACCAGTAGTAATGCAGGTAAACTGTCTTTTGATATTTGATGGGTTTGTTTGTGTTTTAAAACTATCTATTTGTTCACTGCTTATGGACAGATGAGCAGAAATGCACCAGCATATTCCCATCTGGACCACCTGCAAACCTGAGAACATACAGTACGCTCCATCCTACAACTGGCAACCTCAACCTCAGAGCTACCAACTCCATTTCATCTGTGCAACAGGTATCGTCAACCTCGTTCAAGCTTACCTCAAGCAAGGCAAATGGGATCCAATCCTGACTATTGTTTTTGCTCCAGATGGTGAAAGCAGGAAGCCAAACACAACCCAAGTTAGCTTCCCAAGGCCAAGTTGGATCTGCAGCTATGTCCGGTCCTGTGCAGACAACTGAAGGTCAGAGAGCTGCAGGTCCTGCACCGTCATCTTGCGCTAGCAGTGCAGCGCCTGGGCAACGTCCCGTGACTCCTTCCTCCCAGCCGAGTAGACCACAACAGGGTCAAGTCAAACTCACTATGGCACAGCTCATGCAGTTAACACAGAGTGCTGAGGTGAGGTCTCAAAGATTTTGATGTACACATACATTTTGGGTGTAAAAATTGAAATTTTTTTTTTCCTCCATCCACCACCTTAGGAAGGAAATCCTGGTCTGACGGTGGTGATCCAGGGTCAAGGCCAGACCGAGGGCCAGCTGCAAATTGTCCCACAGGGTGTAACGGTCATCCCTTCCCCTGGTCAGCAGCTGATGCAGGCTGCTATGCCTAATGGCCGAGTCCATCGCTTCCTCTTCACTCCCATGCCGGCGCCGTCTTCATCGGTTTCAACTTCAGCAAGCACGTCAGCTGTCCCCGCAAAGCCCGCTGCATCGCAGAGTCCGCAAATAGCAACTCCCGCTCTACTTAGGTCCAACGTCCAGACCGTTTCCTCGGCCCAGACCCAAATGGCAGCTCCTATTCCAACTCCAACGCAACCCATTTCATCTCTTTTCTCGCAAGCTAGGCCAGATTTGGTAACCACCACGTCCTCTCCCCAAGTGACACCCTCTGTTCCTACGACTGCGCACGTTTCTCCACAGACTCCAGTACAGCCCCAAATTCCGGCGCCATCATCGCAATTATCCCCCGTCGCAGCCCAGGCTTTGTCACAAACACTAGTTTCATCATCCTTAGCAGGCTCCGCCCCAGTCCAACCTGAAGTGGCGACATCTGCGCCTGCGTCACAACAAATTGTGATTCATGCACCCATGCTAGACCAGAATCAAACGTCAATGGCTGTCGCAGGGCAAGTTACACCCCAATCCCAAATCCCGACACAAACTTCCGCCACCTTCACGTCAGCTCCAGTCCAGATGCATGTTAGTACCCCAGCCCCTGTTTTTGTCCCCATCTCAGGCAATTCTACTGTCCAATATGTCAACTCTGCCCAAATGCAATGCATTTCTGCAACTCTACCCTCACCCGTCCAACACCAAGTTCAGACATCTGCCCTCACTCCCGCCTCTGGGCCAGTCATCGCTGTGGTATCCAATCAAATCGGCGTCCTGTCCCCGCCTAAAGCAGTAACCCAAATTCAAAGCGTAGCTCCTCGTCCTCTTCCCGCTGCTGCTGCGGGGAACGCTGTGGTCACGCCAGTCACAGCCACGTATACAACACCTTCAATTCCAGGTAATAAATCCGCAATCATGATTAAAGTTCTTGACTTTTGAATACTTACAACATTCATTTCATCTTTTTTTTCTTGTCCTGTTACAGCGCTAATAGAGCAGAGGGCTGCTCAGCCCCAGGTTTGGAAAGCGTCTTCATGTGAAGCCCAGGTTCCAGTCCGTTCTGTTCAACAGGCAACCATTCCCAGTCCCTCTACCCTAACTTCAGTTCCCGTTTGTACCGTGGCATCAGGTGCCACAACCGTTTCCCCGCTGCCTCAGGCGTCTCTTTCCTTGCAATCTCAAGTCCAACACCCAGCGGTGGTATCCGTGCAGCAGGTGTCTCACATTCCTCTTTCTGCTGTGCAGCTTCAAATGAAGGCGTTACCTGTCTCCTCTGTGGTGAGTACGGTTAGACAACCCCAAGCGTTCAATCAACTGCAGCCCCGACCCCCAAACCAGATCTGTGCACAGATTCAGGTCCAACCTTGTGGCCAAGTCCAAAAAATGCAACACATTCAGTCGCCACCTCATCTGCAGGCGCAAGCGCAAATCCACCCCCAGATCCGAGTTCAGTTTCAGCCGCAAACTCAGCCGGTATCGCAACCCCTTGTGCAACAGCTTCCTCAAATTCAGCCCCAGGTGCAGTTTCAATCCCCAAAGCCGACCTTGCCCCAAGTTCAACAAAGAGTCCAACCCCAGTACCAGTCGCAGGTACAAGGTGCACTTCAGGCTCAGCAACAGCCCCAGGCTCCAATCCAAGCCCAGTTGCACCCCCAGGTTCAGCTCCAGCAACAGAACCAGATGCACCCTGTGCCTCACGCTTCGCAGCAACCTAAAGTTCAGAGTCACTCGCCAATTCCAACCCAAAGTCAATTCAAAGCACAGTCGCCAAGCCAGGCTCCAACTCAAGCGCAGGTGCAAGTCCAGTTCCAATCTCCCACCCAAACCCACGTTCAAGCTCAGCCTCAGCTTCACGTCCAGCCCTCGATTCGACATCAGCTCATCACCGTTCCGGGTCTTCAACAACCAGTCCAACTATTGTCAGCTCTTCCACCTCACGTCGCGGCCCAGATCCAAGTTCAGATCCAAGCGCAGGCGCAGCAGCAGCAAGGCGGTGCTCTTCCCCAGCAGATCAAACTGCAGTTGCCTATCCAGATCCAGCAAACGGCGGCTCAGATTCCCACCCACCAAATCCAGAACATGGTGACGATACAGGCACCGACGAGCCTGCAGGACCAACTTCAGAGGATGCAGCAGCAGCACAGAGACCAGCAGCAGCAGCAGCAGCCGCAGCAACATCCTCAACCGCCAAAGAAGAAGAAACACCAAGAGAATAAAAGGGAACACAAGGATCATAATCAGTTGGCTGTGAGCGCGGGCGATGGTGTTCATAAACAGGTGAGAAGATCAAACAATCTGCTGCCGCACATTTCTGCACTGATATTTATTCGTGGCGTCAGGTGGGAGCAAAGCAGAGTGTTTCGGCGGAACAGCTCAAACTGAGGAAAACTCAAGCTGCTGCTGAGCGAGAGGAGAACCAGAGGTTTGGGATTTAAATGTTCAAATTTGTTTCTGGTGGCCCTAATGACTTCATTTTGGTTAAAAAAAAAAATAAAAATAAAGGATGAAATGATAGCGATTTTACCGCTGGACCAAATGTACCCGGAAAATAATTTGCTCTCGTCTACTTCGTCCAGAATGATTGTGTGCAACCAGGTGATGAAGTACATTCTGGATAAGATTGAGAAGGACGAGAAGCAGGCAGCTAAGAAGAGAAAGAAGGACGAGGTGGTCGAGCAGAAACGCTCCAAGCAGAATGCCACCAAGCTGACGGCGTTGTTGTACAAGCACAAAGAACAACTGAAGGCGGAGATTCTAAAAAAGAGAGCTCTGCTGGACAAGGACCTTCAGCTGCAAGTGCAGGTGAGCAGGAGAATTAAAAACACTTTGATATCATGTCATACTTAAGTTTTTTGTTTGTTCTCATCACACACAGGAGGAGCTGAGGCGGGACATTGCCCGGCTACAGAAAGAAAAGGAGAAAGCCCGAGCTGCCATTGCCCAGGCCGCGGCCGTCAAGTCATCCTCCCACTCCTCCCACGCCTCGCACTCGTCCCACTCCTCACATTCTTCTCACCACTCTCACTCGGCACATTCCTCTCACAGCAACCGCGCGTCGGGAACCCCGTCCTCATCGCACAAGCGCAAACGCGAAGACGAGCGAGACAAAGACCGAAACAGGGCGAAGGAGCGCCATCACGACAAGAAACGGGAGCGCGAACGGGACAAAGACCGCGATCGCTACAAAGACAGGGAAAAAGAACGAGAGCGCGATCGAGAGAAGGAGCGGATGAGAGAACAAGAGCGTACTCGGCCGCTGGACGCGGAGAAAGGCAGAGAAAGGGACCGAGACAAGGACAGAGATCCCTTCTCATTAAAACACAAGAAGAAGAAGAAGCTCTCGTCTACCTCAAAGGATCACAAGAAGGACAATAAGCTGTACTGTATCTGTAAAACGCCTTACGACGAGTCCAAGTAAGATCTCGGCTACAATGAAGACTCAGGTGAACGCTTTTGTTACAATTGTGTCTTTTGCGCTCAGGTTCTACATCGGTTGTGACCTGTGCTCCAACTGGTTCCACGGAGCGTGCGTGGGCATCACCGAGAAGGAAGCCAAGAAGTTAGAGGACTTTGTGTGCAGCGATTGTAAACGGGGCCACGAAGGAGGAAGCAAGGAGGAGCTCTACTGCATCTGTCGGACGCCGTACGACGAATCGCAGTACGCCCACTAGTTTTTACGCTTAGCCACCGTTGACAACGCAAAGCCGGATTTGCCCAATGAGCCACTTTTTCAGGTTTTACATCGGCTGCGACCGCTGCCAGAACTGGTACCACGGGCGCTGCGTGGGCATCCTGCAGAGCGAGGCCAATCACATCGACGTGTACGTTTGCCCGCAGTGTCAGTCGACGGAAGACGCCATGACCGTCCTCACGCCGCTTACCGACAAAGACTATGAGGGCTTGAAAAGAATTTTACGTTCCTTACAGGTATGCAGCCTACACGTTTTAAAATGTTTAATACTGCCAAATAAGTGACATTTCATCGCCGAATGAAATCGATACATGTCGGGCAATGATGCCAAGTTCTTTTGTTTAATAGTTTGAAAAGTTGAATAGAATAGAATAGATCTTCATTGTCATTGTCACATGTACAACGAAATTTAAAGTACGAAATCGTGTACATTTCAAACGGCATGATCCTCATCTACACTTAATCACTGAAGACTTCAGGAAAGTTTTTTTTTTCTTTTTCAATCTTATCCTACATTTGTTTTTGTGCTCACGCCAAATTCATGACAAATGGCGCCATCTTGTGGCATTTGTTGGTAATTATGAACATTTTGAATAGTTCAGAAAGCCTTTATCCTTTGATAGGAGAAAAATGAATATTTCCATTGATGGTCTCCTCATGGCGATCACTGGAATGTAGTGAAACACATTTTTGTCGGACAGTTTAAAAACAACTTTGTTACATATTCCCATTTTCAGTCTCACAAGATGGCGTGGCCTTTCCTTGAGCCAGTGGATCCGCATGACGCGCCTGATTATTACCGCGTCATCAAAGAACCAATGGGTAAGAACAAGTTTCATGTGTTTGCTAACCATCCCCGAACAATGCTAATGCAAACGTTTTCCCTGGCAGACTTTTCCACAATGGAAAGCCGCCTCCAAAAGCGCCATTACAACAAGGTCACAGAGTTTGTGGCCGACGTGACCAAAATATTTGACAACTGCCGCTACTACAACCCCAATGACACGCCCTTCTTTCAGTGTGCCGAGGTGCTGGAAGGCTTCTTTGTGCAGAAGCTCAAATGTTTCAAAGCCGGCAGGTAAGCTTTGCTGATTTGTTTGCTGCACCGTTCTTGTTTGCTGGTTGGTGTCACTACTCGGTTGCTTCCATTGCATCACTTTCACTCATTTGTGCCCGCATGAATTCAAAGTAAGACATGCTCTCCTCGCTGCGTTTGGCTAACTTGAGCTAACAGTCCAAAGTTGATGTGTGCATGATTTGCTTGTTTACAACATCCGCCATGTTTGGCTTTGTTCACGTTTGCTGTGCATGCTTTTGATTTATGCCATCCCATTTTCTTCTGTCTTGCAGATTGTCAGATTCTTAAATGGGCCAGTCTCCCTGGGAGTTTGGATTGGATGCTTGTCTCTAATAATAGTGGCAAGAGTGTTCAGTAATCACCATAAAGCAGCAGCCGCCGTGTTGACTTGACTCCATCAGTTTAATGATGACTATGCTTTTTGTCCAATTTGCATTAAGTTATTAGTCCTAATCAAAGAGCAGTCACATTAATTTGCATTTTTGGCGCAGGGTTTTAAATGCATTTTTACCCATTTTGTGTTTATTCCTGATATACTGTACATCTTGGATTGGTTTTGAGTCAAGTTAAAGTACACAAGGCTGCATATTTTATTACAGAGATATTTATGAGAAGCATCGCTTGGCCCCACCTCTTTGGTTTGATCAGTGTTTGAGGATAATGCAGACTTTTATCATGTACAGTGGTTGTAATATATCTTGATGTTTTTTTTTTTTGTTTTTAAACAAATAATGTTTATGAGAGAGAATGTGGGCAGCATTTATTGTCATTCTGTTCCCCAGCTTCACAAAAATAGTGTAGTCAGCATAAAATTACCAAGGAAAAAGGCATTCCCAGTACATTAAATCCGACATGGCTGTCGGATCATCTTCCAGGGAGGCCTTTTTGCATCCACTGTGGGTGTGTGTTTGTGTGTATGTGTGTGTGATCATTGTCCACATTTTGACAACATCTGAGATCATGTGAAGGCCTTTCAACTTCGCCCTCTCTCCACGTGTCGTAGGTCTCACAACAACAAGCTACAGTCTTCATCTTCGTAGAGCGCTGAAAAACAAAATGCACTTGGCCAAGACGTTTGGCTTTTCTCGACTGTCCCTCTGTGACACACGTCCTGTGTTGGGGATGTGCTTATTTAAAAGTGCGCAACCAACCACTGCTGCTTTCACACAGTTGGTCAGGCGCACCTCCAAGGGGACCTTTTTGTTTTGTACCTGTCTTCAGAAGCGGAACTGAATGCAGGAGCCGGCATTTCACAGGAAACTTTACCTCGGAGAACAGACTCTCACGGAGCTCTCATGTTTCCATGTACTTTATTTTTGGTCACGTTTGTTTAGCTCTTTTTCTTTGTACTTGTTAAAGTCTCTCTGGCCATCCAAATGGTCAATTTGTTCAATGAGATGTAGGAAACTGAATATAAATGGCTGAGTTTTAATGAGCAAACTAAAATATTTTGTCTCCATCTTTTTTGTACCATTTTCATTGTTCACTAAAGTGGCATGAGAAAGTTCGGGACTCAATGTCTAGACAGCAGGAGATGCTTGCGATGTTCCTTACCTTGCTCTGCAAAAGTGACAGACTTGAGAATGATGAATCTGTGTATTTGAAGGTTCCTATTATGTTTGTAAAAAAAAAAAAACAATTGTCAGATTTGGACTTAATTTTTTGTATTACAGCTGAGGAAATATGGATGTATATGGAAGTTATTAAAATGCAGAAATATTGTATTGTTGTTGTTTGGTTCACTAAAATATAATTGCTAGCTGCTGGCAACCAGTTCAGATATAAAAAATGAATGCCACATGTAGCTAAATATGTTATTGTGCAAAAATACAGATTTCATCCAGGAAATTTTAACACCATTTTATTTTTTACCAAAATAGGTGTAATGTGATATACGTATGGTGTTGGCAATAGTCACAAATTAGGCTAATTTGGTTAGTTTTCTTTTTTTTTTTTTAGTGACATTGTTGCACGGTCTCAACTTCCTGGCGGCCACGTTCATAATTCTCGCGATAATTCGGTGGTGACGCAACTTCCGTTGTGCTAGGTGTTTCTATTCAAACAGTCCAATGACGGGAGGCAGTTGGATGCTTGTACTCAAACTGTCCAATCAGAACAATTTGTTTCAGGAATTTAAAGGTCTGTGCGTCATTTTCCGCACAGTTTGAACCATCCCGCAAGAAGTAGGTAAGCTAGTGCTCCGTTCTCGTGACAGTTTTTTCAATTTCCGTGTTATTTTACCGTCATTTTTCCTCCATGACTTATATGTCGCTTTGCCATATTTTAACTGCTGTTATTGTTATTGTTTAGTCGGTTAAATACTATGCTTAATACGTATTATGTCGTCATGCTAAAGTGTCACGAGGCGTCGCCGAGTGAGAGTTAACATTTTATTTTTTTTACGGCAGGCTCTCTCAAAACCCAACTTTTTCCTCACTGCCGCCCAGCTTTGTGTAAAATTGTGGAAAATGTCTGAGAACTTCGACCGTCTGAGTAAGTTCAAGAATAAAGGCAAGGATGTCAATGTAAGTAAGCCCTTCAAAGGTGAAGTCGATTGTTCGTTTACACAATGGCGAGACATTTTTGGTTTTCTTGTACAAATCGCACACAGGAGCTTCGACGCAGAAGAGTGGAAGTGAACGTCGAGCTCCGCAAAGCTAAGAAAGATGATCAGATGTTCAAAAGAAGGAACGTGGCTGCATTTCCCGAGGAGCCCACATCGCCTCTTCAAGTGAAAAATCAAAACGGCCAGGTAAGCAAACCAACGCCGTTATTGCTACGTTTTAATAACTGCTAATCGTCACGTACGATTGAAAAGTCGAAAACACAGCTGGGTTTTTATTACTGCGTTCTATTTTATTGTTCTAAAACTCCACATGGGTTAGCAACACATTTTTTTTGGTAGTATGTCATGTAGATTTGTCTGTTGCAGGGATTCCAAACTGTATACCTGAAGATCATGTTATCCAATTTCAATTAACTGGTTAAAGTATTAGATTCTGTGTCAAGTGACATGCAATTAAGTTCTTGCCAATCATACGAAACACAATTGTATTTGTAAAGCCCTTAAACATGAAATTGTGTTTGTATATTATGGCAGTAATTGACTGTCCTGCATGTTTGTCCTGTATTGTCAATGAAGACTTCCAGCCAGTGGTCAGTTGCAGAGATTCTCACTGGAGTAAATAATGCTAACATCGAGTCGCAGCTGCAGGCAACACAAGCAGCAAGGTACATTATTATTTTTATTTTTTTTGCCTTGTGTGCAGCCAGGTCAGCACTGCAAAAGAGAATGTGTTCTCAATTACTCGTGTGTATATATATTTTTTTGTATTCTGATTGCAGGAAACTGCTGTCCCGAGAGAGGCATCCCCCCATTGACCAGATCATCAGTGCTGGTCTGATCCCCAAATTTGTGGCCTTCTTGGGACTGTCTGACTGCCCTCCCATCCAATTTGAAGCATCTTGGGCATTAACCAACATCGCCTCTGGGACGTCTGACCAAACGGCCGCTGTGGTCCAGGGCGGGGCCATTCCTGCTTTCATTCGGTTGGTCACATCCCCCCACCAGCACATCAGCGAGCAAGCCGTCTGGGCTCTTGGAAACATTGCTGGTAATTAACATTCATTTTTCAAAAAAGATGCCATCAATTGAATTAGTGTTGCAGCATGAGTATTTTCATATTCTGTTTAGGCGATGGCTCGGCTCTGAGGGACAAGGTGATCAAGCATGGAGCTGTGGCCGCCCTGCTCAATCTGCTTGCAGTGCCTGACCTCTCTGCACTCAGTGTGAGTACCTTGGTTGACAATAGATCAACACCAGACATTTTGAGGCTATAATCTAGTTTGTGCACTTGCATAAATCACTGATTTATTTTCCAGCTATTCCTTTTGCGGCCACTAGAGGGCAGCCAAACTTTAAAATGAATTCTAACTGATTTTTATTTGATTATTTCTCTCAGCCTGGTTACCTGAGAAATGTGACCTGGACAGTCTCCAACATCTGTCGCAACAAGGACCCTTCACCTCCTTTAACTGCCATCGAGCAGCTCTTACCTGCTCTCGTACGTCTCCTCCACCACGACGACAAAGAGGTGTTGGCAGACGCCTGTTGGGGGATTTCGTACCTGACTGACGGTTCGAACGATCGCATCGAAGTGGTGGTGCAGTCAGGCCTGGTGCATCGCTTGGTTGAACTGCTCGGCAGCGGAGAACTGTCTGTGGTGGTAAGTTCTAATGCTGTGCCTAATTCACAACAGCATCATAAATCAACTAATTTCCCGGTTCTATTAAAATACAACTGCACATTTTAGGTTTATCCTGAAATATCAAAAAGCCCTTTGTCAGTATTTCTTTGAAAGCATGTTAAAGTGTCTCGTTTGTGAACCCTCAGACCCCCTCTCTGCGTGCCATCGGTAACATCGTGACTGGCACAGACGAGCAGACTCAGATTGTGCTCGACTCCGGGGCGCTGGGCATGTTCGCCCCATTACTGTGCCACAACAAGGCCAACATTCAGAAGGAGGCCGCCTGGACTTTGTCCAACATCACGGCGGGAAAGGACACCCAGATCCAGGAAGTCATCAACGCTGGCCTTGTTCCACATTTGGTCAATGTGCTTGTGAGGGTATGCCATCGCTTGTCTTATCATCTGTCCTTTTCCAACGTCTACCCCAGGATGTGCTTTTCACTCACTTGCTGGCTTTCCTGGCCTTTTTTTTTTTTCTTTCTACAGGGTGACTACAAAACCCAGAAGGAGGCAGTGTGGGCTGTGACAAACTTCACCAGCGGGGGCACTGTGGAGCAAGTTGTGTTCCTGGTGCAGTGCAATGTGCTGGAGCCGCTTATGAATATTCTGTCCTCAAAGGACAGCAAAACTGTACTTGTCATCTTGGATGCCATCACCAACATATTTTTGGTTGGTGCAATACATTTTCAAATGACCATTGTTGTAATTGCAAAGGAATTGCTTAGGTAACTTTTGACTCATCTTCCCGCCTTTTTTTTTTTTTTTTTCCCCTAGGCTGGTGACAAAATTGGAGAGTCACAGAAGTTGGCCCTCATGATTGAAGAATGTGGTGGGCTGGACCGGATTGAAGCTCTACAGTGTCATGAGAACGAGATGGTCTACACGGCGGCTCTCAAGCTGATTGAGAAATACTTCTCTGACGAGGTAATGGCCTTTTTAAAAATAATTCACCCCCCCACCTTCCTTCACTGTTCTCACTTTTTGCCTCTATTTGAATTACTAGGAAGAGGAGTTGCAGTGTGTTGCCCCAGAAGCAACGGCCGACGGTTATGAATTCCAAGTCGGTGATAACCAGAGCACTTTCAACTTCTAACACTTAGCTACTCCATGCTCACCGCTACAGTTTGTCCTTGTTCATGTCAATGTACTGTTGTATGTTTGTACATACTTTTAAACACTTGATGAACCACTCGTGTAAATAAAGATGAGACTTTGTATGGGCTTTTTTTTTGAAAACTTGTTTCCAGTGCACACAAAATCTGTGCATGACATTATGACACCCTTTATTCATGCAAATTTGTGACTGATAATAAATAAAAACGCAAACATAATTGCGACTCCCAATTGTAATGCATGATAAACATAAAAGGGGGCGTGAAGGTTACGTGTGCTCTTAAAGCGACAGTAAACGGGGAATCACCAACCTTGAAGACACGCTCAGGGGTTGGGGGGGGGCGGCGTTGTGCGAGAAGGTTGGAGGTGTTGTGCCACACGCCAGGGGAAATGTTTGGAGCGTTCTCGTCTCTCGTCAGCTCCCAGCAGCCCAGGCAGAAGAGGCAGGGGCAGCCTCCTCAAGTGGGCTACACGCCGGAGGACTCCTCACTTCAACACCCCGCCAGAGGAGAGGACGGCTCCCAGGATGTAACACCGCCTTAAGGAGAACTCATCTCTTTGCAACAGTGCTCCATTCACGATTTTTCCCCCCCTATTCATTAATTTCCTTGACATTTTTTGCAATGACAGTTTTGTCGACATCCGGGCCACAATGCCTTGACTCCATTCTTGTCTAAAACTGGCGGAGAGACTGATAAATCTTGTTCTCCCCCCCTCCCACCTAACGACTCTTTTTGTCCGCGCCGTGAAGGCTGGAACAAAGAGGTGATGTCTAACCAAGGAGTTCGGCGGAATGGACCCGTGAAGCTGCGATTAACAGGTAGGTAACGATATTGTTTTAAGCCCTTCTAAAGTAATGCCGTTGCACACAAGCTAGGAGGGCTCAGTGTATTTCCTGGATAGGAGGAACAGTTCCCATGGGCCACGGAGTTGGCTCATCGCCGCTTCACTCTTCCTTTATTTCCACGACAACCCTTGTGGTCGCTCCAATATATTTGAATCTGACATCCGTGCACCCGTTTTGCTTCTTGCTCCATTTTGCTATAATTGTTAATGGCAATAGTGATTGTCATTGTCGCCACTTAACCAAGCCGTAAGTCCGAGTCGGGTCCCGCAGGAGTAGAAGTAGCTGTGTTGTCACTATTAAGCAAGTCGTTGTTTGGTAATTCGTAAAAATGGGACGATATAAGTTTGAATAAACACTTGTCACATTCTCCGGTGCAGACAGGCCAGCCGTGCTGTCAAACGAGCTCATTTAGAGTTGACTAGCCGGCCGGCGTTAGCTTGCTAGTTAGCTCGCTGTTGGCTCTGCACTAATCAATGTTTGTGACATTTAAATCAGTTGTCACCACCGAGGCTCGCAATAAACCCATTTAAGTAGAGGAAGTTAAGATTGGAAATAAGGAAATCAAATGGTTTAAAAATATTGGAAATTTAAAAACAATTTTAAAAAAGTGCATCGATTTTAAAATAAGACGTATTGAAATGTAAATATATTTACGTTTAAAATGTATGTAGGCCTACCTGTGGATGAAATGATGAGGTGGATACAACTTTAAATACTGAATATGAGATGTTTAAAAAAAAAAAAAGTGTTGATATAATCCCACTCACACTCTTGATCACCAACTACAAAAATGTTGACACATTTTTGCCCGGTGATGATGTAGTTGTGCTTCCTCCTGCAGACCTGCACACTCTCCCAAAGCTGTTTGGTTTGTGCCTTTTCAACACAAACATCAACGAGGTTTACATGGGAGCTCAGTATTTTGACTGCGAGAAAGGGGCTGACGGCTTGTCCTTTTTTGATCTACTTCCAGGACCTGACTTGCACCGCATTCCCTGGGAACTGTGTGTATACGTGTGCAAGTGCCAAGTGAAATATTTAAGCGATGGTGTTTTCTGATCGGCGTAAGTGGAGACAACAAGGGCTGATCTTAATGAGATGGATTAATGACTTGCACGCGTTTGATTGCCAAGTTAACTGCAGGCTTTCACTTATGTTTACGCTTGTCATAAATCACACATGCATAATGAGAGAGGTATCAAATATTTGTAACGTGATATGTAGTTTGGAGTGGACTCCAATGCCTTGTTGTTTTTAATACGGTAGAACTTCCCAGGATGGAAGATTATGTAGAAACAATCTATTCCAGGGTGGCGCTTTTGTCATAAAAAAAAAAAAACTGTTTTAATAAATGGATTTACACTGCATGATTGAAGTAGAATAATTTAGATACGTGTCATGGCAGCGTAAAAAAAAAAAATCAGATATCCTCAGGTCGGAATTGGAACCTATGTCGTGAAAAAGCCCAAAAAAGATCAGTGTTAATTTCTTGCTGCTTGGGTGCTAAGTGGTTTCAGGAGATATGCTGATGCTTGATGTCATGATTCTGATCTCGAAGAAGAAGAAGAAAAAAAAACATGGTGGCATTCCATTCTGATTTTGTTATTAAGGCAGGCCCTTCAGCACAATATTTTAGCAAGCAAGAGCCATTTTACAACCCCGAGAAGTCCATTAGACTGTGAATTAGTTTGTCACCACCGTTGGAGACTGCAGTGGTCTCCTGGAATGCCAGGAATGTTAGCCCGCTGTGGAAAATAGAGCAAGCTGGACCTCATAGACCAGCTTTGGTCCTCCTCCTCCTCCTCGGAGTGACACTGCACACCCCGCCACGCTGAGTAACAATGCGAACTCACCACCTCTTCAAATGAGTCTTTTCTCCTTTGACAACTTTGTCTTGTCATCCTGCTGGCGAGCAACCGTGTTGCTTACGCGGAGAAACGCACTGCAGGAAAGGAAGCGCGATGGGAAGGACGGCGTCTGGTGCGAAGAGCCAAACCGTGGCCGCACACTGTCATTATGTGCGTCTTTGTTTAGCGCTTGCACAGCTGTGTATATACAAGGTGGATCACACTTTTTGTGCTCTAGTCATGAACCCCAAAAGAGTGTCACTGCATGTTGATGACTCACACAAACCTGAATTTGTTTCCAGCCTGAATGTGAAGGATGCCTTGCTACATCCAAACAGGCCCGTAGCTGTTTGTACTGGAGGCGGACCTCCTTGTTGACAACCCCCCCGGGCCCCCTTCCTTCCACATGTCCATTTCAACCAGATGTCTCAGATGTTTGTCAGCTATTAAAGGGAGGAGATATGTCAGGCAAGCTGCTAAGACAAACAATTGGGGTGAGATGTTTCATAAGAGCAGGCTGCCGGTACAGCGGATCACTCCGAAATCATCGAACGGATTTAAAACGGCACATAGGCAAATGTTATCAATCTTCATGAACTTCTTATCACTGTTTGCTTCTTTTATTGTCACCAAAGATATTGGCCCCATGAAAAATTATACTTTGGGGATGAATTAATGGCGCAAATTGACTATATAGTTGGAATAAATGGATGAATCGACAACAAATCAATTCTCCAATTAATCGTGTTAAGTTCCGATGTTGATGAGTGGCAACCAGGCTCAAACTTGTGTAACAAAAATCAACTTGTAACTTGTTTTTTTGTATTTATTTTAAAAAAATGTGACCGCTTCAAATCGTTCAAATCGTCTTTTATCGTGTGTTTTTTTTCTCTGACTAGCTCAAAGAAATGCTGGAATGGTTTTGAATGCCCAATTAAGATATAAGAGAAGTTTTATTAATATACAAAATGGGGATAACATCAAATGTTTTGTAATTTTGGAGGCTTTATTTATTTTTTTTCTCGTCTTTAACCGGGAGGCACCACGTGACTTAATCGGCATATGGTTTGCTCATCGGAATTCTTTGGTGTGGTGTGGATCAGCGCTCAGTGCTCCAATCTCAGTGGGATTCCCTTCCCTAGTATCCTCCACTCGCATTCCCACCTCTTCCTCTCTGACTCACTTGTGTTCTTTCCGATTGGAAGCTTCTCCCTTTCTCCAAAAGCGTTGCGAGGATATCAAAGTCTGGTCTGACAGACAGCTTGCGATATGCAAGTTTCTGCGTTTAGCGCTTAATTTAAGAAGCTAATCTGTTGTGATGGAAATTTGGTTTTAGGATGAAACCCCAAGAGTGTGGCTCGGTCCAGGCGCATGACCCTTCCGATCAAGAGACTTTTGATGTGGTTTTCAATTCCATTCGCGCGCCCTCGCTCACAGCTGTATGGAAGCCATTTGGGATGAAGCTTCGGGTTCTTCAGACAGGATTCATGCGCGGTGACTGCACCGAGCCGTCATCAACGTCCAAACATTTCCACATTTGCCTTTAATAAGCATATCGTGCAGCAGATGAAAAAGACGGAATAATAAAACGGGAGGGTAATGAGCGCTTATTGCACGCCATTTGTAAACATTTTCCTTCTTCCTGCTGAGAGACTCCAGTAACTTTTTAACATTGTTCCATCAATTAATGGACTCTTTTTCTTCCCACCCACCTGAATGAAGACTGCCTCTGTGCTCACACTCCAGTCGCCTTCTAATGTGGCCATTTTTTTCGATTTATGTTAACCCAGAGCGCTGGCAAACTTCTTTAATTACGGTTTATGAAAAATGCAAATGAATATTATACTGATTGATGCAGTGAGTCAAAAAAGAATCGTTACGTCTCAATTCCATATCTGAGTTTGCTAATGTGTCTCTTGTTACTCAGTGAAGTTTTATATTTTTTAGTCGAGTTTCAATTTAAGAAGATTCTACGTTAAGAATATGTGACAGTGTCGGAAGCTTGCTGGTTACTGATTGATCAGTTGAGATTTAGTCGTTCGCTATCACAATCTTTTTACAACACGGGGCATATTTGATTATAAAGCAAACATTAACTTCAGAATTTTTGACATAAAGCAAGTTCTTGCTTCCTTTCTTTACCCAGACGCATTTGATTGTTATTGTTTCTTCGCGCTGTCCTCAGTAGTCTGCCATGGAAGGTTATTTCACGAACAGTGACGAGTTCCCAATCTATAATTTCAATTTGCCAGCGTGTCCAGTTTGATGAAGGAGAGAAATGTGATATAAATACTCGTGTGTCTGAAACCTGTATAGACAGAGATTGATTCAATTAACTCTGACTTGCGTCAAACAGACGGGGGTCTCTCACGTCTCCAGTGTTACTTACTGGAAAGTGTGCGTGTGCACGCGCGTGTGTCTACATTGGCGTAGAAGCCGCAAAAACGCCAACAGCTGACTGGAGACGTCTGTCTGTGTCTGGGGCCCGACGTTTGAGCCCCTTCAGTCGCCAAAAAAGACGGGATCAGACGAGAGTTGTTTATATTCACACCAGATCACCTTTCAAATGGCATCTCTGCGAGAGTTGAACAAATACACTTGCGAATTCCTGCACACAGAAGCAAACGTTAGATTAGAACACTACGGGTTTTTTTTTTTGGTGTGCTCCAGATGTGCCAAAATCCCAAAATAAGCACTGCAACTCATTGCTCAGTCTGGTTAAACGCTCTGCTGCACAGAAAATTGAGAAAAATTGCCATATCGTTTTAACTACTATATATAAATTGTAAATTATATGGATATTCTTAATTTGGAGTGTTTTCACACTGGAATGTGCTCATATAGGAGCCAGCGTTGCTTACTATATACTGCGTAAAACATGAAGGCCACACTAACACCTGCCATGTGAGGTGATAAGTGTGCATATTAATTCCCAATTTACACTGGCATGGCTGTAGAAGCACGCGATGTGCTGATGGTGCTTTAGTCTTATAGCGCAAATGCGTACGACAGCCTGTAAAATGAAATGGCTGTTGTTTGAAATGCCCTTTGTTCTATAGCGTTGGTTCCTGAATATATATTATTTAAGATGATATCTGCACTCACCGCCAATGCTTTATGATCAATAAATAGGACTGTGGAATTTGATGGCTAGCAAGTATAAAATGGCACTTCTACCAGGCTAAAAAAGTGTACGGGATCCAAAACAAAACAAAAAAATAATCATATATTTTATTTATAATGCACTTCATATTTTAAAGAAACCTCAAAGTGCAAGAAAAAGTTTTAAAAAATTCCCAAACTTCAAAAATGCTGTTAAAGATTCAAGGGACGGGTGGAAATGTTCCAAAAAAAATCCCGGAATATTTGTGAAAATACCTAAAAGTCTGAGCTGGCCTGGCACTAGATAGATCCAACCAAGTTGTTCAGAGTTGGGGGGGCAGTGCCCCCGTATGCCCCTCGCTAGCTCAGCCAGTGCCCAGGAGCCGTTAAAGTCGTATCGCTTTTTGAGAATGATCTCAACGGTTAAATTCCGGGCACACGCATGATGTCACGTCTTGTAGCTGTGTGCGATCCACTTCACGCCATGTTCCTGACAACCACCTCCACACTATAGCGCCATCAGTCTATCTCAGTGAGACATCAAACACTAATTCACATTGACTGCTGGTGATGAACACCTCATATCACACAATGACAGGAAGGTGCAAAGGAAAAAAGTCGTGTTCCTCCTGCCTTTGCCATTTGTTTCCTCATCCATTTTCCATTTGAAGGGATCTCTGAAGCTTTCATCTCCGATGATGACATAACTGTCCTGATTCTTAAAGTCTAACACATTCGTTGGCAGTGTAGACAGTAGGAAAAGGGAGGGTGGAATGATGTAACTTTTATTTCTCGAAGAAGTTGTGAAATCATTCTTTGAAACCCAAACTTCCCGGCGCTGGCTCCAGACGGGGCAGTGGCGCGCTCGCTCGGCTTCTGTGCGATCCGCCCTGGCTCCGTGACATCAGCGGGGTCAGGGGGAGCCAAAAGTCCAAGAGAGCCACTCAGCTTGGGTCCCGGCCAGTAGCGGTCGGTGCAAGCTTGCAGAAGCCCCGAGGCCCCGCTCGGTTCTTCTGCTCGCTGTTTTTGACTTCTCACTATAGCGGCAGCGGTGACGGCACCGTGGAAGACTTTACTCGCCTGGCTGACTTTATGTTCAGCATGTCGTCGTGCACAAAGTGGAAAGAGAGATTGAAGCAAGAATGCCAATGTGGCATGGTTTCCCACTATTTGGAGCTGAAAATAGTTGGGGTGGACTCCCCTCTTATGCAATGGCAGAGGACTGAATCACAGAGGGGAAAAGGTGACGTGAGATGGGTGAAATGTTCTCACACTAAAAATGTTGCCAGTCGCTAGTCCTCCCTTATGTGTGTGCGGAGTGAGTTTCCTCGTGTAGTCCAACTGGTTCCTGTTGAACTCCTGAAATGCCAGCATTGTTTGACTTGCGCACCACTTTGAAAACTGGTTTGTTCACCAAGACTTTTTATAACCAAAAGAATGTCACATGAAAACAACTTCCTGCTAATGCCAGAAGCTGGAAGCATAATTTTATATAATACTGGAGAAAAAAATATTGGAACCTCTGAAGTTTTTTTGATGTAACAAGTCTTGCATTCAAATTAGGGGTGCTTGATACCATATTTTTTTCGGACCAATACAGTATAAATTCTCAAATCTTGAGTCATTGCCGATACCGATACCAAGTGTCGATACCGCTAGTAATTCAAGCATAACCCCCACCAAAACAATAACAGATCATTTTAAATAAAGACCATAATATTTAATACAGCAATTTTCCTTAAAAATGGCTGTAGCATTAACTTTCTGTATATCCTTAATGATGGATGAACTGAAACCAAATCTTGACGTGGCATTAAGCAATCTCTCATCAGTCGTTTGCTCCACAAGAAAGTCTTCCCAGACGCTTTTCTGAGGACAGAACTGCTGCATGACAGAACGTGAGGCCCACAAACTGTCAAAACATCTCCAAGTAACAGCAATGACCACCGTGAATAAACCACACAATATGGAAAGCGTTTAATTGCAAAGTCATGACGTCGCTGGACGACCATCGGGTGATTATTCGACGCATTTCGGTTGACATTCGATACCTGAATTTGAAAATATATAATTCATATATGAGAACACGCGTCTGGTTGTGCTTCCCGAGATCTTTCAACACTCCAGCAGGTGCGGAGTGTAATGAATGATGATGATGATTTATGGCTTCTCTAAGTCATGGCCTTTTGCCCTTTGACCTATGATGAGAAGCGATGTAAGACTATATTGTGTCTTTTCTACGCGACTAGTCTGTGTGATTTTGTGCAGCAGATGTCCAAAATATTTTTTTTCCTCTGTGATTCCGGTGTTCCTTTACATCAGTCTCGGAACATGTGAGATAAAGCGGCGTCGGATACCCAAGTAATTGTTTGAAACTAGATATTCTCCCTTTGCTTGCTCTTTGACCAAAGTGATGCATGGCAAGAGTGTGTTACTCTTTTTCCCTCTTCCTTAAGTTGTAAATCTAGCAAATGGCTGATTTTCGAAGCATTCGAAAGTTTCCTGGCACTTAAAAGTTCCATGATGACTTTTGTATATACTCTATGTATGCTCGGAGATCTTATCAGGTTTGCGCATTTCCATAAGAGGATCTGCGAAGAAAGCCAGGTTATTTCCCCATGTCAGTTTGTCACAACCACAATTCCACAGTCCAGTGAAAAGCTGGACAAAGTTTCTGAAATTCTACCCTGTGTCCTTAAGCTCAGCTCTTTAAATGCAGACGGTGTAGGCAGGTCTTTAAAATGTAAACAAATTCCCAGACACCATCCATAATTTTTTTTAGATTTTGTGAGTGGAATACGTTTATTGCTATTTCAATATTTTTACTGTGCAGGCAGCTTAGCTTATCTCAGCTGCACTCGCAAGTTTGGTTTTAGCTTCAAGAAAAATTCACAAAATAATAAAATTAACAAAAATGATGTTCATTCAGAATACTTCAAACCTCAGCTGACCAGATCGTAGAAAATAGTACGTTAAAGTTTCTGGTTTTGCCAAAGAAAAAGAAAAACTGAGCAGCCGTGTCAAAATGAGAAGTCGTAAAAAGTTGTCTCCCATCCACCGATATGAAAATCTCTGGATCATCTTCAGGGTATTTAATAATAAAAAAGAATATTAAAGTCCAATATCTATTGAAAAGTTCATAGTCTAGGTTGTCAGCATACATTTAATTCCTCTTTCTGCTTCACAGCACACTGAAGACTAATATCAAAAAAAAAAACTTCGTTCTTTCCATTTTGATTAAACGTGAATATGAGCTGTCGCTTGTGGCATTAAATTTAATTTAGATTTGGGAACTCTTGACAGGTCCTTTGACTCATGCTTTTACTAGGATTACATTTTGGTGCTGCGGTCCCAGCAGTTGATGATTTACATTGTGCAGTCTTCAGGATTAAACATTACTGCCATAGGAGATTGATTAGAAGATGGTTTGAAGATTAGCAACAGCGGGTCACTCACACAACCATCACTCTCCTTCCTAAGGTAAAGGGAAGTCTTTTGTTTTTAGCTACATGCTCCAAGAATTGGAGTCAAAACATGGACAGAAAAAGAAAAACAGAGGAAAGGTAGCCAGAGTGTGAAGGAGGTGGGAGAGTAATCCTATCCAAAAATGTGTCAGACTGTCTGGGGTGGGTCATCATCACACTGGACCGGAGGAACCAGGTGGTCAGGAAGGGAGGTTCAAAAGGGGTTCAACCTGAACTGGAGATTTGTGTCGTCTCGCACATGAACGCTTCCTCGCAAACACAGGAATGTCTGATATTTTCCAAAAGACCTTCTTTGCTCTCGTTTGACTTTTAGACAGGGATGGGAATGGTGGAACATTACCAGGCGGGCGTCTCGGTTCCCACACCCCCCCCCCATTTCCTCCCCCCTCATAGTCTCCGGTGTAATGGTTAACCACAGAGACTGGAGGCACTTTGAGTCCACTTTTCCTCCCCACTGTGCTCCTCTCTTTTTTTTCCCATGCTTCTATTTTATTGTGTACAAATGGATTCCCCTGTCTGCTTATATGACCAAAAAAAAGACTTTTCATCCTTCCGTCTGATGGTTACCATGACGACGCTGACTCCTTTCCAGACGTCACATGACCTCTCCCTTCCCAGGTGTTTGGCTTGCGTCTGGCCGAGCGCATTGATTTGCCCGCACAGTGGAGGTCTTTGTGCGCCCGTCTAGGGGTGGGGGGGGGGGACTCAGCCCATCCTCTCCCCACAGGTGGAACTCGGAACTTCAGCCCAAAGGCCCAACTGGCCATTTGTGTTAAGCTGAGGGTTTGGTTTGGGGGCAGCCATTGAACAGACGATTAATAAGCTAAATATAAATATACTTCCGTGATGTCCACTATATTGCTCGGCACAATTTTCGTGCCAGTGTGATTTATTGATATGTTGTATTGATGGATTACGCAATGACAGGCACCAGTGAAAAACTTTAGCTATCAATCACACAGTTTATTCAGGTTTAATTGGCTACAAGAAGAAAATGGCTGCCATGCTCAATTATTTTTATTGCCTTATCGTGAATTTCTCACTGGTGCTCATCCCGTCTGGGTTTCGCTGCCTCTTCCCAGTCATGAGTCGGAGCTGCAGTGCGACCGGAATGAGAAACACAGGCAGCACAGAGACACCTTTCTCTCAGTTTTGCTTGGATACTCGCCGTCGCTATGACGACAGAGGATTTCAGATGGGCCGAGATACGAAAGGGTTATTTGATGCTCTTCCGGAGTGTTTTTTTTTTTTTTTTTTTTTTTTGTGAGAGAAGAGTACGGCAACCGGTGATTTCGAACATCTCGTTCAGAATATAAGGAACCAATATAAGGAAAAGATACGTTGGCTAAATATTGAATACAATTTGGAATTAAGGTGGTCCAGTCCCACAAGGTTCCCGCATGTCCTTAAAAAGAATCTTAAAAGTCCTTAAATCATGAATGTAAAAACTCGGACTCACTGTTAATAAAGCACAGACCCAGTGAGAGACAAGAGATGATTGCCCGAGTTTCTTCACGGTAAAATTAAACGTTGCTTATTTTCCTAGTAACGCTCTGTTCTTGACCTATTCTAAAAATTGTACAGAGCAGCCAAGACAGATGAGCTTGTATCGCTTTCCCGCTTTTTGATGTGCACCATTAAAGGTTTACCATCACGGGTACTCTCTTGTGGCGCCAAAGAAACGTGACATCATGCATGACGGCGGTTTTGGAGGTGGATTTTCCCCCTGGAGATTTTGATTCAATTCCAATTTGTAAAATGTCATGGCTGATTTCATTTTTGTTGGTACTCATGTTTTATGCACTTTGCTGCTATCAAACCTTTTGCTGACATCAACAATCATGTAAATTAAAACCAAATCCCTAAATAATGAATTTTATTCAATTTGTATTTTCTTAGAATTTTTTTTTTTTTTTTACCGCGTTTGAACTGAGGCACCATTCTCAGGCATATTTATCAAATGTTCCCGCTGTCTCCTCTTATTTTCTGTCTCAGCACTGTTTTTCTTACGCTGCATGCCCAGACTGGTCACATGTTGATGCTGTAACCCAACTAGACACATTTTTATAATGGATTGGCTCTTAACATATCACTCATGGCACGCTCCATTACCAATGGGAGTACGCTCAAGGCTTTTCCCATGCAAGGCGTTTTTTTTTTTGATTGCTTTGCTTTCATGCCACTTTGCATTTGAACCTCACTCATTGCTAAACAATATTGTGATGATGATTAATATGGTGATAGCGCATGTTAGCATGTGTCTGAAATTCTTGTCAACTTAGCTACTGTCTGGGACAGTAGAACCTCACGCCACTCCTCACTGCAGGCAAAAATGCGCAGCCAGTAAATCACACAGCAGAGGCTGGCTTGACTGTCTGTGTTTTCATTTTTCCTAGATTTCAGTCAGCAAATTCTTTTTTACTTTATTGCCATTCTTGCCTTGTAAACTTGCAAGTTCATCTGCCATATAAAGTCCAATCCTGTTTTTGTTCATGCTCAATAATGGTTAAGTGGTGAAGCAAAGTCAAATAATCCAAATGAGGATAAACCTTTAAATGTCTGACGGACATTTTTTTTTTTTTTTTGGCGGTTCTGAAGTTTCAGACTCCCTGCTGCCACTTGTCTTCCTGCGTCGCCCAGTCCGGTGGTTTTCAATTCCAGTTCTCAGCTGTAATTCAACCCTTTATGTTTTCCTAAGAATCCTATATAGGTATAATTTGAGTGTTCTCTTCCTGCGATGTGGGTTGCGGAGAATGTTCTCATTGAAGAAAGCAGCTTTTCTTCAATCCTAACATTGTTGACGTCCACTCCATCCTTCCAATTTCAAAATGACAATGCAACCTGTATTATCGGAAGAACATATTTCATTTATTTGTTTAGAGGTGGTTTATTTATGAATTCACTCGAGCCATTCACGCCCCAGAATGAAAATTTCACGGCCCTTTGGTTATGCTGTGTTTATATTATGTTCCCAGTGGCCACGGCAGGCTCGTTAACCCGAACTTTAGTGTGCTGTGGGACCTTGGCCATCTTTGTCCCAATAGTCCAGTATTTTTTAAAGTTTTTTTGTTCAAGTTTTGGCACGGGCTATCATATTATTTGTGATGCGTCTTTGGTCAGGCAACATCTGGGCCTACTTTACACCTGCTTGCACCATACTGACAGCAAATACAGACTTATTAGCAAATAAATCTAGATCTATTAGAGACTTTTTAATTTTCCAGATAATCTGACAGAAATTCTGCAATTCTGTTCCCCTAAATTCGTCTTTATTGATTTGATCAATGTCAGAATTTATTTAGCTGACTCAGCTATTGCTAACACAAACAAATTTGGCCATTTTGATCCAAAATAAAATGTAATGCTTGTTGTCAATTTTTTTTAGATGGCTAAACTCAGATCTGACTGCCACCTGTTACCTTACCTACACCAATTTTACTTCCCCTCTCTCAAAATCCAAGTGTTTCATTTTGACACACAATCTTCTGTGTGCCTGGTAATAATTAGTTCGATAGATGGAGTTGGATTGAACAAGTCTCCGGCCGGACCGTGTGTGCTTGAGCACGTGCGTGGCTTGTGTGTTCAGGCCGACTGGAAGCAATGTATACCAGATGTTGCAGAAATGAGTTGGTTTCTATGGAACGTAACACATGGGATGTTTGCGGAAAGAAATTCTTCCTCATCTGTCGAGCATGTTCTGCACACAGCTGCAAGAGGTTATGCCGTCTAGTTTAACTCTTCTTTATGGTTAATATATTAACTTAGTGTCTATGTGTATGCACAGTCTGTGTCTTTTTGATGCAAGAAAAGAAAATGTCTTGCGCACTTTCCTCAATGTTTCAACTTGACCTCAAATGCAGGCTGATCTATAGTTGTGTGCGTGTCTGAGTATGTGCGGAATGGGATGGAGACTTAGATAAATATGCAGTGGCTGCAGACTGCATGGCTTAGACTGTAGTCTGGCACTATAGGTGTGCCCTTGACTATTTGTGTGAATAAAGTCTGAATATTCCCACCTGCGCATGAGTCGAGCCAAAAAAAAAAAGGTGCACATAGAATCAATTCACGGAGCTTGTGAAATGGACTCGTCTGGAATTATGAGGTTTGTTAAATTACATACTTTTGATGTAATATTACAATTTTTTCGTAAAAATCAAACTTCATGCTAAAGAGGTCGATGACCTCTGCGCTATAGGAAAATGTTTACTATTGGAAAGCTATCTACAAGCACATCGGGTTGGTATCAGATAATTCCCTGCTAGCTTGCAGAGGCATCTGTTAGAAGTGCGCTGTTTATTTATTTATACGGATAGTGATTCATCGGGGCACTTAGGGAAGTGCAGTCATTAACACCGTGTTCACATTTCACATTTGCTCGGGTTAAAACAAACTGTCGTTGTCTTAATGTGATTTGTTTGGGCAAGTGTGAATGCTATCATTTGTACCCTGGTGTGAAGCAAACAAATCGACTTAAGAGTCTTGGTGAGGCAAATAAAAATTGAATAGACATTTAATACAACAGACTTTTTTTTTTTATCCATCATTGTACAAATAAGGGCCTAAAATGTTGAGACTTATTTTACAACCCAACCATGATATACTGTTACATTTCTTTGGAATGGTCCTCTGCTTGTTGCCATCGTGAATAATATTTAGTAGGAAATAAACCTCAATCAATGCCCTCCAACGTTATCAGCTCGTTGCGCTTTACAGCACAAAAGTGCCATTAGTTTCCAGACCATTCATCGCTAATAGAAACTAAGCTTGACTCACTGCCCGTAGCTGTTAATCCAGATGCCCAGGTGGTGACGGAGCTTCCTCATTCGTACACACACACACACAAGCCCACACACACACACACATGCCTTTATTTTTTGTGTAGTCATGGATTTGTGTCAATGTGCCAAGTTCATAGCGACGTGCTATATCGATTGTGTCCATCTTGTTTCCTGAAGTCTATGAATGTAAATTTATTTTCTTTTTTTTGACTCGTTTTATTCAAGACTGACCGGCGACTATTCCAGAATGCCAGAATGATTTTGCTGATTATCGCTGTAGACATTTTTAGACATGAGTTACTGGCTGGGATTGTAATGATTATATTGATATACTCAAACATACTATGCGTTATTCGCATTTGAGTAATTCTTATTAATATGCAATCCTCTCTTTTTTTGTCATTTCAGTCCTCTGTGCCAAAAACCTCGTCAAGAAGGACTTTTTCCGTAAGTATGAGCCGAACACATCTTTTTTTTTTTTCTCACAATCTATTTGGTGTTTATTTATAAATGTACTGTGAAGCTATTTTGAATTTAGCAAATGTGGGTCATGCTGCTTTGATAAAATTCCTGCTTTCCTAAAAATAATTCCTAGTGTCTTGTAACCACTTTTGAACTACCTGGCCAAGAGAAGGGGGAAAATCTCCCTGGGAAATTGTGCATTTGTTGTCTTTTGTTTTGGTGTGTTTGGGTCAGGCTGTCATGGTGAATGCGCATGTAAAGGTCGAGTGCTCACACTCAGGTGGTTTCTGTGGTCCTCATTCCTGCCATTCCAATACTCCGGAGCTGAGCAAACATTGCGTTTTCGGGAGTTTGTCATCACTTTTCTCCTGCGATTGTGTGTGTGTCATCATTGAAGGACATTAAATGTCGACTAAAAATTAACGGGACGTGTCATGTGACCGATGAGGAGAAAACTGTCATTTGGAGTTCAGTCCTGGTACTTTTTTGACACATATATTGTGATCTACATTCAATTTTCTGGTCTTTTTCACTTCCTGTAGGCCTCCCTGATCCTTTTGCTAAGGTGGTCGTGGACGGTTCGGGGCAATGCCACTCAACAGATACTGTGAGGAACACACTTGACCCCAAGTGGAATCAGCACTATGACCTGTGAGTTACATGTCACGTTCCCCCGACCCAAATGAAACTGTAATTTAATGACTTGGAAGTTTCGGGCCGTGTTTGAAGTTTCACAATGTTTGTTTCCCTGTTTTAAGTACATGTCAGTGTTCAAAGAGTTCCAGCTGTAAAAGCTCACACAGTTACGACGTAAGCGATCAAACGATCTAAAAATGTCCCTTGGAACTGTATTTCATACACAGAAATAGACTGGAGTAGTATTTTCTTCCAATGACTGGAACACGTGCATGTCCAGTACATTTACCCTGATCTCCTTTTCCAAAGATGGCTTGTCCTGTGAAAGTAACCTGGAAAAAACACAGACACAGTGAATGTAAGAGTGAAAGTTTCCAATGTTTATCCAACCAACTAGCATAGCCAGCTGCAGAAGAAGCGCAAGTCAAAGTTTGTTTGGTTGCTCGGGTTACCCGACTTTTTTTTTTTTTTTAACATCGCCGATATATTATCTGCTCATGTCACATTTGACTTTTAGAGGGGGAAAAGTCGTGTGTATGTATTTACATTTTAAGAGTTGGAAGGAGACAGACACAGGCTTAGCACAAATCCGTTGGGATTTGCTGCGAATGGTTATCTTGAATATACACCCTCTTAACTCTCATCTTTAATCCCAATTTAATGGAGGAGAGGTTTTATTCAACTGATCAGGCCAACGAGATCTGCGGCCTTAAATTATACTCCCACCTGTTGTCCTACTTCAGTCTGTCATAAAACTACTGGCACAGTTCAATCTGGCATAAGCACACCAATAAGTCTCGTTGCATAAATGTCAGTCAACCTGATTAATCGAGGGCTGCTAAATTTGCGACGGGATTCACTCGCTTAATTCAAAAGTCACAGTCTGTCACTAATGCAGCAGTTTGTCATCATTACAATTAATATTTGTGTTGTAGGTCATAAATATAAAATGAATCGACGTCATATAATTGTGTCGTTAGATACATGGCTGGATAATATATAATTTCATGATATATTGCATATGACAGAGACTTTACTGTACTTCCCTCCCGCCATGTGTGTGTGACCTCGCCGCACTCTCACATCGCACACCAGACAGGCATTTGGCATTGACTCAAAATGTCCAGACGTCTTACTCACAGACCATTGTTTCATATCCCTTTTGGTAACGGCTATGATCATTATAGTGGGATCCCCTTCTGTCACTTCTCCAGAAGTTTTATTTAGAAGGGGTGTCAAAACATGTTTTAATCTCATTCATAGCTTCACCTGATAAAATAAACGGAAGATTTCAAGTGGTAGCTGGAAACTAATACAAGGACACTTGATGAAAAGCTATTTTCATGTATTTGTATTTTCACCTCAGATACATCGGGAAATCGGATTCCATCACCATCAGTGTGTGGAACCACAAGAAGATTCACAAGAAGCAAGGAGCTGGTTTCCTGGGATGCATTCGCCTTTTGTCCAACGCTATCAACCGCCTTAAAGACACAGGCTGTAAGTTTTGATGATGTCATCCAAAGCAAATTCCTACTCGCATCCTAACCGTTAAATCTGCTCCATTATTAGCTAATCAGTGCTAACGGGAGTGCGCTGTTAAAACAAGTGTGTAGCGGTTAAGGACGTAGTTGCCGTTACAAGTCAACTAAAATAACAACCGCAGGTTAAATGCTACATAGAGTGGTGTCACGTCTAACTCATTCGCTCAGACAAAAGCCAGACTCGGGTCTAAATGGGGGGTCGACCTTCAAACCACATCACCCCGTCATTACGCTAATGACTGCTGGTCAGAAGATGCTAACCGGATTAGCTTAGTTTTAAGCGATGGATCTGGAATGGAAGTCCAATATAGTGTTTCAAGACTACATTAGAGAAGCGCAACCCTAAATTCAGACCGACTGTAGTCTCAAATTGAATTGAAAGGGCTTGTTTTCCTCGAGTGACGGACGAAACCCGAAGCTTGTCTTGCAGCTGTGAGTGGTTACCTCTACTGCATTTCCTTCTCTTGGACTAACCCTCACCCCCCCCATTAGTTTCCTCCGCAGACTGGCAACATTGAAAGAGACAAGGAGAGTGTGGGGACTCGCCTCCCCTCATGTGTCTGCTGATCCAGACAAGCGGTCATTTCACGCAGACTAGCTCTCTTGTTTTTGCTTTACATGCATTTTAAAAGAATGCTACGTTTGTCCCATCCCTTACACCAGGGCTGTGAAACTCATTTCGTTTCCTTCAGAGGGCCATGACTGTCAACGCCTTTACAGTCAAAGTAAAAGCAGTAAAACTTTTTCATAAATATTTTAAAAAGATGAATGCTACTAATAATTCCTAGCAATGTTTTAAAAGTGAAAACAGTTAGTATTGACACATGACGTCTTGGCGGGCCACATAAAATGATGTGGCGGACCGCATCTGGCCCCCGGGCCTCGAGTTTGAGAGATTGGCTTCAATTTAACATTTGTGTCAAATTGTCTCATTTGAGTATAATCTCAAAGCGTTCTGGCTGTTTATTCCAAACAAATGCCGCAATGTGAATGAGCACATTCCTGCAAACATCTTTGTTTGTGTCTCTGTGGCTGCTGACCTCCCCGCCAGCCTTGTAATGGTTTGACCATTGCCTGTTTTGGTCCTTGTTTAGTCTAGACAGACATCCTGGGCTGATCTACGTGACACCCAGACAACAGAGAAGAGATAGTGGCCATTTTCATGTCTGCAGGCAACATGGACATTTTTTTTGTTTGTTTGTTTTTTTTCCCCCCTTCCTCCCTTATGTGTGTGTGTGTGCGTGTCTCTATCTCAAATTCCAGTCTTGAAGAACTTCTGACAAAGAGTTTCCAGACTGGGCAATAGTTCATACCCGTTCTGAGACTGAGCGGAATAGTGCAGGCTTTGTATTGACATTTGTCAAATATTTGACCTTTGCATTTGAACTGATGCCTGCTCGGTCAGATTTTACAGCCTGTGGCCATGGGAGCATCTGTTTCGGGACACCCTCAATATGTGGCCCGCAGACAGATGGAGAGATAAATTTCATAAGCCTGTTACTGAGATCTAGAGGGAGATGATGACGCTTCTTCATTTATTATTGTTTACGTGTATGAAACCGATGAAGCGTCGTCTCCTCTCCCATCTGATCTTTCCAACTCTCTTCTCATTTCCTGTTTGTCTCTCTAATGCATTTGTGTCCCCTTCCACAGACCAGAGACTAGACTTGAACAAACTGAGTCCAAATGACAGCGACACAGTCCGAGGTCAGATCGTGGGTAAGTTCACAAGGACACACAAACAAGGATCAGATCGCAGAATCAAATCAAAATGTGTTTTCGTATTGGCGAAGTCTGTGTGCCAATATAACGTCATTAGACTCGCGCTATAATTTGTTGTCTGGTAATTCCAACATGTGCATCTGTCTGCCATGTGTCGCTTCAGTGAGCTTGCAGTCCAGAGATCGGATAGGCACAGGAGGCCCAGTGGTAGACTGCAGTCGACTTTTCGACAACGATCTTCCAGACGGGTGAGTCTCTTATCATCCGAGGAGACGCTTTGGAGACGATACATGAAATCTGGAAAGTCACATCGCTCACCGCTGCGCACGTATGTTTGTGATGCCAGCTGGGAGGAGAGGAGAACCGCATCTGGACGAATCCAGTACTTGAACCACATCACACGCACCACACAGTGGGAAAGGCCGACCAGGTGAGGTTTCATTGAAATCCTCGATAAGCTTTTTGAATTGATTTATTTGCTCTGTTGTGTCTCTCAGACCCGCATCCGAGTACTCAAGCCCCGGTCGGCCACTTAGCTGCATCGTGGATGAGAACACACCCATTAGCACAAACGGCGCCACGCCCACTACAGCGTTGCCACCAAATGGCGGTGACCAGCGGGCCCAGGAGAGGCGCGTTCGGTCCCAGAGGCACCGCAACTACATGAGCAGAACACACCTGCACACACCGCCAGACCTCCCGGAGGGCTATGGTAACAATTATTCAATGAATCGACAACTCATCGGAATGAATCGGCAGCTATTTTATTAATCGGTGAATAGTTGAGAGCTCTTAAAATGGTGAAAATTTTCAATAGTAAATCTTCTCTAATTTCCATATTCCTCCATGAAATGCATATTTTGTGTTTAATTTAAAAAAACACATCAGCTTATTTTCAGACACCAAACCGGTAACTGAATCAAAATCAATTGATGTTTGCGCATTTTCTCGTCCTTTATATTCTCATGCTCTGGTATTTCTTTTGCACTTCTCCAGCCCTACGATGAATCCAGTCGTCACGTAATTGTATTGTACTAATTGCTCCACTCCTTCCTCAGTAAAGCCGCCAGTCTGAGCCCTTCATTCAATCCACAATCTCTCACACAAGGAGCCTGCAATACTGGCTCCATTCTAATTGAATTGATCTAGCTGTTAAAGTCTGGCTACTGCAATTTGCTCCCCTCCCCACATCTTTTTTTTTTTTTGCACGTACTCCAACAATCGCACACATTCATATAAAAAGTAAACATACACAGCAGCTGCAGTCCTCCACACATCTTTGGGAGATTTGTTTATCCTCCCGGGATTTTTCTGCTCCGGGGCTTTGGAGCCAGAGCTGTAGAAGGATATCTTAGCCTTGTGTTTGAGATTTAAGAGGCTTCCTATCTTCTCTGGGTTTGCCTTATTCTCCAAATAATCTTCAATTTAGCTGCTTTTGGATACTAATTGAACTGACCGCCCTTTTTTAAAAATCATTTTACAGAACAGAGGACCACGCAACAAGGCCAAGTGTACTTTCTCCACACTCAGACAGGTGTCAGCACATGGCACGACCCCAGAGTACCCAGGTATGTGACCTCTGGGATTTATGACATCATCACGTCAACATGATAGTCGAGGAGATACACAATAGAATTTTTTATTTTGGCATGTGTGTTTTTTTTCTTCTGTCACAGAGATTTGAGTAATGTGAATTGTGAGGAACTGGGTCCGCTACCTCCCGGATGGGAGATCCGCAACACGGCGACAGGGAGAGTATACTTTGTGGACCACAACAACCGAACCACACAATTCACCGACCCACGCCTCTCTGCTAACTTACACCGAGTCCTTAAGTGAGTTTTGACCTTACAGTATATTATTTTGAAATGATTCAACAGTTATTTTTCAAATGTGGTTTTGTTTTCTTTCCTGGATTCAATTGTCTTTGTTTTGCATTTACAGTCCAAGCCCAAATGGCTCACGAGGAGGCATTGAAAGTCAGAATGTGAGGTAAGATTTGTTTTGTTTTTTTCATTCCAGGAAGCACCCCGTTGCACACAGCCACTCATTCTCTCCATTTTTTTTTTTCCCACTTCCACACTAACATGCGCCTTGTAGCGTTTCAGATCATAAAGGCATTTTTAGCAGGCTATTTGTCACGTCGCTGGCGTTGGCTAGTCATCTGACAGACAACGACTATAGCTTACATCCAGGAACTAGCACATGAATGTAATACCCAAGTCTGTTAATGAATTGTGTGTTTGAGTCACTCTTTATGCATGGGGTTTATGGTCCAAGTCTTTGAGCAGGGCCCAAACACATGTTCAGAATGTCTTTGCCTATGCAGCTGTTCAAACACCTACTGTGCTGTTAACGGCCGGAGATTTGCCCAGCGGCCTTTTGCTTCGCGAAGATGGAGCGAGCGGTGGACGGGTGCCTTGAAGGGCCTCCTCTGCCTGACCTCATTCCTCCTCTGTGCAGGGACGGAATGCATTGCAGAAAGAGATCCGGTTTCTTCTTTTTCCCCCTTTCACAGGGATCAAAGAACATGCTGGCATTTTCGACTTTTTTTTTTTATCTGCCTCCCTATAAAGTTTTAAAAACCTATTTTGGGATATAAAAAATATCTTGGAATTTTTTTTTTAATTATTGAATTGTGCAGTTAGTCGCTTATTGCATTTTGGTCAAGATTACCAAATGATTGATTCAACCTTTACTTGACTGCTCAAATTGGTTAAGAGGTTATTGCAGAACACAAGCGTTTAGAAACGTTATGATATTAGGAAATATGTGATATCTGGAAAAGATATCAAGCATCGTGGAGTTCCATCAAGACATCTGCCTTTTATCAATTCAGGGATTCCACCCCCCTCCCCTCCCTCCTCTTCCGTCATACCACAAAAATGTTTGATATACTAAGTCTGTCAAATTTGTCGTTTTTAATGCTGCTTTTTATTTCAATGAGATTTTCTCTGAGCATCCAGCAAGGACATTTTTTTTTTTTTGCTACAGTTTCGATTTTCCGCATAATGTTACAAACTTTTCAGTAACTGAATCTTTGAATATACCGACATGAAAAGTTATCATGTCATCTCCCACAAGGGTTTAAATTTATAGTATAGCGGACTGTAAATGTTTTTTGGTGACGTGTCGCAGAAGCAATTGTCTGCAGAGTTCTTCTCGCTCGGAAAAAGAGAAGTCTGAATTTTGTGATGAGGAGAGTCTAGAGGTGAAAGTGCAGGAGTCATCGAGATGCTTTGCGACCGTTCTCATCCTTCCCCTCCCACCCTCCGAGATGTCTACTCAATTTTGAACGGTGTCAGGCGAATGCCCTTCCTACTTCCCATCCCTCCCTGAGAGTCTAGTCTGCAGGAAATAAAAGGGATTGGAGAGGAGTTGTTGAAAGTCCTTTGGGGCCCTGTGGCTTTCTGGGCTAACAGGAAGTGATTGAAAAGCCTAACTCAATTCAACTTGGCAGACACTACAAACTAAGCAAACTTGTCAATGTGATTATGGATAACGCAGGCCATTAGAAGGATACTTGAGAGCAATTGTGGGCCAATTTTAACCTCTGTCAACTGCAGCCTGTCTGAGTTTGCTGTCTTAAAAGTTTGTCTTGAACTGTTATGAAAATATTTTTTTACGACCTTCGCAGTCACACTGAGCGACGTGCTTTTTACGAGACTGCTCAGAGTTCTGCTTGCTTGCTACTACCCCCCCCCCCCACAGAATTGCAAAATCCCATTATGGAAATGCTTCTATCTCATAAGGTTCATTTGATTTTAGATGTAAGGCCTTAAACTAATTCCAAAGTTAAATATCCTTTATTACGCCACTTTGGATTCATCGGTCTAAAGGTCGGTCATTTTGAAATGGGGAAAACAAAGCGATAGCGTTCCATAAACGTTGTGGATCTATTCAATTTAGGTTCAAGAGGTAACTATTGATCAAGTGTCGTGGGCATTTCCATTCAATAATTTCAAATATCACCACTTACAAGCTGTTTGTAGCTGTGGGTTATTATTTAAGAGACATTTGTTTGGGAATGTTTGTCCACTAAATTTCCAATTCAGCATTTAAAATCTGTACAAACTATATAAAGACTGAAAAAAAATAGATAGGTCCACTATAGAATTTTCACTTTATACGTCCATGTTTGTAGATTACATTTTTATTGAAAAGTGTCCTGTTTAGGAGTTGTAGCACCACCTCTTGGTTCGGCATGGAATTACGTTGCCATCTGACCAAGTTGCACCCTAAATGTGTCCATAAAGATACACAAGTCTTTCTCATCTTCCATAAAATTGTCTTTCTTGTGCCCATCAGTCGTCAGAACCCGTTGAAGGATCAGGTCCAGCAGACTCTGGTGTCCACAAGTCACCTCCAAGAGGAGGCAGAGTGTCTCACGGTGCCCAAGTACAAGCGAGACCTAGTCCAGAAACTCAAGATCCTTCGACAGGAACTGTCCCAGCAGCAGCCTCAAGCTGGGCATTGTCGCATTGAAGTATCCCGTGAGGAAATATTTGAGGTGAGGGAATAATATCAATTATGTTGTCATTATCATATCAGCTCACGAAGGCATTATAGGAAATGTTGACATTAATTATGAGCGTTTTGATTTATTTTTTTTGCTTTCAATGCTGTCTGTGAGGCAGACAACACAAGATCTGCTCTTAGTGAACTGTTCCAAGTTATTTTTAGATTCACTCGAGTTATGTGAATGTTTTATCTCTATTTTTTTTGTGTACTCCCATAAACATTGCCCGCTGGCAGTTTGACTGTGACACACACACACACACATGAAGACTTTTCTGTTTCCAATCTAAAGCAGACCTCTCTCCCCCAAATTGCTCAATGTTTCTACGAGGTGCGGGGCCTTTATCAGCGCAACAACACCTGCAACAGACTACACGACCCTCATAAAATATGCACTGGAATGTGCTGGAACAGCCATGTCTGTTAATCCGAACGAAGACATTTTTGTTGGCTGATCTCACACAGCGAGACAGGCGGGCGGTCGGGCAAAGGATGTTTTAAGGTTGCGCAAGACTCCAAATCATCTCAAGCGCTAACTCATGACTGAATGGGCAAGTGTTAGTCCGTGGGCTGTCAGAGCCTTCTAAATGTGTATTTTTTGGTGTAGATAAGACGCTCCCTTTTTTTTCCCCCCCTCACAGCACCTCTAAGCCTCATCTGAAGGCTAGAGTGGAACGTGGCGGTGTTATTACAGCCTTCCGACTGTGTTTGTTAGAACTGCCCCTAATCCACTTTTAATGGACCCTGCCCTTAATACGTGAGCAGTCTGCACATGGGATGAACACCAATTAAACTGGAGCAGCATTGAACTAATTGGTCTATACAGGAGAGTGCGACAGTGCAGGACTTTCGGCCTTTTCAATAGATGTAAAATTTTGCCTTTTTATTGGTCTTGTTCGTTTTAGTTGGCCAGTAAAAAATAAATAAATAATAAGAAAAAAAAAAATATATATATATATATATTGTTTAATTTTTTTTTTTTTAATTATTAGTGTTTAGTAAGTTAACAACCCTAACTGAAGTGGATGATTAACATCTTTTATATTATTTTAATGTCTTTTTTTTTTTTATTTCCTTAATGAGATTGTGTCATTGCATTACAGGAATCCTATCGACAAGTGATGAAGATGAGGCCAAAGGACTTATGGAAAAGGTTAATGGTGAAGTTTCGGGGAGAAGAAGGACTTGATTATGGTGGAGTGGCCAGGTAGGAAAGATTAAAAACAAAAAAAAAGTGCAATACCACCCTTGTCCCAAATATAAGTACAATATGTTCTTGACGTTCTTTGTTTTGTTTCTCTGCCCAGGGAGTGGCTCTATCTATTATCGCACGAGATGTTGAACCCGTACTACGGCCTGTTCCAGTACTCACGTGATGACATCTACACGCTGCAGATTAATCCAGACTCTGCAGTCAACCCTGTGAGTCATGCACAAAACATGATTTAACCTCTCGCTTCATTGCTACTGTAAGAGTGTATGTAATATTTGCAAATATCTAAACAGTACATTTAAATGACACTGCAAGAGATAAGGAAGTTCCCATTTGTTAAAGATATGTGTGTGTGTTTAGGAGCACTTGTCGTACTTCCATTTTGTGGGCCGTATCATGGGGATGGCAGTTTTCCATGGCCACTACATTGATGGAGGATTTACCTTACCCTTCTACAAACAACTCCTCGGGAAACCCATCACCCTGGACGACATGGAGTCTGTCGACCCGGACCTCCATAACAGTCTCGTCTGGATCCTGTAAGACACAATTTGTTGGAAAAAGGCATCGCTGTGAATTAAAAGTTGAATTCAACTCACTATAAATAACATTTTTGAACACATTTGATGATCTGAAACAAAAGCCTTGACTAGCCTTGTCTGCTGGATGACAGCACCCCCTAGAGTTTATTATGAAGCAAAGTTTTGGAATCTTGACAAAATAAAGCAATTTGTGCCATAGTTTTGATGTTATATTAGAATAACCTCTTTCTGTGATCAACTTTACTTATGGTAATTGAATCTGTCATGGCTCCTCAGGGACAATGACATCACAGGCGTGTTGGACCACACCTTCTGTGTAGAACACAATGCCTACGGAGAGATCATCCAGCATGAGCTCAAGCCAAATGGAAAAAGTATCCCCGTCAGTCAGGACACAAAAAAAGAGTATGTCCGCCTCTACGTCAACTGGCGCTTCCTGCGCGGCATCGAGGCTCAGTTCCTCGCTTTGCAGAAGGGCTTCAATGAAGTCATCCCCCAACACCTATTGAAGGCTTTTGACGAGAAAGAGCTTGAGGTGCTTTCCCATCGTCATGTCAGTCAAGTGGGAGTGGCAGCTCAAAAACTTGTCAAATGTTTTCTTCTTTCCACAGCTGATCATATGTGGCCTGGGTAAAATTGACATCAATGACTGGAAGTCCAACACACGGCTCAAACATTGCACTCCAGATAGTAACATTGTCAAGTGGTTCTGGAAAGCTGTGGAGTTTTTTGATGAGGAGCGAAGAGCCCGCCTACTACAGTTTGTCACGGGTTCTTCTAGAGTTCCACTGCAGGGCTTCAAAGCTCTCCAAGGTAAAGTAAGAGCAATGATGAGAAGATGGGAGTGTTTGCTTTTCAAACATTTATGTAGCTTTTCATGTAAACCATCTGGTTGATTGACTCTCATGAAAGTCAATAAAATATCACATTGGGCCCTCTTGTTTTTTTATTTCAATGTAGGTGCTGCTGGCCCACGGCTATTCACCATCCACCAGATCGATGCTAACACCAACAACCTCCCCAAAGCCCACACATGGTGAGAAAAATATTATTAATATAGAATAAATGTCGACACGATTTGAAATAGCCAACGTCGCAATACTCCTCTCCATTCACATGAACTTGCAAACTTAAAATCATCTTCTCCTATTTTGCCAGTTTCAATCGGATCGACATTCCTCCCTATGAAAGCTACGACAAACTATATGACAAATTGCTGACCGCCATCGAGGAGACATGCGGCTTTGCTGTGGAGTGACACAGCGCAACAAACAGCTGAAGTTTGATCCCGCCTCTTTTTTTACACACACGCGCGCATCGAACACTTTTTTTGTTATTAGCAACAACAACAAAAAATATCTGCAGCTGCTAATAAGTCAGACTATTATACTAACTCGTGGAAGATGCAGGATTCTCTGGCTCTTCCTCTTTTTCTATGTTAAGCATTTTTTTAAATATCGACTATTCCATGTAGCAAGGATCACTCTGAACTGCAGATACAAAACTGGTGTATTAGCTACAGTACAGGGTCATTTAATGAATGGTTACCGTAACCACTTGGAAACGTTAAATCCCGATACGGAGTGTGCCTTGGACTGATGATGCCCGGCCAACGGGGAGACCGCGGATGCAACCATGAAACTGAATTTGGCAGACAGATTTCTATCGCTCTCCAAAGACAGCAGCAAGGACCCCAATGAGTCGCTGCACAAGCTGCATTCCCATCGTCTCTCATCGTCAACAAGTTTGTTTGAACGTGTAAACATGAACAAAGTGCTTGCAATGTGTTATTTTTATATAAGTAACAGGGGAAAATGGAAGAAATAGACATTTCTAATATATCTAATTTATTGCTGATACATCTCCCCATTCTTTTGTTTCAGGAAAAAAAAGTGTTACTGTTTTAATTATATTAAAAAAAAAAAAAGTAAAAACAGAAAGATTATTTCCATGCAAAGATGACAGTATTTTAGTTTATTTAACACAACTCTCATCTTAAAGGCTTTCAAATCAGAAACACACACAAAATAGCCTTTTTTTAATTTTTGTTAAACTGAGCAGACCCTTTAAAATCCACTCTGGCATAACTGTTGCATATCTGAATACTCGGTTGGACATGGGTCCCCTGCTATACTGTTCTATTAATAATGTTCCATTTGTGAAGTTGTTTTCAACCATCCAGCATAAAATTCTTGAATGTTTTCTAAAAGATGCTGTTTAGCAATCCCTCTGACCGTGGACTGTTCTTAACATTTGCATAAACTGAAGAAAAGAAAAAAAAATCAACTGTTGTTCTTTATTGTAAACAAGTGTATGCAAAGTGACAAGTGTCCTCACATGGTGCTTTGTACAGTCAAAATATATTGTTCATATGTGGATCAAACAACCTGTAATTTATGTTTAATTTAATTAGAAACGGATTTTGTCAAAATGGAGGGAGGGAGTTGCACAAAAGTAGAGGGAGGTTGCATAAAGACCATATTCATCCACTGAGCAGTCCAGTGCACAAATGGATAGATCACTCTTCCTTTCGTACTTTACTCAATGCCGTCTCATTGCTGCCTCTCACTGAAAAATTGAAGTTCTTATCAAACCAGAAAAGGTTAAGCGATGCAGCTCTTTTTAGATTTGTTTTTGTTTTTTTAGCATGATCCACTAGGACTATTATCTCTCCTGCCTGACTGATGCAATTTGATGTATGTAACACTACCATTTTGTAAGAGTATTTTATTTTTGTGTGTAATTAGTTCTAATTAAACTTGCCTTTGTCTAACAATGTAGGGCCTTGTACAAAGAAATACTGTCTTTTTTACTTTGTTGTTTTTTCCATTTTGGTTTTAATCTGAAAATTATTGACTCTAAATTTAGGTAGTTTTTGTTACGCAGATGTGAAAACAGAAAGCAGATTTACTGCCTGTGGTTAACATTTTTTAAGGGTTTAAATTATTTTAATTACAAAAAACTGACATTTAAACAAGGGTGTATTGACTTTAGTGAGAGTAACGAATAATTCCAAACCTAAACAAACAAACAAACAAACTGATATAACAATGCCGTGACGTTGACGTTTGGGTTGGTCCTAGTGACGTCATTTGTGGTATTTCATGAGGAACCGCATTACGGGACTTTGTTTGGAACATACTCATCCGCCATTTCAGTAGTTCTTTGCAAATAGCAACGGGTGAAAAATAAGTCCATAAAGAAATTTTGTCTTTCAACTTTTGGGTTGGTTTCATATAAACACATATTCAAATTAAACCTTTAGACGTTAACAAGGTAATTCACTCTGCTGCTCTTTCATGCCGCTGAAAGTAAACAGGAAAAAAAAAACAGCGGATGAATACAGCGGAGGTCGAACTTCCGCTTGCTATATAAACCGGACCTTCTTTTTCCTTAACCGGCATTTCATCACCACTGCCGGAGCCATACAAAAATCATCGCTGACGAAGTTTACTTATATTTTAGTTTAGGTTTAACATTACACAAATACTAACAAACATGCCAGGATATTCCGATAGAGATCGTGGCCGAGACCGGGACAGAGATAGAGGGTAAGTACATATTTGTCGTTTCTTAAAGACGTTTTTCCCTTCGTGGAAAATGGCCGACCAGGCCCAACCAAGAAAAGAATTAGAATACTGTGCGAATGTGTTTCTTTCTGTATTTAGTCGGAAATCATATATTTGTGTTAATGACAAGATCGCCGGTCAAATTGCCGCTGCCACGTGTATTTTACAATACAAGGAAAAGGCTGCCTGATGTGGTTGGCTTGAGGCCTCGCCTGGCCTCGTGCCTAATATGGCGGCTGTTCCTCAGCTTCAAGCTAGCACGTTTGTTAGCTTGTTCGACGTTAGGCGTAGTCTAATTTAGTTTAGGCTTTAGACGCGTGTACATATTGAATAGTCCCCCCAACACGCACACATGACAAGTGTTGAATTAGTTGTGATTTCGCCCGCCGTTGTTGCGTATTGCTAGTCGGGGTATTTTCCGCCACGAGGCAATCGTAACGAAGCATGTCCAAAATGCCGACTGTTTCCATTGTTCCTCATCTGGCTAGAAAGTATATGACAACAGGACATTTTATCACAACAGCTAAGTTATGACGATTTTATTCAGTTTTTCCGCCGATGCTCTCGACCGATTTGCTTTTATTGAGCGACCATGTGTATTTTAGCTACGGTGGTGGCCCTCATCGTTTTGGAGGTAGCCGTGGCGGCGGCGGTGGTGGAGGAGGTGGACCAAAGTTCGGCAACCCCGGTGACCGTCTTAGAAAGAAACACTGGAATCTGGACGAGCTCCCCAAGTTTGAGAAAAACTTTTACCAGGAGCATCCGGATGTATCGAGGAGGCCTTTGGTAAGTCCCCGCATGGTCCGTGTTATGCAACACGTGTGCGAGTCGCCTGCACGTGTTGGCGTTATGTAATCGGAATTGCCCCTGTACTTAATGTTTTTTTTCCTCGTTATTCCCACTTGTAGCAAGAAGTTGAAAATTACAGAATGACCAAAACAATCACAGTAAAGGGGAGAAACTGCCCCAACCCGATTGTAAATTTCCACGAGGCAAGCTTTCCAAGTAAGTACTGTCTTGTATATATTTGATCTCTTAAACATGATGCATTTATAAAAAAAAAACATGCCTTTAAATGAATTTTCCCTCCTCTGCACACCAGCCTATGTTATGGATGTCATCAACAAGCAAAACTGGACAGATCCAACCCCCATTCAGGCTCAGGGCTGGCCTTTAGCCCTGAGTGGGAATGACATGGTTGGCATTGCACAGACCGGTTCTGGCAAAACTCTGTCGGTAGGTTTACATGATTTGAGCTCAAACTGGTTGTCCTTGAATTTGTTGTAATTATAAATCTTCTGTCCAGTATCTGTTGCCTGCAATTGTTCACATCAACCACCAGCCTTTCCTGGAGCGCGGTGATGGACCTATTGTAAGTATTTTTTGTTTTTAATTTTTGAAACTTTAGCTTGATAACAGGCATTAATCTTTAATCATAAACCTTTGCTTACCAAAAAATGCAAATTTCTGACAAAAGGGCTTTCTATGTTTGCTCAAACTTTACAATCAAATTGCTGAAATATTCATTTTTTTATGCAATTTCCATTGCTGCTGGTCTTACCGTGATATTCCCATTACAGTGCTTGGTGCTGGCCCCAACTCGTGAGCTGGCACAGCAGGTTCAACAAGTGGCTGCAGAGTATGGCAGAGCTTCTCGTCTGAAGACCACTTGTATCTATGGAGGAGCACCCAAGGGACCACAAATTCGTGACCTTGAAAGAGGTAAGCGGTTGAATAAATGGAAAATTTGGTTTTGTAGCTTTCATTCACATAGTTAAATTTGTTAATGTTTCTTTTCAAAGGTGTGGAGATCTGCATTGCAACTCCAGGCAGACTCATCGACTTCCTTGAAGCAGGAAAGACTAACCTGCGCCGTTGCACTTACCTCGTATTGGACGAGGCTGATAGAATGCTGGACATGGGATTTGAACCACAGATCAGGAAAATTGTTGACCAGATCAGAGTAAGTTTCTCCCTGTTCTTTGATAACAAATCCCATTTTGCCTGTTCGAATTTGCTCAGTGCTGTATTTCTTTATTGCAGCCTGATCGTCAAACACTGATGTGGAGCGCTACCTGGCCAAAAGAGGTGCGTCAGCTGGCTGAAGACTTTTTGAAAGACTACGTGCAGATCAATGTTGGGGCCCTGCAGCTCAGTGCAAACCACAACATCCTTCAGATTGTTGACGTGTGCAATGATGGCGAGAAAGAGAACAAGTTAGTACATGACACAGTGGCATGAAATCTGAACTCGTGTGCATTACCTTAATTTCTTTTTTAATCCTTCTAAAGACTCATTCGCCTGCTGGAAGAAATCATGAGTGAGAAGGAAAACAAGACTATCATCTTCGTGGAGACAAAAAGGCGATGTGATGACCTGACCAGGAGGATGAGGCGGGATGGGTAGGTTGGGACGCAACTAAAAAGCGCAACTACTCTGGCGGCCCATTAATGAAATGCTCTTGGATTTAGGTGGCCAGCTATGGGAATTCATGGAGATAAGAGCCAGCAGGAGAGAGACTGGGTTCTTAATGGTGAGGTTAATTTTCTAACAATTTACAGCCCGGGTGTCATAACATCTTTTTATTTGTTTCAGAGTTTAAGTATGGAAAGGCTCCCATTCTGATCGCTACAGATGTCGCATCTCGTGGTTTAGGTCAGTATCCCCCGTAAAGTGCAAAAGTTTGCATTTTTAGAAGAAAGTATATTTGCTTTCTTTAACTCTTCTGCTTCTTTCTGAGTCTCTCCCATGGGCCAAAGGAGCAGTGTTTATGGCAGGGCCTTGGCATGACAAGCCCAGGTGTCCAGAGGGGGAAGGAGGATTCTTGGAGATGTCCTGACTGTCGAGGCACGGGTCTCCCAGTCGTGCACATAAGCAGAGGTGTCAAGGTCCGAGTGCAGCATACAACGCGCTGGCCTTTCTAAAAGTGGGGAAGACCACAGTTCCTCCCCTACACGCTCGACTGTTCTCTGGCAACGGTTTGGACTGCGTCACACACCCAGGCTCTGTAACTGTCCCAGCTGAAAGCCCCGCCGCATTGTATGGACACAAGCGAGTCCCGAGTCATTCCTAAGGTGCTTTCGGTTGCGCAGACGTGTTGTAAAGCATGGGTGGCGTCGCTGTGTCAGTTCAACTTGCGTCGGCTGAGCAGCGTCTAAGATCGATTGGAATATCACCTCTGCAATAACATGGCTACTGGCGCTTTTGGTGACAGTGGGACATGATAGTTGGACAAATTCCAAGCTCACACTCCTCCCTCGCCTGCGTTACAATAGTCATGTCGAGACCTGCCAACGAGAGACTGTGATCACTGGGATAAACTTGCCTGCCCTGGCGACCGGGGTGCGCTGTTTGTAGGCAACCTGCAAACCGGTTCACATCTCCACTGGGTTGGCTAGGGACTGCCTTGTGAACTTAGTAGCACCTTCTCAACAGAGTGTGTTGACAAGTGGACTTTGAGAGTCAATCACTGGCACTTGGAGGCAGTAGTGTGCATAGTAGCCCTACTGTGTGAATGTGGGGGGTGCGATGGGAACGGACTAGTGAATGCACGCTCCAATGAAGGGTAAGGCTTGTGCTGCTTTTGTTTTTTTGAGGGTTTTTTTTGTGAAGCGGGTGAGGTCGGTCTCTACTTGGAGGACACCTTGTTGCTTTTCTCCTCCTAATGCCCCTCAATTGGACGCGACTGGAGTGTGCATTTCCTCTTCCCACTGTAGTCTCCCCCATCCGCTTGAATGCAGTTTCCTATTTAGTTTTTGTGGCCTCTCATGCCTTCCCCACCCCGTGACGCTACTAACGGTGCTCTGTTTGATCTGGTTGTTGTGGTGGCGCTGGCGCACATCTGTGTACCGTCCTCCTCCTCCTCCCTTTTGCCACACCGCACCACACAATCTTACAGATGTTGAGGACGTGAAATTTGTCATCAACTTTGACTACCCCAACAACTCTGAGGACTATATCCACCGAATTGGCAGAACGGCCCGTAGCCAAAAGACTGGCACAGCCTACACCTTCTTCACGCCCAACAACGTGAGACAGGCCAGCGACCTCATCTCTGTTCTACGTGAGGCCAATCAGGCCATCAACCCCAAGCTCCTCCAAATGGGTGAAATCAGAGGAGGTAAATCAAATTGGTGAGATACGGAAACTGTGCTGTTAAACGCAGCCACTTTTTCTCTGCTAAGAGTCATTTTTATAAGTTACATTTGATTGTGGAGTTCATCATACCCAAGGGTTCTATTAACGTTGCTCTGTGATGGCTTTGCAGGTCGTTCAAGGGGAGGCAGAGGTGGTGATTTCGACCGCAGCCGGTATTCTTCTGGAAGGCGAGATTTTGGCAGAGACAGGGATAGCTTTGACAACGGACCAAACAAAAGCTTTAGCACAAATACTCAGAACGGAGGATACGGCGGGACCGGCGCTGCTACTAATAGTTTTAGTGGCGGCTACAATGGCAATGGACAGCCATTTGCTAACCCGGCGGCATCCTTCCCCCCGCAGAACAACTTCCAAGCCCAGCAGAATGGCGTAAGTCACCCCCCATTCCCCTTCCCCCAACCACAGCCCCCTCAGCAGCATCCGCCGCAGCCGCATCCACCCGGTATTGCGCCGTACCCCATGCCACCGCAATTCCCTCAGTAAACATGCAAAATAATTTATTGCTTTTTTTTGACATTAGTTACCTTCCTAATACAGGTTTCTTTTTTTTATTTACAAAACGGGGTTAAACATCTTTGACCTAGTGAGCATTTTAAGATCTGCAGTGCAAACAGCGTTGCACATTTCCCCCCCTCCCCCTTTGCCACTCTTGCTATTTAATTTGTTACATTCCTTGGTAATGTTAGTTATGTTTTGTACTAAGTAATTTCAGGAGTACTTTCTTTTCATGCGTATCCTTGAAAGTGATGTTACCTCCCGTCATGGAAGTGCACTGCATGATCTTTACAATAAAAAATAAAACGACTTTGTGTGTGGTTTTTTTTCTTTTGGGTGGGGCTTAGAAATGATTGTGCTGCAATGTCTGGCCACTGGATGTCATGGCACTCTTACCTTGAGCTAATGCAATACAAAATGGGAGTCTGTTGTGTTGACAAAGCACTTGTAGCTGTCACAAGTTGATGCCTTCATGAAAGTAATTGTCTATTTTGTTAGGTACCACAAAGGTCAAGTTCTAGCTTACTAAGCTTTTTATATAAATTATAAACTAGATATACAATGATCAAAGCAATTACCGTTATTTCTTGACATAGCCTATTCCAGCTAGCATTTGGGGTACAGTCCAAAGGTAGCAGTTGAGATTAAGAATTTCCCATTTAAAACCAAGAAATTCTCGGCTAAACTACTGCTTAACTGGAATACCACCACGACCTAAAAATACACCTTGTGTGCTGCGCTTCCTATTTTTTTTTTTTTTTTTTTGTCCTCCCACGGGAAGATATGAACGGTGTTGGTTTCCAGAGAGCTCTTTACCTGGGTGTGAACGAGACACACCTACAGTAAGCATGAGCCGGAGCAGCATGGCCGTCCGGGTCGACCCACTGAAGCATGAAGTCACATTACGGTGCTTTTACCAGCCTGCTCACTTTTTCAACGCCAACATGTGCGTATTTGTGCCTTTACGTCTGCTATCCATTTTGTTAATGTCGTTTGGGGGTAAAAATAGTTCCATGTATACCTGTGCTCCTGGCTCGTACCGATTAGCAAACATTTGTTGTCGTGCCAAAAATTCTCGCCATTCCTTCATAGCGAAAGGCCAGTTAATTAGACATACAAGAGTTTGACGACAATGTCTGAATTCAAGTTTTGAGAGGCCTCTTATTCACTTATTTCGTCAAGGAGGGCTTTTATACTGTATACTGTGCCCTAGTGTGTAAAATATTCTTGTATCTGGGTGAGCTTGTGTGGAGGAACATTAGTATATAATTGAAGAAACGAGCACTAACCTATGAAGCCTCACACACAAAAAAAACTCACTAAGGTCCACAGATGAGCTTTCCATAAAAACAATTATGTTCTAATGTTTATCAAAATTAATATAAAAATACAAAGGGCATGAGCTGTCATGTCCTAATCGCTGATAGTAATCCATTCATTTGTCGAATTACTCGTTCTTCCACATTCCACAATGTTTGCATGCATGCAAGCCCTCATCTTGTGTCATCACATCTCGACTTGAAGTCATCAGGGGCATCTTTAGTCTTTTGGAGGCTCAGGGCAAACCCACTCATAAGACCTTCCACTGCTCTTGACTTTGAATATTAAAAGCCCGTTGCATCAAGACATTTCCTGTTACCCGCCCCTAGAACTCTTAACAAGTTCAAACCGAACCTACTTTTGTTTCCTTATAGAAACATGACGTGTGATTAAGAAAAAAAGAAGTTGCAGAGTGGGGATTTCTGTATGTGACAGCTCGAGAAGTGTGGAACAGGTCTGCCCGGTCTGCCCCTCACTGCTGACTGCTTTTTATTGGTGACACACCTGCAGGCTTGGGCGGAGCCAAGAGACGCACCTTAACTGAGGGAAGACGCCGCCAGAGACACGGACGGAGCTAGAGGAAGGAAGAAAGGAAGGAAGGAGGAGCACACCGACACACACGTACTCCGGTTACACAAGCGGGCCTGAGCAGCTTCCCGTCATGTCGAAGAATCACGAAAGTGGCTCTGTGAAGTTCAGCAAGTGAGTTGGGCCTCCAAGTGTGTATTTGTGTATGTACGTGTGAGTGTGTGCGTGTTGTGTGTGTTCGGTGTCTCACTCTGCTCTCACTGGTCTAACCTGTCATGTTTTCTCGTGCATGGTAATACAATGCGTAGATGTAAAGTACAGTATATCGTAATAATGAATCAACCGACACACATGGTAGTTGTAAGTGTAATCGTTTGTCGTCATGCCAACAAACCAGTTGATCTTAAGTGCCGCGATATCATGACACACTATAACTTCATTGCTATAAAAGGGGTGGGTAGATTTTTGCAAGCAAGGGGCACATTTGATTTAAAAAAAAATTAAAAAAGCAGATGGGCCAGTTTATACAGTAGATGAGGTCATAAATAAGTAAATACAATTATTGTATGTAGTGCATTGCGCCAATCATTTGCAGTTTTACATTCATAAATAATAATGAAATAATGGCTAATTGCACATTAAATGAGCAATTAACCAAATATTTCATGAGAAATGGGCACAAAAAATGTAGGTTGAATTTATTAATTTGGAATTAATGATGGTTAAACTCATATTATACATGCACACATGTTTATTTTCCTATTTGATTTTCAATACAAGAGGAAGAAGAATTACATATTCACTAACTAATTTTATGAAAATGACCGGATTAGGAACAGTTTGGAGTGGTTAGCACATCTGCCTCACAATTCTGAGCGTGTTGGTTGGAATTATAGGATTCCTGATCATATAAATGCTCATAAAAATACTACAAGCTTGAATCAAAGAGCACTTGGCCATGACATTGTGTACTTGCTTTATGACTAAATCACCATTTGCTTACTTAACAATCAACAACCATTCCAGCCTCGATTGAGGCGCCGTACATGCCATTTATCTGCACGTTCTTAGTGTGACCTGTCACTCAACTCGAGCACATCGGAGGTCCCGCTTGTGTAAAATAGGCGTGACGTGCGACCCGACCCGTAAGATTGTGCCGGGAGGCCCGGGCAGTTTCAGGGGTCTCCGATGGAACATGATTAACAGCCCATTTATTTTCATCAACAGCAGTGCTAATGTTTAAAAAGCAGTATGTAAACTTGTGCGCATGTTGGACTTTTGCAGCACTGATAAGAGATTGAGGAGCAATAAAATGAGGCCACCATGAGTCGTCGTGACTCACTCGAGGCGGCCCGAGTCACCGTGGGGGCCCCTGTAGTTCTGCCAGTCAAATTGATTATTGACCATTCATTGTGGGTGAATCACTTGGCTGAAGTTGCGCAACATTCCAAATGAGCAAGCACTCAGTTTTATTTAAGATTCATTCATTCTGTGACTAAGCCTTTATTTGCAAATCAACTTTCCTCATAGAAATGAATTGAAATACAATTAATCCATTGCAGCCCAGTAAAAAAAAATAAACTCGTTTTATGTAGCGTAATTAACACTGTACTATTATTGTCCGTGCATTTTAAGGGGGCGTGGTCTAGAAAGTGAGGCAATGAAATGTGACTGGCCATAAACCACATATTATACCACCAAGTATTATTAGCAAGCAGGTGCTTAATTAACTGGCTTATGACCGACTTTTTATCTTTCCACGTTGCTGCACATGAATGGCAGCATTCATGTGCATTTCGGTTTGACAACATTCCGGCAGGCGACAGGGGCGGCGATGGCGTACCCCCCCACCCCTCCCGTGTCCTGCTACGGGTGTGTCAAGGCGCATAGTTGCTTTTCATATCTCAGAGGTGAAAGAACGACAGAGCAAACAGGCCAAGAGCAACAACAGGTCACCGCTTCATGAGTGACGTGCTGATAAAGAATCTTCGTGTAGGCCGAACATTAGCCACCTCGTCTAATGACATCTCGTTTAGTTATAAAAATGCATTGTGTACATACCCAACAGGCAGCGGTGAATTCTTTTAATACCACAGGCTTATTGTTCAGTTCATACCATTGTCACTCATTATGTCATTAGGTTGTGTAAGTGTGCGTCAAGAAGTGGCCAACAGCAGGCATTCTTATTTCTATAAATTTCAAAAGCAGGCTCTTACTCTTTTAAGGACCTTAAACAAACCGACTGGTTTGTTCTGATGCTGTCAGACAGTAATTCGTACCTTCCAGCACAAATTTATTCCAAACTAATTGCAAACACGTCAGTTGCACACTGCAGTCTTTTAACTCTTATGTGACAATCATTGAACAAATTACATTTTTTATTTCTATTTGACTCAAAATGGTGTTGTTGTTTTTTTTAATCGTATTTGCCTTGATTTTCATTTATCTTGATTTGTTGTGCTCCACAGGAGCCAGGCCACAGACCTGGCTGTGGTCATTGCTCGCATGCAGAAGAAAGCGGACCAAGTGGAGAAAGACATCCTGAGTGCAGAAAACCTGCTAGCTGTGGTATGAAAGCCTCCGTCGCACTCGGCTTTGTATAAACAAGACTTGTGAGATTAAAGCTCGTCGCTGTGCAGGACACCGAGCGTGATCGAAAGAACCAGACCCTGATCCACCAGAAGGAGAACTCAGACAACCTGGCGGAGGCCGAGGGCCTGTTGAAGGATCTCTTCATGGACGTGGACAAGGCCAAGCGTCTGCAGCACCCGCAGGCCAACGAGATAGAGCGCGAGTGAGTTGACTGGCGCCGGCCGGCTAATGGTTCCTTCCATGCGTGCCAAGTAGACACACCTCGCATACCACATCAAGATAAACCATCACTTCCACATTCCCTTCCACTCTCCACCCACCTCGTCACTATCAAGGACATCATATCTGTGTTTTTGTTTTTTCTTATGATCTCGCAGGCCAATTTTCCATCGTAATGTTTTTGATCTAAAGGCTAATAGATAATAAAACCTTGTAACTGATTGGCAGTGTGAAGAACCTTCACGATCGCTGGGTGAAGGACTGCGCCACCTACAGGGAGCTGTATGACCAAGTGCAAGACTTGGCGCCTGTGGCCAGGATAGACTGGGGTCCCGCTCTGGATGAAAAACAGGTCCGAACCTTAACAACCACGCCAACTCCTGGCAACGTGAAAAAAGTCACTTTTCTTCTCTGTGTGTGTGTTATGTTGCAGAGGCGTATAGACACCGAAGGATATGCTCACAGTCTTTCTGACCTGGAGAAACAAATCGCAGCTCACAACATCCTGCATAAAGAAATTGAGGCTTACAGTGAGCAGCTGACGCCCAGCACAACCTCTTCACAGGTACATTGCTATCAAATGGAGCCATTTAAAAAAAAATATATATATATATTTTGGAATAAGGTTAGAACCTCCTTTGACCTCTTTATTTTCGACAGGGCCAATATGCCGCACTTAAAGAGAAGTACGATCGACTGTTGGTGAGTGGCCTCTTTCGTCCAATCTGTTTACGTGCGATGGGCTTGACATTTTCCGTCTTGCGTCTTTGCAGGAGAGCTCCAAAATGAGGCGCAAGCACCTGGCCTCTCTGTACGAGTACATGCAAAGCTGTAGAAAAGAACTGGACTACCTGTCTCAGCAGAAGGACCGGATCCTGCAGAGAGACTGGAGCGACCGCATGGTTGACCCGCCCAGCGTCCGCATGGAGTATGAGGTCAGTCTTGTTTTGCAATGGAGCCTTAAGAAATTTCTATCTTCAGTCGTGTGCATACTTCCTCCCTGCTCCATTTGACTGTGCACATTTTACTTTTCCAACAGGTCTGATTGGTTGATGAATTTGTATTTTGATTCTTGAACAGGTTTTTTTTTTAATTCAAAAGACAATTATGTTTTTCGAAATCAGACAAGATTAATTGAGAAGACACTTAGATCGCATTTAGTCACTCTCACATTCACGCCTGAAAAATTTGTCTCTTTTGTTTGTCCGTTTGCCTCGGGGGGGACTTGCTACAAACACGTACAACCAGTGACTAAATTAGCCGCTGGCTATGAACACGACACGACTGCTTCTTTACTCTTTGTTTGCGTGCAGAAATTCAAAAGCAATGGGCTGCTGTCACATGAAGGTGAAGTCAACCAGCTTCTGGAGGAAGGAGATCGCCTGTCAGTGTTGAAACATCCTGGCGACTCTGCAATCATGGTACGCCTCCACGCTGAGTCAACAGGTGTCATTCTTTTGATTCTTCACACGGATGACTGTAAACGTTGTTGACAGGCACACAAAGAGGCGGTGCAGAACGGATGGCAGTCGTTCCTCAACCTGTGTCTGGCACAGGAAGTCCACCTGGACGGCGTTGAAGACTACAAGAAGGTAAGCCACCGTCATGTGACATTTTCCTGACACTTTTAACCACTGACTGCTTGTTATAGTTCCAGCTGGATGCAGAGACCTTGTCCGAGTCCTTAGACAGACTCACTTCCAATTTGGACCCAAACTTACTGGAAGGGAAGAGCAACTCGGAGGCCCTCTTGGAACTTCAGGTAGTCTGGCTTCTATTACACTGGGATCTCAATGTAGCAATAAGATAAAACAGGTCAACACATTTTAATGCTTTTTTTTTTAAATTAGAGATGCAAGTAACCTTTTGTTTTCGATTTTTTTTTTTACATCACCGTTTTTAATGTAATAATGATAATAATCATAATATTTTTTAAATTATATTTTCAGGCTAATTTTCATTCAAATTTTAATATAATAATAATTTCTCAAGCTCTACGAGGATGCATGCAGATATTTGAGTGGCATTTCAAATATTGTTGACTCCTCTGACATGTAAATCCTTCCCCCCCCCAGGGAGACGAGCCAGCAGTAAAGAGGAACGAGCAGCGTCTGGCGGCCCTCAGAGAGCTCAGTCGCAGAATAGCGCCGCTGAAGCTACGCCGAAGCAACCTCACCAAACCCATGAAAGTCGTAGCTCTGTGTGACTGGGACGATAAAAATGTGAGGAGAATTTTACAAGGATGACCTTATGAGATAACTCCACTTAGTGTCTTTTATTTAGAGTTTCCATTACATTCCTTTGGTGAATTTTTAACTCTAAACTTCCTGGGTAATTCCTATAAATTCTTCTGTGTGTTCTTTAGGGAGCAGTGAGGCGTGGTGACGAGCTAACATTAAAGTCCATCTATGATAATTACAATTGGGAGCTGCAGGATAGCAGCAGGAGAACCAAAAGGCTCCCCGGGGCCTGTTTCATGATGCCACCACCTGACGCCGAAGCTCTGGAGAAAGTAAACAGGTGCATGTTGAACCATTGAAGCAATCAGCTTGTCAGAACCAGATGGATTCCAATGAAAAATGTCTTTTCATGTTCAGTTTCGAGAAAAAGCTGGCAAACTTGAAGAGCCAGAGATCGGCTATAATGACCTCACTGAAGAACCCCACCGTGGAAGTCGATCACCCAAAGCGTTCAGGTGAGAAGGATTGTTTTTCTTACCACAACACTTTTTTAAAAAATTTTCTTTTTTACCTTAAAATTGGCTGTGATCGTTGCACCCTAGTTTCCGTACAAAAGCCTCCAGAAGACACCAAAGCTCCACTGCTGGCCAGACAACTAGATGAGCTCAACCACAATTTGGATCTTTGCAAAATGGACATCCAGAAACGACAGAGGGCCCCTCTGGACAACCGCAACCCGGCACTAGACCTGGAAAACAGGCTGCAGGATCTCAAGGTTCAACTTTTGGAACGATGAAATGTCTTTGACACCCATGATTTACATGATATGCTTCCACTCTAGAAATCGTCCCTGACGGCGAGGAACCTCGAGTCAGAGAAGGCCGTCATCCAAAGAGAAATGGACCCCATTTTGGCCAAGAAATCACTTGGATCCACTGCCTCAATCTTGCCACTCAAACTCGCGGCTGCCAACACAAAAATGGATGACATCTACAGTCTTATTGATCTTTATGACAAAAAGTAGGAGGAACCAGCATGAAGCCGCTGTTGCATGAGAAACATTTTAGTAACAGGTTGCTGCTTTTCCCGCAGAGCTTCGGCCTCCATGTTCTTGCAAAGGCAGATGCAGAAGGTAGAAGGCACGGTGTCTGGGTTCGAACAGGAGCTCGCGAAAGATGGCGTCATTCCCAATCAAAAAAATGCCCTGATGAATCGCAACCGTCAGCTTCAGGTGCAGTACGCTTACTACAAAGGATTTGTTTGGTCAGAGCAAACCGTGGTTACATTTAAGCTAGAGCACATGTTCATGTCATCAAACAGGAAATTCGTCAGGAGCTTTCTTCAAAGAAGGACGAGTTGAACACATTAGGTCGAGACCTGGACGTGACCAAGCAAGCGTGCAGCGCCTTACAGCAGAATTTCAACGAATACTCTCCTGACATTCGCCGGCAGGAGAGTGAAGTGAAACATCTGAAGAACCGCTTCTCCAACGTCAGCAGTCAAGTCCAGGACAGGTGAGGGTTACCAACTCAGTGAAATGCTGAAACCAAAACTGATGGAAATGCACAGGTAGTACTGACATTTTGTGGGTTGAAAGATAAAAACATTCCAGAGCCAATTGTGTTCGCCGTGTTAAATTCCACAGTGTGCCAGTAATGTCATTGGTATGTGCATGTGTGGTTTAATGACCTCTTAAAAATGCTCTTAGTAATTCCAGTCCTTGCTGCACAATTGCTGTAGGTCTACCCTCATACAGGAAGCCAGCAATAAAAACCAAGACTTCCAGAACGCTGCTCAGTCCTTGGATTTCTTTTTGGTCAATTTACCAAATAACACAATCAGCCCGACTGATAACGTGGCCGAGGTAACGGCCAAGCACGACTTTCAGAAGGTGAGCGCAAATGTCCTTTCTCAACATCACTGTGAATTTTTGATTCTGCTCGGTCTTATCAGTTGTTCTGGATTTTTAGAGAGTGATGGACGACATCAACAAAAAGTCAGGTGACGTTCGTCGGATCAAGGATCTCTCCCGAGAACTCCAAAACGGCTTAATTGTAAGTTGGGATTAATGTTGTTTACTATTTGCACTCGACCCGTGGCCCTTTCTTAAACAAATGAACTTTCAGGAATACGAGATGAAATCAAAGACATACCGCGGCATTTTACACGGCGGGGATGATGTCGACGACGATGATGATGATCAAGACGACGACGAACCTGTACTGAAAAAGCACCAAACTTCAACGATGGCTCAGGCAGTTCAGAGGAAGGTACTACAACATCAAATCGTAATAAATAAATGAATGAGACTTTTACGCTTCATGCTGACTAAACTTGAGATACGTTTGCCCTACAGGAAAAAGATTTACTGAACCGTTTCGCTGAGGTGTCTGCACAGAATGAGGAACTTCTCAACCAGATGGGGAGCGCTAAGAACATCCTTCTCAGGGTAAAACTCTTTTATTTAGCTAAGAGAGGGAAGAATTGGCTAGCTAAACTGAGAAGTGGCAATTCTAAGAAACACGCTTCTCTGTCTGAAATATGATGAACCCCTGACGTCTGCAAAAAAAAATCACAATTTCTCTCTCTCTCTGTTCTTTGATATGTGGACAGAACGAAGACAAAGTCAGCCGAGTAGTCGTCAGTCAACAGCTTCAACTGCAGAGCCAAAGGGAAGACATGAAAGAGGCCGAGGAAATCTCCAAAGAACTGAATGAGGAAAAGTCCCGTCGCTTTTATGCTGAAAAAGACTTGGAAACATACAGACAGAGATACTTGTCCTTGAAGACCAGGAGAGGCGTGGAGAGGTTTGAGGAGAAGGAGATGGTGCAGTATTACCGTGATCCCAAACTGGAAGGGGAACTGCAGACTCTGAAAAATAGGATTCAAGATGAAGGATATAAGAGGTCAAAATTCCATTCAGATATAGAGATGATCAATGAGAAAATAATCCAAATGGAAAAGCAGCTCTCTGGTATGGAACCTAAACTCTTAACCAAAGAAGTCACGGAATATGAACGAGACCCACAGCTGGATAAAGACATGGAACGGATCCGAAAAGAGATACAAAAGCTTCGAGCGGAGATCCAAACAAACGAGTCTGAGATCATTCATGTGAATAAGGAGCTCAGCCTCCTGGCTCAGCAAAAACCCAAGTTCCGAGAGAGGGTTGTGAAGAAGGATGTGTTCAAGATGGAAAAGGATCCAGAGATGCTAAAAGCGGTTTTCACATTCAAGAATGAAATTGCAGCAGAAGAAGCCCAATGTGTGACCATCAATGACAGCGTTTTCAGAATTCGAAGTCAGATTAACACACTGGAGAGAATCATTCCCACCATTGAACCAAAGATAGTCTCCAAGGTGGTCAAGAAAGTCCAACAAGATCCAGAGATGGTAAGCGAGTCACAGAAACTACACATGGCTTTGGAAGAGGAGAAGGACGAGAATGTTATCTTGCTGAAGGACCTGACCACGCTTCAGCTGAAATACGGAGAAGTGGAGAAACTGCGGCCTAAATATGAGGTCAAAGAGGTGATCAATGAGATTTTCAGAGTTGACCCCGAGACCGAAGTCCATTTGCAACGTCTGAGGAGTGACCTGCAGGACTGTAGCCGAAAACGCACGGCGGTAGAGCAACAAATCGACGTGGTGATGACCACGCTGACCACGCTGCGTACTCAGAAACCCAAAGTTGAGTACAAAGAAGTGACCCAGGAGGTTATCAAAGAAGAGAGAAGTCCCGAGGTGGTCAGAGAGTTACAGCGGCTCAGCAACCAAATTTCACGTCTCAAAGTCAACTACGACACCACTCACGAGTTGCTGATACATCTACGCAAAGAAAGAGATGAGCTGAAAGCTGAGAAATCCAAAGTGGAGACCAAGATTGTGAACAAAGAGGTCATCAAATATGAGAACGACCCCCTCCTGGAAAAAGAGGTTAACAGACTCCGAAGGACTGTGAGAGATGAGACTCAACAGCGTCGCACTGTTGAAGAATCTCTCTTTGACCTTCAGAACCAATTTATTGTTCTAGAGCGCCAGAAGCCAGAGGAGAAGACAGTGGTGCAGGAAGTGCTGCGTCTTCAGAAGGACCCCAAGCAGATTCTCGAGCACGAGAGGTTAAACAAGTCCCTAGACGACGAAGTCAAATCCCGTCGGAAACTTGAAATCCAAGTGAGGCAGCTGAGAGCCCAGATTCACGAAATGGAGAACACTGTGGCTCAGATGGATGAACGCCAGAAGAAGATTCAGATCGAATCAGAGCTGCGGCAGATCAAAGCTCAGATCCATGAGCTTGAGACGTCTCCGAAACCTGTTGAGGAAAAGATTGTCATTGAAGAAGTTTTGAAAGTCGAGAGGGACCCAAAGCTAGAGAAACTCATGGGTAATGTCCGTGCAGAGATGGAAGCAGAGGCAAACCAACTCATTCGCCTCCAGAGGGAAATCAGCAGCCTGAAGATGAAGTTGGAAATTCTGGAAAAGGAAAAGACGACAGAGAAGGTTGTTTACAGAGAAGTTCTCCGCGTGGAGAAAGATCCCGGAGTGGAAGCCGAGAGAGACCATTTGAGAGATCTTGTTGCGCAAGAGAGAAATATGAGACGCGACAAAGAAGACAACCTTCAAAGCTTTAGACTTAAAATCACCCATCTGGAGTCATCCATATCTGTTATTTCCAAAGAGGAGACCACCCTGATTTCCAACAGACAAAACCTCCAGAGGGAGAAGGAAGACCTCCTCAAACAACTCAAAATGCTTGAAACTCAAAGGCAGAACATCAGCATCACCTTCCAGCAACAATCCAAGATGATGAGCGAGAGAAACCAGATGGCTAGGCAAAGAACTATCAAGGCAACTTCTGAGAGCCAACGGCTGGAGAAGGAAATCCTGAGTGAAAAAGGCAAACATCACCAGATGGAAGCGATCATTAGGGAGCTGAAAGAAGCCGTCAGGAATGAGGATCAGGCTGAAACTAACACGAGGGAGACCAACCTTTCTACAAGGGTCACCATCATGGATCCCGATACTGGTGTGAACATGTCTCCTTACGACGCCTATCTGAAAGGACTAATAGACCGCACTCAGTACATCAACCTGTCAGAACTGGAGTGCGATTGGGAAGAAATCACATCCACTGGCCCCGATGGGGATTCAACCATTCTACAGGATCGGAAGACTGGGATGCAGTATGCCGTCAAAGACGCCCTGAGAGAAGGCCGCTTGACCCAGTATGATGTCATGCGCTATAAGGAAGGCCAAATGCCCATTTCTGAATTCGCTCTTCTTGTGGTGGGAGAATCCCGAAATTCTTTCATTCCACCTCCACCAATTACAAGTCCCAGATCCCCCATCAAATCAGTCCCGAGCTCTCCATTCAAATCCATGCCATCTCCCCTGATGTCCTCCCACACTAGTCTTAACAACCACAGCGACAGTGTTGAAAACCTCTTTGGTATTAGTGATGAGCAATACCCTATCTCTGGTATTTTTGACACGTCCACGGAAAGCCGCATGTCCGTGAGAAGCGCTTTGACCCGTAAACTCATCGACGCCGATACAGCTCTGAAGCTGCTGGAAGCGCAGGCGGCTTCCGGTGGAATTGTCGATCTCACCAAGAAGGACAAACTGTCTGTCCACAAAGCGGCCGAACAAGGTCTCATTGACAACGCTCACATGTACAAGCTTCTTAACGCTCAGAAGGCATTCACCGGGATTGAAGATCCTCTCACCAAAGAGCGTCTCTCTGTGGGAAAGGCAGCGCAAAAAGGATACATTCCCGAGGAAAACGCAAAGTGGTATATTGAAGCTCAATACCTGACCGGAGGCTTGGTCGATCCCACCAAAGCCGGCCGCCTCACTCTCCAAGAAGCCGAAGCATCCGACGTGATCGACAGCAAGACAGTCCAAGAGCTGAAGAACGAGTCGTCCTACCCAAAGATTCTTGTCGACCCCATCAGCAAAGAGAAAATCTCATACAAGCAGGCGATGGATAAGTGTAAGGTTGACAAGGGCACGGGACTGTTGCTCCTTCCCGCAGCCTCGGGTGATCAAACCGATTCACCATCATACTCCAACTTTCGGTTTATTTAGACTAACAAGAGAATCTAGATCGTGAGTTTAAGATGAGTGAAATGGTTGCCACCAGATTACAAATTGAAATATTACAATAACACACACATCTTGTTTGGTTTGAGTATGATTTGGGAATTTGCTGTAAAAATCAGGGTCATGTCTGTTGTACCATTCAGCATTCTAAAGTCACACACCTTGAACTGCTCTTTACAGACTTGTTTTTTTTTAACAATAGTATTTGTATTTTCAAAATGTATGCATAAATGTGAATCATACTTTATATACATAATAATAAATGACTCTCATAATAATATCTCCATGTTTTTGTCCTTCCACCAAATACATATTTTGGTTCACAGACCATGATATTTCCCTAATAAAGTGGCCTGTTATTAGGTACACTTGAAAATGGCGGTGTACCTAATGGAGTGTCCGTGTGATTGCCTCGTTAATTGCACCTGCGTGAAAAGTTTTAGTTCCTGCGGAACGTGAAAGGAGCTAAAACTTTTCACGCAGGTGCGTTTAACGAGGTTAACTTGGAAAACATATTGGAACGCGGCCCAAAGGACTAGAGCTTGACACCTGTGACCTTTGACCATGATATTTCCCTAATAAAGTGGCCTGTTATTAGGTACACTTGAAAATGGCGGTGTACCTAATGGAGTGTCCATGTGATGTCACAGATCAAACAGCCAATCAGAAAGTGGGGGTGAGGGCGGGTGTGGCACTTTTCACTTTCACTTAAGCTTTGGCCACGATTTTTCCCTAATGAACTGGCCTGTTATTAGGGTTAGGGTTAGGGTTAGGCTGAAAAATGTGAATCTTGGAAATCATGTTGGAATGCGGCCCCGAGGACTAGAGCTTGACACCTGTGACCTTTGACCATGATATTTCCCTAATAAAGTGGCCTGTTATTAGGTACACTTGAAAATGGCGGTGTACCTAATGGAGTGTCCCTGTGATTCCCTCGTTAAGTGCAGGTGTGTGAAAAGTTTTAGCTCCTGCGGAACGTGAAAGGAGCTAAAACTTTTCACGCAGGTGCGTTTAACGAGGTTAACTTGGAAAACATATTGGAACGCGGCCCAAAGGACTAGAGCTTGACACCTGTGACCTTTGACCATGATATTTCCTTAATAAAGTGGCCTGTTATTAGGTACACTTGAAAATGGCGGTGTACCTAATGGAGTGTCCCTGTGATTCCCTCGTTAAGTGCAGGTGCGTGAAAAGTTTTAGCGCTTGCGGAACGTGAAAGGAGCTAAAACTTTTCACGCAGGTGCATTTAACGAGGGTGACTTGGAAAACATATTGGAACGCGGCCCCATGGACTACAGCTTGGCACTTGTGACCTTCGACCATGATATTTCCCTAATAAAGTGGCCTGTTATTAGGTACACTTGAAAATGGCGGTGTACCTAATGAAGTGTCCGTGTGATTCCCTCGTTAAGTGCAGGTGCGTGAAAAGTTTTAGCGCTTGCGGAACGTGAAAGGAGCTAAAACTTTTCACGCAGGTGCATTTAACGAGGGTGACTTGGAAAACATATTGGAACGCGGCCCCATGGACTACAGCTTGGCACTTGTGACCTTCGACCATGATATTTCCCTAATAAAGTGGCCTGTTATTAGGTACACTTGAAAATGGCGGTGTACCTAATGAAGTGTCCGTGTGATTCCCTCGTTAAGTGCAGGTGCGTGAAAAGTTTTAGCTCCTGCGGAACGTGAAAGGAGCTAAAACTTTTCACGCAGGTGCGTTTAACGAGGTTAACTTGGAAAACATATTGGAACGCGGCCCAAAGGACTAGAGCTTGATACCTGTGACCTTTGACCATGATATTTCCTTAATAAAGTGGCCTGTTATTAGGTACACTTGAAAATGGCGGTGTACCTAATGGAGTGTCCCTGTGATTCCCTCGTTAAGTGCAGGTGCGTGAAAAGTTTTAGCTCCTGCGGAACGTGAAAGGAGCTAAAACTTTTCACGCAGGTGCATTTAACGAGGGTGACTTGGAAAACATATTGGAACGCGGCCCCATGGACTAGAGCTTGGCACTTGTGACCTTCGACCATGATATTTCCCTAATAAAGTGGCCTGTTATTAGGTACACTTGAAAATGGCGGTGTACCTAATGAAGTGTCCGTGTGATTCCCTCGTTAAGTGCAGGTGCGTGAAAAGTTTTAGCTCCTGCGGAACGTGAAAGGAGCTAAAACTTTTCACGCAGGTGCGTTTAACGAGGTTAACTTGGAAAACATATTGGAACGCGGCCCAAAGGACTAGAGCTTGACACCTGTGACCTTTGACCATGATATTTCCTTAATAAAGTGGCCTGTTATTAGGTACACTTGAAAATGGCGGTGTACCTAATGGAGTGTCCCTGTGATTCCCTCGTTAAGTGCAGGTGCGTGAAAAGTTTTAGCTCCTGCGGAACGTGAAAGGAGCTAAAACTTTTCACGCAGGTGCATTTAACGAGGGTGACTTGGAAAACATATTGGAACGCGGCCCCATGGACTACAGCTTGGCACTTGTGACCTTCGACCATGATATTTCCCTAATAAAGTGGCCTGTTATTAGGTACACTTGAAAATGGCGGTGTACCTAATGGAGTGTCCCTGTGATTCCCTCGTTAAGTGCAGGTGCGTGAAAAGTTTTAGCTCCTGCGGAACGTGAAAGGAGCTAAAACTTTTCACGCAGGTGCATTTAACGAGGGTGACTTGGAAAACATATTGGAACGCGGCCCCATGGACTACAGCTTGGCACTTGTGACCTTCGACCATGATATTTCCCTAATAAAGTGGCCTGTTATTAGGTACACTTGAAAATGGCGGTGTACCTAATGGAGTGTCCCTGTGATTCCCTCGTTAAGTGCAGGTGCGTGAAAAGTTTTAGCTCCTGCGGAACGTGAAAGGAGCTAAAACTTTTCACGCAGGTGCGTTTAACGAGGTTAACTTGGAAAACATATTGGAACGCGGCCCAAAGGACTAGAGCTTGACACCTGTGACCTTTGACCATGATATTTCCTTAATAAAGTGGCCTGTTATTAGGTACACTTGAAAATGGCGGTGTACCTAATGGAGTGTCCCTGTGATTCCCTCGTTAAGTGCAGGTGCGTGAAAAGTTTTAGCTCCTGCGGAACGTGAAAGGAGCTAAAACTTTTCACGCAGGTGCATTTAACGAGGGTGACTTGGAAAACATATTGGAACGCGGCCCCATGGACTACAGCTTGGCACTTGTGACCTTTGACCATGATATTTCCCTAATAAAGTGGCCTGTTATTAGGTACACTTGAAAATGGCGGTGTACCTAATGGAGTGTCCCTGTGATTCCCTCGTTAAGTGCAGGTGCGTGAAAAGTTTTAGCTACTTTCACGTTCTGCAAGCGCTAAAACTTTTCACGCAGGTGCGTTTAACGAGGTTAACTTGGAAAACATATTGGAACGCGGCCCCATGAACTACAGCTTGGCACTTGTGACCTTTGACCATGATATTTCCCTAATAAAGTGGCCTGTTATTAGGTACACTTGAAAATGGCGGTGTACCTAATGGAGTGTCCCTGTGATTCCCTCGTTAAGTGCAGGTGCGTGAAAAGTTTTAGCTACTTTCACGTTCTGCAAGCGCTAAAACTTTTCACGCAGGTGCGTTTAACGAGGGTAACTTGGAAGACACTCCATTAGGTACACCGCTGTTTTCACCTTCTGATTGGTCGCTCTTTATATGGTCTTTTTTTGTTTTTTTTAAAGCCTTACTATACATGATCATTTTTTCAAGCCTCATTTAAAAAACAGCCTTTGAACCATATCACTCCAGCCTCTTATTTAATATCTTCAAAAAAAAAGATAATTACAAACTGAAGGAGAAAGCACTTTATACAGTAGAAATCATTTTATTTGAATTTTGATGGTAACATATAGACAAACAGCACTATAACAGAAATGTTTTATTCATGTAGTGACAGGAGTGTAACTAAATCGGTGGCTCTGCTAAATCCTTTCGTGTTGACGGTGCTAAGGAGCTGCAATTGAGCAGCTCAAGCCTGTTTACTGACGCACGATACGGCTTATCATGGCTTACAAAACAGAAAACAGCTTCACACTTGTATGTTTCGACAGACTGACTACCTATGAGGTTTGCCTGCATGAGAATCAGTGCAAGACCTATTTATTCTACTTTTACTTATTTTACTTACTTTTTAGTTTAAAAAAAAACATTTTTAAATAAAGTCAAATGGTGACTTTTAAAGAAAACTAAATGGGTATGAGGATGACATCAATCTACATGTCAAATGATGACGTCATACGTCCATCTGTTGGTCGCTGTGGGCAAGTGGCACAGTCAAGGGAGCATTGGGGAAGCGGATGGCCTCGCTGTTACGCCTCATGTAGGCGTGGCCGCTGATGGGGTACCACATCTCCATAAAGGTCAAGGCGCCCACGGTGATGGCGCAGCGGCCCAGCGGCTTGAAGCCCATCTTGCGGTAGAAGGGGACCAGGGAGTCCTCGCACATGAGCACGGCCCGCCGCACGTTGGGGAGGCAGCGCAGGTATTGCAGGTAGCGCCACATCAAGATGGGACCTTTGCCCTGCTGCCGGAAGGTGCGATGGACCGCCAGTACGTGGATGTGGGCAGTGGAGCCATGCGGCTTGTGGAGCGTCAAGGCCTCCTATGAAATAAACACATGACCTATATTTACAGTGGCTAGAAAAAGTCTACACACGCCTGTTTAAATTCCACTCACTGACATCACTTGACATGACCTCCCATCACACATCCATCTATCCACCTATCTATCCATCCATCCATCCATTCACCTATAGTTAGTTGGCTTACAGTGGCGAGACGGTCGCGGTCCCACAGTGAACTGATGATGAAGGCCACCAGCCGGCCCTCCTCGAACCAGCCCATGGAAAATTCTGGACACAGAGTGAGGAAGTGACGCACCTCGTCCAGGTGCAGCGGACACTCGCCTGACACGGAGATGAACGCTGGAGAGACAACACACGCACACACAAATCAAATCAAAATTTGGACATCAAAACGGCCTTTTTTCAATGGAGGATGAGTAGGAAGGAAATAATGGTGACATCTTACCTTCTCGCTCAATCTCAAACACACTGATGGCATCCTGCGTGTTGAGAGGTCTGACTTCACTGGCGGGAAGTGTGTGTCTCCTCTGGATTCCAGGCGACACCGAGGGCTGCATGGCTTCGCCCGATGGCTGAGCATCCGCTGAGGACATCACGCGTTGGGCTCCCTCCAAAAAACCTGCAGGAGTTGCTCTGATGGACCCTGCATGAATGAAGCAGACCTGCTTTGAGTTTTTAAACGATGCCTGTGAGTCATGTTCTCATTTGCATTTGAATATTTGAGCCCGGGTCAAAGGCCTCAGCTGGTTGTAGTCTTCTGTGGAAGCCTGTAATTTTTTTGGGGTACTCACATGGACGCCATTTGGGTTTTGTCTCTGCAAAGCATATAATCATCAGTCCCTTCCGCTGACATATTCATTAACATCCACTTACTGCAGGCTCACATAAAGCAGCTGTTTATAGATTGGAATATACGAAACAGGAAGGAGCATAATATAGAGTAAAACACAATGCTTAAAACAACAATAACACACAGCAGCCAATCAAAATATGGCCTCCTTGGTGGAGGTAATAGTGGGTCACTTACTTGTAAGGTTTTGGATCTTGAGGTGAAGCACTTTTCTTTGTCCGTCTGCCTGCCACTCTACCAGCATGCACGTCAGTATGGAGTGATTATTACTATGAGTCACATGACGGGAGGATTACAGAAGTTGTTTCCACAACTCGGCGCATTAACAGACACGTTATCTCCTCGGCGACAAGACAAAAGCCTGCAAGATGAACAATAGAGTGGCAGCAGACACGCAACAATTGGAAAACAACCCAAATTTTTCTCTAAAATATCATTACATGGATGTTTTATTAAAATACATCTTCACAAAATGATGACGTATATGAACAGTACACGTGGACATAAATGTATTGGAAGGCACAGAAGATGAACGCGAGATAATTGTAATAAGTTGGAGATGTCGTTGAAGCTCTACTTTCTTACACGAGCAAAGCATCCTTGCACAGGGCTGGAAAAATACTCTAAAAAATAACTTATGTATCTCAAATGTACGCAATGGGATTTAGGGATGAGATGAATGCGCTCTACGGGATCTATGTATGTTGCGAATGTTGGGATACCAACCGCTGGTGTCTTCATGCTAAGATGCATGTCATGAGGAAAAAGCGTTCATTCTCAAGAAGCTGACAAGAGTTCCTTTTTTTTTTTTTTTTGAAGGCGGAGCTTTCAAATTAAGGCATGTTATTCCTGCTGCGGGCTGGGCGTCTCGTTGGCGTTGTTGTCCGTGACTTTGTTTTCCAGCTCGTCGTCCGACAGGAGGTCCAAGGACGACGATCCCTCCGCCGGCAACTGGCGTCTGCCTGAGCGACTGGAGGAAAAACTGATGGGGCCGCCGCGCCTATCACAGCAACAGGAATTTTAGAAATTCAACACATTTTTTTTCCATTCTCAGCAAAAAATCTGAGCAAGAGTACCGGAGTCGGTTCTTCAGCGTGTGGACTTCCCGGCTGAGGCCCTCGCTGGCCTCTGTGGCGTCATCCAGCTCCCTCTGCAGCTTCCTCCGTGACGCGTTGGCCCTCGTGGCCTCCTCTTCCGCCTCCTCCAGCTGGCGCTTCAGCTGCTTCATACGAGAGTTGGACTTTTCCAGCTTCGCACGGACAAAAACAAACACAAAAACGGCAAGGTTGTGTAAAAGAATACAAAATATATTTTGACAATGCAAAATAAGAAAATAACCTACTTGTTCTTTAAACTGGTCGGCATGGCGGCGTTCATCCTCCACCTGCATACAAATCTCTTTCAGCTTCTTCTCAGTCCTCCTCACTAACTTGTTGGCTGCTCCGCGCTCCCTGCACAGAACCGAACACGTTGAGGGCTTTGACATCTTCTCATCTTGGTGAATTTAGTATCTTACTTGGCCTCCTGCTCCAGCTGCTCCTCCAGCTGTGCTATCTTGGCCTCCAGCGCCGTGATGGACGCCTTGAAACGGCTCTTGACGGAACCTTCCAGTTCGCTCAGCTTGGCCCGCAGCTCCTTGTTTTGACGTTCCGACTGCTGCCGGGCATTTTCGCTCTTCTGCGCCGCGCTGCGCTCGGCGCTCAACTCTGTGGTCAGCGTGTCCGCCTGCGGAGACCAAAGGGACCAAATGCAATCCTCTTCTTCAGAACCCTTGAGAAACTTAAAGGTGGTGCCGGACCTGCATGGTGGTCTTTCTGAAGCGGTCGTTAAGGAGCTCCATGTTGCCCTGCTCTTCTTCGAGCTCTTCCTCGAGCTGAGCGATACGAGCTTCCAGCCTCCTCTTCTCATCCATCAGAGCAGTCCTTCAGCAAAAGAACAAGAATGTGAGATTCATCTATTATAAAAATAATAATAGACAAGAATAAAAAAAAAAAAAAATTTTTAAAAATAAATAAAATAATACAAAATAAAATAAAAATAACAATAAAACACACACACAAACTTTGAATGATGAAATAAAAGGATCGTACTTTCCAGATGTGCTGTTGGAGATTTCATCTTGCAACTCGTCTCTTTCTTGCTCGGCGTGGCGTCGTCCTCTCTCTGACGCCGCCAGGTCCTAAATTGTGCAAAGGACCTTCATGATGCCTTCTTTCTTTTTCAAAGAAAATCCCATTAAGAAAAAGCGCTTTGTACCTCATGCAGCTGCACAATCTCGGCCTCCAAACTCTTGAGTTTCTTCTCGTTTTCCTTGGATAATGCGAAAATATCGTCTCTGGAAGCTCGAGCATCTTCCAGTTCCCTCTGGTAATCCTTCATTTGTGCCTGGAGACCAAATGTTGGTGTTTAGACGCTAAGCAGGCTGGTGAACGAAGCACAGCGATGTCATCGAAACGTGCACCTGTAACTTGCGCAGCTGTTTGATGGCTTCATCTCGAGCCTTGGTGGCACCTTCGATCTGACCCTCTGTGTTCTTCAAATCCATTTCCAGTTTCTTCTTAGCTGCAGTGGCTAACGCTTTCTGCTTCCTCTCATCCTCCAGCTCCGCCTCCATCTCTCGGACCTGAAAGGAGGAGCCGAGTCCATTTGATGGGCCACTGGGTGTTTGAAGGTCAAAAGCGAACCGGATGTCGCACCTGTTTAACGAGCGCTCGCTTCTTCTCGTCGTTTTGGTCATCACGGCCCTGAAGATCACGCTCGTACTGAGCCTTCATGGCCTGCATGTTGACCTCCAGCCGCAGCTTGGCGTCCTCGGTGGCCTGCAGCTCGTCCTCCAGCTCCTCAAGTTGAGTCTTCATCTCCTCCAGCTGCTGCTCCAGAGTGCGCTTGGATTTCTCCAGCTCGTGAACCTGAGGAGCGTGACGGATGTAAAGATGGCAAATGGATTTTACAGGTTCGCTAAGACTTACATTCTTGCCCACGTCGTCCTTGGAGTTCATCAGATCTTCCATTTCGGCACGGAGCTGCTTGTTGACCCTCTCCAGCTCGTCTTTGGCCTCCAGGGCTTCATCCAGCGCTCTGGTCATGGACAGAGCTTTGGTCTCCTTCTCCCTGGCCTCAGCTTCCGCCCGGTCACGCTCTTCAGCATAGCGAGCTGAAATGCTCTTCTCCTCAGCCAGCAACTAGAGGAAGAACGATATTGATATTTGGACATTAGCAAAATCAAAATTGGCTCTCCAGTCGACGTCTCACCTGGTCAAACTTCTTCTGTTTCTTCTCCAGGTTGGACACACTCTGCCTCTGATGATCCAAGTCAACTGTGAGATCATCCAGCTCCTGCTGCAGACGAGTTTTTGTCTTCTCCATCTTCTCAAAAGCGATGGTCTTCTCCTCCAGACGCTGGCCTGACATCTCCAAATCCTTTTGTAGTTTCTTCTTCGCCTCCTCCAGGCCGTCTATTGTCCCCACGTCATCCTCCAGCTTCTTCTTGCTCTCGGAGAGCTACGGGCAGAAAAAGTAAGCGGAACTCAAATTCAGCATCGACCAGCAATGTCAGAGATGATCGATCTGACCTACCTGAGCCTGTAAGGTCATCAACTGTTTCTCCAAATTTTTGCGGGCCACCTCATCCTCCTCTTGCTGCTCCTGGACGGCATTCTTCTCCTCCTCTAACTGGCGCATGCGGCTGCTGAGGTTCAGTTTTTGACGCGTCTCCTCTTGGAGCAGCTCCTACGAGAAAATATGATCCATCTTCTGGTCAAGTCACATTTCATTTTCCATCCATAGTGAAAGTTATGGTGGAGCACCTGTGTGTCTTGGAGCTGACTTTCCAGTCCAGCGACATCTTTTGTCATCTTGATGCCTTTTCTCTCTGCATCTTCCAACATGGCGGACACATTGTCGAGCTCAGTCTGAATGAAGAAATGATCCGTTATTGGTTGGAACGTCGATTACGAAATAGCGAGACCTGGACGAAGCGACACAATGAACTTCACCTGCAGTTTGTGCGCGCGTTCGGCCAGCTCGGCCTTGGTCCGCTCGCCTTCCGTGTTTCTGGCAGTGACCTCCTGCAGCTGAGACTCCAGTTTCTTCCTCTTGTGCTCCGACTCGGTCTTTAGTTGTTGAAGGCTTTTGACCTCGCAAGCCATTTCCTTGTTGGCGCTCTCCTGGCTCTGCTTGGTCTTCTCGAGATTAGCTTTGAACTACAGTGGAAATGTTAGTGTTCAAATTAAAAAAAAATTTTTTTTAAATAAATGTTCAGGGAAGGCACCGCACCCTCTTGGCCTGTTCGAGCTGCTCGGAGATCTCTTCCAAAGCAGAGCCATGCCTCTGTCGCATATCCTGTATCTGAGCCTCGTGGTTTTTGGACTCCTCCTCAATGGCCTTCTTCAGCTCTGCAACTTCTTGCTCTCGCTTGGTCCTGAATCGCACCGAAAAGTTTAAACCATCTCCATTTCTGACAAATCCAGAAAGTGTTACCTTAGCTCCTGCTGGGCAGCCGTTGTATCCAAGGTGTCTTCCAATTCTGTCTTTAGGGCCTCCAGTTCTTCACTTAAATCTCGCTTGAGCTTCTCAGCCTTGTTCCTGGCCTGTTTCTCCAACTCCATGTCCTCCTGCAGCTCGGACAGTTGGGCCTGAAGCTCTCGCACTTGTTTCAGGGCGTTGTTCTTCTGGTTGACCTCATCTTCACCCCTGCAAAACATCAGGCAACAATATATATATAACAATATATTTAACGTTCCAAACTTGTAAAAACTACCAATATTGGACAAATAAAATAAGATAAAACTAGCAAAGATATTAGACATTTTTTAAAAATAAAAATATTATATATTTAACATCCAAACTCGTAATAATTACTAATATTGGACTAATAAAATATAAGATAAAACTATTCACTAAAAAGTGTATTCTGATACGTCGCCACTGGGTGGCAGCAGAGACAAAGCTACTGTTCTACATCAGCCTCATGTGCATTCTTTTATGATGAGACTTTAGCTCCAAATCCCTTCCCTAAACCACTTCAGTAGTTATTTATGGTGAATAAGTGAGTCATATTGATAAGTTGAAAATTGCGTGGACAGCTTTATGCAAGCCATTTTCCCCCTTCCAATTGTTTTGTCAGAAGCTTTTTGCAGTCGTTACATACAGACATATCCTGATGACAAGGTCACCAATCACACAATGACACATTCCAAGAGAGTAAGAATAGGAAAATAAATACTTTGTTGGGTCAGAACCGAGTTATGACTTGATGTGTATTCTTATCTATACGCTGTCAGTCCAATGAAATGCAGCAGGTGAGACATGTTAAATATGGCGACGGTGACCGCCATCGTGACTCACTATTAAACTTTAGCTCCGGCTCGGGTAAACAGTATTTTGTCTTCATGCGTGTCCCTACCTTGCCTGAAGCGTTTGCTGCTCATCCTCTTTCTTGACAATTTGAGTTTTGAACTCCTCTATCTGGGCCTGGAGCTCAGTGATCTGGTCCTGAAAATCTGTTGTTTCCCCATCCAGCTTCCTCTTCGCCTTCTCCAGCTCCTGACGGGTCTTTTCTTCCTTTTTAAGCCTCTCTGGATTAAACATTGGACCATGTTAGAGAGTGATGAACTTCTTTGACATGGCTAAGGTGCAGCTCCTTTACCTTCCAAGTCGACCATCATGATTTCTTGCTTGTTCTTGACCTTTCCCAGGCTCTTAGCCTTCTCTTCTTCCTCAGCAAGGAAAATGGTCATCTCATTGATACGATCCTCCAGTGACTTTTTTTCCTAAAAAAAAGGACATCTTAGGTTGCTTGTGTCATCAAAAACCATTTGAGCATCTTTGCTGTCTCTCACCTTGACAAACTTTGTGTTTTGGTCCTCTAGCAGCAAAATGTCCTCTTCATATTTCTTCATTTTGGCCTCAGCTGTCACTTTCTCAAGCTGCAGCTTTTGTCGAGCTGCCTCCTCCTCATCCAGTTGTTCCTCCAGGTCCTACCAAACATTTATTTAGCAAAGTAGAATATAACATTTTGGAGTAAATAAAAAATAAATAAAAAATTGGACATGGCACAATATTTAAAGAGGAATATGAAAGAAAAAAAATGTTTTCAAATATTTTTATTTCTGTATTGTCACGGGCTTACTTGGATATGGGTTTGCATCTTCTTCTTCTCATTGACCATGCCCTGTGCCCTCTCCTCTTCTTCCTCCAGCCTGGACTCAAGGTCATGAAGAATCTCCTCCAGTTCTTGTTTCTTAGTAGCCAGGCGAGCTCTCATTTCCTCTGCCTCTGCAAACAGCTCAGTCTCTGCCTGCAGCTGCTCTGCTAAGATGTTTTTCTCCTCTGTTAACTACACAAAGACAAAACACTGATTGAGCAGGGCAGAAAGTGGAAGTATTATTTACATGAGCATATCTGACCTGCTGGTGTTTTTGTTCCATCTCTACCAGCTGTCCCACCACTTTTGTATGCTTCTCCTTCACTTTGACCAGCTCTTCATCTTTAGCTTGCATCTCCTCCTCTTGTCTGGTGACCTGCAGCAAGGGCTTCACCTGTATTTGGATTGGAATAGAAAGTTGTCATATTGAAGTTCTCCATGGGTCATTAAAAAAACAAGAAACACACCTTAGTGAAGAGTCTCCACCACTGCCAGTGACGAAGTTTCAAGTACGCGGCACAATTTCTTTGGAGAACCTTTAGCGCGCTGAGCTGTTGCTGCTTCTTGGCAAAGGCTCTGAAGCAACGCGAGAGAGAGAAGATGAAACGTAGTGGCCATGTGGTTGCCACAATTCATCAAGCAGAAAGTGGAAGAGATGCAACCCTTACTTGCGTGCTAAATAGCCACGACAAGCAGCCTGGAAGTAAATAATAATGTCCGTGATCTTCAGGTCCCTCTCTTCCTCCAAGTGGGCCAGCACTCCCGCCCTGAAGAAGATTTTACTCTGGCCGATGCGAAACAGGTTGTTGTCAAGCTCCAGTGATTTGATCTACCAAAGAGGGAAATATTTGGAAAAAAAGGTTTGAGTCCACAATTAATATCTACTGACAAGTTTGTAATTGTCTGTTTGCTGACCATTCTCTCGCAGGCCTGCTTGCCGTCCATAAAGCCTTTGGGGATGGCGTTAGGAGTGAGAATCTCATACCTGGACAAATTTGATTGAATTAGCCACGCTAGCTCCAATGGAACACAAGCCATGAAACTGAAAGTAAAGTACCTCTGTCTGAACTCTTGAAAGACAATACGGTTGGGGAAGCCTTGTCTGCAGATACGGATCCCTTCCAGGACTCCATTACATCTTAGCTGGTCCAGAACCAGGTGAGGATCAAGTTTACCAGCCTGGAGGAAGCAGACAAACCAATGCATTACTCATTTGGAGGTAGAATTTATTAATATGATTTTATATATATAAAAAAATACTAAATAATGAAATAATACGTACATAAAAATAATACATAAAATAATAAATATTAAAATAATAATTGTAGATTTATTATATATAATATGATCCTTTAATACAATTCAATAGACCATGTGACTTACTCTTTTCTCATGGTTGGGGATGATGCAGCGGACAAAATTGGGGTTGGTGTTCCTCAACGTGGCCATCAGCTTGGACAGCTGCTCCTTGTACAGCTGACCCACCGTGCGGAACATGCCCTTCTTCGTTTTGTACGCGGCGCCGAATGCCGTCTCGTTCATGCCGGCAACTTGGTCCAGGCCGACGATTCGGTCCACTGGTGATGCCAAATGTGACTTTGTTAGCAGGAAATTGAGCATCAAGCTGTTTCATATTATGGTATAAATGCAGGATATTGTATAATGAAGATGACATGGAGTATTTGTGTGTGCAATTTGTTTTCCAGTGTTGCAACAGCGGTGAAAACCACCAAGTGAGACCACAAGCCACCACCCGCTTTAACCTCAAAGCTGTCATAATACCAGCTAATACTCTGCAAACACAACTTTTGTCTTCCCTTTTTTTTTCCTTGGAATCATCTGCTGATTTTTTTTTTTTAAACATCGATTTACTATGTTACTGTGGTAAAAGCCGAACATGACCTAAAAATCATTGACAATATTCCTTAAGTATTTTAAGAATTTTTAAAAAAAATTTGTTTAGTACTATGTATTTCGGGAGGCTTAATACTAGAAATAGTTCTAGAGGAGGTCACCAGTAACAATGAAAGGATGAGGAAAATAACACAGTGATATTTAAAAAAAAAAAAAAAGAATAGGCCATGCCAAGCCAAACAGGATTTAAAGCGAGCGCATAGCAGTCAGTGAGGAAAATATGGAGGATGTGCAGTAGCTAGGAGGACAAGTCATCAATCACCTTGAGGATCATGGAGCACAGACACATTGTCATAGAAAGAGGCTCTTTGATACATCTCAATTTCTACAACAACACAATTGCGTGCACACACACACAAACACACAGAAGACAGTGGAAGAGTTATAAAAAAGCAACAGAACATCGACAAACAAGGATTAGTCCGGAAAGCAACACAGACAATGAGTCCGTCACATTAAGTGTGTTCTTAACAGTGTAAGCATGCTCAGCTCATGAGTAAATACCGCGAGTATTCTTTCATCTCCAAAATGAAGCAGAAAAGGCTGTTGCGGAAACATCTCACCATCTTTCCAGAGTTCAGCCACAAACTTGTCAGTGGACTGATGCAGCAATGTGGCCACGTTGTCATTTAAGGGATCCATGTTCTTCATCAGCCATTCATCGGCTTTATAGTCCACCTGAAGAGAACACAAGGCATCACATTTGTTTTTCATTTGATTGACAGGTCCCCTGTGTCCATCCCGTGTCGGCTCGTGTTCGGTCGTGCTATGATAATTGGATTAGGCTGTAACACCATGATGTCCGACACACTAAAAAGAGAGCGCTGGATCACAGAGCGGCATTCCGAGTAATTGACACGGTGAAGGAACCTGAGATGTGGAATGCCGGTTCCCCATCTGGGATTCATCAGAATCCCGGAAAAGCAAACTCGCACTGTTTGCGCATATTTTCTCTTCGGTCTCGGAGGATTTATTTGAACAAGTCGAAATGAAATGCGTCTCTTCTCTGTTTGACATGGCAAGCTCGACTTAACGGACCGATACTCATCATTGCGTTCGTACAGATCAATTGAAGTCCAATTAAAACTCTGGAGACTGTCAAATCAACCATCCCTATACTGACAAGCTTCCACATGGGAACAACGAACAGCGAGCTATAGTTTTCTTTGCCCGCCGCGCCAAGGTGAAAACGGCCAACCTCGGTTATATAACTATCGCTACACGAAGCCGTCAATCTCGCGTCGATGTGAACCAGATGTGAGAATCCTCCTCCGGCGGCGACGGCGGTCTAACAACCGGGCTATTGTATGAAGGTGATGATGTCATTCATCCAAAATTTCAAACATTAGCCAGACATAGGCCATGAATAACTCTGACAGCTATTTTTAAGTAGTAGTCATACGATACTTTTTTTTTTTTCCCCCTCTTAGCTATCGTAAAATATTTAAATATCAAAAAGCCCGACGGGATGACGTACCCTCCCTGCGTAGTGGATAATGCAGAAGTCAGCTTTGTCCTTGAGCTGACGTGGTTTTTGGAACTTAGTGTGGGTGCCTTGCTCCTGGAGGACTTTGTCCACAAAGGTCTTGTCTGTGGCTTTGGGAAACCAACATTCTTCATCCAGCAGAGCCAGAATACCAGGAGGGTTATTCTGAAGGAACAAATCTAGTTGAAAATAAATAAACACCAACGAGTTTGGACATTCCGTGCATACAAACGAGGAGCACCGACCGGCCTCTCGATGAGTTCGATGCAAGGTTGCAGGTCGAGGCCGAAGTCGATGAAGCTCCACTCGATGCCCTCCCTCTGGTACTCCTCCTGCTCCAGGACGAACATGGTGTGGTTGAAAAGCTGCTGAAGCTTCTCGTTGGTGTAGTTGATGCACAACTGCTCGAAGGAGTTCAGCTGGAAATGAGGCGTGAAGGCAGACGTCCAGTTAGTTCGGGAGCGCAAGATGGCCGTGCGCGCCGGGCGGGGGATTCATTTCCACCTCAAAAATTTCAAAGCCAGCGATATCCAGAATGCCGATGAAAGATGCTCCCTGACGTTTGGTCCTGTCGAGGGCCTTGTTGATGCGATGGACCAGCCAGCGAAACAGTCGCTCATATGTAGCCTTGGCTAGAGCTTCCACGGCAAAGTCAGCCTGTGCAATGAGCGAAATGATTCCATCGCAAGGTGAAGTTAGAACAATCCTAATTTCTCGCGAGTCGTGTTAAATAACAACATGCCTGTTCCTTGGTCTGCGCTTTCTGTACATAGTCTCGTCCTACTTTTATCCTCGGAGTGAGGATAGCTCTGGTGAACTCCATAATGTTCAACCCGAGCAGATGGCAAAGCTTCTGCGCCGCTGAAAGGACAAAGAGATTTCAGGACAATATGTGAAAAACAATTATGCGGTCAACGACGAACGCGATATTGGACCACGCTGACACTCGGATATGCGGCCTGTCCACACTTGAAGGATTGAGCAGAACAAATACCAAGAAGACAATCTAAGTTCTTGTTTGAGTTTTATGGATAGGAGCGAGATGGCTTCGACCATCTGTTGTGGTGAAAGGTGAGGGTTGACTGTCGTTTCATTTTGGAGATTAGCAAACATGAGTGCGTGCTCACCTGTGTTCTCGGGCATGGAAGCCTGATCCGTATTTCTCTCTTTCTTGAAGACAATGTTGCCAAATTGCAGCACAGCTGAGACTACCTTCAACATGCCTGACAAGAAAAAGACAAACACTCATTTATTTTAGAGTGAAGGAACATAAGACAAATTGTAAAAATATAAAAATATAAAATTATAATCAAATAAAAAAATAAAACAACTAAAACTTACAGACAATCTCATCGTGGGAGAAGCTCATGATGTGCATGGCCTCTAAAGTCTCCTGGAAATTGTCTTTGTCTTGCTGACCAGGGATGGGGATGTTACCATTTGACAGGAACCGGTAGTTGTTAAAACCTTCGAGGAGCAGGTCCGCTGTAACGAGAAAAGGAAGGTTGCTATTGTATTTTCAACTGTTGGGTCAAAAAAGATGGACGTAAATAAATGGCTATGACTGCGATGCTGGCGACAGAACAAACTCACTTTTGAGATGCTCTCCGGCTCCTGCCAGCAAGCGGTAGAAAATGTGAAAAGTTCTTTCATCTTTGGCCTGTCTGATTGCCCGTGACTTCTCCAGAAGGTCTGACAGCAAAAGTTAAGAAGTGAATTGGAACAGGAATCAAGTTTTCGCACGTTGTCAATGCTATAGCAACTACCCCATCATTGTCAAAGAAAACCAAACTGGATTCCAACCAGCATTCATAAGGATACACGTTTCAATATTGGCCCCGACGATGTAGCCGGCAACATCAAAATTGATTCGGATGAACTTGCCCTGCAGGAAAAAATATGATCAATATTCGTGTTAAAATCCAAGTTGAATTGAGAAGTCTTTAGTATGCATCTTCAAAACCCACTCACAGCTGGTATTTTGTGTAAGTGGCTGCAAATGACTGCTGACAGTGAGAAAACTAAATTGCTGTGTTGAGAAAAACACTCGCCCACATATTTGAAATAATTGTTGTCATCCCTGTGAGTCTCGCGACACGCTGGAACATGACAGATGATATTTTCAGGATAACGATAATTTAGTGCTTTATTTGCTGTTGCACAAGATGCTCTGTGCAGAACTCACAAAACGGGAGGAGTTGTCATTTTTCACTGTCTTGGCATTGCCAAACGATTCCAGGATAGGGTTAGCCTGAAGAAGCTGGCGTTCCAACTCGCCCTGCGGAGAGAGAGAGGTCAGAGGTCATCTAGCTGGCCAATGACAACAATGCTTTCACCAAAAATGAAATCTTAATTGGCGTTCAAATCAGAAGGAAAAACAATTCAATGGAGAATTGCATTGGTAAACGTCGAGGGTTAAATGTGTGGATTCAGACGAAAAGCATGCAACATCAACAGTCTGACATGTTACGGTAACTCGCAATGATAAAAGCTATGAAATAAAATTGACATCCGATCCAAGACCCCCTCTTGAGGTTCTTATGTGGTTAAGGGGGTCCAACGAGCCTACAAAATTGTCACGATAGAAAATGTTTTGCTGACATTGCAAAATATGTTGATTCGAACAGCAGAACGTCTGGCTCAACTTTCTTTCCTTTAGTCAGCATGATGTGATTTTTGTCAAGGGAATTTAACAAGTTAAGAAGGCCAAGACATTCAAAGAGTTGTGAAGCCAAAAAACAACAAAGAATGTATTCCAGCCCATGGTAGTTTGACTTTTATTGCCTTTCCCTTGCGATTACAGTAAAAAAAATGAAATATAGCTCACTATAGTACTAGAAGAAAGGCTACTCTTGATAACATTCCCTAAAGCGTGCCTGAATTTCATTCACAAATTGTGTTTTCTACTGTGATTCCAAAACAATGTGTCCTGTGTTCTGGCCATGAAAAAAACAAAACACTGATGGACAATGAATCCAGTGGGTTACACTTATGGGCTTCTTTAGTAAATTGAAATGACAAATAAGTCAGTCTGAATGGCTGGTTGCTTTTGAGTGTCCCGTAGTCAACTTCTAAAGATGATAAAAATAAAAATACATGCGACATGGCGCATAATTCAGCCACAAGCAAAGCAACTATTAGTCTTTCATGCAGCTATTACTCAAGCTCTTTTGAAGCCGACAATTACATATAATAAGTCAGAAATCAGCACATGTATCACTTCAGAATAGGCAGACATTCCCAAGTGATTTGGTGTGTTTCTCCACTACCTCATATTTTCTCCCCCTACCATGTCTACATTCCTCTGGCTTTTGCTCAGAGGCATCCATAATGTACTGCAGAAGGAGAGCGAGCGGTATGATGGAGGTCAGACTGATGGCAGGGGCGACTACTGAGGCCCGAGGTTTACAGTTACTCGTCATATGAAACGATCCTTTTACTTGTTTGCAAGAAGTAGCAGACTAAGGGACCCTTCCCTCCAGCGGTTTTATAATTACAACAGATCTATTTATTTTGGGATGATTTGGGGGTTAGCTGGATATTAGTCAATTGAGACAATAAAAGCAGTAAGGCATGCAGGGAGATTTATGGACTATCCAGTTCCATGAACCCATTCCCATTTTTTTATTTGTTGTCCATGCAGCAATAATGTGACCATTGGAAACAAATGTGAATATTTTGTTCTATTAATACCTCACCAGTGAGGGGACATTGTGATTTCCGAGGAACATTGTAGAGGCGATCATTTGAGATCTATATAGTATTGCTGTTTATGTTTCTTACCATGATCAGTTTCTTCAATTAAGCATGCAAAGTCACTTTGGACATTAGAAAATAAGGGCATGCAAACACGCACAAATAAAAATACACATTGAGATAGCGGGGAAATGCACTTGCCTGAAGCTTGAATGCTTTGGGAGATTCTGGCTGTTTGTTACGGATAAACAAATGTACCAGTTATGTCAGACACAAGCCGAGCCACCATGAACATGGCCATGAAAGAAGCTACACACAAATGTATTACGTTAGCTTTTGATTAGCGTGGGACTCGGCAAAATATGCAAACTAGGTTATCAATTTTGTGTCATAATACGAGGGTTCAATTTTGAGGTTAAGCGGAGAGGATGGATGACAGAGGAAGTAAGCTGGAGTCAGAGTGAGCCTCTTACTGGAATGTTGTGGTCTTTGCGTCCTTTGTGTGAGGAGGCAACGTGGGCCAGGTACTGGATCACTTTTTTGGTGTTCTCCGTCTTCCCAGCGCCTGATTCACCTCTGAAAACAAAAGGGGGGATGAAATTGTGGGTTTTCAACTTGAACTTGAAAAAAATAAATAAATGAAGAAAAAAAACAGGATGAACATCATCAGCCATGTGTTGTTGTTTTCTATATAATCACCCATCTGCCGAAAAGGTTTAACTTCCCACCATGTGGTTTTGTGGGCTAGTCTCCAAAGTTTTCCAGGCTCTGCTTTCAGCTGAGTTTCTAATGATAGCCGTGTTGAGCGAGGACCATCGGCACTTCCCAGAGCCTGGAAAGCCACGCTCGCCAAGACAGAAGGCAATGCGGCACTTCAACATGCGGCAACATACCGGTGGCTTTAGTCGAGCTGCTTATTAGCTTCTCTGCACTTAGATGCGAGGGGTGAGTCCGCAAAGGCAGGATACCGACATGGCCAATGTAGGTCATCACATCCTAACTTGGCTTCATGTTTTCATAGTTATGCGTGAGTGAGGGAAAATATCATGTTGGAATATTTTCTGGAAATAACCGCCATCCTTACGAGGCTTTTCGACTCCGAAGATTGTAAGTCCGCATTATAAACGTTGACTCATACTCGTAGCTGGATAGTATTCATAACTTCTAAGTGAGAAATTCTACGAGTCGTTCATTTCAAGAGCCGCTCCCCCGTTGTCATGTTTTGAATCGACAACAAGGACGCGTACAGCTTTTTTTTAATGTATCAAATGACCATCTGGAAGGCTGAAAGTCAGATTTACTGCAGTCTGCAATTTTCGGCAAATCTTTCTTTTGACTCCTGTATGGAGCCTTCCCCCCCCACAGGCAAGAGCGACCCTTAAAAAAAGTTGGGAAGCTGTAAAGGAGGCATCCATCTGTTTGTCATTCTCAACGAACCAGGAAGTAGTCTGCTTACTTAAAAAACAAGGTCATTTCACAAGATGAAGAACACAGAGTACGATCTGGTGAAATTCCCCGACAACATAAATGATAACGTTCTTTTTAAGAATGCGAGTCTCTTTGTAAATTGGAACAGCTGCATACTCGTTAAGTCCAGAATAGGACAGCGAGAGAGAAAAAAAAAAGGTCAAGGAGTCACAATACTCACGTGCAAAGAATTGATTGGTCCTCACGATCTGTTGAGATGAGAAAAGAACAGTCATCAGAAAAAAAGCTTAAGCAAACTCAACTTTCCTGCCGGAACCGAAAGCATTTGTAAACAATATTGAAATGTACTGCGAGTTAACAAGCGGGCTGTTAAACGCTGCAACAAAATCTTGAGGCCAGTTCTCGACACGTCAACACTGCAACTCTATTCATCCATCCATGCTACCAAAAAAAGAAGTCGATTACAGAAACCCGCAAAGTAATCTATTCTAATAAGATCCTTCGGTAGAAGTGCCACAACCGCGAGCCGCACGTAAACCAATTTTCCTCCCTCAAAATTGAAGCAGATGATTAAAAGCCTCATAATACAATGACAGCTGTCAAGGATTGCAGTTACCGTGTTTGCGCAACAGCCAAAATAATATCCTTCAAGAAGTTTGAAAATAAATGAAAGTTTGTCTCTGATCTAATAATCAACTTTTGCATCAGCCAAAAATATTTGGCCAATGATTACAGTTGTTTTTCTTCACAAGGGAGGGAAAAAAAAGACCAACAGATTTATCTCCAGCAGTATAAAATAGGCGCCAAAATGGAGCCAGTCTCCTCTTGGTTCCAATATAAACTTGTGACCCAACTGAGGTTTGCTACATGACACTTAAAACTTTAATTGTTGGGTAATGCGCGAGAGTCTTAATCGTGCACTAGTTTATCATCATCCGATCCGTTCAATAAAACTTTGGTTTGTGTAAATAATAAATATACTGTATCCATCACAAAAGTGCCAAGCTTAATTTCTCCATATAGAGTCTCGGTGATTTCGAGTGTTCTTTCTGCTCCCTTCAATGTCTGCTGGAATTCCCGCGGCAGGAAGTGAGAAGCTTTTTCATTTCCTGAAAGATAAATTCAGAAACACCTCTCCAGACTTTCATTCCAAATGCTGGCAAAGCTTCCACATTCATCATCTTACACCGCTTCTGCTGCTGTGTCTATTTGTAGGATTTACAAACCTGAATCAAGTTTACAAAAATAAACATCATGAATGTGACTTTCGTTCACAGGGTTCCCTTTTGCTGCTCATAATTTATCCTCCAAGAGGATTAAGCAAACCTTAATTCTTCACATTCCAGAGCATTCCCACTCTCCCTCCAAGTTTCCTTTTTTTTTTTTCATTTTGGCATAATAATGCTCCTCAATGTGATTTCATATTTTATTTCATCTATGTTAAGCAACTCAACAAACAAACAGTACTTTGCAGGTAAACAAGGTTATAAACATGTTTGGTTTTTTTTTCCTCTTTGTCTTTGCAACTGGGTACCACATTTCTTCCACGCCGCTGCTCAAGCTCACAATTTGCTTGATAAAAGAAGTTGTAAAATGGCGCTGAATGCAGTGAAAGGTCCATTACCGTGGCAACCACTTCACACGCATCAGAAATCCCCCAGCACTCACGCTACTCATCTCTATTCGATTCGCTGACATTTACCCACAGATGCAAACTCGGCAAAAAAAAAAAAAAAAATCATTCTCCCTGACAAAACGTTTTTCCACATTTTTGTTTGTTATAACAGCAAAAAAAAAAAAAAAGAAGCTACAAATGACATAATAAAATGTTTGCAGTTAATGACTAGTTTGGATATTTGCAGAGCTCTCACTTAGAGATAAAACACTTTTGGAGGTAAAACGATGCATGTTTCATGACATTCTTTTTTTTTTGTAACCACCGAATGACTAAGCGTTAGTCATTTCCATGCTGTTGGACCAGCTGCCAGTTTGGCATTCAACGGCACGCACGAGTGTATGAGGAGCAAGCCAGACAACCCCGCAGAGCTGACTGGCCATTTGTGTGGACCAATTTATGCGTGCATGCTGGAATTCAGCGCTTCCGTCACAGCGGGCGTCATTTTCGGGAGGTTTGGGGGGGGCAGGTGAGTAGAAGACAATGCGCTGACCGTTTATGTTGCCACTCAGTAACACAAAAATGTTCTGAAATGTCGAGCGGCAACATTTCTGCTTGATGAACTCATGAACAAAAAAGGGAAAACTTGCAACGGGGAGGAATGTGGCACTCTTTCAAGAGGTGACGGATCACAGAGCTAGCGACCCGATTGTGGTGGGAAAAGTCCAGATAGGAGAATGGACAACTGGAAAGATAGATTAGCAGTAGGGAAAGTGGCACATTGGAGGCAAGGCGGAATTGCACAGGACATAAATGTGCTATATATAGAAGAGTGTCAGCCGCTGATCCTATGGCTGCTTCTGCATTGATGGGGACTAGTGACGCCGGTTGGCAGCTGAGATCACAGACCAAAATAGTTTGTCATCAGGGGTTAGGCAGTGAACGTCCACGCCTTCGCGGAAATGAGCACAGTGGGTTTGGGACCCCCCTGGGTTGTGTGTGAAGGCTTCTAGACACACTGACAAAGAGGAAAGAGAGGAAGCCATTCACACCTTGGCAATACAATTACTGTCCATTTGGGTTAGACAGTTACGATTGTGTGTTCTCTTTTATTTTTCTGAGCAGTGTAAAAAAAAGGAATGTAGCACTGAGTAGAAGATGAGAGTCACATCACAATGAAATTCCTTTGTGCTTTCAAGTATAAACAAAAAGATAAATTCTTATTAAGTGAGGTACATTTGTAAGAGTGCCCATGCAAATATAATGGAAGCAGATGCGCCGGAGGTTTGAATTATAAAAGAGGAATTTGTGAATTAGAAGTTTGTTTCGCTTTCGTCTTATTACTTGGCACACTGTGCGTCAGCTTAATTGCACACGGAGAAGGAGAAAAACATTAGACATCCAAAGATAATAATTTTGGAAAAGACGAGTACTACCTGTGGGTGATGTATAGCTTATTTAAATTGCAAGAATGAATGCAGAACAGTAAATAATGTCACTGGAATGCTAAAATTGAGTTGTGTCTCGCCTTCAATATTTTCTAATACTATCCACAGTTCAGGGAAAATTCAGCCAGATTTTTTTTTCCCCACAAAACATATTTCTTAAATGGTCTTATATCATTATGGAGGTGAAATAAGAAAAGTCTGTGAAGGAAAAGGAGGCGCTTGTGGTGGAGAAAATCCAGGCCCCACATGTTTTTCATGGTGATTTGGAAAACATCATCGGGCTGAAGAATAAAATCCTTCAAATGTAATGCCTTTATTTCGTGACTCATGAACGAGCCACAAAAAAAAATTGGCAATATAAAAAAAGAGCTGAAAAAATCCATGGCTGCACTTTCTTGTCACAAGTCGAAGCATTTGAGTGGATAACATCTGTTGAGAGGGGGGCAAGAGTGGAAACAGACGGGATGATGTCACACTTTGGTCTGGACCGTTGATTGTGTTGTTCCTGCCTCACACTCGGGCTCGCTTTAACCACTCGTCGCTATTAACTCTGGACATATGCGCTAACTGGTTGCAACATTAGCTTAAACCATCATCAGCCATGTTTTGTGGTTGGCCAATGAGAGGCGAGAGAGCCGTAGCAGGAGATACTGCAAAAAGCGTTTGGCAAAGTAATCGATTGCAGATGGCATGCGTTGGGTGGCTTGTCATTCCACAGAGGCTCTTTGTGGCCCGCCCGCCATAATCCAACAGAACAAGGCTGTTTTCATGTCCGTGCATGTGGGTTCGTGTTGGCACCTTTAATATCAGAGCACGTAACTCTGTAGGGAACCAATCACAAAGGAGAGTGAAAGAAAAATGTTAACAATGATCACTGCAGCCATTCTCAACACTTCAAGATTGGTAAATGTTTTAAAATATCAACCACATGTATGGAATGACCATTAGAATGGATTTTCGAAAATTAATAAATAAATAAATAAATAAATAAATGGTAAAAAATAATAAATTTGCAAAATTTTGATCTACCATGTTTTGGTCTGATGTTATATAAATACTATAGAAAGTGATTTAAAAAAAAAATAAAACAATTTTTTAACACGAGTAAGTGTGAAGTCTCACACTTTATGACATCCAGTGAGGCAGTGATTGGCAGCCAGGCAGTTTTCTCGCCTCGGGCCAATAGCTGGCTGTCACTGTCGGGTAATTTTGGGTCGATTTCCTTGCCGGCCACCTCCTTTTGTGGTGTGCAAAGCCACCATTATGATGCCTCCTAAAACAAAAATGAAGCCGGTGGCAGCCTTTAAAAATGACTTTTGATGCATGCACAAAGCAGGGAATGCCTTCTTCTGAAATCTCTGTTCAAAAGGAAGGCTAATGCTAGGGGAAACACCGAGTAAGCGGATGCTGAGGAATGTGGCTAGCACTGAGGCTAAGCTATAAAAATCACAGTAGAAATACAACTATATGCTGTATGACTTCCACAGCTGTCTGATCCTGAAAGCTGCATCTGCCAATATGTATTACAGTGTGTGAGTGTGTGTGTGTGTGTGTTTAAACAGGCCTCACATTTGTCATCTCCTGCAAATTCTCAGGGTACAGCGAGCGTGAGAGAAGGGTAGGCTAGCCCTTCCTTCCACACACCTGTTTTGTCACTCAAATGAGATGTTGCCTCTGCTTGGCCTCATTACCCCAGACCAGAGAAAGGGCCCGGTTTCCAAGGGGAGATTTTCAGGAGTACCCGTCTGCATCCACAGGTCCCAGCACCCCCCCTTCAGACTGCACAAAGCCGCCATTGTGCAGCACAATGCTGGCTGCCCCCTCTGAATTTCCCATCTACCCTCTGCTCTGCTCCCCCCATAACTCTCGCCGCTCCTACTTTTGCATAACTCCTCTTGTTCGATGCTTTTCCTCAACCTTTCTGCTCATTCCTCTTTCACGGATGAAGACATTTCCTCCAGCTGCGACTCTTAAAAATGATGTTGAGTGCTCATCTAAGATCTTACATTTATCAGCCTGACATTCTCTTAATACACAAGAGGTTCATTAATGTGGAATGTGAACACTAATTTATGACGGCCTCGTTAAATTAATTCAACATGGTCATGACTTAATTCCAAAACAATATACTTTAAGTTTTCAAAGTACTTGGGAATGAAGAAAATGCAATAAAACTTATTTTTAAAATGGTATCGTGGGCTTCAAAGTCAAATCACTACTAATTAATTTAAATCAAAACAGGATAAAAAAAATAAAACTAAATAAATCTAAAACCAAAATGGAACAAAAAATAAAACACCCAAATCAATGTCAAACAGTTTCCATTCTTTCATGAATTATTAAAACTGAATTTGAATCAGATGCAGCTTTGGGAGGCAATTCATGCTCTTGTGTGTCTCAACAGTACCCGAGCTAAAGATTTCATCCAGAGCTATAAAGAGATCCCAAATTATATAACCAATGATGACACTAAGAACCTCCACCATGCTTAATTTGGACCTGATTTATTATTCCGAGTAATATATCAGTAATTTAGCCAGGAATATTCATAAATCTTTCAATGAGAATTCAAGGCAAGTCACATAATGCATGTGTTCACCTCACCAAGCAACACTGCTGCAAGGTTTTCTTATAAAAAAAAAAAAAGAAAAAAAGGGGGTAGAAAATAGGGACAGAGAAGCCTCAACAATTCCAGCAGATTTGTGGTTGTATTTTTCATGCCAAGCAAGGGGGGGGAACCAAAATGCCTTCAAGGATGTGGGAAATTCTTCTCTTCCAAGCCAGACGGTTTTGTTGTAGGAAAAGAAGAATAAATGAGGAATGAAACAATTCTCAAGTGAGGAGGACAGAAAGGAGAAGGACCGGCTGTTAAGTCCGAAAACGAGGTAAAGTCGCCGTTCCAAATAAGATTTGGATGAGAAAAAATAAATAGAAATATATAAAAATAAAAAAATATATAAGATAATAAATAATAATATAATATAATAAACACAAATCATATATATAATAATAAAATACAAATACGATTTGGATGAGAAAAAATAAATCTTAGCATGAGCTAGACAAAATGGTGGTTGTATTCAACAAATGTAAGGAGATTCAGCACCACTAAAGTCCATTTACACTGTCACGCAGCAAGTGACACCTCTATCCGAGTTCCCTTGAGATGGTTATTAGGGTTGGCCACACGTGACACGCACACACACGGTATCCATGGCGATGCACTCCTCCCCAAAGGAGTCCCGTAGTAGCTAATAGAGCACTAAAGACAACTTGACCGTGACTCAGCGTGTAGAATTTAGCACGACGGGGTATTTATCGAGGGGACGGTGATGACCTCATTCCACTGCCTACCCTCTGTGTGGGCCAGGGGGCTCAAAAGAAAGAAACCCAAAGAAGAATGGGGCCAAAGAAGAATGCTGGCACGGGACTTGTCCCAGACTGAGGCCGCACACAAAAGCGCTGCAGCTGTGGAGTGTCGACGCAACAAACAAAATCCATAAACACCTTTTGAGCATGCATGTGACTAAGACGAGTGATGACATCATCATTTGAATAATCATTACTGGTCAAATGGTGATGGGATAGGGCTGAAAACACATCAGGTTGATGATCCCTTCAGATCGAATTAATAATGTCACATCCTCGCTAACCTTCTGACCTTTCACACACTTTCTCCGCACACTAATCACCTGAAGTATGCAGGAAAAACCAAATGCTGCTTGCAAGTGAGTTAAACTCTTGCACCGCATTTCTGAAATGACTCTTGGTGGAAAAACACTTCACACATTCTGGCACCGAGGTCCAATTCTGAAAGTGACGGAGCAAGAATGTGTCAGAAGCGGTACCTTGAAGCATGCAGCGGTACGCCGACTCTGAGATGGCGTAGATGTGAGGTGGCATCTCGTGCCTCTTCTTGCCCCGGTACATCTCGATGATGTTCTCGGAATATATGGGCAAGTTCTTGTAGGGGTTGATGACCACGCAGAATAGGCCAGAATATGTCTGCAAAACATCAAAATGGAGTGAGAAACATAATATTGAGCAGCACTTTCGTTTGGTTCTGTTGCCATCTGGAAGGAATCATCAAGCTGTTACAATGAAACTGAAAAGCTTTTGGGAAATTGTCCAGGGCTATTTTGAAGGCATCCATTTTTATCTTCCTACTTTTAGACAGCCTGCTTTCCATTCATTGGCAAGAGTAGAGTGCAGCCAACCGTTCATTGCCCAACCAACCCGTCACGCCGCTTCACATGTTGACATGTGTATATCATAATTAGAGTCGACTGTGACAGAACTTCAGCAAGCAACCAGGAACCAGACAGCATACTGAAATCGTTATATAATAGCTCAGTGTGGCGCCCCTGGACCAAAAACAAGAGGATGTTCTGTACAAATGATGAAGAACACTAGAAAGGAGTTGATGAAGCATAAAAGGTTGGGAGAAACCAAGGAATGGCTTTTCCAAACGTCCAGTTCAGTAGATGTGAAGCTCTTTGTGACTTTTCTGTCACAGTATCAAGATTCTAATGGCGCCTTCATTGTCACTAGTGGCAGCAGACCACACAAATAACTCAACATCATGCCCAGCCCCATCTAGGAAAGGCTAGGTGATATTTCCACTGTGAAATCAGATCCCGTGGCCTGGTAACAGCTGAGCAACACACAGGCAACAGCGGACACGACAGCCGACCCTGTCTGCCATCTCTGGACAGGACATGGGTACGCCGTCTCCCCGCCGCTAGCGGGCCAAAGTTTGCTAGCTAAAGTGGCCGGCAAAAGAAAGACACATCAGACGGATGGACACCATGGAAGAATGCTGATGCTTTCTGACAGCTGAGGCTTATCGTTTGATACAAAGGCTTGCTTGTTTCCAAATCCAAGCTACTGTGGTCAAGCCCCAATTCGGAGTTCTGATTAGCCTGTGACGCACCACCTCGTCAAAATAAATCCTTCCAATCGGATGCTACGACGGTGAGCGACAGTTAAATGATGCTGTGCGTCAAGCGCCCACACTATGACCCAAATATGGAAGTCATCACCTAACTTTTAAGTCCTCCGCATGAGGAAGGCTTAGGGGGGCTTTACCGCATGGATATAGTTCAACTCCGAGGAGGTAAGTTAAACAAGTGAGCTAGGAAATTTTCTTCCTGTCAAGAAAAAAAAACAGTGAGGACACATGGTTGCAATTTGTTTTAGCCAAAATCCAAATTAACAAGATCCGAAGCTGAACATGAGCCATGACAAAACATGGACTGAGCCAACTTGGTAAAAGAAAAAAAATAGGAACTGGTATTCAAAGAAGATCTGAGAACCCGGCTGGTTGTCTTATGAAACTTTTTACGTCTAAGATTTTTCAACACGCCTCAGAGTCCACGAATACTATTCCCTCAGGTGACAAGCAACCTACATTCTATTTCTGAAAAGCAGAAAATGGGTCACAATCAGAGATACCAACCTTATTTTACGGTATCGGTACTCATAGAGAATGCCGATACCAGCCACCGATACTTAAGGTGAACAAAATTTGACATTAAATAAATCCGTAAATAAAATGTTATATATCAAAATTCTAGCGTTATCGGTACTTGGAGTACTCAAAGAGTGAACACTATATTGACATGTGTGGTCAGGAAGTTCAATGTCCCATCCTGCCCCAAACACAGAATGATAAATATTAGACGAAGCGACTGCATAGTAAACGGCTAAAGGTCAACTGTGGTGTGCAAAAAACACTGAATACGAGGTGACTTTCAAGGTTAATCATCACCCTGTGAAAAAATATACAGCAAAGCAAAACCTCCGAAGTTACTCACATAAATGAGTCCAGAGTAGTAGCGGTCCTTCAGGTTGTGCAGCACAGAAGCTTCATTCAGGCAGGTGAGCTCAGCCATGTCCTCCACCTTGCTGAATTTAGGAGGGTTCATCTTCTGGATGTCATCCTTGTTAATCACCACCTTTTTGCCATTCTCGGCCAGCTCCACCACAACCTCCTCACCGCGTTCCTCGCGGATACTGGCCCCCTCAAAACCATGGCGCTCTGAGGGAACCCAAACCAGCTTCTTGGCTGTCCAGTCGGCCTGTGTGGCCGGGTTGTAAACCACGGCGCGATCCACAAACAGGTACCGCTCAGGGTCTTCTTGTCCACTTCGATGCGACATAGTGCGTTGGCTTGACGAGAGCAATGTGGGCACCTAGATGAGACAACAGAACGAATGAACCACAAGTCAGTGTGACTAATAATGTAACCAATATATATGACATTGCTGCCAGTGCATTGGCATCCTATTTATCTATGATCCATGACTCATCCAGTTCAGGGTCATAGGGAGCTTAGAGGTGGGGTACACTCTGGGCTGGTGACCTGTCAATCACTTTGGAATCCCAAACACACCCAGGGATGGGTAGAGCCCACACAAGAGGGCCTTGATTGATAAAATGAATCCTGTATATGCTGGAAATTGATCGATAAGCCAGTTAAAGTTGTCCACAAGGGAGTTCAGTGGAGAGTGTGCAGGAGCCGCAGTGTGCGGTTATCATTTTTATTGCGCATTGTGCGTAACTGCGTCGCTCTGCGCACAGTAACGGGACACTGGGACGTTATTAACGGCATAAATAAACCTCCACTGATCAAACCTTAGTCATTTACAATACACAGAAATTAATTGAAAGACACACTAATCATTTATACGTGAAAGGTTTATGAGAGTAGATGACTGCAATGCGTAAACAAGCGACAGAAAACTTGTAAACACAAACAAATGCGTGGCAATAACATTACAAAGGAAATTAGAAGTTAAATAAAGGGATAATTAATGCGGTTGCGAAAAGGGAGCAGTTAATTGGGTGATAAAGGTGCTCCCTGGTTGTTTTGTTTCATCCAAAGTACACTCCTGCAGCTAGCTTAAAGTGCTAATTATAGCGCAGGCTGTGCAGTCTTATTCGAGTTCATCTGATTAAACAAGAGGTAGGAAAACAAGTAAGCATTCAAATCTGCTTTCTAAACTCACGTCACACGAATAATTTGAATAGTCCAACTAAGTTTGAGGAAAACTCCCTCCATCCCGAAAACAGCAGCTCCCAAAACATGGCTATCCGTCCATCACCATCCATATCCAGCTGGTGATTCCCAAAACTCACCTGGTGTCGTTCCGAGAAGCTCGAGTCCGGTTCCCCACGCAGTCCACTGTGCCACTGATGCGCAGCCTCTGTGTAACGTTCTGCTCCACGCACACAAAGGAGATGCAGGCATGTGTTGGGGCTCCGGTATGCACCACAGAGGCAGGACTGCTGCCTCGACACTGGGGCCCCTCCTCGACCCCACACTTGACCGCCCTAGCCCCCGCCTACGACCGACACCCAACTTCCGACGTACCCCATCAACTGAGGAGGGTGTCACGTGGTCTGTTAAGTATAACTAGTGGTTGATTTGACTGCTTTTCTTACAACTTTTTACTTTCACGCCCCACATTTATTTAAAAGCATATCTATTTTCTTCTTTGTCAAATAACCTTGTTACAGTGGAAGACGCAACAGATCCAAACCAATTAAAAAAAAAACTCCAAAAACCAACAGCAGTTGAGATCTTGATTTATTGTTCTAATTAATTTTTGGAAATTGTTTATTATTGACCAAATATCGACATTAACGACATTTCTGCCAGTTTAGTTTTTTTAGGGTACATTTCAGCCAACTTAACAGTGCATTCTGCCATCTAGTGGAGAAACATTTATTTGCTCCGCCTGTCACTAGCACTGATGACAGATGAGCAAAGATACATTATGTTATTACATTTCACCAAAGTGACCCCAGTTTGCTTTCGGGTATGAAGAGAAAGACACATTTTTTTAACCAACATTTCAACTGGAAAGATTTTACTATAAATGGAAAAAATGCAATGACAAAACTGAAGCTAAAGACAGGAAAACCCGGTATCATCATAATCCAGTTTTGACATGATAAACAAGATATTTTATGTACAGTCTATAGTTAAGTTACAGGCCTCAGCGTCCGCCTCTCCAGGCAGCTCCGCCCCTCTTCTTCCCACCTCCTCGTCCCACTCCCGAGCCTCCTTTTACCTTTTTCCTCACCCCGCTTGCTTGTTCTGTGTCATCCTCGTCTCCGTCTCGGTCTTTGGGTCTTTTCCGTTTCTCACCATGTTCCCTCATTTCCTGAAAAAATAAAACCATATTAATCTGAAGAAATCCAATCATATCGGTCTTAAAAACAGAGCCTTTATTATTTGCTAAGTGGTGAAAAATGAAATGCATGCTCGATCCACGCCTTTTAGCATTATGCAACATCGCTGACTCACCAGCCTGGCAAATCGCTGGGCCTCGCTGACCCTCTCCACCAACATCATCACCTCCTCCTCGTGTGTGGGGAAGGCAGGAAGTTTCTTCCCAATCAGGTTTTCAATTCTCTGGAAAAGCTCCACATCATATCTAAAAAATAATAAAACAATTTATAAAAAGCAAATAAAATCTGATGATGAGACAAGCAGGTAGTGCTTACTGGGTGACAAATGTGATGGACTTCCCCGATCGTCCTGCTCTGGCTGTCCTCCCGACCCTGTGGATGTAGTCCTGCGTGGGGGTCCAAAGATGCAAGAATCAGCTAAAATCATGAAATCTTGGGACTAAAGTGGAGCAGACTGACAGCACCACATTACCTTGGAGTGTGTGGGGATGTCGTAGTTGATGACACAATCAACGTGTGGAATGTCGAGCCCTCGGGACGCCACATCAGTCGCCAGCAGCACTGACCGCGACTTCGCTTTGAATTTATTTAGCGATCCAAGACGTTTATTCTAACAATGGGGGAAAGAGTGACATATTGAAAATACTGCACAGAAACTAAGCAAATTACACTTTTTTTTTTAATTACTGTAATTAAAAATACACAGTCTAAATTTTTGAAAAGCTAACTTATTCAGTGCGTGATGGTATGCCAGTCTACCTGACTCATCTGACCATGAAGAGGGATGGCAGTGATGCCAAGGTTCCTCAACAAAAGCGCCACCCGCTGGGCATTGTTGCAAGTGCCGCAGAAAATAATGAAGGAGTTGCCTGCCAGCTCGTTCAGGATCGACACCAGGTAACAGTCCTGCCAAACACACAAAGCACAAGTCATCTTTATATTCCACCATTTAGATGCTTGGAGTGACAGAAAAACAGGTCGTGTACACAAACCAAGTGTGCCTTGCAGGGCGGTCACTAAATCGAGTATTTTTATTGTATCGATTAGTCCATCGATTAATCTTGTAAAATTTTATTTGCAATAAAATATAATAGTCATTTTGACACCTCTACTACCTTGTACTTGGATGGTATGAAGACGTAATACTGCTGCAGCTTTTCTACTGTCGAGTATTTGGTAGAAACGGCACACTTGACTGGATCTTTCAGTGCGGCTCTCTGTAGTTTCTGGACCTGTAGACAATCAAAAGGATGGTTGATGTGGGCTACTGCGTATCACTCGCCAACGTGGACCGTAAATGAATAGTTACCTTTTTGGTCATGGTTGCAGAGAAAAGAAAGGTGCGCCTCTCCCTTGGAATCACTTTCAAGATTTTATCCACCTGGTTAAAATGAGCAAAATTATGTCATCATGGGCCTCTTGATGAAATACTTCAACAGAAACATGAATAGTAGCTGTATTTGCATTACTGTTGAACAACAACAAAATCTGCTTTCGGGAGAAGTTTAACGACCCACCTCAGTCTCAAAGTCCATGTTGAGGATTCGGTCTGCTTCATCCATGACGAGGAACTTGAGCGCTCTCAAGTTGAAGCCCTTTGTGTTCTCCAAGTGATCCATCAGTCGACCGGGTGTGGCTGCAAAATTATGTTTGTATTAGACATTATAACAATTAATAAATACATTTATTGATTCTCAATAAAGTACAGTTTGACAGCTCTATTCCAAAACAAACTCTGGGCACATAAAGCCTTTTTTAAAAATAATTTGACTTGACTTACCAATGACAATGTGTGGTTTCTTGGCCAACACCAAAGACTGAGACATCATGTCAATTCCTCCAACTACGACAGCTGCAACAAAAACATCGGTTTAAGACATAATCATTGTCTATGATTTTGTGCACAATTGTGGCCTTTGCAGAGACGCCTACCACACTTGACGCCAATGCTAGAACCCAGGGCCTCAAACTGCTCCGAGATCTGAAAAGCCAATTCTCTGGTGGGAGTGAGGACAAGGGTATGAAGCCGCTGGGGCGAGGCCAGCAGTGACTGGAGGATGGGCAGAGCAAAGGCACCCGTCTTTCCTGAACCGGTTTCAGCCAAGCCAATGACATCTTTGCCTTAATATCAAAGAGAAGATAGATTAAAAAATAACCAGTATACACAACAATATTGAATAACGTAATTTGGTAGTTAGGAAAAAGACAAAAAAATATTTGTGATGTTTCTTTCACCTTGAAGGGCCAGTGGTACAGCTTCAATCTGAATTTTTGTTGGAGTCTTCCATCCCAGCAGATCACAAGCCTCGCACAGTACGTCGGTGACACCCTATCAAAAGAATGTTAATTAAATGTGTAAAATGTTGGATTTACATTAGGTAATAATTGGTTAACTTTATCAGACATCAAGTTTGGACGAGCACTCCCAAAGAACGTTCACTTAAAGCTATCCTGAACACGACTGTTTACTGTCATCCGGGACACAAATTGTTCGGTCTCTTAATTCGCTTCAGGTAAACCTACCAAGTCTCGGAAGGACTTTACCGCCTCAAGATTTTCTCCACTGTTGTCATTAGTGTCGTTATCATCGTCACCACTCGACTCTTCGTGTTTTTCTTCGTCTGTGTTTAGCTTGGAGGTTCCCTCGCTGTCGTCCGCCATGCTTTTCGCCCCTACAATCAACGTGCCTTTGTGCGCCTCAGTGCGCAGATGCGGAAATACGTTCAAGATGGAAACAGCAAAGATTCATGGGAATTGGTGTTTTTACGCAAATGCTTTGCAAACTTGTATTTGATTACGTTTCACTTTTAAAACAATTACTGATATAAAAATATTTTAAATCTATCATTTGTATTTTCAAATTAAGAAAATGACAAATCACTTTTTACCTTTGCAGTCTGCTACAGTCTGAAATCTGGAAGAGGCAGCTTAAAATGAACTGTAATGCCATTTATAAAGTGCTTTTACTTACATCACACAGCTATCAAACAGAGAAATGAGTTGAAGTGTTTATTTAGATGCAGATCAAACAGTTTGAGATATCTTTGCCAGTGCAATAAAAAATATAGATCCTAGCTAAGTTAAAACAACAGTAACTGTCATTCCCGAGAGCAGAGTACCGAGGAAATCAAATTTTGGGGTGTTGCAACCACTCAATTAGACCTAATTGTTTCAGATTACTCACACAACTACATATTTTATGTTTGGCTGATTTGACCAAATTAGCATTGCAGATTGAATGAAATGAACATTTAAGACCACGCCGTCATAGAACATAGCAGTCTTGGGTTCTTAACAGAAACAACAGAACCAGGATAGCCTTGAAGAACACGACCTCTATTATGATGCACTTACAGACAAAAACATGGTTTCAGTATGACCTTGGTGCATATCACAGGAGACCCTCCATCTCCCTCATGAAGGCTTCATACACCTGGTCCTTGGTCTTCATGCTGGGCTGAGCTACAGCCCCAATTTGAGCTGAGTGAGACATGTTCACAGAAGCAGCGGAAGAGTGATGTTTGTGACCATGGCCACTTGCCATACCGTCATCTCCCCTTCTCCCCCCGAAAGCACCTCTGTCCAACGGACCAACCACTGGCCCCGGCGCCGCACCACTCTTGTCCCTTCGCACTCGCAGTGCAGTGGGCACAAACCGTGTGACTTCCGCTTTGGGATTGATGATTTGTGGTTTGGCAGAGATAGTGGCCCCAGAGCCAGCACCGCCTGCCAGGCCGCCTGCCCCGGCGACAGAGGTGAGGTTGGCCCGTTTTTCAATGGTGGCTGCGTGGAGGTGGCTGACAGCAGAGGCTGCAGCGGTTCCTGGGGGAGGGGGCATTTGCATGACACTGGAGCGCATGGACATTGACGGCGGAGGCATGTTGCCTTGCGGGCCATCCTGGCCGGATCCTGGGCCTTTTTGCCGCTGGACGAGGCTGGGAGGAGCACTAAGCACGTTGCCGCTGAGAGGTGGTGGAAAGAGTGAAAGAGGTGGTGCCATGGGACGGGGAGGCCCTCCTGTTCTTGGGGGAGGAGGTGGGATACCTGGAAGGAGAAGCAAAATATGGACATTGATGAACTCTTGAGCATACATGACTGACCCACCAATTTGCCTGGCTATACTCTATCTGGACCCATAAGCTTACCGGGAGGAGCTGGAGGCGGTAGCCGTGGAGGGGGTCCACGTGGTGGTGGGCCTGGAGGAAGACCAGGAGGGGGACCAGGTGGAGGACCAGGCGGGCGACCTGGTGGAGGCCCAGGGGGTAGAAGACGAGGTATTGGACCCCTCATGCCAGGAATACCCAATGGCCTTAAGAACGGAGGAGCACCTGAACACAAGATGCATATGATACAAATCACGATAGCTAATGAGCGATGACAAGATTTCAATTAAAAAGCTACATAGATATGACCTAACCTGGTGGAGGTCCAGGTGGTGGACCAGAGGGTGGACCGGGAGGCCTTATAGGTGGAGCTGGCGGAGGACCCATAGGTGGAGGCCCGGTCATCGGAGGACCCTGTAAGGGTGGGGGCTGCCCCAGTGGCCCACTTGAAGGAGGAGGACGCTGACCGGCAGCCAGTTGGGACGTGTCCCCTGGTGGTCCCTTGTCCTCACCGTCAGAACTATCTGATTCATCTGAGAACTCTTCCTCAATTTCTTCATCCTCTTCAGGAATTGACTGACCTGAGCAGAAATAAACACCATGTCACAAGGTTATTACATTTGAGAAGAGAACATCCACCCTCACAAGTTCAATACACAAACCTGCCATCTTTAACATCATCGCCTGAAGAGGCGTAATGGCCTTTGTCTTCTTCCCAGACTTTTTCTTTTTCGTTCCGTCACCGGACGTGTCTGAAGGCATGTCTGCAAAACGTACACTGCGACCTAATTTACAGTAGAAAAATCAACATATTAGTATCGGGACACAAACTTACAAGCAACAATTGTGAAATACCTCCAAAGAATTGAAACATTATCCTACGACACTTGTTTAATTTCTTTTTGATAACTCGAGCGGAACTGACAATGGTGTAGACGAGAGTTGAGTTATATCACCTTTCTCCTCAGCTCTCTTGTCATGTCTGTCTCCCTTTCTGGAGTCATCATCTTCATCCCGCTCGTCATCGCTGTCTTCCTCAGAGTCGCTGTCATTGTCGTCCAAATCGTCCCTGTCGCTCCCACTGCCGCTATCCTGATCTCTTCCCATATCTGTTAAGCCCTTTTCCAGGCCAGGAATTGAGGGCTCTAGATTGAGGGGAAAAGGTAGAGCAATATAATTAGTAAAATAAAGCAAACATCCGTAAGTTCTAATTGAAGACTTACCCAATTCAGTGCCATAAGGCCGCCGTGAAGGAATACCATACAATGCCAAGATATGTGGTGGTGGGGGCCCAGGTGGCGGCCCAGGGGGTTTCTTCCCAGGGGGTAAGCGTGGCACAGGTGGCAACGTAGGCAATATTGGGACAGATAGAGGTGCCTTCCTGTGGGCCACACAAAAATGAATGGCAGCAATTACTAATTTTGAGCTAATCCAAATCACAAATGAAACATAAAAACCTACCCAAACAACGAGCCCTTCTTCAGTATTGAAGGAGGCTGAGCCCCTGGTAGAGGGATGTCTTGGATGTGGATATTGGATGGTGCATGGGGCATATCTGGTAAAGGAATACTGTCAACCTCCACAGATTCTGCATTCTGGAAAAAAAAAAAAAAAAAGAGCCTTCAATTGATATACATGTTTAAATAGGTTTTTGACCTCGTGGGGGTAAAGCATCGTCTCATTCACAGGTAATAAAAAAAATACAAACCTTGACTGAATCAAAATAGAGTGACAGCTGGCCCCGTTTACTCTCATATTCTAACTCCAGTTTGCGCAGATCCTTGTAGGTTTCAGGATTCTCCCGCTCATACAGACGAACAATACGTTCAAATGTCTCCCGTAGCTTCTTCCGCTTGTCCCTCAGCACTTTCTCATTCAGCATGGGTTGCTGGACTGGATTGAACTCTATAGGGAGAGATTAAATAATATCGTCAGATTTGATTGACTATTGTAGTCAGAGCATTGTGAATGTCATTCTCTTACCCATCTCATCCAATTTCTCCATGTCTCTGATTATCTGTCTTGGGTCCTTCATCTTAAGCACTGCAGCTCTCACCATCATTCTCTGCTTTTTGTTCTATAGATAAAATTAATAATAGTAGACAAATGTAACTGGCAACAGAATTGTCTTGCAAATCTTTTGAAAATACAACAAATAATATTACCTTTTTTAACTCCCTTTTCCTGGCTTCTTTTCCTGTTGGGGGGTTTAAATGTGTGAATTATTATGCTAATATGGTTACAACTGATAATTTATATGCATCAACATATTCTGCTGGCAGCTACTTACTGGCCTGATCCGTGGGGTTCATGAATTTCCCACTCTTGGTGGACGAAGTTGAACGTCGTCCCATTGTGATGCTGTGCTCCTTTTGCCTGAGGAGACAAATCCGTCCGGGATGACATAAAATAACTTACTTTTGAAAGCTATACACACAGACAACATTTGATCTTTCCACACATATTACACAGCAGTACATCACAAATTCCACGGAAACAAATGAATGGATTAATGTGTAGCGTAGCCTATAAACAAACTTCGCAATTGAGGAAGGGATGAACATTTTAATACTATTCATATAGTATAATGTGCTAAAATAATCCTAAAAAGAGCATATACAGATTGTTAAAAACAAGCAAGTTCACAAAAACGATGCTAGCAATGAGCTAATATTAGCCTGCACTTGTAGCTAGGGCCGCGTTGGGTTCAACAACAGATAATGCATTACCTTCTAAAGAAGAAAACCAGGAGTAATACCCCCGAATACGACTGCAGGTCTCAAGGTTCAAATGGGGTAATTTACTCTTATGCCATGCAACTGAAACTAAAAGCCCCCATGACTGAATGGAATTCAACGACTTTTAGCTAGCCGCTCGCCATGTTAGCAACTAGCACTGGCAGCCGCGAGCAAGACCGGAAGTAGATCATCTGACGTCATAAAAATAAGAGCCATACGATAAATTACATTGTTGTTATTCTATGTTACTGCTTCTCCATTTTTTTCATGCTGTAAATTAACTTCTGTGTTTTTATGATTTTGTTGTTTGATTCCGATAGATTACATTTTTTCCCCTTAAACTAGAATTTAAGAACAGTAGCAGTAGTAGTAGTCAAGATCTCTTTATGTTGCCACTCAAACAAACAAATTATCTACTTGATATTTTTTTCTGTATTGGTTAATTTTCATTTCGGCCGACAGTCTTATAGTTAATAAAGTCTGAATGTATTTGTTGCTCAAGCGATGATACAGATTAGTGCATGTGAAGAAAATACACAGCAGAGGGCGACATTTCATCGTTCCCAAAACATTGTTTGACAAACTATTTTCCTTTTTTATTGTCATGAACCATTTTGCACTGCACAAAACCTGATGACTTATATAACCAATCACACAAACAAAAAACAAGAATACAAAATGATAAACTAGGATAGGAAAATGGGCAAAGATATTCCTGCGTCACCAGCACCATATAATTAATTACAACATATTAAATATGAAAGTATATTTGTTGGATTGATTACGCTACAGAGTTTTCTGATTGCAGAATATCAAGAAACAAGATTACAATAAGTCTTTTCAGTCTAGCAATTGGGAGATTCCTGTTGTCGCAGAGATATTTAGAATAATATAGAACAGAATAGAATAGAATATTCTTTATTATCTTGATAATATCATATCTTGATATGATAATTATCTTTTTATTATCATTGTCACACATGTACATCGTATTTAGGTGTGGTAAACTAACCCATCTTATGTCAAATTCAACATCACATAGTTGACATCCTGTGTTTATAATTTAATCCATTAGCAAATGTTTGGAAAGTTATATACGATAAACAACAGACTAGATGCAACAGCATGATGGTCTTGTTGTGAAGCCTTCATGTGTGGAGTTTGCATGTTTACCTGCAGGTACTCTGGGTTACTCCCACATTTAAAAAACATGCGTGTTAGGTTCATCAAAAACTCTCAACTGCCCATTGGTTGTTTGTCATGAGCCCTCTGATTGGTTGATGACCAGTCCAGGGTGTTAACCTTAGACTATATTGATGCGTGTATGTATTTTAAATATACTTTTTTAGAAGGGGGATAATATCTAATAATGTTATGTTACATTGGCAAACACATAAGACGAGTCTGCGTTCAACTCTTTCTGTAACCTTCATTTCTCACACATGAGGAATAATGACACAACACACATTTTGATTTTCATTATTTTTACTTATTCATCACACTACAGGCTGAAAGAGGTGATAGAATCATAGTACAGAATTGGGAGAGAAAAAAATCTCATGGCAGTGCTATCCCCCCCAGCACTGCTCCACAATTTGATTAAAACATTTTTGGAACTTTTTTTTCTCATGTTACTTAGGTAGAAAATGGGGGATAACATGGGTGATAATAAAATGCAATGTGAAGACATCTAATAAGGGATTGGTCCGTAGTAAGCGTTGTAGGCAGCGACGACTCCATCGGTATCCATCATTTGGTCGCAAGACACGTTGCTCTCGCAGACTTCTCTCAGGCTGATTGAAGATATAGAAGGTATACGCTATTCCAACATAGTCATTCCCCAAAACTGCTTCGCTAAACTATGGTGGTAATTAAACTGTATATGACTTTTCTAAACCACTAATGCAAGTTGTGAGTATGATACTGTACCTCTCAACCTGGGTCAGGGACAGCTCCACAGTTGGTCTTCTGGGTGGCACCACAGCAGCGGCCTGTGACCTGTCCATGAAAACTGCGGCACACCAAGCACATTTAAGCCAAAACCTTTCGTATCGACAATAATGAAAAGAGCTACTGAGCAAACAAACCAAATCATCATAACACACTTCATCAATTACAGTGGAAAATAGTTTTCATTTGATGTGAAGACAATGGTTGATTCGTAGACACAAATAATGTCATCAAACAGCTATTACACTAAAATGTGAACTTATGACCTTACCATGATGGCGATAATTGTCACCGTTGTAGCCATTACGGTCGCCGTTATCGTAGCGTCCGTTGTCACGTCCGTTGTCGTAGCGTCCGTTGTCGCGTCCGTTGTCGCGTCCGTTGTCGCGTCCGTTGTCGCGTCCGTTGTCGCCTCCGTTGTTGTAGCGACCGTTGTCGTAGCGTCCGTTGTCGCGTCCGTTGTCGCGTCCGTTGTCGTGTCCGTTGTCGTAGCGGACGTTGTAATTACGGCGGTGGTCACCGTCGCGACGGTCGTCGTCGCGGTCATCACCATTGGAATCCATGGAGTCTGTGTAAAATACAAGACAAAATAATCCAGTCAACCAAGATTAAAAAGCAATTAGGTAGTAAGAAATAAATAAGAAAACGGATGAAAGGTTAATCAAGGACAAGGTTTTGTCAAAGTTATATGCTTGGCCTTAAGTTTCTTTGTCAATGCTGATCTTCTGAAAAAAATGTCACAATACCTGTTAGATAATCAAACACCAAGCCTGTATTTGTATTTCTTACCTGATGACAGACAGGCAAGAGCCAAGGAGGCAAAAACCAGGATGGCCAAAGTCTTCATCTTGAGTGTCAGGCAATGATAAGGCTTGAAGATGGGAATGGCTCTGTTCTTCTATCTGCAAATGTATAGACCAACAACTCGAATTTATAGACGTGGCGCTCTCGATATGATTGGTTAGGGAATCATGTATCACACACACACGCACAAACTCCAAATAGAAAAAAAAAACATTAACTCTCACATAACTCTCCTACTTTCAAAAGTTGCTCTAAATCAGTGTTTCTCAATTTTCTGTTATGCCCCTGCAGGATGAAGAAAATATTTCACCCCCCTCCCATATCACCTCAGTAACTATAAATAGTATAATTTGTCTATTAAATTGGAATAAGTACAACTCTGAATCACATTTGATCCTAATTAACATGTTCCCTGGGGTCACATGCGACCCCCCGGGTATAACATGGAGTACCCCCAGAGGGCCCCGCCCTACTATTTGAGAAGCCCTCCTCTAAATTAAGGCAAACGTGAAATCTAACTGGATTCATTTGGATATTAGGTTTTTCCAAAACACTTTTTCTTCTTCTGAGTTTTTGTATTGCATATTTCTTGGTCCCTAAATACTTGATGGGAGTTTTTGTTGTTGAAAAGCTGTGTTTCTGTAAAATCGTAATATGAGATTCCTGCAGAATTCTAATCTGCAGGATTGTGTCTAATTTCAGTGAAGACTTTGATGACGTGTCAGTGCGGTGATGCCTTAAGAGCATCTTTGGCCATATCGGATAGACTTGCTGCACTGTACTTAGAGGTCACATCAAAGTGCCCTTGGCACAAACAAAACCCAAGTTGTTGCATAATTCTTTCAATTTCAGTCTATGTAACTTATTATTAACTTGCATCATTTGGCTGTAAACTCAGCAATGTGATTCTGAAGTCCAAGTCACTACCCTTGCTAGTTACGTAATCCTGGATGTAAAAACTCAAATTGCTTATTCTCTTTTGCTATTCTTGACAATCCTGCTTCTATTTGGATTAGATTCTGTATTGGTCTTGCTGAAATAACACAGGATGTAATTTTCACCGTCTGGGTCAATGTTGTTCCTTGGCTATATTTTGGTGAATGACTTCAACTTTCTTTCAGTTCCATTTCGGGACATCTTGATTGGATCATTTGTGGGCATGCGGGAGTCCAGAATACAAATTCATTAAAAGCTTTTTAGGCTTTGTGGTTGTATGTTACAGCAATAATCTGTAGCAGTACTTTTATACTCCAATGAAAAGGCCAAAAGAAGATGAAGACGTGCATAAAATAAAATATTTTTATTTTCTCACTGACAGCAGAGCTGCGGGTGGATCATGAATAGTAATGACGTGCGGTTAAAGGAGTAAATAGTTAATATATATATATATATATATACTAGGAGCAAAACATGAACGCAGACATCTTAAGACGGGAAGATGTGATTGTTGGATAAAGCCGTTCTTGCTCCACTTATACAAACAATGAAGCGTGAATAATGATGCGTTGTCATGTACGGGGGAATTCATCATAAAAATAATGACCACATCCAGAAGAGGCCACCATTATAATTTAAATCATATATAATAAGTCCCTGTTGAAATGTGTCTGTTGGAAACAGCTATCCGAATGTCGTAGAGATTTTTGCATTTGTTGGTTGACTGTTGTTTGTGCACGGGGGGGAGTGTGTTTAATATCGACGAGCTGAAGATGGTCTCCTCTGCTGTGAAACGCGTCTCCCAGTACTCGGCTCTGGAACGCGGGTCCCAAAGTATCTCCGATAGGCCACCTGGTAACCATGGTGATAGGCAAAGTAGCGGCAGGGAGAGTAATCCTCGCAGGTCTCCGCACGTCTCTCTGCAGGACTCTTTACCCTCCGACTGAGGAGAGAGGCGTTGCGGGTTATTTTTATTTTTCTTTCCTTCCTGCTTTAATGACTGCCACTGATCTCAATGTGCTCGTTACCTCATAAAGTAACTGTTGTAGCCGTTTCCTCTGGGTAAGTTGTATACGGTGTGTCTCTGTGGCGTGATGAAGGAATTGGCTCGTCTCGGAGCCACAAACACATCTGAAACCACAAGGTTTGTCATTTAAGGTAAAAATAACATTTCACACAAGTCGGACGAGCTTTCGCAGGAACATTTTTAATTCGTTTCCAGCACGAGTGAAATGCAACTGATTTTTAAGCCTCTGAGCATTGATTTACCTTCACTGGATTCTGTGCTTTCATTGGAGTCTATTAGAAAAGACATGGGACAATATTAATCATAAATTCTTAGCTGGATATACGGTGAAGAGGTGGCGTGAGTATCGTACCTGAATTTGACCCGGTAGTTCTCCTTCCGTCAAGAGAGAGACACAGTGAGAGCAGAGCACAGAGTGCAAGAAGTTGAAGAAGGCTCTTCATCTTTGGGACTCTTGTCTTGGCTTGGAACATAGGAAAATGTTATTTACAGGGTTAGAATCTTTGCCACTGGTAAGATTCTTTTTTTTTTTTTTAACCAGTAATCGATTTGATCGGACTTCAGAGCGTCCCTCAAAAACTTCTGCCAGTGTATCTGCATTCTATAGCACGCATCATATATAAACTTCTTTTCTCACGCAGTTGAAATGTCTAAATGGCATAAATATAACCTAAGTTGTATTTATAAAAACCAGGCTGAAAACCCTCAAAGCTAGAGCCAATCCACAAGAAGGGTCTTGCAGTTCAAAATTCTATTTGTGAGGAAGAACCATAAAACAGCACTTGGTGTTTATCGCCGCCACTACCAACTGGAGGAGAAATAGATTATGGTAATAAAAAATAAAAAAGTTTGCACACACACACACACACAGTCATCGTGTACAGTCGATTTGTCCGTCGAGGAGCTTCTGTGAAATCTGCAGTTCCTGTACAAAGAAAATTATTTGTGTGTTTCTTCTTTTTTTCCTGTATTCTCGTGCAGGAGCTTTTCCTCCCTCCTTCTCTGGGATTTGGATAAGCTTCAGCTTCAGCAGCCTCCCCTTTTTCACTGTCAATAGATGCTTTCATGATAGTGAGCACACCCACCCACCCACGGGATGGTTACACACACTCAGAATGTTTATAACACCAACCCCTCAAGCATATCTTGGCCCCACTTAAAAAGCCACAGCAGTGGGCACAGAAACAGCAAAGTCTGCAGGCCAAGGTTGAAAAAGACGCCACATGTTTGCGCATGTGTGTGCGTGTGCGTGTTTGGAATTGCTGACAACAGTGTTTGCGTAATTTAACAGTCATTTAATTCTTCGCAGGTGACTTTCGTGGGCCATAAAAGTCTGCTTGTAGTTAGAATGTGTCCACCTCAATGGAAGATTGCAAGACATTACATAATACATTTTGCAATATTACAAAATGCGGAGCAGAAATGGATTTTCTTGATATAAAAAGTCAACAAAAACAAATAAATACCAGAACAGCAACAAAAATATTAGTCACAAACAAGACCGGCAATTAATTCAAATATATTCTGTAATGTACTCACCTTGGATTAAGTATGAAGTGAGGCGATATCAGTCTATTTTTCCTGAGAAATAATTCCTAATTCCTCAGAGCAAGTCTTATATACTTACCTCTCCTCCCTCCACCCTTTCACTTCACCCACCGACTCCCTCCCCAATTGCCCTCTCTCCTCCCTCCTCATATGTATCAACCCTCTTTTTTTTTTTTTTTTTCCATCATTTATTCAGACCAGAGTATTAGCTCACTCGCTCCCCAACTCCCATAATTCACCAGTACAGTTGGGAAGAAAAACACTCAGAGGGGGAGATAAAAAATAGAAGCGGGTTAGAATGAAGGCCGGCCTGGCAAGAAGGACATTAAACCTGGCTCATCGCAGGTATATGATAATATTCACTGACGTTTGCCAGCACGACAGCAAATTATATGAAACGCACTCGTCACCACTCACTCCACTTTTAGGCCCCGTAATTCACATGTGGGAAGGCATGGGCAGCAATTTTTGATGATGGAGTGATTCAGAAAGCAAGCCACCAAAGATCTACTTGGAGGTGGGGGGGATTTTGGAAAAGTTCCTTTACATTCATGAAGGAACGATGTGTTCTCATACTGGCACTGATGTCTGTGATTGTCAATAAACCACAAACGTCACTTTATTTTGGAAAAGAAAAAAAAAAAGATCCCACTGATTTATTGCTTATTGGTGAACATGTCGGAGGTGTAAAAACGTTTCTGCGGTGGCTTCACAGCCAAGTGCACCAACATCGCAACGGTCCAATTACGCTGAGGTCGATGCAGGAGTTAAGATTATGGTGTATATCTGAGAGTTATGTAACGCCAAATCACATTTGGCTCAAGGAGAATAGCTGAGCCAGAGCCGAGCGCTGCCAACAGTAAACAAACGAGAATAGGAGGCCCACTCCATGCCAAGGAGACGCAAATGGCCAGAACATTAGGATGGAGATAAAGGCTGCAGAATTTATGAGGAGGGGCTCCGATCGAGATTATTTTGTATCGCTCGAGTTGTGTTTTGACTCATATGTTGAGTCTGGAATCACTGAGTTGATCATTGCCCAGTAAAAATATCTAATGTCCAAATTCAACTCTTCTGAGGGGAAAAGGGCAAGTACTGAGAATCGATCCAATGATACCACATCAGGTTTTCATAATAATAAATAAAAATGAATACATAAAATAAATTTGCCAATTATGTTGCCCTCTGTGACGTTTAAAAAAAAGATATTGTACAAGCAATAACAACATCTAAGTTTCCTATGCCATATTAAAGGCTGGGCCCATTTAATTCAATTAGTTAGCGTCAGTTTAAGTTTTGATTTAAAAGCATAGGCGTGGGTTGATTGATTGTTTACAGACAAGTGACAGTCAGATTAATGAGAATTAATTAACTGGAAATAATGGGAGGTGGCCTTCACACCCACGCATGACTAACAGTACACAATTGTATAAAACAAAACAAACAAAAACAACACATCTATTTTTATTGGAATTATGTCATGACTTTTTCAGAATTTTGTGCTGTTTGTTTGCTGTGGTTTCTCTGTGTTTTTCATTGCAGTTTGTTATTTTGTCGGATTATGTAAAAACAACAAAAATTTTTTTTCTTAATTCTCCAGTGAATAATGCATTGCTCTTGATGACACCCTACCAAGTGTGAACAAGACAAGCAGTATAGAAAACCTATGTTTGCGCATGCTACTTTTCTCCATATATTTTTATTTTGACGGAGCCTTAAACCAAGTCAATAGATTCCAAGCCAGGAGGCCTGCAGCTTCTCGTGGTTGCACCCCTTCAAGGCCCCACACCTGGCCTCCAGCAATAAGCCACAGCTTGCACCCACACAGTCAACTGGGCAGATTCGGAGCAGAGCCGTGCGTCCGTTTCAAGTGTGTTCCTCAGACATTTCCGTTCCTTGCAAACAGTCTGGGCAACCCTCTGAGCCCGCCCACTGCCTCGTCTGGCCTTCAAAGCCGCTTCAGTGTTCGCTAGCCTCGTTGCCACCTCACAGTCATCCTACAGAGTTTGGCTGTTGGAGCACAGGCTGCTTTCCAAATCTTTATTACGGTCACTGGCTGGGACTCTTATCTTCTTATGCTGTCTACCAGAGTGTTCCTGAACTTTCCACTCTGCCCACGTTCCAGTTTTTACATAATCCAGATGATATCAAGCAAACATGAGCACTCATCCTAAATGTACTTCTACTCTTTCGGCTAATTGTTTAAATCATTGCCGACTTAATACTTTTGCATTCTGCAAGAAGAGCAAAGGTGAGTTTATGGTTAGCAAGCAGAAAGGTGGTTACCACCCACAACGGCGCAAACACCCTTTTTAAATTGCTCACAGCACAACATATTAGGACATATTTTGCTAATGTCTGTAAAAACAGAGAGACATCATCCAACTTGTCTGGGCTGGCTTGTTTCCTCAGGTGGCCAAGCAGGTGAACCTCAAGGTGCTTGGCTGGTTCAAGCAAACACAAAAATTACACAACAGTTGCTATGTATGGAGACATTTTGGCCTGCTATTTTTACCACTTATATTTTAAATGTTCTTTGCAGGTATTCACCAAAAAAAAAAAAAAAAAAAAAAAAAGAATTCAAAAACACTGAAAGAAGTGAGTGACTCAGATAGCCGATGAAAATAAGTGGTGATGTCATCATGTTGCCTGAGCGCGCCAGTTCATAGCATGATGGAAGTTCCGGGCCAGACTGGATGAAGGACAGACGTTACGCACCACTGTCCGCCTTTGGGAGCCTTTTGGTGGTTGCGTTGTCTCACGGCAGTAAATATTGCTGGCTGTATGTCAACAACATGTATTTGTCTTGCACGGGGCAATTTATTTTTGTTTAATGCAATTCAATTAGATATCTATATTGTAGCTGGGAGTTATAAAATATATAAAAAATATGTATATGTGTTACTCAATTATCTGGAAAGTTTATCTTCATTAGAATTGCTGGTGTGCTGGAGCCAATCCCAGCTGCCTTTGGAAAGAATGTGAGGTAGAAAAGAGCGTTTGCGCCGTTGTGGGCGTGAACGCACGTGCATTGTAATAATTAGATTATTCAGTGGTGAATTAAACAGTGCTGTGCTGTTATGATGTCAGACTATACTTTATAAGTATTTTAAAATATGGAGTTACCTTTCAACCACCCTATATTTATGTAACTACCACAGCTATTGCGTACATATTATGTGTCATACGAATGTGTCCCATAAACAAAATCCTTGGTTGGAATCTGGGCGTTGGCAGATGTGCTGTGTTACCGATAATGCTACATCCATTATTATTTTCAATTTCACTATTCACAATTTACTATCATTTATTCAAATTTTTTTGTTGCAGGCTTCATTTACATATCAAGAATTAGCTTTTGAAAATATGACTATATCAATGACTAATATTTAATTGACTCAACTAAGACCAATGTATGATTTAGTATCTGCTTTCTCTTTGAAAAAGGGAGTTTTTTCATCACTAATGTTGCCAAGAGCTTGCTCATCAATTTATGTGTCTCTAAAATTGGGTGTAGTGGTCTACTGTTTGAATGGTTCAAAAGATAACTTGTTTTATTTGGGGGAAAAAACAAGGAGGAAAAACCCTGTGTTGTCAGAAATGATTTAAAATGTTTGCGCTCATCAATACCACAATCACCATCCCCAATTTGCAGACTTTGTGTTCCACTCGAGGCTGCCAAAGATACGTACTGAGGTTGTCTAACACCTCGTAGTCGCAAATCTCTCAAATTGTCAACTGGAGTGCCGGTGGGGAAAGACGAGGCAGCTGCTTGGATGCTTCCCTGTCGCTTCTAACCTTGTAAACAAACTCTCGCAGCCAACCTGTTGCAGAAATAGGCCATCGCATAAAAACAAAAACAAAACATATAATCCCAGTTAGGAAATAGATTGCACTCAGACAAAAGAATAGTATAAGGATGAATTTGGGTTTATTCTTTTATGATGTTTCACAAGATTGAGTGTGTGGGATCCAGATGGATGTAGAACATATAACCCCAAAATTTTTCACATTGTGTGACTTGGATGTGGGTTTTTTGTTTTTTTATTGACTTACGTGTGCATGAATCCACAATGCCACAAGTGCTAGATTGTTCTTTTAACACTTTGCTTTGACATCCCTAATTTGAAGGTCCCACCAGGACATTCAACACGTCTTCAAAGTGTCAATCAAGGTCATTTCAGGACACATTTCAGAAAAAAATGCAGTGCCTCTCAATGTATACAATTTGATCTAAATAAAAAGAATTAGTAGCTAAGATCAAATTCTGTTATCATAATTTTAAATAAATACAAATATTTTAGGGAAAAAAATCAAATTCCAACAGATTTTGGTGGAGAAATAGTGCAATAAAAATGAGTGATATTGCATCAAAAAGTTTTATTTTCCACCATGCCAAAATGCAGTTGGACAAAATGTTTTGCAACTACATTTTGAAATGCTAAAATACACAGGGCATTAAAAATTCATGAATTCAAACTGGCTTGCTGACGTTTGGCATAATAAACACTTTCTTTGTCTTGAAAACATACTTGTTTTTGTTTGCTTTTCTGAGGCCACTCCAGGACAAAGGAAACCCTAAAATATCACTGACTAAAATTAAAACTAAGAATTTCACACAAAGTACATTGTTTACCATCGAAAACGCTGCACGTCAAATGAGTGAAGCGTCTCTCTGCAGAAGTCGGGATGGGTCGGCTGCGGCTCACCCGTGACCCTCCCGAGGACAACATTGACGTTGGGACATGCGTGTGTATGTGAGAATGTTTGCCGTCCTGTTGCCGCATAGCTTAGCTGAAAATTCACATAACTGCACCATCCAAGTTTTTTTTGTGGTACGTCCTGTTTACCTTGGTGCCTCACTTCTCTTCTGTACGGCCAACTCTAACAAAGTGAGCTGCAGCATACGCGAGGCTGCACCCACCTAGCCGCCCCGGAATGTCACACGCGCTTGTAAACATTCACAAAGTACAACATCAGAAATCATTCATAAGCAAACGGCCACAGACTGCGGCATAGGTGCCAGGTAGGGAGGGGGGCACAATACTTTTGGGCCGATTACACAATTGGTACACAAATATTGTAGTTATTTGGGGGACATTGGAAGTACAGTAATTGGCTCAGCTGACTTGAATGCAACGGTGGAGCAACACATGTAAACAGATAATATAGCACTTTGTCATCAATTTTAAAGTCACCAGCAGGGGGCGACACTGCAAAACATGCTCGCCTCGTTGGGTGTCTGAAAACGGGGGGATTATTCTTAATCCTTAATTAAAATAGCTTTTGACTCGACTTCCACTTTAAGATTAAGGTTTACTTCAAGAGACTACTATCTTTATTTTTTTATTTACAAACCATGAAAATCTTTTGAGGTTAACTTTATACTCAATATACTTGCATTCAATAAAAGTTATATTTTCTTCTAAAAAATTGTCTGATTTATATTTACACTATATATCATATTGATTAGCCACATTTTACTGAAGTCCCAAAAAATGGAGATGTCCTCTAACTGTAGAAAAAAATTCTTTCGCCATCCCAAAGTCTGAAATTTCAATTATTAAATGAAAGTGCGTTTCCACACTTTCTCGTATATTCATGAGGCCTAAAATCACTAGCGTGGTCCGTGTTTTATGTTATACTTAGGTGCATTATCTTTTGGAGGACTTCTCTCGCAAACTTTTTTTTTCCCTCTATCTTTCTATATAATCTTATTGTTTGCTTATCCCAAATCTGCAAGCAAACCGATGCAGTTGCTGCGCTCCTTTTGTCTTGGCTATGCATTACTGCTCATTATCCGACATTTTGGACTAGACATCACATGCTTTTGGTAAACTAAACTTAAACCTACAGTGCGGGTTTGAGCTGACTCGGCACAGCCAGATAAGGAATCAAAGTAGGTCGTTAAGTTTGAGTGGGAATAAAACCCCACATTTGAAACAATGTGAGCCAAACTTAATTTGTAATTCTGGTCAATTTGTCCTCTGCCACTCAAATTTCCACTTGTCACTCACGTTTGATGACTTGTTCTGGATTGGGATCATCAAGTCTATTGCTTTGCCTTTAACTATCGTTTTGAAACTTCTTCTCCCTCAGTCTTTTTCATATTGTGGTTGTCAAAAGCGGTGGCGGTAATCACAGATTTGCTGGCCGCTAACACAACAGGCTAAGCGCATGGACTGCAGCTGACCGATGACACGCAGGCAGGCAGGCAGGCAGGCAGGCAACGAGCGACGCGAGGCCCTCACACCTGCAAATGCATTTACACACATAAACAAATGCACACATGCTTTACAAGACCGTTCAAGAACTTTATATTGACGTACGTTCATCTGCTGAGGTCTAACCCAAACCGCCGCTTGCAAAATGCCAGCTAACCCTGAACCGTGCATACCAGACAGCTCGGAATAAAATGAGCGGTTTTTGTGGGGGAGTGTGTGGGGATGTGTGGGGGTGTAGGATGGCTTTTCTTGTTCTAAACCAGTCTAAACTGAGTCTTGCTACTAAAATAAAGAGATTTACACGACAGTGACCGGGCCGCTGAATTTTATTATGTCCTTGGATTTTGGAGTTTATGTTCATGCGTGACCTTGATGAGGACAAGTGTGATAGAAAATGCATAGAATGTATTGATGATTTGCATGCTGTGAATGTTACACACGCCACGTCATCGGGACTTTTTGCTTTTTCTTTCAGACCACTTTGAATTTGTCCAACTTTATTAGACAAGCTAAAAATAATCAAGCAGGCAATTACAAATCAGTTATTTGAGCTATTTTGCATTTATTTTATTTTAACTAATTTATTTAATTATATATTATATTATTATATGGCGACTAGAATATAGACTGCAACATGTATCGAATGATTGTTTGACTTTATGTTTGACTGACTGGTGACCAATCCAGAATGTACTCCACCTTTCACCCAAAGTCAACTGTTGAGCAATCATGGATCTATTGTGAAATCTTCATCATTCTTTTTTTCTCATTCAAATGCCTAGAGTTGCACAGATATGTTGTGCACAAAAAATTGTCTCAGGTTTTACCAGTAAACCCCATTTCTGTGAATCCATCCATCCATCCATTGTCTGAACCGCCCAAATCAAGTGGTGCAGACAAGTGGAAGTCCACACCACCAGCTCCCAAAACCACATTTGATATTCCTAGCTGCCTGCGGCACAATGTTTGCACGATGTTCAAGTGTCATCAAGTGCATGGCAGTGTGGAAGCCCCACTGACGTGTCCTCTTTTGCCCCCACCGCCACAGACTTGGATTTAGAAAGTGGTCTAGGAAAGTCTGCCTACTAGGCCACAATGTGACGCTAATCTGCCACCTGCTGGTGATAAACAATAGTCACAATTTTTGGAAATATAAATGAGTCCTATGCTGTTTATTGTATTACAAATTTATTTATTTATTGCTTGAATTAAATACATCAGATGAGGACATTATTTCTTTTAATTATTATTACTATTATTTTTTTAAATCAATTTTAAAACACCGCTCAACATTCTAACAATTATCTCCAAGAAAGCAATCTCTCCATGGATGGATGCTTTCGGAAGACTCTTGAGCACACACTCAGTGCTGCGAGTGTGGATGAGAGTCTCACTGCTGACTGCGTTTCTATCTGGAGCTTTCCTGACCTCTTGCTGACTGCCTGAGAGCTGCCAGCCAGGACTCGTAATGAGATATTTGCTCTGACAGACGGGGCAAAATGGGCAGCAGTGCAAAGTGCTATGACCTCATCTTCCATTGCTCTTTTCTCTGCTCACTTGTAAAGATTGAATTTCCTTTGCTCTTGAAGCCTCACTTTTTTTCTTTAGTCGTCTTTTTTCTAGTCACCCTCCAATCTCCTTCACTCTCTCGGAACTTGCTCGGCCACTGTGTTGCTTTAAATGACACCAGCGGGAATGGGAATATTGAAATTGCAGCACAGCTCGTATTTTGACTGGGAAGTGATTGTCTTGATTTTCTTTCCAAAAACTCTTGCATGGCCTGCTGCTATCACTACTATATCTGGGTAGAAAAGAAACAAAGTCATCCCAATAGCCCAATTTGGACTTTGGATGAAATTTGCAGGAATTCACTGTATATATCAGCGTGAAATGTGTTTCATTTATTTACATTTAAAAACTAAACTCACAAATGAGCTCCTGCTCTCCAGCGTTGCGTGATGGTGTTTATAGCCTGGAGTCACAACATTACATTAGATGCGCAATCATTGGCTTCTGGGGCTTTAGTGGCTGCTTGAGTATTGTGTTACGTAGTAATGAGTACATTACGACTAATGGGAACTCGCACGCACGCCAAAACAGCAAAACAAACCCTGCTGCTGCACTAATGCCCTAAAAATAGCAAAATGGAAGGGACAGAGTGAATAATAGAAAGAAAGCCTCAAAGTCATCCCCAAAGCTGAGAATGTTCCTCAGTGGGACCTCTGCAAAGCCTCTGAGCACTTGTCACAGCGAATAACCTTTTGCTTACTCACTTCTCCCCTCTAACTCGACTTGCTCTCTTTCTTTAATCCCCTCTCGCTTTCTCTACTGCCTCCGTGCGCCATTAATCCATTCTTTATCTGCAGCGTTCCCATTTTTCTTTTCCCCTTCGGCTGCCTCGATGTTGGCTTGCTGTGTCGTGGAATGATTCGCAAGTAATGTTGATGTGATTTACATATTCACAGGACTCGGAAAAACATTATTTTTTTTTTTTTTAAACTATCCGCATGCTGGAGAATGAATTAAACATTTTTCTATACTGCTTGCCCACATTGAGCTCAGATAAATTAGTAAATTGGTCATATTTTTGCAGACTCACGAAGCCACGCCCCTCAAAGGCTGAAAAATCTAATTCAGATGCTAATTCCTGTTGTTTCTCATGGATGTTTTTTTAATAATGCATGAATAAAGGCAGACCATTTGATGCATTGGAAATTGTAGTCCTAATGTTGTTTGTTTATGTCATCACTGGCCTCCACTAATTGCAGTCAAGTGTGTTTCCATTGCTTTGGTGCCAGTTGAAGCAAGTTCCTCCTCCGCACTGCTGTTTTTTTTTCTCATGACAAACGTCATGCTCCCTGATTTAGGAATATCCAATTAGTCTCCCCCTCTGAGATGAGAACGCTCGCCACTCCAATCTAGTAAGAGCTCTCGGTTAATTCTAATGGGATCCAAAACCCAGATTACAGTTCCCACACACTACTCAGAACATATTTTGTGTACAGCACAGTTTGGTCCAAAAATGATCCATTTACTACAAATAATGAAGCAACTGACAATTAAAAAAGCCAAAACGTCTCTTGAGGATTTACTGTACACTATTTGAATGATTTACTTTTTTATCTTTGTAGTGAATGCTAGAGTGAAGAATATTTCTAACCTGTGTATTCTGAAACACAGTAATGTATGCATTCATGAATATATTCAAACAGCGAATGACATACGACATAAGAAAAAAATATGCACAGCCTCACTTAGAATTCAGCTCAGAATGGTAAAGTAGCTGCAGACCTGGAGGAAGGTTCTCATTTTATTTTTTTCCACTTGGATGCAGTTAAGACTTGACCTGAGATAATTTATCCAAAAAAAAAAACAGTTTGATGGCTTTAACTAAAACTCGATATTTTTTACACAGTAATAATTTATTTAGGAGATTAAAAAGGGTGATTTCGGGAGGGATCATAAATGATTTTATCTGAATAATTTAGCAAAAGCAACATGGATTTTTACCCCCAAGGAAAAGAAACTTTAAATTCAAAATGCATAAATTTTGCTTTTTAATGGATTGCACGTAAAACAATAGTGTCCCAATTTCAAGTTAAATATTCTAACTTGAATAAATACGTTTTCCAAATCTGCTTCTAAACATTTCATGGAATGCTAATTTTGCCACATAGTTGACAGTGCAAACATTGACGCAACAAAGGCCACTAAGGTCTTAACGGTCGTGGAAAATGTTTGACGAGCGACTCATGACGACAACACAATGAGATTCAGGGCAATCCCAGGCTCCGTAAAACTCTTACATCACTCTGACACACAAAGGAAAAAGCACATCCAAATGTAAACCTAACTGAGCTCTTACAATGGTTAAAAAATCTTATTAAGTGATTTAACACAGAAGGTGTTGTGAAAGCAAAAGTAGCTGCAGCAAATGAATGTATAGCTGTCCTGAAATTGTTTATTATAAACGGAATATTAAGCAAATTTGGAACTTTTTATGATAGGTTCAACCCAAAAAGACATTACAATAATACCTGAATGTTCAAGCTGAACTGATAAAACATTGTGCACTTGGCAGAGCAGCAAAGAAATTCCTCATTTGTTTCTTTTCGTGAGAAAAAACAACAACAACAAGTTGCATTTCAATAATTGATTTTATTTAAAGGTGAGTATGCGCTGAACACGTACTAAAAAGCTTTATGTTCTCAGGCAAGGATTTGGGCTCGCATTTTAATATCTCGTTTGTATGCAAATGCAAAGACAACAATGGTCTGTTTATGAATAATATATTGTCGGGCAGAATGGCCACAACGTGGGATATTACAGAAAAAATTGACGGCGGTGTAATAATATGAAAGGTCGACGTGGTACTTGATAAGCACTCATGGGCCTTTTTTTTTTTTTTTTTTAAATTAGGTACACTCAATACAACAAAGCCCAGTACAAGCAGAATAATAAAAAGCTTGACAAATTCAGGCATAATTTGTTGACTGGGTTCATGTATAGTGCTTTTTGTAGTGCATTCAAGGAGGCCAAGAAATTTTGAAACAAGGTTGCATGCCGCTAAATGAACTCTCTCAAGTGTCCAGAGCAATAATTCAAACTCAGAGCAGACAGTCTGAGCTCTTGAGCTCTTTGCTCCAGATGGCTCAAAGACCACCTTCTTGTTTGTCCAAACATGTTTCAAGGAAGCAAAGAGTTGGATGCAAGTACTTAACCAGAAGCTTGATATCATGTAAAGGAAATTATAAACATGCCATGCCTGTGTAAGAGTCCAGCATTCTATAAATACTGTGAGATTATGCGTGCTTGTCATCAAATGTTTTGTGGCAAAATCCAAGACTTTCATGTCTAAGAGGGTTAGTCATTTCAAAATATTTATGTGCCATAAAATGAGAGTCCGGTACTTCAGATGCACTATGATATGTTCACACACCATTAAAAGGCAAGCATTGTTTTTTTTTTTTAAGGCGTCAGTCGGAACCTCAGTGCATTCCACAGATAAAATATTTGTTTGCGTTCACACACGCATATTGAGAAACTTCTTGAATGAACATTCTGTACTTGTTGTTCAGAGCTGACCGGGACCTCTTGCTGCCTCACACATAGACATAATAAAAAAAATAAGATACTGCAAGTAATAGATAAATAAAAAATAAATAACAAATAAAAATAAATGAATAAGACCGGGTAGGACCTCTTGCTTTGACATGATTCCATATATGTCTTAACATCATAGCGCTATTTTCCTGTTGCCAGGCGCCCGCGTTAATCTAGCGGTAATTAAAAGCATTAGCGTGTTTGTGTGACTGACCTATTGACCTACAATAGAGACCCCGACACAGCATATGTTTGTGATGGCTCACTGACACTGAGTGCAAATCATTCATGGCCACCCACGTTTAGGTCATGTGATTAATAGTCACCAAATACAGTATTGAGACATGAACTACAGTATTTCCTATTTCCTATCGCCACTAACTAATCAGCCACACAATTTCAAGTTAATACTTCATTTCTTTATGCAGGATACAAAGTATATTTGCATTCCCTGTGTCTACTAGATATGAAGAAGTGGTGCTTGCTGGCTCCTGACCTTTAGAATGAAGATCCAGTTAGCACATGTCGAGGCGTGTGCTAGTGTTAAAGAGGGCAACACTTTCCGCTCTGCGCCCTACATGAAGATAAAGAGGCTTAGCCATTGTGTTGGCCTCGTTTGGGAGCAGACAACCAGGTAAAAAAATATATATCTATGAATTGTAAGTCCAGAGTTGTTGTTTTTTTGACAGCCTATTTTTCTCGATGAACATGTACACAGGTAATATGTTTCGATAATTCCCTTAACATTGTCCATTCTAGGTATGAATATTGATATTTTAATTTGATTGATTCGAGTTGTCACACAAAAATATATCTTGACTTCATCTTCCACTAATGATGTCAGAAACACCAATGTGTCTTCTAATTAGATTGTTGTGATGTTGTTATGATGTCAATTAAGCGTAAGCCCAAACATTTCTTCACATGTGGTAGGTCAGAAATGAACAACAACAAGCACACGGGAGCTCATCCGAGCACATGGGAGCTCAACCGAACACATGGAGCAGAAACGCGACTAGAAGCTTCTCCCCCACCTCCTCTCCATAAATAAATCTCTTGTCAGGCGCACTGAGGTTTTAGAAGGATCAACTTGATGGAATCCTTACAGATTGACCTCTGACTTGTGTGCGCACACAGCAAGGCCCGAGGGAGTGCCGCAGGAGTTAAGATGACCTTAGGGGACCACGTGACTGGAAAGAGGTGTGTGAAGGGATTAGTGATGAAGATATAAAAGCATGGCGCCGATAGCAAATGTCACAGACAGAAGCAGGAGAAGGAGGAGAAGAGATCAGTGGTGGCCTCTTGGGATATTTCCAACAGGTGAGAACTAACAACGATGCTTTTGAACTTGCTCAACCTAGATTGTTACTATTCGGCTCAATTTGTAATACATATCATTTAATTGGTAGTGATAATTTAGCAAGGCAAACATGGAATAGGATTGACCTGAGCAACAGATGGCTCTTCAATCACTCCATCTTCACTTCATCTTATCTAGAAGCTGAACTGACTCATGTGTGTGTGTGTGTGCTGTGTTACATAACCAATAAGAGGGGCTTTAACACTGCAATCATAAATTAATCCAAATTATTATATGCTGAAGTCGAATTTTTTTTGTCATAGTAAATTGTGCGGTTAATGAAGCGGACGGTCTGCATCCTTGTTGTCGAGGAAGGGCAATTAGTTTGCAGTGGATCAAAAGGGGGATTAGAGCAAATCTGGTAGTTTAAACCCATCTGCATAATCTGTGCAGATTAGTGCAGAGACAGACGCTAACAGGATTATTAGCAGCAGGGCATCAGGCAGAAAGAGAAGAAGCCACGAGACCTGATCTTTTGATTTTTTTTTTAGAGAACAATGAACGGCGGCCCACCGGCAGGAAGCGCCCTGGCCCCTGGCGGAACCACTGGCCCAACTACACCCAAAAAAGGCCCGCCCAAATTCAAGCAGAGGCAAACTCGTACATTCAAGAGCAAGGCCCCCAAACCAGGCCAGAAGGGGGTAAATATAAAATTCATTCCGTGTTGCCCTTTAACTCATTCACTGCCCACCCAGTTAATATCTTTGACGCCTATCGACTGAATGAGTTAAAGTTAAATACAACAGAAAGAGGAGCGTTCCCGCTAATGTGATCATTGTCCCTCATTTGCAGCTTCGGTGACGACATCCCCGGCATGGAGGGTCTCGGCACAGACATCACAGTCGTGTGCCCATGGGAAGCCTTTGGCGACATGGAGCTCAGCGACTTGGCCAAATACGGCATCATTTAAAGCCGCTCTCTTCCCTCCCTCCATCGCTCCTCGGCTCGGCCCGTCGGGATAAGGCGGCCGGCGTCCCCCTTAATGCCCTTCTCGTCATCTACCTCCGGCCTCGCTCCACTGAGTGGAGAGGGAGCTTAATCATGCTCTTATTTATTTTTTTATATATGATTATACATATCATACTGTTTACAGTATATAATATGCTTGAAAGATTGACGAGAACATTTCACGCTCCCTTTTCCGATCTAATCTTCCATGTATTACAGAGGCCCACCCATCCCAACCCTTGCCAAAGAACCCGAAGAAAAACTAGCTTGATTTGCTTCTAGCAGTTGAATCCAATGTAAATACTTTGTCACGTATCTCCTGTTGTTCCCTTTTTTTTATTCCTTTGTTATCGCTGCGTTGTATGACTTCACTGTAACCATCATGGAGAGTATGCAGGACGCTGTAGCGGTGAACATTGCAATGCACTTTCAGATGCTCTCTTCCTTCCGCTATAGAGACGATCAATACTGCAAGTGAACTACGTGTCCGAATAGTTGCATTAAATTGCTTTCTTTACACAACTCACTATGTTCCTTTCTTGTTGGAAACAAACTGACGCTACAAACAACTACTAGTGCATACAAAGTGGAACAAATCTATGACAACATAGACAGTTAAAGTAAATTAAAAGTAAAATTTAATTTAAAAAAAATATGAAATAAAAACATATATATATATAAATTATATATATTATATATATATATATATATACACATATACATATACATATATAAAAAATAATGTACTATAAATATAAAACATAAATGCCCCCCAAAGCCCAAAGCCTCAGTCTGCGTCATGTCTTTTCAAGGTCTTAACTGTAATTAATCACAAAAACAACATGGCAACTTCCATCCAAGTGAGTAATCAAAAGCAAACTTTCCCACATTTGCGTTGCTATGGTTACGTTTGCTTTTCAAAATAAAGCTCAACCCTCCGGATCAAAGAACTCAACTGTTTTGGGAACGCTTCAGGAAAAACAGCGACACAATGAAGGGATGATAAAAATAGAAGGCGTAAATAAATTGCATTGAGAACAACCCCAAAAGATATTTACGGTGTTACACGCTATACGATTTAACAAGTTTGGATGAATTCCGAGCTGAGATTGAAGAGAACACACCCGCTAACATCCCGACTTGTCTTAACACGAGTTAAAAGCTTACGTATGGGCTTGCCCGAAAAGAACAGCTCTCATTTATTGACACAACAGAGACCCTCCAGCTAATTTCATCACTGTCAGCTATTGTTGCTGTCATGACGGCGTAACCATGGCGACAACTCAGTCCCCCCTGTCCCCGCTCTTTGGTCAGGTCGAGAGCAGAATCATTGCTTGTGGAATTCCACTTGGTCTCGAGAGAGTGCACAGTTATCGGCAAGCATGATTCAAATTCCTGTGGGGGAGCAGGAAAACTAGGGAGGAGTAAACTCTCCCTTTGTGTGTGTGTGTCGTTCAGGTGTGTGAACCCCACCTATAGACAGTGGAAGGTAGGAACGTGTGAGAAGGGATGCAGGAGACGTCCACGTGGCTACACATCGAGTCCATCCATGCATCAACAGTGTGTGTCGTGACAAAACTGAGTCCGTGGTAAGGATTTGTGGTAAGTGCCAGTTTTGCTATTTCAGCATTAATTGAGATTCAAATATCCAATTCCGCATATACGGATAATCGCCTTTGATCGACACATCATAAACATTTGACGTTGTTGAGGTCGTACTTGGCGATGATGTCGTGTTTGCGTGTTTTTACCGTGGTTACTAACTAACATATGCGAATGGTCGTTTGTCCACGTGTGGCCTGGGATTGACTGGCGACCATTTTGGGGTGTTTACTGACCACCCAAATGTGGTCAGACGCTATAAAAAAAAAAAATAGATTTTTTTCATTAACTGCGATTCAACCCATCCCATACTCTTTTTCACAATCCAAAAAAAACAATGGCCTGATCAAACTGGGTCATATCAATCCACTGCTGATGCAAATAAAGACATTATTTAAATCTGCCAATGAAACAAAGGCTGCCTTATGTGCCTGCGGGAAGTGATACTAGTCTACCTACTTATCTTTCACAGCCTCTTCAAACTGCACTGCAAAACAAATTTCATTGACTCACCCCGCTGTCTCATTTTGGAGCCGAGTCAATAGAGTTCGTTTTCCGTTCTCACACGAAACGGGCGTAATCTCGTGTTGTGGCCCTCGCTCAAACCGCTTTTCCTTGTTCTGACATGTTTATGTTTTCTTTCTGCCGTTGCCTTTCCACTCAACTCCAAGTCGGCGTGATGACACAATGAGACACACCTCTTCATGAATCGATAAATGAATCAATTGGACAGCGCACGATTAATTCCAAGCAGGACCGGATCATTTTGTGCCCCAAAGGTCAATGACATCACGCTTTAATGACTTTAATGTGGGAGAAACCCATCAAACGCTTTTGGGAATGAACAAGGAGGAGATTGTGAGCCGATTGTGATTGTGATTTTTTTCCTTCAAGTTCTGAGCTGTTGCTTTGGATTGAAGTACTGCATGTGAGTTAATTGATAGGAAAAAAAAAGAAAAAGAAAAAAAGGAACGCAATAATTGCCGATGTAAATACACTGAGCGGCCATTTTGTCTCAACATTGTCCTTGTGTTTGTTTTCACATATTCAAGGACACATAAGGAGGAACCAAATTCCTGGTGTGCACTTCCAAAATGAGTCCAGCCTTTTCACCTGAAGATCACAAATTGGCCTTTCCACTCCTCCTCCTCCTCCTCCACATCCCTTTCACATGTTCATCTCAGTCATCGGCAACAAGCAACATCATCAATGGGAGTTCTTCGGCAAACTCCACCAAGGCTATTCCGGGCTGTCGCCCAGGACTAGATCCTGTCTATAGGTACTTGTGTGACCGCAAAGCCATGTGGGGCATCATTCTGGAGACCCTGGCCTCCGCCGGCTTCCTCTTCAGTATGTTCCTCCTGCTGGGCCTCCATGTTTGGTCCCTGTGGATCTGCATCTCCTTACGGCAGCAACGCAGCCACATAGGAGGAACGGTGGCCTGCATGTCCATGTTCTTGTTGGCCACTGCCGGCATCTTTGCCATCACCTTCCCCTTCATCATCCAGCTCGGCCCTCAGACGTGTCCCACCAGGCTCTTCCTGTTCGGCGTCTTCTTCGCCTTGGCCTTCTCCTGCTTGCTGGCTCGCGGCCTCGCTCTGCTGGGCTTTGCGGCCGCTCGAGGTTGGGGCGAGCCCGCCATGGCTTTGGGGCTTTTCATCGTGCAGGTGATCATCGCCACAGAGTGGCTGGTACTGGTCTTGGTGCGGGATAAGAAGCCGTGCGAGTACAGCCAGGATGAGTTTGTCATGCTGCAGATCTACGTCCTGTGCCTCCTGGCCATCGGCGTGATCCTCTCCTTGCACTTCTTGTGTCGGTCCTGCTTCACGTACAGCTACACCTACGCCGGCGCCATTCACCAGCAGAGCCGGCAACAGGCCGTGCTCCTCTTCCTCACGCTCTTGCTCTCCGCCGCCATCTGGGTGGTGTGGATCGTAATGCTCACCAGAGGGAACGTCAAGCTGAAACGACGGCCGCAGTGGGATGACCCGGTGCTGGCCGTGGCACTGGTCGCCAACGGATGGGTGTTGTTGATGGGACACGGCTTGTCGCAAGTTGCCTTCCTGTGCAGGGGGGAGGCCAAATCCAAAGAGGTGCCTCTGAGCTTCGCCGGCTGGACCAGCCCCAGCGCTGACATCCCGGGGTTGAACAGTCCGAAGGCGGGAACAGAAAACGGAAGCTTCGAGAACGATCCGGAAAACCGAAGAGGTGAGACCATTTCACCGCTTCCACTTAACCACAATGGAATTGAATACGGATGGGCCAAGTAACAATATCAGACTGGCCTTATTTCAAGGTATCGGGTCCTCTCCGATACCAGTCACCGATACTTAAAACAATCTGACATTGAGTGTATCCTTTTTGCCTCTAGTTGGCGCTACACTGTGGCAATCTTCATGTGTGTCAGAAATAATTATCTTTAATTATTAATATGCTACAGTACAATGAGCATTTCTACAATCTCAGCTGTCACGTTTAAGTGAGTAACAAATGACATTATGTGTATGACGTTTCTCCCTTCAGGCAGGCGACACGATTCGAAACTGCGATCGCCCTACGAGTCGGGATTCTCTATGACCGTGAGTAATGAACTGTCAGGATTAACCATCTCGTATTTAATTGCACGCTGTGACCTTTCCTTTGTTAAGTCACACTGTATGCTTCCTGACAGCACAGTTTATCAAGAGTGTTACCGCAATTGAATTGAGGTTGTGTGTGTGTGTGTGTGTGTGTGTGTGTGTGTGTGTGTGTGTGTGTGTGTGTGTGTGTGTGTGTGTGTGTGTGTGCTTTGCAGGACATTGACCCCAATAAAGACTATAGCATCCCTCGCCCTCAGACCACCAACTACAGAGAGCCATATGATGAATATTATGGACGAATTTAAAATTTCTCTTCTGCACATGAACACAAATGAATGCTGCTTGACTTGGGAGAAAAAAAAAAAATACTTCATATATTGCTTAATTGTAAATACAGTGTGATGATTTTTTTTTCAATTAAAATATATACTAGTACTACAGTTTAGGGATGTAGTACTAGTATATAAAGGTACTAATAAGACCGTAAATAATTCTGTCATTGCCTGTCATGATTCAAGAAGCTATTGCAAATGCATATTGTGCTCACTGTATTCCAACCAATAGAGCAACCCTTGAGCTGTCAATCAGAGGACATGAGCAAAGCAGTAGCTGGAAGAGCAGGCAAGGACATGGTTAGATTCCTCAGCCAGCATCCATCCATCATCATATTCAAAGTTACGCTTGAGTTCCTGGGCGCATAAATGTATAGAGATGTTATTGTTGTCAATAAAAGTTTCTTAATATATAAAGTTGCTTTCTTTTCCTTAAAAATCAAACAAACCCAAACAAACTGTGCAGATGGTACACAAACAGCCAACTACTTTCTCAAGCAAATGAACCTTGCCTCATATGCAACAGGATGTAATTTTGCAGTCAAACCACCAGGGGGCATGGTTTGCACGCACACAAGGACTCAGGGGCGATAACAGTCAATCTCAAAGTGGTGATAAAAAAAAAAATGTCCGTACGGTTCAGGAAAAGCAACAACACTATAAAATATGCTCAACATATTGCATTCTATCGATTTTACATTTTAATAATCTCACAGCAACACCAGACAAAATAAATAATGACCTTGTCTGACTTGGTGTGAAATGTGAGCCTGTCACTTGACTCAAAGCTGATACATATGAACAAAAATATGTTTGCAATTAATGACAAATATTTAGGGTGAATGCATAAAAATACCCATTCAAAGATGACCTTCTAGACCGCTGAACAGCAAACCAACATTAAGTGCAAAACATTTAATTTGTGCACAAAAATCTAGACACTTAAAATTTTTAATATTAAACCACCATGCGTTTTTTCCTGCATTATCACTCAAATCACCAAATGAATAAATTAGCTCACTCACTCAGTTCAGGGCTTTAAGTTTGGTCCTGGATTCATCTCTGCAAGGCGAGTCCACCACAACAGCTGCTTGTCCAATTAAGCCACCATAGCATTGAACTATTAGGCGTTGAATATATCCAGCTTTTTGGGTTGAGGGTGGCACAAATGTACAAAATCCTTATGCACTTCAAATGAATTACCAACGCTGTAGAAGGAAAAATTACACTATTACGGACTTGTAGTTTTGACGTTGAGCCGACCATGACACTATCTTCTTCACCATTACAGTCTACGAGTTGGGGTGTTCTTTAAATATGGCTGCCATCTTGTGGTTAACATTGGTATTACAACTTTCAATAGCGACAGTCAACATAAAAAATAAAGCCCACTCCAACTGTGGGAGATAGATAGAAACTAGCCAATGCCTATTAACAGTGCTATTTGAATGTAAATGTTCAATAATATATGTACGCTCCCCCCTTTTAAATGAAGCAACTGCAATTTTTAAAAATATACTCCTTTAAACAGAAATATTGCTTCCTCTTGTATTTTGTAACTTGCCGATAGGCCCCAAAATCTCCTGATCGTGCAAAGCCAGCAGGACATAACCCGAATCTCGCCCAGTCAAGTCAGCCTGGATAAGCTTCAGCTCACCAATGACCCTGAACAGGATAAGCAGTACAAAATGAACGGATGAGATAGATGAAGATATCTACTTCATTTCTTTCTATTACAGGGACAGCACAATGTGCAAAAGTCTATTCATGACATCACAAGCCTCCTATCAGACATTCGGTTGCGTCTTCCAATCAGTCAGCAAGACTTCCCATCAAAACCGGCAATTGTCCCCTTGTGCATCAATGCAATTAGCAGGCATACAGGACTTGCTGCCACAGCCGACCCATTTACAGCCATTAGCAGCACATTTACAATTTAAGATGCTTTCCAGATTGCCCCCACCCCGCATCCTCCCATAGCAGAAATTAGAAAAGATGAAATGGAGAGAAAAAAGCTGATCGGCGCGGTTGATTCGGTGCAGAGCCAAAAGTCAAGAAGCGGCATTAATGTTGCACAATGCTTGCCTCCATTTATCATCTGAGTCACATGAGCTAATGCGCTGCAAAGAACGCGATTCACGTGTGTAATCAGAAGACTGCGGCATTCCTCTTTATCTCACACAGCAGTGAATGAAAACTTTTCTCTTGTATTATGCCAAATAGCCTCCTTCACTCACCTCCAGAAAAATTGATCAACACACTCTTACGAGGGCTTTAAAACCCAGAAGCAATCACTCATATCCACAAAGCAGTATAAAAACCAAACCGTTTATTATATACATTCAATAATAATGGAGAATAAACAGAAGGCAGATACAAGGATGGCAAAAATAAAACATATGAGAGAACACATTGTGAAATCAAAAGTCACTTTTGTCAAATGCAACTTGAAATAGCATGTGATACACTAAAGAGGCCACATGCAATTCACACGCATTTCCTTCATCCCTGCTCACAATGTTGCAACATCCAGTTTGATGTAAGCACAGTGCAAGGACTCAGGGGGGTCAGAGTTGAGGACCGGGCTGTGTGTTAACTTGGCTTCTGTCATTCAAAATTCCTCCCGGGCTGTTTGAAGAAGATTCCCCTCCAAAGAAAAAGCACAGAACACTTGGTGCACGCAACATTTTTTTTTTTCTTTTTCCCACTGACAGGCAAAAATTTGAAGGGCTGCCTCAGCACTGTTATCATTCATTACAAAAGAAAACCCACAGGGGGAATGCGGAGGGTGGTGGAAATCCCAAAATGAAACTTTCAACATATCTGATATGACTGCTGATTACCGTGACAACCTCAGAGGCATTTGACTGAGATCAGACATATTATTAAAGCGGACTGAAATCAGCTTTGGGCTCGGATACCACTTTTTCTTACTTTCCTTCTTCACCTTCTATCATGGAACACCGTAAAGTTGTTCCCTCGTCCCTCCGTGCTATAAAATAAACATCTCGCTCGCGCACCTCCATCTTGTCGTCCTCCAGCACTAAGATTTGAATTCATGCACAAAGCAAAAAGTTCTGACATCTGTTCTCTCTCAGGAAAGCATGCATAGCAACACTTGTGGTAATACTTGTAAGGAGTAATAAGACAAACAAAATAATAATAATAAAAATAAGAGCGCACCAAAAATACTCACTATAGCACACAGTGTCACAATCATACAAAACATCCTCACAGGTTTCTGCTCCATGAGCAACTCCGGAAAGAAAAAAAAAAAAAAGATGTCCTGTCAGATATGGGATTAGAAATCCTCACCTCAAATTTTTTACCATCTGCACAATGTTTGCAAAACGCAAGTCCTGTCCCTTTGCCTCTAGCATTGGCAATTCCAAACACCCCCATCATCTCCCAAAATGTCCCTCATGACTCCAACTTCGGTCAGTTTTGGATTTGCAGCAAAACAGTTTGAATGAAGGGCTGGGGAGGAAAAAAAAAAGTCAATTATCATCATGTGAAGAAATATTCACAGGTTCCCAAAAAGTGCTGCAAACATTTAAAATGTCTTGCATGCGGACAGCACTGGACTGTTTCAACCTTGAAAAAGACAAAAAAAACATACATTTTAAACCCAGAGATTAAAAAAATATATAATAGTCAAGTACAGGCAAAACAACCACAAAAGAAAGAGAAATATATCAAGTCTAAAATGTGCTTTCTTCAACAATAACAAAAATCTTTGGAACCAAAAAAAGGCAAATATCAACAATGACATAGTGCGAGTATATGGAGGTGGGTTACATGGAACAAACTTGGCCAGGCCTCCTATAAAATAAAAAAAAATCATAGGCTGAAAACCAAAAACATTATCAAGCCAAAAATCATTGTCATGTCCAGAAAACGTTGAAATGACTTCTTTCATGGGACCAGCAGCATGAGGAGGGACAAAATGCAGATGTTTGCTTTCCCCTGGTCTTGTCTATTAAATCTCTTAAAGGGGTGGGGGGTCTTTTTTCTCTTCATCCATCTGCCGGTTCTTTCACTGCATTACCGTTGGAGCTACAAAGTCTGACAACGACAAAATAAAAGGAGTCCTTGGGGGGGGGGGGGGGGGAGAGCATTCTTCCTCCCTCTTAGTGTTGTTGAAATGATGTCGACCCAGAAATAAAGGCATGTTAAATAAGTATGGCAGCAAAATTCATGAGAAACAAAATATTGAGGTAACGTAGAAGCCAAAAAAAAAAAAAAAAAGATTTACATATCATTGTACCCTTGGGTGAATGGAGACGTTTTAGGGATTCCACCAAAAATTGAGCACTGCAAGCCATGTTGGTAATGGTTTTGGCATTTTTTTGGACTGCCAGTAAGAAGCTTCCATGTTCCACAGTGCCGAGGGACGTTGCTTTTCTTCATACTAGTGTTTTTAGTGTCTCTTTTACTAGCAGTGCTGTTCTTGTGGCAGCTCAATCACCAAAGGACACTGTGGGAGTGGGTGCACAGAGACTTGAGAGAGTGGCTTAACTGAGGAGCTTGAAGAAAACAAAAACATGTAGTGTCGTGTGGCGGATCAAGCGGGATCAGTCTCTTTCCAGCAGATCCAATAGTGTTCCTAAAAAGTTAGCGGTCATGAATTGTGCCAAGAGCTTTTTCATTAGATCCTTGTCAGACAGAGAGAAGAGAATTGATGATGTGGCAACGTTCTCTCTTGCCAATAGAAAAAAAGGACGGTAGGGAGAGGAAAAAATAAAAATAAAAAGAGGAGGTTGTCACTCTAGTCCACCAGCAGAGAGATGGAAGGGTGCGTCTGCAGAACAAAGAGCTTCAAAAAAAGGCTTCTGGAGGGACAAGAAATTCCTTGGGTGTAATTTGTGGCTTTAGTATGGAGCGAAGCGACTGTATCCCGCCCTGTATAAACTGGCCTGGAACAGACGAGAGAGACAACCATCACGTTGGGGGCTATTATTACATTTGCGGTGTCACTGTTGAATATTTTTTACAATCGGTTCATGTAATGATTAATCGAATAATTGCTTAAAATTTTATTTGGAGTGAAAGTATATTAGAACAAATATTTGAAATTAAAATATTTAAAATGTAGAATAATATTTTTAATTTACTGTACTTGGTAATTGTTTAGAGATAAAAAAACCTAAATAATATCACACAAGACTAATACAAGACTTTTCCATATTTTCATCTAGCAAACAGAAAAATAGATGCAAAGTGTAACAAAGGCATCAGCATAAATTAAAATGTATGTCGTGTTTGGATAGATTCTCTCACCATGGCTCCCACCCCGTAGGCGGCAGCAGCTGGGGTTAAAGCGTGGTATGGATCTGTCGTGTAAACCCGGCCGTAACTAGAAGCACAAAAGGAATAGATAACTTCACTTGGATTTTTTCCAAAACATCTCATTGAGCCGCGATAGCTGTCAAATGGATGTTGTGTTGCATTTTTAATTGCTGTAAATACACCAAGCTGATGTCCTTTCCAAAAGGTTTGAGCGTTCTTAACCTCAGTCCCACGAGCGTCTCCAGCGCCTCTGCAGTACAGTGAGGCGTGTGTTTGCTGGTGTTTGTCCTCACCTGTCACTGTATGCGGCAGCTGCTGCAGTTGCTCCGGTTACAGCCGCGGGCTGAGTGTAGCGATAAGCAGCGGCGGCGGCGGCGGCAGCGGCGGCGGCAGGATAGCCTCCCTGGAGACATATGTACAACACAACTGAGAAGAAGGAAGGACTCCCACAGGAAGGACTATGGGGTGCTAAAAACGGTCATTATTTCTAAAATAAATAAAATAATAGTTTCGACAATTGAAAATAAAAATCCCAATTACAAAATACAGTGATTTAAAATTCTGAGTCGGCTTCTCAGGGCCCAAGCTGGCATTATGTGCGAGCATGAAGCCAGCGGAGCTTTGTTCAACGAAATTATACGCTTTGACTAAACGTTTGCTGCTAATTCTCACTTACGCGTTAGGTTAACAGTAAACTTAAACTAACAGTTTTTAACAGTTCTAAAAGGCACATAATGCATTTCCATCTTTTCAAACATTTATCACGTGAATTCAGTGGAGAGGGCAAAGGCAACAGAGGGGTAGACTTAGAAAAAGGAATCACACACTCGCAGACAAAACCACTTACACAATCCTACGCTGACACGGAAAATCAAACAGCGACTGACTTCACGTGTGACCAAAATTCCGATTTATGAAATGCCCGTGTGACCTGATCAAAGTACAGCACGATAAAGCAGAAAAACATAACACACGCAGCACCGGGGCTGGGTGTGCGGATGCGGGGAGGAGAAGATTGAGTTATTCATGAAGAAGCGAGGTCTTGTGGGTGAGTGCAAAAAAAAAAAAAAAGTGAAGGCTGTTAGCAGAAAACACAGCTTGTCTGCATGCAGCACACATGCTTGAATAACCATCAGGAAGAGACCATGTTCTCCATTCTAACTTGAGCCCTTCAAAGCGTCTCACCTTGCTGTGAACGGAACCTCAATTTCATATTAAGGACATTGCGACTTAAAGTTTGTATTCAAACCAACTATTATTTCCTTTTTTTCTTTTAAATTTGTATTCAGAAAAAAAAAAGTAATCGTCAATTCCTCAAAAACTACTCAACCGGATGAGATCAGGCTCTCTACTGAAACTGGAAATCAAAACAATTTAGTGTTTTAGTAAAGACCCCGCAATCAAATAAAGTGCACATTTCAGTGAGTTAGTAAAAAAAAAAAAATTTTTTTTTTTTAAAGTAGAACATCTACTAAAGGACAATATGTTCCAGACCAGCTCAAAAGATGACTGTAAGGTCAGAGTAGGGAGCAACAGGAAAGCAATGCACACTGTGGGTTTTGGTGTTCAGTTGACCCTACCTGAGGCAATCTGGGACTAAGGACTGAGTCCTGAAACACTAGTCTATAGAGAAAACAGAAACAACCGTTGTCAACCTGGATACACACACACACACACACACATTCACCTGCAAACGCCGCTTCATCCACCCACAGAGCAGCTTGTAGTGGCATCCACAAACTCAAATGATTTCATCACATTCAAATTAGTCTGACTTGAGTCGGACTCAAATTTCACGAGGCAATTTTGAAAGAGTTTGTGAGTTGTGCTATGCTTAGCACTAGTTCCACTGTCCAGCGGGTAAGCCAGAAGCTCTGTGTTGCGAATGACAGGACCAACATGCTGAATCACACCCAGAGTGGAAGAGCGGGAGGAAGCCGTGAAAGGAGGAGGGGAACAGAGCCTGTGCTGGTGGGCGGTGAGTTTACTTACGTATAAGTCCGCAGCGCCGTAAAAGCCATCTTGGTACACCACGCTAAGAGAGAGAGAGAGAGAGAGAAAGAGGGAGGGGAAGACCACCGAGAGGCAGAGAGGGAGGCATGTGGAGGAAAAAACGGAGGAGGCAGAGTGGGGCCAGGAGTGCAAAAACAAAATGGTGCACAGTCCCAAAAAACATAGTGGGTGAGAGGGAGAGAGACAGAGAGAGAGAATTATTTCACACCCATGCAGCATGCAAAAGTAATACAACTCCATTTGAATGACAAAGAAAAAAAACAACAATCAATAAACAACCTGAACAAGCTGTTTTATACACCACGTCAATAGGGGGCGGTAGTGTACCAACCGCAAGTGCCGCAGGAACTCATTTAACCTATCTGAACATTCATTTCTAATGTAAAATGGATGCCACTTAAGTCAGTTAAGGTCAGGAAAATAATCTTCTAATGCTCACCGACAAAATTTGAGCATCGGTTGAATCATAGCAACTGAAGCGCCATAAAATTCGACATCAAAATGTTCTGTTGCCAAATGGGGCTACGCAAGCTGAAAACTATTGACAGGTCAACAGTTCCCAGAATATTATTTGCGTTTCAGTGGCTTGAAGTGAAGCAATGTTGTTGTACGCAGATGGCTAGCTTGTTCAGCCGCTTACAAATTGCCCTTGAATGCTCCAAACAAAACATTCAGCAATACAATGCATGGCAACTTATTGGACTTAATGGCTCATTATATAATCTATCAACTAGATTAAATTTGTGGGGAAAAATTATATAGTAATTGCATTTTTTGGAAAAAAAAAAAACATGTGGGGAGGATATTTCCACCTTGAAGCAGCACACAGACAAGAAAATTTAAATTGTGCTTGGCCTGGAATATTTGAGTACTCCCATGACCAATATGCAACTATCACAGCACAGCAACATGCAGAGTGTCCACAACTCTGGGGACATAATAAATGCGAATAATTAGGTGTGCAAGGAGTCTGCTTAAGCATAATTACTGCTGGTGGCTGGTTGGCGCTTGTGCAAATTCAATGATGGCCGCATCTGCGTGAATCCCTAGATGGCTGTATCTGTGTTTATTCAAATCAACCTCCGGCGCCGCGGCCTAAATCATTGACGAGCTGCCGTCCAATTGACAATCTGATTTCTGAGTGGAGTGTGAATCGTATTTGAGCTTCTGTATGAGCACAGCTGTGTTAAACAAACACCTGCTCAAACAGAAAGTGGAAATTTCAACTCAACGTGACATGGGCAAGATGTTCATCGATGGATGTAACTGCTGATGTTACTTTGATTTCTTTTTTTTCCCAATTTTATTTTATTATAAGAATGCGGGGGCAGCTACATATGGGTGGATTCTGGATTTCAGATTATTTCAATATTTCTCAAATTCTCTTTGGAAGAGTTCCAGCTCATTTTTTAAATGAATGTTTATTTTTTGTGATGAATTATATTTGCATTTTAATGGGCAACATTTACAGTATATGCAAATTGTCATTCTGTTTCTAAATGTCATTTTAGTACAATTCAGATCAGATGACTGATGCTGTTATATTGCATTTTTCCTTTTTCATTTTAATATCACTGATTTCTATAAGAGGTGTATTAAGTCAAATAAGTTCCCCATTGAATGCACCGCCTGCGACTACACAAATCATGTGAAGTCCTCAACTCTGACATACTGTGCACAATGTACTAAGCGTTGTAACATGCTTACCCAGGGTATGCGGGGATAGCAGCCTGAGGCACAGCTGCCCGCACCGCACTGTAGACAGGCCGCCCCCGTCCGCGAAGGTGAGCGCCACGGAACGCAGCTGCCGCCGCAGCTGTCGTGGCCGCCGCGGCTGCCGCGGGGTACGGGAACCCTGGGACTGGACAGGGTGAAAGAAGGGAAGGGAATTGAAACGTAATGTACAAGGATGTGGCGCGGAAGCCCACGGTGAAGAAAAGCAATTGAGCAAAGCGAAGGGAAGTGTTGTACTATAGCCTGCAGGGTTTCATTTTAATAAGTAGCAGCGGGGACAAGTGCTAAGCAAGCAGTGCATTAATACAGAGTGGTAACGACTAGGAGAAATGCGAATAAGGGAATCCTGTGTCGACCTACCGGCATAAAGCTCTGGTCCGTACACAGCCCCGACCATTGGGCTCAATTTCCACCCTGCTGAGAGTCATAGAAAAATAGTGTTGGGGAACAGATGAGATGTTGCGGTTTATGAAGAGCATTGACACAAGCGTTGAGGATTTGCTTGTTTGGATTATCAGGTGAGCACAGAGCCTCGTCGTTAGTAGGTCAGTGCGATTGTTACCGTAGGGTAGCGTGCTCAGAGCCTCTCCATTAGGGTAGGGGCTGACCATTTTCTTGTTAGTCATCACCCTGGCAGTGGCGTTATTCACCTGGCAATGGAAGGACACACAGTCAAAGACACAGAGACACAAAAAGGACACTCAAGTAGACTTTTAATGACTTCATGATAAGGCCGATGCGGTGCCGCGTTGTATGTTTGGAGAATGCGATTGTGTGTCTATGCTAATCGATGTGGACCCGTGTAGCGGATGCGATGACTGTTAGCTCCTCGAGTGTATAAAAGTGGGTGGGAACAGTTGTGGTTATTTCGAGTCATCATGCAATTCAGAGCAAGCTGAATCTGATTCATGGCGAGATTTGAGGGCTGCCACAAGCTACATTGGTTATATTGCTGCAGCGGCTAACATCAAGAGGAGCGCATTTTGGGCATGCACAATCAGATATAATAAGGAGGCTGTCCAATCCAAGATGGCTGATTATCACTCCTCGTCTCAGAGCTTCAAAAGGATCGCGCTACGCTTCTAGAATTTATCCTCATCTGCCTTTGATGAGCTTTAAGGAAAAGAGAATTCAGCCCTCTGCCCAAGCTCCCAAATCTGTCTGTGCCGCAATGCCGGGATTTATGACCTATAAGCACCAAGAGGGGAGAGGCTGACAAAGAAGGAGCGAGACTGAGGAACGAGCATATTTGTGCACTCATAGATGGTGCGCTCCCATTAAGAGCCCATTAATGGCGAGGATTGCCATCCATATTGCCTCTCGAACTGAGTCATGTTCTTCATCTGCTCAGCTTCATTCACATGGAAATGAGCTTTGCCTCCTTTTGCCCTCATTGCAAAAGACAAGGTCATTGGCAAATCATCCAATTAGCTTAGCTTGCTAACGCAAGTGCCGTAGGCGGTTGAGCGACGTCAATAGATTAACGCGGAACGTTTTGCATCAAAGCAAACTATAATACATTGTTGTAAGATGTTTAATTTATGTCATCTTCCATGATGTCGCTGCATTGGTGTAATGTGAAATCAATGGAATAGGGCAACCTGACAGGAAGACATGCAAATCAACAGAGACGCGATTGGAAGGTAAATCTGAAAATGTTAAAAGGTTAATAAAACACTCAGACTTTTGTCCTGCCCTTTACGCCCACCCAGTCCATTCGGACCAAAAAGACAAAATAAAATCCCATTTCCATATGAAACCAAATCGGTGGGGTTTACACACCTCAAAACAAATACAAACAATACATGGGAGAGTAAAAGGGGGTGCAAAAACATTTGTTCTACAAAATCAATAATCAATATAACACAGAAATTACAGGCAGCCAAATATGGGCGCATCACATGACCAAGAGTGAGTTAAGAAACTAAAAAAAAAAAAAAACGAGAAAGAAAAACAAAATCAGCCAATCAGCAAGCGTCGGATGCAGCATAGAGACCAATCAAAACAATCGCAGCACTCCCACGTCAAACACATGAGACAAAAATGGTGTGTTGAAGGGGAAAGGATGCAGGTGAGAAGTACAGAGAAAGAGCCAGTCCATAAACAAACAAAAACAAAATAACAAACAAGGGGTAATATTTACATGAATAACACAAAAACATCTAAATACAAAAAAAATATATATAGATATATAAGTATATGAAGGTGCATCATTCAATTAGATCTGGTGACCATTCTACTGAAGATCTCATGTGGGTGGGTTGAGAAACAGAGCACCAAAGGATGGATGGAACCGAGCGTGAGAGAAGATAGAACAAGAGAGACAGAATTAGAAGAGAGAAAGAAAGAGAGAGAGCAATTCTCATTCCCAAAAAGGAGAGAAATAAAATGGACATGAGACACTGTGCCAGGCAGAGAACTGTGTGTCACAAACTAAGACCAGTACACTATGACTATCACTACAAACTACTGATACACAGACAATCCACTACAAGAAGACCAAACCAAAAGAAGGAAACAAAACGGCAGCAAAATCCCAAAAAACAGCAAAAGTAAACCCTGCATCGGTTTAGAGGCGCATATGGTTTACAACACCGCCGGATTAGCGAGCTGGACGACCATGGCTTCTTTTCTACTGTGATTTTGAAAAGTAGTTTGGAACAAAATAAAAACATTTTTTGGCTTGTCCTGGTGGGTCTTGGTGTTAGTCAACTATAAATTAAGCAAATAAACCATGACTTGTCCACATTATGGCCTGACATTTTGTATTTGGTTAAAAAAAATAATGGCAAAAATACGATTGTAAAGGCTTTTTCTTCATTTTGGAAGGACTATCCAACAGACTTAAATGATTGGGGTTTTGTCGGAAAGGCAATTTTATGTCCAAGGGATTTAACTCATTCACTGTCATTGACGGCTATATACGTCAAAGAGCCATTTTAAGTGGGCTGGCGGGAAAATGGGTTAAAATCATACCAACGTTTTCTGGGAACCAACGATTGTGCCAATGTCAACATTTTGAAATGTGTCAAATTTACAAGAATATAAAACACTGGCAGGTCGTTAACATATAAAATTTGCGATCAGCATTCACTGGAGAGAAAAAAAATAGTTGGCAACAGTGATTTTTTTTTTTATCAACAGGATGACTACTTCATATATTGATGGATAAGCAGAAAGACTGTGGAAAGCCGTGTCATTGCATAGAGGCGGGTGATTACATTCGATCATTCCCAGTGAGGTGTTAATGGTGCGGGGGGGATGGGTGCAGAAAGTATTACGGTTACACAATCCAGACTGTCGCATACAGTGTTTCTGTGCGTGCCATGTCGGGACTGTAAATTGAGATGTACAACAGCTGTCCGGCTCGATAAATAAAATGTGAATTTCAACTCATGATGGAATAAGAGTATCTGTACATATTGAGAAGAAGGTCCATTTTAGGGGTGAGGTGGAAAAAGGGGGATCAGTTCAGTGATGAACGTTTGCACACAACTTACCATTGCAGCAGAAACAGCGAGCGGTTACCGTGGAGACTGACAACAACACACAGAAGTCGTCAGGGAAACAGAAAAAAATATATATATAATAAATAAAGGAACAAATAATCCAGGCAACAAAAGAAAGCTAGATGTCATCCCCCTCACCATCCATGTCAACTGAAAAACCTGATAGCAGCAGTGTTACAGCTCAGAAGAGAATGAGAGAAAAAAGAAAGACAGAAGAGGGAAAGGGAATGGGAGCCCTCAATGCTTAACGGAGATCTGCGCATTATTACGACAATCAGGCCTGGGAATGGGATGTGTTTAAAAAAAAAATTAAATGCAGTGTGGGCCCTACCTCGCTTTTAATTCAAACACTGGTGATTAGGGTAAAGTAGCATTTTTTTAGTCAGTCACCCAAAAAAAAAAAGAATTTAGAGAAATAAAATGACAATTCAATTGTAACAAAGGAGGGCAATTGGTTGCGACGAAAAGTGAAATGAAGAAAAGACAAAGTGACTGGCAATGAAAGAGTTTAGGAAGGCAAGGATTACATGTGACAGCGAGAAGGACAAGGATGGAAAGGCCAAAGTGCAAATTTTCTTTCTACAAACGAATACACATGATAAACTTTGTCATTCTAATTTGTCTCATCCAGTATTTTGATATCAAAATGAAGCTGGTCCAATCCACATCTGAATTATTTTTGATTTCGGATCTGCCACAAGAATTGCTTATGGTCAACGTGAGTCCAAATGAACAGTGTGTGGCACCATGAAGAAGTGGGAGGCTGAGAAGGTTTCTCTCCACACATACTCATGCAGTGATGATCAAATCTGTCAGATGAGCCCCAGTTGGATGAAATTACGCATGCAGAACGACACCATTTGCCACACTGCTTGTGTTCAAATGCCCGATTCAAACTCTGCGCTGCGGAGGAGCTGACGCTTCCTGTTAAGACTCCATCTCACAGAAGAAGGAGCAAAACTCAAAAGCACGTGACGGGGGGGAAAGGGCCACTTCTGTGGATACATTTACAACAAAGAGACTTCTTCGAAGCGCAGAGTTTTAGTCCAGGAAAAAAAATAATAAAGTACAACAGAACTTACAATTTTCCCACCTATCAAAATTAGGCTGCATACATGCTTGGTTAGATTCATAGTGGCATGTACCAAAGACATGTCAGCAGTTATGCTTTACTGACCTTTTTTGTTTTTAAATACAAATAAACATTCCAAATAAGAATGTAGTTATTCAGTCCATCTGCAAAGAAAAGACAATTCGACCTATACCCAGGTGCAACATTCCATGCCAACAAAACACAACCCCATCACCAAAACTAAGACGTATCACAAACAGCTCGAGAATTAACATGCAAGGGAAGAATCTGCACACCCTGATCAGATCTGTTACACTACGTCTATATTTCCACAGGAAAGTACAAGTCATGCACAAATAGGCTACGTCGACTTAACTCATGCCAGTGGAACATCGTGAGCCTCCTTGACACACACTCAACATTTCAGTCGAACCAAAAGTATATCAGAGTTTGTGAATGACAAAATTTGGTTGTGTCGCCAACTGTAAACAAATAGTTCCCCAAACTCTGAAGTGACCAATTAAAGGAAATGTTTACAAGAGCATCACCTGCAACATAGGAGAACTTCCAGACAGCACTGCCGCAAATAGAAGTGCCTGGCCTTGTTTTCTCCAAAGAAGGAAGAACGTGTAACCCAAACCCGACATGTGCCCTGTGCCAGCCCTTTTGTTTCTTCAAGCCCATGCACCATAAACCGACACTATACCCCGACTACTGCTTCACGGCAGCCCAACATGATGACTACTTGTAACAAAAAGTACAACAAACAGTGCATGCAACAAAGTTCTCTCAGCGGCAGAATTGCTTTCATGCAATTTGGGTTGAGGCACACTCAGCTTAAAGCAATGCAAGGGACAAGACAGGCTGCCACTTCCGAGTAACTTCATCCATATCCATTCAGCTTGCTGATTGACTCAAAGTGGAGCTGACAGAGGATGTTGTACCAGTGGATGCAGGCCGCTATCTTGTATTTGCAAATGCAACGGAAGAACAGAATACAGGACTGAAAGAGGGGGGGGTAAAGGGCCCAGCCTTCGTCCGTCATGCGGGTCCTGCTGACACACTCTCACACACACATAAATGGGAGTCAGCACAGTTAGCCCATGCAGAGCTCTTGTCCTGCAGTGACCTGGGTCAAGAGATCCAAAACAGATACAAAAATCAGAATGCAAAACACCTGTAATATTAAGACGTACATCACGTGAACATGCGCCAGTGCTGCTGTGATTCCCAGCATGCTGCTGTTGCACGAGGTGCCACAATCACCACAATATCAGGAGAGGGGAACACGGGATTTATTGTACACCGAGGGGAAGAAATCAGGAGATAGCAATCTGCCATGCATTACAATTCCACTGCATTCCTCTCGTGCCCTCGGGTGCCGACCACAGAGACGTCATTCCAATTGGTGGTGAAAAGTTGTTGTATCAATGTGGCGACAAGTTGCACATCAAAAAGCAGAGGAAACGACAGCTTCAAGAAGGGGGAAAAAACAAATGCTGCAGAGGAAAAGTACCCCAGCATGCCTTAAATGTGTTCTTGCACCCCCAATCAGTCTCACCACAAAATAAAAGAACAGAAAAAAATATATATATTTATTACAGCGGACCAGGCAGTGGGATATGAATGCTGCATCAGAGCGTTATCAATGCTAGCAATGCTAATGCTAGCTAGCAATTAGGGCTTCTATAGAGAGTTAGAATGGCAGTAGAGACAGGGCAAAACAGTGCAGTGGACACAAATGGCAAAATTACCTCAATCTTACGACCTTCCACCAATGTGCCGTGGAGCTTTTCGCGGGCTTTCTCGGCATCTGCGCTGGTCTCAAATGTCACAAAGCCAAAGCCCTGCGGTGCAAAGAACGGGTCAACAAAGTAGGCAGAGTCTGATTTGTCATGGGAGGGTGAGCAGATATTTCAATTGCAGTTTAAGATCATTACTTCCAATTTTCCCATATTTTTTTGTATTAATAAACATGTACATTTGCTTACCTTTGAGCCCCTCTCATTGAAAATAATTTCTACGTCCAGAATCTTCCCATATTGCTGCAGAAATAACACCATAATTACCACAAAAAAAAAACTAAGAAAAATACTTTACTTGGACGTGAATACATATATTTAGAAGGTTCTGACTTGTCAGGTACAACCTTTTGCACTAGAGGTCCCTATTGCACATAGGGCACATTGCTGGCATTTTTTTGGTTTCACCTTTCTCCACCACTCAGTTTAAAAGACTGACACATATTTATTGCCCAATAAAGCATCAAGAGAACAACCACGAACGTCCCGTCCTATCCTGTACCACTGCCTTGCCAAAGAATTACTAACGCGTCTTAAATGTTCTACTGAAACTTTTGTAGGCCATGGAAGGCTACACAGTGACCAGAGTCTTACCCCAAACATCTGCCTGAGGTCCGGGTCACGGAAACGGAATGGGATGTTTGAAACGTGGAGACGTTTGGGGGTTCCTTTGGCCTCCGGTGAGTCTCCTCCAGAGCCCCCTGCTGCTGACCCCCCAGTCACACACTGTATAGTCGTCTCCCCTTGGGAGGTCTCATCGGTCTTATTCTGCGATAGAAGACAGAAGGTAAGAAATATTGGGGAACGTAGGTACGGTCAAAAAATTTGGTAATATGGCTGAGTAGGATTAATTAAAGTAGCACACCAAAAAAAAAATGTTCCTCATGCTTTATAGATTGATTGTTTACACACCAACCATCACCATTTAACAAACTAGCCGATAGGCAGCCAAAAAAAAAAAAAAATGTTGAGCCTAAATTGTGCCACGAGTTGGCCGATGCCATATAATTAACATACATTCATACATTTACAAATCCAATTCACATCAAACTGCTTATTTTGCCATATCAGTTAGGAAAACATGTAATTAGAGAGGCTTGTGTTATTTGGAGTGGATTCCAAGTTTCATTCCACAAGGGCTGACAAATCTAAAGTTAGGGTTGACAGTGACCCGAACTTCCAGCAAAGCACACAATGCTTACATTGTCGTCGATGGTGGTACTGGTGGTGTCCTCATGAGCATCAGCGCCTACCTCAGCTGTTCCTTGACCCCCTGCACCAAACATGGCCCCGGGGCCAAATTCTGTCCCAGCTATGCCATTCTGGGGAGGTGGCGGAGGAGGGAACGCTGTAAAGGCGGGTGCCACCAAACCATCCTGTGCTCCTGTTGAATCCTGAGGCCCCTAAAGGAAAACAGATTAAAAAAAAATAATATTATTCCATGAATACATTCCAATCTATTTCTGCAGCCATGAAATAGTTCAAGCACACATGAATTAATGCGCATTTTGAAATGCAGAGATGGATGGACATGGAAAAAAAAAAAGAAAATCCCAGACAAATTATTCATGACACATTGAAAGGCATCTTGTTGAAGGTGTTAAATACTTGACTACAGTAGTCAATAAATAATAATGGATGAGTCTGTCTCGTCTAAGATATGTTTTGGTATTGCATACAGCGAGAGGGTTCCTAAGCAGATCGGCATTTTGCGAGCTCAGTTGTTTTACCTGCGACATCGTATGTTTTTCTATACACAGAGCAGATGAGGGGGGGGAGCTTTCAAGCGCGAGTCTAACGACTGTCTGCTGACTTGTGTGCTGGGCCGCGGGGGAGTACACAGCAGCCAAAGTCACCCGAACGCGGCAGCCATCGACACCAACTCGTCAATCAAACAATTCCCATATGGCTCCTGTGACTGTGAGCAAAATTGCACGGCAGATGCTGGAAATACTTTGAAACTCATGTCTTTTCCAGCGCTTGGAGACTGACTGACCCCCACTTTCAAGTCACTCAAAAAATTCCTTCACTGTAATGTCCATCAAGTAAAGGTTACTGCCTATCTCCTTATAAGGTCCATTTAGTGAGGAAGCCTTTCTCACTGTGGGCCAATCACCCACTCACATTCAGAAATGACGAGAACGAATTGTAAAAAAATTAAAATAGGACATATAAGAATTGTCAACATTCTGACAATAACATTTCGGCAGCTAGGATGTGTTAAACTTACAGTAGGATTTTTTTTCCCGATAAAAAAAAATAGCTCGGGAGTAAGATATTAACAGATTTGTGAGTGCTGTAAATTTGGCAAAATGTAATTCATCAAATGATACAATACCTAACTGCTGTCGAGGATTACGATGAGTTGAAAACATTATCAATCAATCGGAAACAAGGAAAGGCTGACTGTCAACATATGTGTTTATCTTATCGTAGCTTGTTCATCTGCTCCCGCTGCTGTTTCATGCTGCCTTTTTTTTTTTTTTTGCTCACAGGCACCAAATCAGACAATATAGGACAAAGCATAAGACAAGGAAGAAACCAACCTTGGCACCTGTCAGCATCAGTCTCAGCACATACAGTAAAAGTTCAAACTGCACAGACGTCTTTGTTGACCATATTGGCTTCCTGAACCAGAACTAAGCGCCTGACAACACATAACAGAGCTTATATTGTACATAATCATACCGCTGGTGAATGCTTGTCAACACAAGTCGTGACAGCAACTTCAGCTACCTCATTTCACCCTACACATGAGCCTGTTAAGAACCCCAAAGCTGAGAAGAAGACATGCTAGAACTGAACCGTGAAACAAATAATCCCCGGGGCTTGTGTCCGCTATGGAGCGCACCCACACAGACGTTTATAGCAGTGAGGCGTGCAACTGCAATCAACTGTATAAACATTCAATGCAACATTGTTGCTAATAAAAATAGCTGTTCTTATTTGTAAACAACAACTGAGAACGGACATGTTACTTTTAGCAAATGCTAAGTTCCAACATCTGTCCCTAGAAGCAATGTGAGAGCAGGTGCAGCATCAAATGTGACTTCATACAGCTTCGTGGACACTTCCACGGAAACACAAAACTCATGTCGGCTTTTTATTTTTCTTCTTACCAGCAATGCGGTCGGGTAGTAGAGCCCCATCATTGTCTGACCTGGCACAACAACTCTTGACCAGCTCTCCAATTTGACGCTCTCCTCCCCGACCTCCCCTCCACTCCCCTGCCTGGGCTCCAGGACCATGAGTTGACAACCGCTTCGATCCACGCTCGCCTTCACATTCAAATTGTCCGCTCTTCCTTCTCTTGGCTTTGTGTCTTCTTCCAAACACAAGCTTCGACTGTCTGTCACCGTCTTTCCTCTTGGTCTCACCAGCCGGCTCGGCAGCTCTAATCCCTTCAGGCCTTGGCGTCTCTCCCCGCCTGACAGCCGGAGACTCTCCCCTCCTTCTTTTGCTCTCTTCCCTCTTTACAGTGTCTGTCTATCATTCACTTGCTCATGTTACACGTTCCCGCCTCTCTTTTAAACCTAACCTCCTTCTCGAGCTCAGTGTCTCCCAACGATCAGAGCATCGGCGTAGCCGGGCTAAATCCTCCCCGGGTCGGAATCAGAGCTGAGTCTTCTCGATCGGGAGGCAAGAGAAGGCTTTCTTCGATTCACACTGGCGGTGTGAGAGTACAGAAGGCAACCCCCACTGCATTGCAGCTTTTTTAGATGATTTATTTATTGCGTGGCAGCTCCCAAAAGCAGTGGTAGCTAGCTACTAGGCAAGACTGAAAAGATCTAGCTATGTGCGTAGGCTCCAAGTTTACCATCCTCTGCGGCGGCTGCGTTCAAAACACACAAGGGGATCTCGCAAAAAATGAAGGGGGGGAAACCCCAAACTGACTTGAATCTTTAGCATGGTTATTTTAGATGCGGCTCCACGTGTCCCAACATCGTATAGTTGCAGAGATGAGAGAGCAGTTTTCCGCACCGCACTTCCATATGCAAGAGATGGAGCACTGCGGAAAGAAGCCTTGATGCCAAGCTTTCAGACATCTGCTGAGTCTGGCTGGAACTGAGTCCAGAGGGATGGAGGAAGGGCGGGGTCAGAGCTGGTGGGGGGAAAAGGAGCATGGGGGGGGGGGGGGGGTTGTCCAGCATGAGGGGGGGCAAGGACAATGGGGGCAGTGGATGCCAGTGACAGATAACAGGATGAAGAGATAAATGGATAAAGGGCTGAGTGAAAAGAAAGAGCAAGGGATGACAGGATTAAGGCTGTAAGTGAGGAGGATGAGAGGATGAATGAGGACTGATCTGAAGATTAAGCACACGAAGTGAATTTTGCGATAAACACATGCACGTTATGCACGCGCCATCAAACTAATGTGCTGACTCACACAAAGGCCACAAACATCAATTGCGCTTAATTTGTCCCCCCCCCCAAAAAGAAATAAAAATAAAAATGTTATAGTAACGGACATTTGTTTTAGCTTGGTGGTGTGCCGGGGACATTTTTTTTTTAACATGAACATTCGGAATGAATAATCACTAAACAAGCTAATCCAGCAAGGCAGGCTTTGTTTTACTATATTTGCATTGTAACCAGGAGTTTGTGTACACAAGCGAGCAGAAATAATTGTCATCATTTGTAAACTACACTTGCCTTTTATCATTCCCACAATCAACATTTCCCACCCCTGATAGAAGGCAAACAAAAATTGGAAAGAATACTCGGTAAAAGAGAAATGTAGCACGAAATCTAAAATACATAAAGCTGACTTTGAACTTGACAGTTAAATTCTTCCAGGCGTGCCCTGGTTAAGCTCCTGCCATGAAAAGCTAAGAGAGCTCTATTCCCAAGAAAGGAGATGCCAAGCGCAGAGAAGGATGAGGATGAAAAAAAATAAGCATATATGGGAGGAGGACATTTCCCATGTTGGGGGGGGTGGTGAAGTGACTCACAGACCAACACTTCCCTCCTGTGGCACCGCTAGAAAGCTACATCCCAAACACAAGTGCAGAAGATGTGGGACACACAAGTGTTTTGTCATTAGCGCACCAAAATAGAAGTTGTGCATACACACAGATTCGCTCACTCAGTGCTGCTGCACAGAAGCAGATAAGAAAATTGTCCGCCGCTCTTCCACAACACTGCACATAAAAAAATAACAAAAAAAACAGCGTACTCTAAAGTAGATGACGGCAGCATTGCGATCTGCTGTCTGAGGAGCCTTTGAAAGAGGAGCTCAATGGCAGGCAGGTTCTTTCATCCTGTCCTCCGAGAAGCTTCGTTTATGAGCTAACCAACGGATGACGAAATTAAAGAGAGCCTGGCAGAGTTACACAGAAAAGTCCTGCTGCAAAACTAAATGGATGAACTTGAAAAAGTATTCAAGAACATTTGATTTCTTCGTTCCAAATGTGCTCCACGGTATGTCGAATTAGAAGGACATACTGGTCTTGTCATAAAGTTCTCACTCATCTCTTACCTGATTGTGAGGTGTGTATCCATGGAAACCAGGATTTAAAGGCTCATTGTTCTGAAAGAGACAGAAGGAGGGGAAAGAGTGCAAATGGCATTTAAGCGGCTGGATTATGAGAAACATATTTTACATTATAACTGTTTTCTACAAAGGGGAATTTTTTTTTTCTCCCCAAAAATTGTTTCTCACAGTCAGATTTTCGGATTCATTCGAATCTGTTCATAAGTGCAAAAAAAATAATAATAAAGGAAACAATATTCAGACGTGATTTCTGTCAATAACGAGAAAAGCACTTCAAATCAAATGGAAGCCATTTTTCATATCCCCCTACTCTCACACAGTCAGCACATGCCCCAGAAAGAAGTGCTTTTTGTTCACTAATTAATTTTAATTAGATTATTCTAGTCCGCCGGTCCCCTCTTTTCTCTCTGACTCTCATCCCGATGTTATTTTGTCCTGGTTAGAGGAACTATTGTGAGGAGGTGAGGAGGAGGCAAAAGGGGGAAACAAAAGAAGGGGGCCTGGAACAATGGCTGAAAGTTAACCAAATGCTGATATTTTGACAGCAGACAGGGAGAAGACACGAGCGCAGTACTGCCTGCTGGCGTGCCTCGCAGAGAAAACATGACCTCCTACTGAGACTCATGCCACGAATCTCCTATGAGGAACAAGAGATGAATGGGGGGGGGATGGTGCAGTTGGTGATCTTTAAATAATTTAAAAAACTAAAACAATTTAAAAAAAAAAAAAAAAAAAGTATGCAAGGTTCAAAGCTACAGGAGTAAAGACGACATTCACGCAAAAAAATAAAATAATAATCAAATGCAAGTGTCAGAGCACATTTGAGCAAAAAAAAAAACTACCAGCGAGAATGCTGATGGAGGCAGGAAAGTTAATGGAGTTCAACCGCGACTTGAAAGTAAGCACGCTAAAACCAAAATGTGATGAGATACAGATGAGGCGCAGATTGAGTCAGAGGTTAGCTAAGTTCTTTGCGGAGAGACCACGTTGAGGTAAGACAACAGTAGCTCGCACACATACAGTGGATAGAGAAAGTTTGCACACCCCTGTTCAAATGCCAGATTTTTTGGACAAACCTTTACATGATGTCAGTTGTTCATTTTTACTTCTTTGCTCAGAAAGATTTCTTCTGTAGTCGTTGTGACGGTTCTCTCTCTTTTTTTTTTTTTTAACAAAACCTGGCATCAAAACAGTGGTGTGGAAACTTTTCATATCCACAGTATGTTGAAACTTTATCTTGAAGGGAATTTCACTTTTACATAAACGTCCACTGTAGTGTCAAAAAGAACAAATTAAGAAATATTAGGACACTTTACTGACACGTTTACAGACTGTGGGACAGAAATGGGACTTCTCAAAACTAAAGCCATAATATCTTAGTGAGATGAAGAATTTAGATGCAAGGGAACTAAAGGTGCACGACCCAAAAAAAAAAAAATTGGGGAAAAAAGATGACGTATTTTCACCCGGTCCTCTCTCGTTCATACAAAACAGTCTTTTCTTTGTTTCTCTCTCTCTCCCCACTTCCTGTTTCATCTGGAACCAATTTCCCCGCCTCACGCCTTGTCCCCAGGGGGAACACTCTCCTTGGTGCGCCACATTTAGAGGGGAATGAGCCGGCTCATATTGGACAACGCGGTGACTTTGTAAAAACAGCTGGTGGCTAAAGACAGGCATTTTGCATGCTGCTAAAAACCTACACTTAGAATCTACGCACTAATATATACGTATATTTATTAAGATTGTTGCATTACACCACGGATAGGATTCATATATCAATTTCTGGCCCTTGGTTCAATACATAATTAGATTTGACATATTTAGTGAGTACATTTAATGGCAGAAACTGAATTTATATCTATTTATGATATTCATATTGCGTAATAGTGCAGGAGTTCCCAAGTTGCAGCAAATAGTCTGTGTCTTGTAGACGACACAAGTTCCATTCCCAAATGCTACTGCTAAGGGTGTATGCAACAAAAACCTGATGCAAAACCGCATTACCAATTAAATGTGAACCTAAATTATAGCCGACCATCAAATTATAGACGTTGGTTTCTGCAGCGGGTAGAGCAGAGTGGAAAAGAAGAAACGGGGGGGAACACAAAATGGGTGGGAGGAGGGTTAGAGCAACATCTGGAATCAATCTGGCGAGAAAGAAAGGAGGGAGGGAGGGAGGGAGTCAGCAGATGAAAAACGAATAAGGGGGGGAAAATAAGGAGAGAGAATCAGAGAAGGAGGAGGAATGCAGGAACAAAGTCTAGAAAAAGAAGGGAGAACTCCCAAGCAATGAGCCTGGCGAAATGGAGACAATGAGTCATGGGAGAAGAATGCTGTTCAGATTGATTTTCTTTTTTTTTTCGGTGGACTTGGAAAGAAAAACATCTAAAACATTTATTTTAAATTCCAGTTTCCACCAGTCTGGCTGACTAACAATTTTCCATGACATTCTTATTTTAAAAGCATCCATTTAAATGACTTGCACTGATATTTGCTCACAATTCATTTCTACCATTTTGTTTTGATCCCTGACCAATAGACCAAAAGAAAGAGGAAACTGGAAAAAAAAAAACATATTCAAGTTGTATTCATGACACTGTAGCAGTCCATTACCGATGACCTCGTGTGAGCAAAACACTGAATTGACATTTTGCTGTGTGGGTGGAGATGGGATCACATATGACAGTTTGGGGGCAGCCGTGGGGAGGAGGCGGCGGCGGCGGAGGGTGGGAGCGCTTGTGCGAGGTGGACTTGCCATAAAGCAAGAGTTAACATGTGAGTGTCATGTTAAGGGGGGGTGAAAATAGTGTGTTAACAGGAACAAATGGGAAGGGGACATATCGATTTTTTCTTTTTTTAGGAAATGTGACTTGCCCGTTGGTGACAGTTGACCGAATGCACAGACGCCCGCAAACTGTTGTTTTCATCTTATCGCTGCTGCCGGTTCAAAAGTCAGGTGTGACGCTGACTAAGTTACAGCTCAAAGTTTACCAGTAATCTTTAAACAGTGGGAGAGTACCAGAAGGCAATGAGGGCGGCACATATATATATGCATACTGCTTGAAGTAATTAAGCAAGATTTTATTCTCATTATATTGGGCCGTATGAGTCATTAGGAGAACATTAACGAAGAGAAAAAATAATCTAAGCCTTCCGGCGACATACCTGAAATGTAATTTTGTTATGCTGCTAATAAAGCCCTGTCATCAGTAGACTTTTTATAATCTGATGTCTGAGGCACACCGTAATCTTCAATGACAACTAGGGCGGGGCAATTATGGTAAAAATACTCTTCGTGAGTTTTTGGATTGATATTGGAATCGCGATTATTTGTTGCATTCAAAATGTTGTATTTATTCACCTGCCAGAACTAAAAAATATCTTGAAAGAACAACCAGAATATAGATTAGGAACAAAGTAAAATAATTAGGGCCGAACGATATTAGAAACAAATTATACAGTTATTGAATATAGCAATATCCATATTTAAAATGTACCTAAAGAAATGACATTTTTATTAGCCAATGAAAGAATTAAAAAAAAATTCATGGGACAAAGTAAACAAGCTCAATGTATTTTCAACCAAATGTGTAGATACCAGCATCATATTAATGAGTACGAAAACCAAAATCAGCTTTTGAAGGGTGATTTTATATACTGCACAAGCGTGTCGTTCTCGTGCAGGTAGCATGTCCATAATGACAAAATACGACAATCTACCCATGCATATCAAGCAGCCAGCCACTCTGCTTTGGCTACGCCCGTTAAAGCGATCAGTCTGCTCAACGCCCTCCCCTAAATGAGCTTTGATCTTGTTAGTATGACACAAAGCCTCTTTAAAATTCGACATTCTGTCTTCAGGATCGTGGAGCAGAAAGGGAATGTTGAATGTCTAAGTGAGCTACAGTGCATTAAATCCAGATTAATTTCAATTGAGATGATGATTAGGTGCAAATGATTTGCAGTCTCAGCACTTGGGTTATGAAAACAGGGGGAAGACCAGTACAGAGGCCCCCCCTGAGCCCCTCTCTCCTTCAGCTAATACCAAAAGGCTCTGTTCTTTGTCTTTCACAGTGGTGACCCTCCCCCAATCCCCTGTCTGCCTCCCTTTTAACACCTAGCGACAATCAAGGGGTGGGGGGGCATAGCGCGATTAATAGCACATGCAGAGTGTGCATCAGTTCTTGATGTGGTAGGTGACTCACTTTAAATTGCCAGCAGGCTTTGTAATTGTGTCCTATGTGAATAAAATATTCCAAGCGTGCCTCGCAATAGGCTCCCCCACAAGACACGCAAGAGGAATGGTTGTGATCACTGCCGTCTGTCAAAGTAATGGAGCCTGGATCATGTTACCTTTGTCTGGCTCGCTCATGCACCGTGCAAGATGCAATTTACGGGTTTTGCGTTGGTGCACGGTTATGTTGTGGGGGGGGGGGGGGGGAAGAAAAGCGAACAAAAGACTGTAGAGGTGACAAAAACAAATGTTTACCTGTCCGATGTCGCCAATAACATTCCCAGTGCCGTCTATCCTTGGTCTCTTGCACTCCGCCCCGGTCAGGTCAGTCAAAGCAGCGGCTGCAAGAGCGTCTGGTTCCGGGTCCCCTCGCTTCATCCCCCGGACCGTCGCCGGACCTCCGGCAGCGCTTGTATGCGGCACCGCTGATGTATCGATGTCTCTTTCTCGGTCCATTATCCCCCGATTAACGGGTAGCATTATAGATGCAACGTCGGTCGACATTAACATTGGACGGCAGAGAGTCTTCGCCCAAGAAAAAAAAAATATTGGACTGTGTTTTTCCCCTTCTTCTCTTGTCCTCGTTGTCCTCAATGAAGGATTCGGATGGATGATACGAAAGTGGCTCTCGTAATTCAGGCAATTATTTCGTGTCTTATTGGCGTAGGCTACTCAAGGCAGAACATAATGGCTGTGTCAGGATAATGGATAAAGCACAGCGGCTTTTTCCATCAAGTCAAACGCCGCTAAATAAGTGACCCAATTTAGTGAAGACCACACGTCCGACTCTTGTCTGCCTGACAAGCTAATTAGCTAGCTAACCTTAGCTAGCTCGCTAGCAATACATTCCGCTAGCTCTATGAATAAACGTGGCTCGGAGAGAACACTCTCGCTACCAGGGGGAAGAGAAAGAAAAGGTTATAAATTGTCCACGACGAGTCCTAATGTCTGCCGCGTCTAATGGGTGGCTTCTCGGTAAACCTTTGTGTGGATCCTACCAGGCTTTCACTTGATTCCGTCCGTCCCTTTTCACGCCGTGGGCTGCTGTGGAGTGTGGATGTGGCTCCAGCACGATTTCCTCCGATCTGAATCCCACTTGGCGTAAACTCCTAGTGAGTCTGAGTGGGCTGGTCCACGGTCAGATGGATATCCATTATTGGGCAAGGATTGGTTAAGATGACTGGTCCTGGATCTGTGTTACATCTCGTTTTCAGCTACCCGGAGTCCGCAATACCATTTCAGCCCCCTCCTATTCCATCATTTTATTTTCAAAACGGGGACATCATTTGATTATTTGGGTTCGACCCCCGTGAGGAAAAGCGGTTAGGAAAACGCATGGATAGATGGAATACTGCTCTTTTATTCGGTGCTTCTACCTCATCGAGATATTATAAATAGGGAAAATGGATAAAGCAATAACAAAACAATAGGACATACGTTTTAGTTCAATAGCTTGGATTATTGTGTAATGTTTACGCACGAATATTAAAAATGATTAAACTTCAATCTGTCACCCAGGAATACGCACTCATTACTTCACGATGACACAGTTTTGTCAGTGATAATTACGGAACATATATTTGTATGAACAACAGTTTATAAACAAAACAATTCAATTATGTATTGTAAAGACAGTAAAGTTCGAGTGTTTCTATATTTGCAGACGAGGTATGTTCTTGATTGAATGAATCATAATGGTTTTGACAAAAAAAAAAACTAAATTATATTAAAAAATGACCACGCGAGAACATTTTCACAATCCAAGACGCACTCAAAATAAAGGCCATGCGTACACGTTTGTTATCTTTGTACGCCCCCTGGTGGCTTTTAAGATGCAGTTTTTCAGTTTTGAGTGTCAAGGAATGAAAATGTGTTGACCTGCATTCATTTGATGCGGAAATGAAATGTAGACATTTTTAAGGCAGAAATTTAATATGGGTGAGAGAAAGAGGGTTTGTTTTTCTCCATTTGGAGCTGTGGATGAAGTATTTATTAACAATATTTGTTTGGTTTGTTTTAACGTCAGTTCACATACAGTACAGTTTTTCACTGAATCCAAAGACACTATCTTCCTTATTAAAAGGAACAGAATTAACCATTCTGGGTAACAACCAGTCCTGAAAGTCGTTCCAGAAAACTGCGTACATTTTGTGAAAAATAAAATAAAATAGGCAGCAGTTCCAAGTGCGTTTCTGCCGTTGGCTCCTCCCCTTACACATCCACCGCTCAATCTATTGGTTATGCTGTGTGTCAGTCACAGTCGCTCAGCCAATCACATCATTGATCACATTCTTAATTAAAGGTGGAATTTTTTTTCATCGTTTGTCAGTCGAATTTTAATTCCGAGACGAGCGTTGCAGTTGTACGCCATCCTACTTACACAGGTACATGAAAGACGCACGAATGATATTATAATTATCAGATGATGCGCGATAAATATTGAAAGTTTGCCTATTTGGTGCGTATACTTGTTTTTGTGTTGTAAGCATGCAGTACATATTTTAAAAAATGCCAATAACTGTGGCTTACTCTACAGACTTTCCACATTGTGAATTAAGCATGGCTTTGGACGGATGTGGCTTTGTTTGCAAATATATCCTCATCCTCTTCAACGTTATTTTTGCGGTAAGTTTGGACTATGAACATGATTCATCGCTGGATAAGTAATCTGGCCTGGGAAAAATGGGTGTACAAGAAATCCCATCCCACTAAGAGACATAATTGCACGGAAGAAAGTTAACAAGTGCATGTTCCTCAATTTGAACAGTGTTAAACAGGAGACGAAGGTACTCGCACAAATTTAGTCAAAGTAAATGCAGATATATGTATCAAAGACAATGGATGAAAGCACTCATTCAAAAGCATGCTGCTTTTGCTTTGCAGATCTTGGGCTTTGTCTTGTTGGGCCTGGGCCTGTGGCTGAGGTTCAGTAACATCACCAGACCAATATTTTATATAGATGGCTCCAGCACATTTGTTTATGGTGAGTTTGGTTTTTGTCCTGTCTCCTTTTTAGGGGTGCGAGGCTCTCCGATAAAATATTATATAATTATATAATAGACCTGTCCCGACTCAAGGACATTTTAAAATGAAACGACTTGTTTTGATTCGATTAAATGGAATTCATTTCATAAACATTTTTTTTTTTTTTTTTTTTTTTTAAAGCTGTGATAATACTGATCCTGCTTGGCACAGTCATGCTGCTCTTGGTGACGATTGGAGACTACGGGCCCTGCAGTGGGAAGAAATGTGCTCTCCAATTGGTGAGATTCTTAAAAAGAAACCTAATATGGTAAAGTCGGAAACACCGCCTTGTTTTGGAAACCAGATCCTCTCGGCCCACAAATTCATTTGTGTGCCTTAAAACAGTCATGTTGGTTGCTAACATCGTACAAAACGCCAATTATAACAAACATTTTTGAGGGGCTTTAACCTTCTGAAAATGATTTTCCTATGCGTATGACAAAACTCACTCAAGTGACATCTCGAGAGGATGTGGAAGAAAAGCCCCAGCACCACATGTTAGAACAAGTTACCTTGATCCCTGTTTGTCTTTTATCTGCAAAGAACAAAACTGTAATCTGAGCAACTCAGGGTGAACGTCCTCCGTCTGGCACTCAGATTGTTTGATGGTTCCTGCCCTCGTATCACGCGATGCTATTCTATGCCACTGAACTCCAACTACAAAAATGAAATGGTTCAAATAATGTGTAAGCCATCCTCAACAGACAATCACTATTAAATTGGCGAAGAAGGCCCAGCGCCGCCTGTACTTCCTGCGGAAACTCAGGCGAGCGAGCGCTCCTCCGGCCGTCATGACTACGTTTTACCGTGGCACCATTGAGAGCGTCCTCTCCAGCTGTATTGCTGTTTGGGGTGGTAGCTGCACTGACTACAACATGAAGGCCCTGCAGCGCATAGTGAACACGGCTGGTAAGATTATTGGTGCTTCACTCCCCTCCTTGAAGGACATTTACACCTCCCATCTCACCCGCAAGGCGACCACGATTGTGAGTGATGTGAGTCACCCCGCTCACTCTTTGTTCGATCTTCTGCCCTCTGGGAAGAGGTACAGGAGCCTGCGCTCCCGCACCACCAGACTCACCAACAGCTTCATACTCCAGGCTGTTAGGATCCTGAACTCTCTCCCCCTTTCTGCGTAGCGTCCTGTACTTTTGCGCTATGCTTACTGTCTGCTGTATGCACACTTGCTCCGTTTTGCTCTTATTTATTGTGTTATTTGTTTATTTATTATTTATTCAATCACTCTTATTATTTATTGTTTGTGCCTTCTTGTTTTTATTTTATGTCGTTTACTTGTATGTCTATCGTGTACTATGTCTCGTCACCGTGGGATAGAGGAAACGAAATTTCGGTTTCTTTGTATGTCTTGGCATGTGAAGAGATTGACAATAAAGCAGACTTTGACTTTGAAATCTCCACTTTCTCTTTCAGTCCTCTGTTCTCTTGTCCATCCTGGCGATTGCATTGGTTGGTGTCGGAGTGGTTGCTTACGCCCAGAGGCAAAAGGTAACCAGCAAACTAAGACGTCAATAGAAATTGGGTATTACGGTCAAACTTTGAAAAAGCAAACATTTCCCTTGTGATTTGAAGGTTGGGATGTGGGTTGCGGGGTTCTACATTATCATCTACACTCTGTTCGCAGCCACTGGAGACGCCGGCCTCGGTGTCACATTACTCTTCGTTCATGAGATGGTGAGAACGAATTCTCCGCTTATTTTCTGTACGGTTTGTAATTCTGAATTATTCGTAACACACTTACTTTGGTACCTTGACTTCACAAGTTCCCCAATTTGAATTTATAAGTACAGGTGTCACAAAGAACTCATTCACTGCCAGTGACGACTATACACGTCAAAGATCCGAGAAAATATCTGAAATAAGTTGATTAATTTTTTTGTTTTTTTTACCTGTCAATGATGATAATCAGCTTTAACTTCTTCCTCCGCCATCGTGTAGCTTCATTGCTGCGGTGTGACAGGCATCACCTTGTTGGAGCTTGTAAAAGAGACTTGCCCTCGGCCTCGAGGCTTCTTCGAGAACATCGCCATGTCTGTAAGTTGCCCACTTCAGAGATCATGTTAGGCCAAATTCTTTTTGTCTAGATCTTTAGTTTCTGCTGTTTGCTTTCCAGACATGTCCTGGGGCTATCACTGATTTCTTCACCAGTAGTGCACCAAGGGTGATGGCCATCTTCTTTGGAACAGGAGCTCTTTTGGTAAGCAAAAAAATAATAAATCAAATTAAAGCGTGGGTTTTATAAATTAACACAGGATCGAGAGTAGGAAAAGTTGATCCCCGACCCCTTAATGCCAAATTAGATTTTATTCAATAAAACCTTGATGAAATAAATAAGATACTCAATGAATGTTACGATTTCAATAAATCATGTAGGTTAATGTTATGAAAACAAATCCCCTTTTGAAAACTGTGACAAACCTAGAAGAGAATTCATGATGGAGCTCAGTCACGTTGAAAGTTCTAATTCTGTCCCCCCTTCTTTTCTTTCAATCACAATTTCACGCCCCTTCCAAAGTTCATTGCGCTAATATGCAGCATCATCCTCAAAGCCAAGCTGAATGAGTCGAGCTCTCCATCTCCTCAGTACATCATCTTGACCAACGCGTCTCCATCCCTGCCTAACTTGTCCCAACTTGACTCTGACCAAGACCCAATCGTTTTCCCTCCTCTCACATTGGCCAACGCTACTGTGGTCCAGACTTAGTCTACTCCCATTTTATTTTTTATTTTTTTAAACCTAATTCCATAATTCAAAACTTCATCACACACTTTTTGGCTCTCACCATGACTGCTTCTTTCCCTTTGGCTTTAATTTCCCCTCTACTTTCTGTGTCTATGATAGATCACTGCCCTGGTGTGCACCATTATCCGCTTGAAACGGAGCAAGAGAAACCTGATGGCCTACGCTGCCCACTACTGTGCTGTTTAGTAGGTGGTGGGATTCCTCTTTCATTTCTAAGCTAATTTCAAAATGTCAACGCCACGTGTGCTCTTATATGGGATTCAATATTATTATATGCAAGCGTTCGCTTTGAATAATCATTTGTCGCGTTAATATGGGATTTACATTTCGGGTAACACGGGGAAGCTAACAGTTGAAACTATGTTTAACCATTTAAACACTATGGAAAATGTCAAATTTAATTTGAAAAGAAACTTACTGTAATTGAATGTTGTTGAAATTTTAGTTTATATACAAGTATGTAACTTTAATAATTGTGTCACACTGAATATTTTTCTGTCAAATTTGCTAAGTCTTTTATAGTAGTTAGTAAAGTTATGTTATTTGTGTACCTTTTTAGGTACAAACTAAAATTGTTGGATTTTGTTGAAGGTCAAATTTTACAGACCTTGCTAGCGACATTTCGGTTACATTTTCTTCTTTTGGGGACCCAAAAGACTCGCTGCTGTTCAGTGCCTTAGATGAGCGCTTTTGTGCACTATATTGTAGAGACCATGTTTATCTTAAAAAAAATAAACAGTTTGTAATACAATGGGAATACCTTTTGCATCTTTATTGCTGTAAGAAGAAAGAAGCAGCTGTGAACTTTCGCTGGCAGAGCAACGTCGTATACAAAGAAAAGATGAATGTTTCCGTTAAATCGACATTAATGAAAAGTACGTCACAAGAACTACTCCATATGACAGAAGTTTATATTTGAGTGTACTATGAAACGTTAAAATGTCTTATGTCGGCCTTACGTGGTTTCTTGCATCAGTCGTCCGGGACCACCATGTAAATGTCAGGGTCAGAGGTCATCATCATCTGCAGTGAGCAGGACACATTGACCTCTGAGGTTGGGAGCTCCAAAGAGTTAGGTTTCAAAAGGAAAAATTGAGGTCCTAATCCAGAGTCTATAAAGACACATTTAATTAAAGTCAGACAATAAATAAAAATATCAGAGGAAACCGCTAGTACAAATTCACATTTAAGGCACTTGAAGAGACAAGAGTATTCCGCCATCTAGTGGAGATCTGGTGAAACTTCTATAGTTTACCAAAATATGCTGGACACTGGTTCATTTCTCTCTCGACAAGACACAGCCACAGGAAATACTGTCTTACCGATTATTTCATCAAGCTTGTCCTCTTCATAGTCACCACGCTCCAAAACGTCATATGGATGTACTAGCTGACCCAAAAAACCGAGATGGTTAGGATGAGCATTGACCTCTTGAACATCATCCATCTTTGTTTGTTGGAATTCAGAACGTTTAGGTGGGTGCTGAGAAAGTGGGTCAACAGGTTTGTTAGGGGGCGGAGCCACAGGATACGTTTGATAGTAGTCATAAGGGTAGGAGGGGAATACATGAGGGGCAGGAAAGGAAGATTCCACAAAATAAGATGCCATGGGAGGACTGTCTGATTCTAGAAGGTCATCAAATTTCCCATTTTTATCTGGCTCCCCAAAAGAGGGATCCGAGTCCAGGGCTGGAATATATGGAAAAGGGGAATAATAGTAATATGGATTATATTGTAGGGATTGAGATGATGCCGCTTCAGATTGTTGATTTTGGCGGAAAAACTCTGCAAATATGTTGGAGTATTTGAGCGACAGGCTCGGATCAGAATCTTCAGTGGGGTTAGATTGAGGGATTTTGGGGTGATGGTTGCTTGGAGGTTGGGAAGTGGCATCTTGAACCGGTGAGCCAGCAGTAACAGGCTGTTTGGACACTCCTTGCAAATGTGAAATTTCGGCATCTGTTGATCCAGATGAGGTTGGAGTAGTGATGGGTTCAGGAGGTGACGATTTGACAGCAGGAGATGTCGCTGGAGGGGTAGGGCCGGGAATCCTGTGCCGATAAGTTGGGTGAGGGTAGTAAGGAGGTGCCAGGTAAAAAGGTGGAGCCCATCCGAGAGACTTTCCAGTCTCTTCAGGAAAGATAGGGCAGGTCAAGATAAATGTACCCTCGTCAATCTGAAGATGAAGTGTGTGTTTTCCATCCTGAGGATAAAAAAAAAAAGAATTTAGATGACTATCAAATATCAGACATTCATTTTTTATCATTGTAGAATTATCAAAACAGAAAAATATAGGATCACCTCTACCGTGATACCGCATGTTATGAACGGAGCAGCTATTAATATTTCTGTATCTCGTCTGTCCAAAGTGTAACCACACTGCTGAGCCAGCAATAACACCGGGGTCCATTCTCCACGAACTGCAGAACGATTAAACCGAGAAATATATAGACAAGTCAAATATTACATTTACGTTGCTTACTGACTTACCGTTGACCATTACATCTTGTGCGGCGGGAAGATTGACATTCATCCCACGAGGGGAACAACAGACCGATGAAGGGCTCATGTTGGGAGGCTTGACGGCAGAGAGAGGACATGACATCTTGACCGGAGTCCCCCTCCATTGCAGAGGCAACACATAACTGCCCCCCTAGTCAAATGCATATCATTTATTATTTTTGTCAGGGCATTGAAGATGGATAAAAAAAATAATAATACAGATGTAAAAAAATCTATCACCTGCTGTGTGACATGACAGGCATTGTATTGCACTATCAAGCTGAGCTCTGTCCACGTGGTCTCCACAGAGTAGCCACATTGAGGTGGCAGATGGGAGAGGCGAAGTGAAATGAAATGTAGACATTTTTAAGGCAGAAATTTAATATGGGTGAGAGAAAGAGGGTTTGTTTTTCTCCATTTGGAGCTCTGGATGAAGTATTTATTAACAATATTTTTTTGGTTTGTTTTAACAGCAGTTCACATACAGTACAGTTTTTAGATGAATCCAAAGACACTATCTTCCTTATTAAAAGGAACTGAATTAACCATTCTGGGTGACAACCAGTCCTGAAAGTCGTTCCAGAAAACTGCGTACATTCTGTAAAAAAAATAAAAATAAAATTGGCAGCAGTTCCAACATCTTTTTTCCAAATTGAAATCGAACATCACTTTCGTTTCTGCCGGTGACCCCTCCCCTTGCACATCCACCGCTCAATCTATTGGTTATGCTGTGTGTCAGTCACAGTCGCTCAGCCAATCACATCATTGATCACATTCTTAAAGGTGGAATTCTTTTTCATCGTTCGTCAGTCCAATTTTAATTCCGAGACGAGCGTTGCAGTTGTACGCCATCCTACTTACACAGGTACGTGAAAGACGCACGATTGATACTATAATTATCAGATGATGTGCGATAAATATTGAAAGTTTACCTATTTGGTGCGTATACGTGTTTTTAACATTGCGTTTGCGTATGCCATGTGTTTTTTTCCCACGCGTTGTAAGCATGCGTACATGTTTTAAAAACTGCCAATAACTGTGGCTTACTCTACAGACTTTCCACATTGTGAATTAAGCATGGCTTTGGACGGATGTGGCCTTGTTTGCAAATATATCCTCATCCTCTTCAACGTTATTTTTGCGGTAAGTTTGGACTATGAACATGATGATTCATCGCTGGATAAGTAATCTGGCCTGGGAAAAATGGGAGTGTAAAAGAAAGTTTCCAAAGGCTGATCAACTGAGTCGGCGCCACTGCTTAGTTTCGTTTCTCTAAAAAAGCAACTCATGCAGTTATCAAGCCCCCCCCCCCACACTAAGAGACATAATAGCACGCAAGAAAGTTAACAAGTGCATGTTCCTCAATTTGAACAGTGTTAAACAGGAAACGAAGGTACTCGCACAAATTTAGTAAAAGTAAATGCAGATATATGTATCAAAGAGAATGGATGACAGCACTAATTCAAAAGCATGCTGCTTTTGCTTTGCAGATCTTGGGCTTTGTCTTGTTGGGCCTGGGCCTGTGGCTGAGGTTCAGTAGCAACACCAGCCCAATATTTGATATAGATGGCTCCAGCACATTTGTTTATGGTGAGTTTGGTTTTTGTCCTGTCTCCTTTTTAGGGGTGCGAGGCTCTCCGATAGAATATTTAGAGACCTGTCCCGACTCAAGGACATTTTAAAATGAAACGACTTGTTTTGATTCGATTAAATGGAATTCATTTTATAAACATTTTTATTTTTTTATTTTTTTAAAGGTGTGATAATACTGATCCTGCTTGGCACAGTCATGCTGATCTTGGTTACGATTGGAGACTACGGGGCCTGCAGTGAGAAGAAATGTGCTCTCCAATTGGTGAGATTCTTAAAAAGAAACCTAATATGGTAAAGTCGGAAACACCGCCTTGTTTTGGAAACCAGATCCTCTCGGCCCACAAATTCATTTGTGTGCCTTAAAACAGTCATGTTGGTTGCTAACATCGTACAAAACGCCAATTATAACAAACATTTTTGAGGGGCTTTAACCTTCTGAAAATGATTTTCTGAAAATGATTTTCCTATGCGTATGACAAAACTCACTCAAGTGACATCTCGAGAGGATGTGGAAGAAAAGCCCCAGCACCACATGTTAGAACAAGTTTTATCTGCAAAGAACAAAACTGTAATCTGAGCAACTCAGGGTGAACGTCCTCCGTCCGGCACTCAGATTGTTTGATGGTTCCTGCCCTCGTATCACGCGATGCTATTCTATGCCACTGAACTCCAACCACAAAAATAAAATGGTTAAAATAACATGTGTAAGCCATCCTCAACAGACAATCACTATTAAATCTCCACTTTCTCTTTCAGTCCTCTGTTCTCTTGTCCATCCTGGCGATTGCATTGGTTGGTGTCGGAGTGGTTGCTTACACCCAGAGGCAAGAGGTAACCAGCAAACTAAGACGTCAATAGAAATTGGGTATTACGGTCAAACTTTGAAAAAGCAAACATTTCCCTTGTGATTTGAAGGTTGGGATGAGGGTTGCGGAATTCTACACTAGCATCTACACTCTGTTTGCAGCCACTGGAGACGCCGGCCTCGGTGTCACATTACTCTTCGTTCATGAGATGGTGAGAACAAATTCTCCGCTTATTTTCTGTACGGTTTGTAATTCAGAATTACTCGTAACACACTTACTTTGGTACCTTGACTTCACAAGTTCCCCAATTTGAATTTAAAAGTACAGGTGTCACAAAGAACTCATTCACTGCCAGTGACGACTATACACGTCAAAGATCCGAGAAAATATCTGAAATAAGTTGATTAATTTTTTTTTTTTTTTTACCTGTCAGTGATGATAATCAGCTTTAACTTCTTCCTCCGCCATCGTGTAGCTTCATTGCTGCGGTGTGACAGGCATCACCTTGTTGGAGGTTGTAAAAGAGACTTGCCCTCAGCCTCAAGGCTTCTTCGAGAACATCGCCATGTCTGTAAGTTGCCCACTTCAGAGATCATGTTAGGCCAAATTCTTTTTGTCTAGATCTTTAGTTTCTGCTGTTTGCTTTCCAGACATGTCCTGGGGCTATCACTGATTTCTTCACCAGTAGTGCACCAAGGGTGATGGCCATCTTCTTTGGAACAGGAGCTCTTTTGGTAAGCAAAAAAATAATAAATCAAATTAAAGCGTGGGTTTTATAAATTAACACAGGATCGAGAGTAGGAAAAGTTGATCCCGACCCCTTAATGCCAAATTAGATTTTATTCAATAAAACCTTGATGAAATAAATAAGATACTCAATGAATGTTACGATTTCAATAGATCATGTAGGTTAATGTTATGAAAACAAATCCCCTTTTGAAAACTGTGACAAACCTAGAAGAGAGTTCATGATGGAGCTCAGTCACGTTGAAAGTTCTAATTCTGTCCCCCCCTTCTTTTCTTTCAATCACAATTTCACGCCCCTTCCAAAGTTCATTGCTCTAATATGCAGCATCATCCTCAAAGCCAAGCTGAATGAGTCGAGCTCTCCATCTCCTCAGTACATCATCTTGACCAACGCGTCTCCATCCCTGCCTAACTTGTCCCAGTATCAACTTGACTCTGACCAAGACCCAATCGTTTTCCCTCCTCTCACATTGGCCAACACTACTGTGGTCCAGACTTAGTCTACTCCCATTCTTTTTTTTTTTTTTTAAACCTAATTCCATAATTCAAAACTTCATCACACACTTTTTGGCTCTCACCATGACTGCTTCTTTCCCTTTGGCTTTAATTTCCACTCTACTTTCTGTGTCTATATTATAGATCACTGCCCTGGTGTGCACCATTATCCTCTTGAAACAGATCAAGAGAAACCTGATGGCCCACGCTGCCCACTACTCTGCTGTTTATTAGGTGGTGGGATTCCTCTTTCATTTCTAAGCTAATTTCAAAATGTCAACGCCACGTGTGCTCTTATACGTGTTTCAATATTATTATATGCAAGCGTTCGCCTTGAATAATCATTTGTCGCGTTAATATGGGATTTACATTTCGGGTAACACAGGGAAGCTAACAGTTGAAACGATGTTTAACCATTTAAACACGATGGAAAATGTCAAATTTAATTTGAAAAGAAACTTACTGTAATAAGAGCCATTCCTTTGTTGAAATTTTAGTTTATATACAAGTATGTAACTTTAATAATTGTGTCACACTGAACATTTTTCTGTCAAATTTGCTAAGTCTTTTATAGTAGTTAGTAAAGTTATTTTATTTGTGTAACCTGCAATTTTTAGGTACAAACTAAAATGGTTGGATTTTGTTGAAGGTCAAATTTTACAGACCTTGCTAGCGACATTTCAGTTACATTTTCTTCTTTTGGGGACCCAAAAGACTCGCTGCTGTTCAATGCCTTAGATGAGTGCTTTTGTTTTAGAAACTTTGTTTTGCACTATATTGTAGAGACCATGTTTATCTTAAAAAAAATAAACAGTTTGTAATACCATGGGAATACCTTTTGCATCTTTATTGCTGTAAGAAGAAAGAAGCAGCTGTGAACTTTCGCTGGCAGAGCAACGTCGTATACAACGAAAAGATAAATCGACATTAATGAAAAGTGCGTAACAAGAACTACTCCATATGACAGAAGTTTATATTTGAGTGTACTATGAAACGTTAAAATGTCTTAATGTCGGCCTTACGTGGTTTCTTGCATCAGTCGTCCGGGACCACCATGTAAATGTCTGGGTCAGAAGTCATCATCATCTGCAGTGAGCAGGACACATTGACCTCTGAGGTTGGGAGCTCCAAAGAGTTAGGTTTCAAAAGGAAAAATTGAGGTCCTAATCCAGAGTCTATAAAGACACATTTAATTAAAGTCAGACAATAAATAAAAATATCAGAGGAAACAGCTAGTACAAATTCACATTTAAGGCACTTGAAGAGTCAAGAGTATTCCGCCATCTAGTGGAGATCTGGCGAAACTTCTACAGTTTACCAAAATATGCTGGACACTGGTTCATTTCTCTCTCGACAAGACACAGCCACAGGAAATACTGTCTTACCGATTAGTTCATCAAGCTTGTCCTCTTCATAGTCACCACGCTCCAAAACTTCATATGGATGTACCAGCTGACCCAAAAAACTGAGATGGTTAGGATAAGCATTGACCTCTTGAACATCATCCATCTTTGTTTGTTGGAATTCAGAACGTTTAGGTGGGTGCTGAGAAAGTGGGTCAACAGGTTTGTTAGGGGGCGGAGCCACAGGATACGTTTGATAGTAGTCATAAGGGTAGGAGGGGAATACATGAGGGGCAGGAAAGGAAGATTCCTCAAAATAAGAAGCCATGGGAGGATTGTCTGATTCTAGAAGGTCATCAAATTTCCCATTTTTATCTGGCTCCCCAAAAGAGGGATCAGAGTCCTGGGCTGGAATATATGGAAAAGGGGAATAATAGTAATATGGATTATATTGAGATGATGCCGCCTCAGCTTCAGATTGTTGATTTTGGCGGAAAAACTCTGCAAATATGTTGGAGTATTTGAGCGACAGGTCCATCGGAGCCAGAAGGCCCGGATCAGAATCTTCAGTGGGGTTAGATTGAGGGATTTTGGGGTGATGGTTGCTTGGAGGTTGGGAAGTGGCATCTTGAACCGGGGAGCCAGCAGTAACGGGCTGTTCGGACACTCCTTGCAAATGCAAAATTTCAGCATCTGTTGATCCAGATGAGGTTGGAGTCGTGATGGGTTCAGGAGGTGACGATTTGACAGCAGGAGATGTCGCTGGGGGGGTAGCGCCGGGAATCCTGTGCCCATAAATTGGGTGAGGGTAGTAAGGAGGTGCCAGGTAAAAAGGTGGAGCCCATCCGAGAGACTTCCCAGTCTCTTCAGGAAAGATAGGGCAGGTCAAAATAAATGTACCCTCGTCAATCTGAAGATGAAGTGTGTGTTTTCCATCCTGAGGATAAAAAAAAAAAAGAATTTAGACTATCAGACTTTCATTTTTTATCATTGTAGAATTATCAAAACAGAAAAACAAAGGATCACCTCTACCGTGATACCGCATGTTATGAACGGAGCAGCTATTAATATTTCTGTATCTCGTCTGTCCAAAGTGTAACCACACTGCTGAGCCAGCAATAACACCGGGGTCCATTCTCCACGAACTGCAGAACGATTAAACCGAGAAATATATAGACAAGTCAAATATTACATTTACGTTGCTTACTGACTTACCGTTGACCTTTACATCTTGTGCGGCGGGAAGATTGACATTCATCCCACGAGGGGAACAACAGACCGATGAAGGGCTCATGTTGGGAGGCTTGACGGCAGAGAGAGGACATGACATCTTGACCGGAGTCCCCCTCCATTGCAGAGGCAACACATAACTGCCCCCCTAGTCAAATGCATATTATTTTTGTCAGGGCATTGAAGATGGATAAAAAAAAAATAGATGTAGAAAAATCTATCACCTGCTGTGTGACATGACAGGCATTGTATTGCACTATCAAGCTGAGCTCTGTCCACGTGGTCTCCACAGAGTAGCCACATTGAGGTGGCAGATGGGAGAGGCGAAGAGATGATTCATTCTCTGATAAAAAAAAAAAAATTAAAATCAACAGAATATACAAGTTTGAGTATACAGTGGGCGCACCTCGGTCAAGCAGGAGATGTAACGCTCGTCTCCTCCTGACAGTTAAAGTCATGGCGCCGTCTCCACAATCCACCTCAGGCTGAAGCTTCCGCCAGATCTCCTCGGAGCCACTTAGCCGCTGACCTGGCATCTTCACTTTACTCTTTCCTTGTCACATAGTAAATGTAAAAAATATCACGCTGTGAGTCAAGCGCTTGTTAGCCGGATTTTTTTTTTTTTTAAAAAACTATTTCATACCTGTAACATCTGAATGAGACTGACGGTCCACATGATGTCGAGGAATGTTTGCTTTAAGTTGACCGGGGATGAAGAACTTCCCATAGACCACGTGCTGGATTTGACCCGAGCTGCAGTCGTCAGGAACACCAATCTCCTCCCTTCCCGTTTCAGAAGAACTTTGACTCCTTGTTGGGCCATTTTTTTTATCGTGGTCGCCTACTGGTGTAGATGTTGTAGAGAATTCGACTTGCCTTCCCGAAGGTAAATGTCGCCGAGCGTCTTGACTGAAATTATTTTTTAGGCTTTTTGTCGTCACGCTGTTATCCTCGTCGGTTGGAGGTGTCAGATTTAAATTGGGGTGAGAGTAATAAGAGGTAGGTTTGCAAAATGCATGGGGGAGAGCTAATGTTAAGATGGAGGAAATAAAGAGGGCAGCGATGCGAGAATATAGTTTGGGTTTCAAATGCATTGCCAGGTTTAGTTTTTTGGTCTGTGTGGCAAAACACTGAGGATCATGTGACTTGAGGGAGCGGCTTTTATGATTTCTTTGCCGGCACACCTGTTTGCTAATTGGCCCTTAATTGACCATCCATCCTCTCAAAAAAAGTCATTTTACTCCTAAATTTTATAATATTTTCATCTACTTGCACCTGTGTGTCAAGAAAATTTGCAGATTTTTATTTTAAACTTCTATTGTTGAATTTTCTTTTGGTGACAGATTTCTGCTCCACATTTCAGTCAACTCATCAGTAACATACTGAAAATGACAGAAATAAAAATCTACTCTGCTAGTCGAATTTTCAATTTGCGCCCCTTAAATTCCCAGTTGCTCCTAGTAAACAAACTTTGTGTAATCCCTGAGCAGGGCACATTTTGTATGAGGTAAAGCTCCCTTCTGTCCACTAGAGGACGCCCTGCTGCATTCTATATATCCATTTAGCAGTGTTGTTGAGAATGTAGTTGCTATGACACACCAGGGATTCAAATCCCATTGACCATGAGGTGGAAATTATAAGTGTACTGAGTTGAACTTGATAAGATCACTATTTTCCACTATCTGACAATTGAACACAACCCATCATGCAGTTGTCATTATGAAATCAAGATGGCTCCAGTGTGTTATTATGACAGTTTGTTGGGAGTGACAGCGACAAGTTACAACCGTACTTTTTGACTTAAACGAGATCTGAAGGTTGTGTGTGTTGTGTGTGTGTGTGTTTGTTGCAGGAAGGGGGGGGGTTGATCAGTCGACTATGGGTGCGGCAGTTGGATGACTCACATTTTAGAGTTGCCTAGCTACGGCTTGGAGTTGTTTTCATTTGAACTGAAGTGAGAATACAGTGTGCATGTCTGCATTTCATTGAAGGGGGTGCGAGAGAGCAAGAAAAACAGAGAGAGCAAGAGAGAGAGAGAGAGACTTTGTGGGCACAGCCTAAACACAGGGGTGGCTCTCAGCCGGAAACAGGCGGAGCAGAAATGTTCCCAAAAAGGACTCAAATCACGTGAGGAGAAACTGGAGTTGAATGTTATGCCGACACAGAAAAAACACAGCAGTGGGGGTGAGGTATCGTGAAGCTTGGATGAAAAACCACTGGCCGGTAACCATGGAAACGGGTCAGCCTGGGCAAATGTGTATTTTTTTTTTAAGAACCGAGTGTAAACAGTGGCTTGGACGCCTCACATTTGCCCTAGCGAAGGCCGTGATGTAGAAAAACACAAGGGCCTCATGTCAGCTCTACAATTAGTCTGTTGTTTTTAATAGTTTCCCCAATTTTTTTATTTGATTTAGTTCAAAGTCAAGCAGCCAACAGGAGAGATGCAAACAATTAGAGCAAGGCTTAATTTGCTTTGCTTCATGTTTTAATTTGATTTTCATTGCTTTACCATTGAAGCTTTCCATCACTTTGTATAGCTTCTATCTTTCAATGATTAATTTATTTTAGCTTTGCACTGGGAAATCTTTGTTTGCCATTCATACAAACATCCATGCCGCCTGGAGTGTTTTGAAAACGTTTTGTTATTTTGCTGAAGAGTGATTAAAGGTTTTGTGGCTGCGAGAAAATCTAGGGGGTTTATTACTTGTACTTGGTGCCTATTGTGGTTTTCCTCAGATTTTAGTTCAAATTAGTTGCATATAAAGCACTGAGTGAATTTTGAACGCTGAACCTTTGACTGCATGGCACACGTGCTAACCAAATGTAGCGCTGCTAATTTGACTAGTGTGATCTCAAGTTTTCCTACAATAGTAAATTTTCACAAAGCCCCGAACGCCAACATAAATAACCAAGGCGTGGACACAGAGAAATTAAAGCAATGACCAGTCCTCGAAAACATACTTTAGTAAAAAGAAAAAAAGATTTTTGCGTCACTCCCTTAGTGAATGAGTAAGTGTTTGCCTTTGTTTGTCTCCGTTGATGTGTCACGAGCCAGATGTGTATTCCGTATGTGGGTTTAAGATTTTGCGATCGTGCATATGTGTCACTCGGGAGCAGTAGCAAATGATCATCAAAAAAACGAGCTCGCCCACATCGGAAGCAAGGCCGCGAATGCCGCCAGGGTCCAAACTGAACCTTTGAGGTAAGCCTAAACTCGCCCTCCCTTCTAATTCATAACCTCCCACCTCAAAGTTTAAAATATTCTCAACCACCACTAGACACTGAGTATTCACATGCGCTTTGGCAGGGTGTGACGTGCAAAACAGCAAAGGAATGAGTGGATTGAAGAAAGAACCACAGGCGAGGAGTTTTACTATTGTGTAACGCTGCAGTCTCATTGGCTGTGGTCGGGCTCACTCGTCTGGCATGTGCACACTGCTTGACTTCTCACAGACATTTTGAAAGGCTCCCTCCTTTCACAAACATCATCAAGGAATTATCATCCGACAAACATTTGTCATGCCACGCTCTTACCGACCTTGAATAGCAATGAAATGAAAATCTCACAACATGCTAAAAGAGAAGCATTCTGGCTCTTATTTCATTGTTCCAAGCGACTGGAACTCTTATTGTGACAGGGCATGTAACTCATTCTGGGGAAATATAAAAATGTCAGAGTTGCATAGCTCAGTTCTGTGCGCTGAATAGTAGATTGTGCCCTGCATTCACTTCTGAGAAGTTCCCACAAACAGGAACTTACTTTGTAAAATTATCCAAGCATGCCTGAGTGAGGGTTTCATGGATTCATCTTTTTTTTTTTCCTTCTTCTTCATGTGCACACAGCGTTTTGGTATCGCACACTCACACACAATATCACACTGTTGAAACTCTGTTTTATGAGTCTGGTTTTTCCGGTATTCATTGGCGTTGCAATATGACAAAGAGCTGTTTGTTGAGCAAGCTACTCCATTGGTAGACTCAATAGCTACACAGGCATGTGATTAGTTGACTTGTGCTTTGTTTCAAAAAAACGTCTTATCGACCAAGTCTCTGCCCCACCCCGCCTTAGACAAGTAGGCATTGGTAGTAGACCACTTCTTGCATCATCCAAGTGGCTAAAATAATGAGCACATCCGCCGGTTTGATTCAGGGTGTGTTTTATCACGCTTTACGAATAGTACAGAGCAAACCTCGCCTAAAGGTGGGGTCGACACACCTAGGACTCAATCGGGTCGGACCGCATTCTCTCCTCTCTATCGTGTCTCGCACTTGTCTCACTCTTCTTAACACTCAACTCCTCATAATATTCGCTTGCATCTCACAAGGCAATTCTAATCACAGATTTATCACCATGTCGTTTATTTAGTCTCACGGTTGTGATGTCAGCACAGCCCAGATGGAATTGATGAATGTTTTCAAGATAAGATGAATGAAAAGATACAGAGTGTATCTATGCTGGGGGTACGATGAGAGAATATTCATTGCCGTTTGAGAAGTCAGAAATAAACGTTAGAAGTCATTTCGGCTCTAGGTGAGGGGAGTGCTTGTGTTTGAATTCTACCACAAGATTGTAAGGTATGTGTGTGTGTAATTGATAACACCTTCACAATACAGTATGTACAGCTGTAGACTTTTATCAAGCAAGGAATTATATTTTGGTAACACTAAAAATGATCGTAGCCCCTCAGCAACAATTAGGATTTTTGATGATTGTTTTTGTGCAGTATTGATTTGCAGGTAGCGGTGAAGGCCTGGGCATCAAATGTTCACTCGCCACTAAGTAATTTTTGTTTAATTATTAAAAAATTTTTTTTTTTAAATATATATATATATATTTATTTATTATTATTATTATTATTTATTCCGTAAGGACTCACAGTTTAGTTCCGTTCCCTGCTCCTCAATTTTCTGGAATTCCTCCCTCACGTGACCTGCAGCTGATTCCGCTGATGGCCCTTGCAAAAATTCCGCCTCTCCCTACGTCACACGAGGATTCTATCCTCATTCACTAGAATGAATGTTGCACTCATCTGACCTGCCTTCAGGTCACTCTTAAGGTCACTTTCCTGGATGTTCAACAAAGCCCGTTTCTCACTGAGTTGCGACTGTTAGCGTGGGTTTGCCAAAGGTCTGAATGATATTTTTCATCAGGATTCCTTCAAGGAGGCAAATGGTCATAAAGACGTTTTAACAGTCAACAAAATTGATAAGAAAAACTGTTTGTAACTGTTTGCAACCTTGACGAAATGCTAACATTCGCTACATACACCAACACTTGGCTTATTATTAGCCTCCTGCTAGCTTATTAAATAAATATTCTGCATAACATTTACCTCTTTATATGTGTTTAAAACAACTTGTCTAAACGTATCTATCGTACTGTTTACCTAATCGGCCTCTGATAATCTTTGCAGTCACGCTTTCTCAATTTATGGTTGGTATGTTCTGCTGTGAGGATTTGACATTCCACAATAAATACCACGTTCATACTTATGATTTACATCTTGAAGATGACTACAGTTGGAAAGCAAAGAGCTCAGGGACAAATTTAAAAAAACAAAAAAAACATGCAATGATGAGCCTGCATATATCCAGCAACATGATATGATTTCCAAGACGTTATATTTTCCCTTTTACTAAAAGAATGCGTTGCTGCTACACGTGGGTGAGGGATGGATGACTTTGACTCACTGGAAACATTAAAACCATATACCACAAGATATAAACGAGCAATGTGGGGATAATAATTAATTAATAGTCCGAAGCCGTCTCCTCCTGTTCTCATTACCTTCTCTTCTCTAGCTTGACACTCCACCCGTCCGTCTCTTCCCCACCCTTGTCGGGGCTTTTTTTTCCCGCTCCTTCTTTCTCTTTCAAGCTGTGACATGCACTCATTTGCCCCCACCTCTTTCTCGATTGCAACCAACAACATTCTTTCTTCCTCAAACTCCTTCCTCTAAAACAAAAGCAGGAAAAGAAGGGTGTTGATCGGGAAGAAATGCTACTGGAAACTTTATTTTTCCTCTGAGCTTGTGTTTATAGCTGCAGCAATGGCACACTGCATGAATACAAACAAATAAATAATGACCGGCCACAACACTAGTAGATTTTAGTAAATTAAAAAAAAAAAAAATCTGAGACACCCCCCACTATTTTGTCTAGTTCAAATGCAAACATAGAGAACTTGTGTAATGACTGATACTTTTACCCGTATAGTATTGTGATTATGATTCTGGCTCGTCTGTCACCATGGCAACCTGTGTACATTCATCAATGTCCACTGTTAGGGAGTTCCCCCACCAAACCTCAGTGAGTCATCTGCTGCCCTCCCAGAACAAAAATCACCATCAGCTGAGTGACAAAGTCAGGAGACACCAAAAAGGAGGAAAGTATGTTGTATAAGAGTGTGTATATGTGTGTGTGTGTGTATATGTGTGTGGGGGGAGAGAAGCTGGGCGGGCGGTGGGGAGTTGTGGGAGTGTGTGGTGGACGAGTAGAAACTTGGGGTGGGCTAGCCGAAGTAAAATAGAGTATATTAGTTTTTGAGTCATAGGAGGGGAGGCAAAGAGGGGTGTGGACTTAAAAAAGAAGGCGGGGCTAAAGCAGGCGGACGGGTAGTCTCTCATGTTTGTACTTTGCCAGGCTGAGTCTGAAAATACTGTTCGAGACAGACAGACAGCCATCAAACAGTAAGTTGAAGATTTCTATTTATAAACTGGAAACAATTCTTATTAAATTGTTGGTTATGAGTAGTTGGTGGTTTTTTTTTTGGTGTCTTTTAAATAATGTTAATTTGGGAGGTTTTGTTTAACTCTTCTATTTTTGGAGTCAGGTTTTGGAACATTTGTTTTAAAGTTATGTGTTTTTGTTGAAAGTGTAAAAGAAAATTTATTGGGTGTACTTTTCCATGTTGAGTAGCCAACTTCTTTTCTTTCCAAGTCTTTTATATCCTATTTCAGTAATGGTTGAAAATATTACCCTCTGACAGAAAATGTATTTGTACGCCTATCGCCTCAGGCAGAGATTATACAAGACAAATATTTGACGACACAATCTTTCATTTCACTGTAGGCAGATAAAAGGTGGGGACACATCGATGTAGATGAGTCGGGCGTGAACACGTGTTTCGGCGTCTGCATTAGCGTTCTTGGCGGTGTGCGTGAGTGCGTGAGGCAAAGAGACTCGGCCCAACCCTTGACCACTCCCTTTTTTTTTTTTTTTTTTTTTACTGTGGAAAGAAGCAGCACATTCCAGATGTGACTCTTCCATACTTCACACCCAGTCTGTAAAAAATATATTGAAATGTCATATGAATTTGTATGTAGAAAATAAAACCCTCATTAAATATTTGATCAAAGGACTCAGTCAGGGTGGGGCCACCTCGTTCATTTTGATACACACTACAAGGCGACTTGAATGGATTTGAAATGTTCTGATGTGGTTTTGTGCTAGGGGTGTGAGTATTTCTCTGCAGAAATTCAAACTAGAGGAAGGATAAGTTTAGGCCCAGTCACACAAAGAGGGGGGGGGGGGGAATATTCTTTACAGTTATTTTAAGGAGTGGCAGGTTTCTTGCAGGCGTCAGCAGGCAAGTCCAAACTCATCTTCCCGCCACTCAAAGTTTCCTCAAGTATAGTCAAGATTTAGTTTGTTGTATTCACTCCTCACATCTAAACACTCTCACCCTTTGGATATAACTCAAAAGTAATTAGAAGTTGGAAAAACCAAAGAGATGAGCGCGAGCCAGCACTTGGGACTCGCTCGCTCGCTCGCTCGGGTCACGTGTGTTTTTATGAAGATGGGCGTGTGCTTTTCTCGCGGGTTGACATTACTGGCTCACGTTCAGCAGCCATATTTGACTTTTAAAGCGTTTGGTGACATATTCAGTTGAAAAAGTCGCACTACTGCTTTTTCACCAGCTTCTCTGTCCTTGTCTCACGCAGCACCGCCATCATGCTGATTCTCCTCGCTGCCATCTTTGCCCTGCATATCATTGCCATTATTCTACTCCTGGTGGCAACCATCGATAATGTAAGTGCGCTCTTACGTACCTGCGCACACACACCTTCGTCATAGCCGTAATGCTTAAAGACACGCCAAACCATAGCAGACATGACTGCATTGGTATGTTTTGACGACAGCAAAAAGAAGCTCTGACGAGTGATTGATTGGCGATGCTTTCCTATAGTTGACATCTCATGATGAGAGTGAAGCACGCGTGGCGTCTTCCTCTTATTGCTTCTAAATTGTAGCTGACACTTGAGGCAGACGACCTGCACATACTCGTCATTCACGCACAAATATGTGACATTGTTGGAGCGCTACGTGCCACACAGAGACTTGCGGAATGCCACACTGGCCGACACATTCCGTACTTGGATTTTTGATTCCAAGCACGTCTGAACACAAGGAGTAAACACTTGATCACGCAATTTTCAAGGACAAGCGACTGTGACGATAATATTTTTGCTGAAATAGGAGAAAAAGTCAAACATGTAGATACACAATGAGAACAGCAGCCAATGGCTACTGAAGGCCCAAACCACACCCGAACACTCGCTGACATCATCCCAAAGCCGACCGAGCCCTTTGAAAGGCACACGTCACACCAGGGTTGTTGTTGTGACTTGACACAGTGCTATTTCTTCATGACCAAAAACAAACACACACTGAAAAGTTGGAAGCTGGAACGGATTAAAGTCACTTCAATTCATTTCAATGGCAAATCTTGATTTGATAGTGAGTCAATTGAGTTACAACTTGGTCACGGTGCAACTATTTTTATATTAGACAATCAAATTGTTTCTACAATTTTCCTCAGGCTTGGTGGGTGACTGAAACCATATCCACTGATGTGTGGTTCCGGTGGGTATTAGTGAATGGAGAATGGAACGCCACCGACCTTCCGACAGGCTCACACTACCCACAGGGTAAGATACACACACACACACACACACACACACACAAATCAGCATTAGCTAGAGGGGAAACCTGTTCTTCGGCACACACACGCTACTTTCCAATTCTAAAAGTCCTGGCTCAGCCCGAGTGTGCAAATCAGCAGCGTCAAATATTTTAACCTCATTGGCCTTGCATTTAGTCAAATGAATTCAACTTTGGCCTGCGTCAAACATTTGCCACGCGTTAGTCATTCGACAGATATTTTTAATTTTTAAGCCATACATATTTTTTTCAAGACCAAAGCATTAGATTGCACATTTGAACAGGTATTGCTTTTTCTGACTCCCCCTACAGACTATCTCCAGGCAGTGCAAGCTACCTCAGTGCTAGCCTGTATATTCTCCATCCTGGGAATCTTCGTCTTTGCAGCTCAGCTCTTCACTTTGAACAAAGGACAGAGGTTCACCATCTCTGGCGTTTTCCAAATCCTTGCCTGTAAGTTTGTTCTCGGATAGTACTTTCTTTGTCGTGCGAGAACAAAAAACAAATAATTCCGCCTCCTTCTCAGGTCTCTGCATCATGATCGCCGCCTCCATCTACACAGATCGTTTCCATCTGGATGAGAGTATCGGTTCTTATGGTCACTGCTATATCCTAGCATGGATCGCCTTTGCGCTCACGTTTATCTCCGCCATCACTTATTTTGTGCTACGCAAGAAGACAGCATGAGAAGAACACCAGAAACAAAACCCATCCAACCAAAATGGTTAGGGTGGATTGATTGTTTTAGCAAAAAACCTGATCTTTAGTTACTGAGCAATAGCAGATTGCAACATTCCACAATGGCAGGAGAATAGAGGCACAACCAATTTAAGTTGTATTGCTGTGGAATATTACTTCCACAAATGTGCATATGATGCAAAAAGAAAGTAAGAGCCAGCATCAATTTCTGTAACAAAAAAAGGATTTAACAGTTAAAATGTACGTAATTTTAAATATGGATAGAAGTGGATTTAAAAAAAAAAAAAGGGGGTGCGTCTATAATTTTTTAAGGTTTTTTCCCCCCATTATTTTATTGTAAGTTTATCAAGTTAAATTCATATATTTTATATGAGCTTTCTTTGTGATAAGTGTTACTAAAATTCATTCTGGTGCTGCCCTATGACGATGGCATCGGTCCAAAATGACATGTTGGTAGATTTAAGGATGACTTGATGCCAATATATTTTCCAGTAAACAATGATGTGTGCTTGTTTAGAAATTATTTAATATTAGAAAGAGTTTAACAGTCATATGTTCAAAGATACAAATCTTTCAGTTATATAAGTCCGTTCTAAATGATCTTTTGAATTGAATGCTTTCGGAATTTTTTTTTTAAATGATAAATTTTACTATGGTAAGAATAATTTTCACCTTCTAAATGTCATATTGCTGACTTAGGAATTGACACTGCCTTTACATAATTAAATGTAAATATGTTTCCTGTTATGCTTTGTATATCTAATGCTGTTCTGTTTTGTTGTTTGTCATCATGGATGATTATTTTTACGATAATAAAAAGAGATTCCCGACCAATGCTTGTAATTTGTGGGTTTTGTTCTAATAGATCATTATCCTTTCCATCCTTGGGCTTTGGCTGGTTATATCCTGTCATTAAAAGTACTTCCATTTCACCCAAGTGCATAATAAATGCTTTCAGAGCTATGTTTTTTTTCTCTGTTATGAATCGGTTAATAGGCTTGTTAAGTCCATTTCCCACCTGGTTATTCTTCTTTGCATGGTAAAAAAAAAAAAAAAAAGGCAAATGACATCACAGAAAAGGTTTTCGCAGGAATAAAACTTTGGTGTACTCATCAAAACAGCATGGAGCAAAAACATCCAATTTGGAACCAGACTTGATTCCCACCTGAGTTCTAGAACTGTTCACATCCGGCCGAATGAACTGTACCATAAGAGTTCAAAGAGGGCCATAGTATTCCTGAGGTGTGTAAAGGGGAACTATGTTCTCCTGTCTATGGGCAACAGGAGATGATCTAGGTAAGTGAGATGGAGATGGGAGGGACGAGCGATGCAAAGGAGACGCAAGGTGAGAAGACGGAGGAGGAAAGGACACAGAGTGAGTTAGAGGAATACAAAGGGACGGCTTACCGGGCGGCGGTGACTTGGTCGGTGGTTGATCGTAGTAAGGGGACAAATGAGAGATTGGCGCATTGGATTGGTGAAAAGCATGGCCCATGCCAGAGTTGGGTGTGGAGAAATAAGGTGCCGGGGGCAGGAGTCCCACAAAGTTGAAAGGGTTGAGGCTGGAGTTAAGTCGGGCTCCCACCATCAGGACATTTTTTGTATAGTTGTTTAGGGTGGACACGCCAGCTGACATGCAGACAGTGAAGGCGAACCAGGCCACACTGAAAAAGACACAAATGGAACCGTGTTAACTTTTAAAACTTTCATTTTACTTGGACAATATTAGTTTTTATCGAGGATAAACAATATATGCCTGTGAGTATTATTATGACCACAATGTGTTGCTCCACCATTTGTGTTCAAATTTCCGTAGCTTCTAAAACAGCAACTATCAGTGTGTCAGACTTTCCATGCCGGCCGGTATCTTTTTTATTTTTATTTATTTTAAAAATCTTTCTGTGTGTAGAGGACTTACTAAAATGCCCAAGAATAGCCGTAACTGTGAGGCTTGAAGTCTTCTGGACCCATGGACACTGTAGTCTGAAACACCTGCATGAACATCATGTGACCCACCATTCCGAGCAAACCTGGAAGAATCATGGAAAAAAACTGAGGACATTCCACAGAATATCGCAGATATCAAATTGTGAATAAAGCAATTTTGCACCTCCCAAAACTGTGAAGACAGCAGCAAAGGCGTTAAGCAGTTGGCCCCAGCGTTGAGTGGACGGGCACCAGGCCCTGATGCACAACTGCACGGACAGCAGGATGCAGCTGATGAACAGCAGAGCCACGTACATCAGCTCCATGGACAACGACAGCCACATCATGGCTGAGGCAACGTGAGAAGAAGAAGGAAAAAAAAATCATCAAAACATATTTGCAAACAATTTACAATGTGGTTTCAAGTCACCTTTTTCAGATCTCGGAGTCAAAGTGTAGAACCCTCGACACTTCTCCTCTGGAATAGAAAGTTTTATAGTACAGCGGAAAGCCGTGAAGTCATTCATCCAATTTGGAAGTGGACAATTAGTAGTCTGGAAAATATGTTTCTGAGGTCAGACATGATTTCACATCAGCTTATAAGAACTCCGATGATATTCAGCCCCTGTTTGCGTATACTACTGACCTTTTGCTCTCTGGATTTCTGATCCATGATTGAGCCATACTGCTAAAGACTAAATCTCCACAAGCAAAACACACACTTGAGATAATCCCCTTTAGGCTGAGCCCACACACACACGAATTCTAATTTACACAGACCAGGAGCTCAGTCCCTATTATCACCTTGGATTTCCGTTCCCCGTATGACCCAATTTGTTGTTTTCACTACCTGTTTGTGTGAATCCTCATCTGACACCTTGGCAATCACAGTAAATCCAACGTCTACAGCATGGATTGATAATTTTAACAGTTTTTTTTGTTATTGTTTAAGGCCAGAAAGCAAATCTGAAATCTGATTGGTCACATTGTGACTATAATTTAATTTATATCAGCTATCGCTATTGATTTTGAAGGCCTTGGGCAAATTAGATACATCAAAAAGAATCAAATATACAAAAGGGAGGAAAAAAATTTCATTACATTTTATCACTCAAATATTGGAATTCAGTAAATAGAGCTGATCTGTTATTTTCGCCACTTCACTTCTTTCACTGTTCGTGTGTTGTGCTTTGAACGCTCACCCCACGCGTCCGTGTAGATGTTCTCCTCGCAAGTGACAAACAGACCCGTGTGAAAGACGGGGAAGACAAAGCGGTCGTCTCCCGTCTCCCAGGAGAACTGGATGCTGGACGAGTTGGACACACCGGGAACTGGGATGCATTTGCTATGCTTGATGGGTGAACACAGAGGTTTGGGTACCTTCTGTTTACCCACACACCAGTTGGAGGACGTGAGCGCCATGGCAGCCAGGAAGAGAGACACGACAGTCTGGATGAAGGAGAGCTCGGGGGAACGCATTTGCTGAAGGAAAGCCATCATACCTGTGTGAAGAAACACTTTTACCAGAAGGAATATATGCCTGAGGTTTGTTGTCTGTCTATATGTGTTGCTCCACCTTTTGTGTTCAGTTGCTTAAAAGGCTTACCACACACAGATGTTATTTCTTAGCCTGTCTATGGATGGTTGCAGATATTTTTGCATTATGTTAAATGAATTTAAATGATCTAAAGCTACGCAGTGTAGTTATAAATCATTGTTACAGAATTTTTTCCAAAAGCATCAATACGTTCCCTTCTGTGTTATTACAAAAAGTGCAAAAGTAAGGTCAAATTTGGGATGTGGGTTGAGTTTGGTGTGCCACAAATTATACACGATGCTACGTTTAACAAAAATATAGAAATAATTTCAAGTCTTGGATGATATGGGAAAACCTTGACGGAAAAATAGCAAACATCTGGTAATTAGTTGGAGAGAAAATATCCAATTCTCCACCAGGTTTAATTTGACATAACATATATGAATAAAAACATTCAATTAAAAATAAGAAAAAAATGCACTCACCGTCTGCAGCGTCTCTACGGGTTAGTTTCTCATCGCCGCTCCACTTTCAGTCTTCGCTCATCACATAGTGAGGAGGAGTGCCAAATGACGAGGCCTGCGTTCAGACTCACACACACACACACTCGTCTTCTTTAATCCATATTAATCCAAAACAGACAACTCTTTTCCATCTGTTTTCATTTTGGCTATTCCATTCATTTTCACTCCAATTCATCATCACCGCCGCCTGACCCATGTGTGGTCTCCTTCCCCTGTTTTGATATGAACTTTAGCATGACCTTGACGTGATGAAAACATGGCAAAAAGAGAATTATATGAACATTGCTTTTCACTGCCATCATGTTTTCTGAGCCCCAATGGATTCCTGCACTCATTCCACCCTAAATATTTGGGTTGAAAAGCAGAGGATAGAAAATTCATACTCAGAGTAAAACAGTGACTAGGTGGCTTTACAGGAAAAAAATAAAAATAGAGTACAGGTTAAAAAAAACATAGTGCACTTCATGCCCCTTACCGAATACGTTACGTATGGAAATAAAATGCTAATACCTGGGCGTGGAATCTTTTGCGAGATGATAAACACTGAAATCAACATAAAAGGAAAATAAATAGAAACAGCTAATTTCACAAGGGGTGGCATCATCTATTTATTGGTTAAATCCTTTAGAATTGTGTGCAGAATTGCCAGTTGATTCATTGCATTTTGAAGCAATAGAAGCAAAATGGCGTAAACTACTCAGCGGTGACTTTGCAGAGGCGCTGTTGAATCACTGACAACTCGTTTGGTTCTGAAAAATGGAACAAACTTATGGGGAAGTTGCATTCACAAATACTTGCGAGCATTGTTGGGCTAAATATAACACTGGCACGGAAACAGAAGCTCAGAACATTCGGAGATTCTCGCACCCCTTTCAAAATATTTAAAAATAACAATTGTGCATGGATATTCCCTAGAATAGAATAAAACATATTCCAGGAAAAAGAGCATAGTTGAAGCATTTAAGTGTATTCATAATTCATATACATATGGACAATTTTTTTGTGATACATGGTTCTGATAGTGTGACTGCCATCTTTTAGCTTTTTTTTTTTTTTTTTTAAACAAGAATAACAATAAAAAATGATCAGGACAACACCATGTACGACTTACAGTTTAAAATCGGATGGCGATTGCGTCTTTTGAATGGATTCTCAATCTCCTGCTGTGCTACCGCTGCAAAACTACTTGCTTGGTCCCCATTGGCCCGTGCAGCCAACTGGCCAATCACAAGCTTTCCATCAGATCCTCATGTTGTTTAATTCCCAATTCCTATATAAGCGTCCAGCACACAGTTCCCCAACTCCGGACAAGTGCTCAATGTCCTTCATCTTAGTCCCGCTCCACATGGCCTGGACATTGGTCCTTCGTTTAACCTTCTCCGTGCACATTAGGAACATTCCCAAAAATAAGACTGTGTCCATCTGATTTTTCAGGAATACTTGCTGTACCGTAAAAAGCTCATGATGAAAAATAAGAACACTTTTCAAAAAGGACCAGAATGGTATAGCACTTTCTCTTTCTCATGCACACACACACGCACACACACACACGCGCACACACACACTTACACTACATTGAAAGGCAACAAATGTCCGTTCTCCAAGGCAATAAATGTCTTTGTGGCAAACTCGACCCTGACATTCCAGGACATCAATTTGGCTCCTTCCTCTCCGGGAATGAAAGAAAGAAGGGGGGGAAAAAGCAGCCAATTAACGTTCTGACTGAATATTAAGTGAGATACATCCATTTCATCATCATGGGTAAATACTGTTGAGGATACAAAAATAAGAATGAGGGCTAAACTATGAATTCTTCATCTTGATACCATGAGATAAAATAGTATTTGCAAGAGAAAATCCCAATTTGTCTTTTCTTAGTTTGACACCCTGTTTTCTCCCAACAGGCTTCCTTAAATCGATCCCAAAAAAATCCCAGACAAAAAAAATGTGATGATAAACAAGGATTTAACACTTACAGGGTTTGGTAAGGAAATCAAAGTAAGCCCAGAGAAGAAATTTGCTTCTTTTGTTCTCGACTGAAAAGTTCATTTGTTCCGCTGTCAATCCATTCCACTTTGACCTCCGTTAGTGTTTTCTTTTGAAAAGTTTTTCTCCTTCCGCTTTGTTCGTCTACGCTGCGTGTTTTTTTTGTCTTTCAAGTAAAAAAGCAATAATAGCGGCTTTTCTTTAAAGTCTTGAATGGAAATGATGCTGATTCACGTTGAAATTGTACATTCCCTTTTGTTGCTTGGCCTTGTGCAAGTCGTTTATCACAACAAGTCTCAACTCTTAGCTGACTCTTGTCCAAACCTGAACACAAGAAGAAAAAACATTGCTGTACAAATATCACAGAATTATGCATTTTGTTGCAAACCACAATTTCGATGAAAATCCGGAACGGTGGTGTATGTCGCTGGCAAACATACCCCTGTGCCATTTTTTTTTTTTTTCTGGAATGGGTTGCAGGTATCAAATTCAAAATGAGTGAATATTTGCAAACAAACACACAAAAAATTTAAACAAATCTGTCAGTTTGAACATCGTGGCGCATTCAATTAAATACTGGTATAGATTTAAAAAAGGACTTACAAATTGTAATCATTCATTGGAACTGGGATTAGTATTTCAAAGGGAGGTGATGATATAAAAAAATAAATAAATGTGCCCAAGTAGTTATGGCTCCAGATAAGAATAAGGAAGCGACAAGATGCTGGCTGCCTTGGCAACAGCTATTCATAGCTTCCCACCTGGAAGAGCAACCTTGAGACCATAATAATCAAATCGCTACTAGGAGGTAAAAAAAAAAAAAAAAAGATAAAATATAACTGACAAATGAAATAATGATCCTGAATGGCAAAATGATGACATAATGACAAATGAGACCAATAATAAAGGATTCCTTTGAGCAAGTTGTCGAACAACATGATGTTGAGGACGACTTACAGATTCCATGCTGAATAAGTCTCACCCTCTCTCAGACTGCTCCAGGTACACTGACTTGACGGGCCGGAGGTTCTGGGTAACCTGAGGGTGGGAACAGTTGACGAAAAAGTTCAATAAGTAAACGTATGAAATAATGTTGACTAGCTTGTCTTCCTCTCTCTCAACCAAAAAGCTAAAAGTCAGAGCAAGTTCTTATATTTTACATGATTGTATTTTCTATTTAAACCGCATTTTATAAATAGAGAAAACATGAGAACATGTCAATATATTTTAAAGGAAAAATACTATATCTTGATAGATCTAAAAAATAGAAACATCCAGACATAAAATATTCTTCATAATCCACAGCACTCATCTGAAACAGATATGAAATTTCATTTAATATTAAAATTGCCTTTCGCTGTTTTACCTTGTGCTTCGGACACCGCAGTGAGAAGTTATCTTCATTGAGGGAACAATCTGGAAGGGAGAAGAAAAAAATATGAAGACAAAACATGTTGAATTAATCTTTTAAGAATACCAGTTGTGCCAGGTTTAGCAAAAATAACCTTGAACAAAATTACTATAACTATTCTGAACATGATTAATTAATTTGATTTATTTTTGCCGAGTCCGTTTTTTTTAGCCTTTTGCTCACCTGTTTCAATGGCACAAATATAATGATAACGACGTATACAGCCTTTACTGTAGCAACCCAGGGTGGAGCCGATCATCTCGCAGTATGAACAGCTCTGAGACACAAAAGCAGGAATGTTCATGAGCAGCGACCACGAAGCAGCTTTCTTAGAAACTGCGGCGATAAACAAATTTAAACAGATCACGTGTTTACAGTACTTACTGTTTCCCTGGCACCATCGAGCGCCTCCTGCAGGCCGTAAAGTCTCCCATTGACAAGGTATACTCCACTGGTCCACACGATGCACGCCTCATGAACCCACAACTCTTCTGGGTCCATAGGCATCTGAGGCAACTGGGCGAGTTGTGCCAATGGTCCCAAGGAGTCCAAAGCTGGCGGCGGAGGTTGGAAGGGGAGTGAAGCCTTACTGTTGGATGGCACCATTCTGGGGGAGTCCTCACTGGATTTGTGCCTCCGTTTGAAACGTGGATGCGAGGTTAGCTTTCGGTGTTGTGGTCGTTGTTGGGCTTCCTCCGCCGGTTGCTCTGGTGGCTGTATGGGGAACTGCTGCTGCTCCGTGTCAAAGTCTGGCTCTCTTTTAAGTTCTGGAATCGGTATGATATCAAAGTTCAGGTCCCAGGATAAAGACGGGGTTTTATTGGCAGTGTAGGAAGAGGTAAGGGTACTAGACTCGCCAATCAGATCTTCTCTAAAAGATAAGGGAGGAGGTCTTAATGTGGCGCAAAGAGATGCAAGATTGGAATCCAAGTTTACGGTGCAGTTAGTTGTAGCCACAGGTCTGGGCAACGGAACATGTCTTTGTAAGTTCTGCAAAGTATCTAAAGCATTTGAGACAATTTGTGGATTTGGTCCAGTTTTGGTTGCGGTCGTATGACATTGTCTAAGCTGGGGCTGGTTTTTGGGGAGCTTTGCGGCATATTCGGCGGGATAGTAGGGACCGTAAAGATCTCCGAGGTGTTTGTAGTTGGCCCATTTTTGACAGAGACAGCAAAGCTGGCGGCCGGAGTGTTTGGATTCTGTAACAGCAGGTCCAGAAACAACATAGCCAGATGACGGAAGTGCTTTTCCTGACTGAAGCGTGGTTTCCACCTGGTCCGTCTCCCTCGCTTCCGATTCTCTTTTTGATAACTGTGAGTAAAGAGTTGAGGTTGGTAGAGAATCAGTTGCACTTCCACCTGTTTTCCCTCCGATCGCACTACGCTCTCCTTTCGATTTGTCATCCTCGGCGTTTACGATCGTGCAGACTGACCCGATCTCTGGTATTTTGTTCTCCACATGAATGTGTGGAACAAACAGGCCTTTGAGATTTGGATCCGGGAATCCTCGATTTATGCTGTTAGAGCCTTTTGCCCCTAGCGGCGTTTCTGGGTTATCTCTAGCGGCTGATTGTGATGACGGCGGCCCTCCTCTTCTCATTCTTTGACGTCCTCTTCTTTCCGGTGAGACGTCTTCATCTTTCATACCTTTGCGCCGCCGTCTCACGGGTTTGACTTCGATCTCAGGTTGAATTGGCTCGCTGTCGACATCCACTTTTATTTCCTGTGTTAAAATGGGTGGCATCAGAGGAGGAGTGCTTTTGTTTTCCAAGATGGAGGTGGCTGTGCTGGTTGTGGTTTGAACTGTGTCAGGTATTGTAAGGGCATCTGGAACGGGAGTTGGTGGCGGCTGAGAATTCTGATTCATGGTCTGGGCTTGAGACTGGACCTGTGGTTGGCCTTGGCTTTGGACACGTTTCTGTTTATTGACACTTCCAACAGGTCTGCCCTTCTTTTTGCCAGATGGAAAATAGCCTTTAGGCACAGCGCTGTCTGGAGTCTTACAATCTTGTGTCGACAGATTTGGCCGAGGAGAGGACATCTGGTGTCTGCTCAGAACATGTCCTTGAGACTGGCTATGATGGGGCGAGGTAGCGCTATAGTAATCACTGCCGGCGTAATCATCAAATCCCATGCCAGATTCTTGAAGTTTCTGTCGAAGAAGGTTTGCAGCAGATTGTTCTCCTCTTCTTGTCTCAAGCTGCTGGTAAGTATTGGTGAAATGTTGAATGTCTGACAGGGCAGATGAAGACGGAGGCGGAGAACCCTGGACTGGACGTGGAAGTGGTGGAGGAGGGGGTAACGGTCCGAGCAGTGCAAAGTCCTCCTTGTCACCGGACGCTGACACCACAGCAGCTCCTAAGCCAAAGTCAAAGTCTTTTTGTTTATGAGTTTGTGTTTGCGGATTGCATGTGTAGCCAGACAGTGGCAACGGGCCAGTCTCATCTACACCTCTGAAGGGCATCATGTCATTTAGTGAGTGAGTGTCTTCAATATAACCATCATCTCCTCCTGCAACTCTTGGAAAATTGATCATGTCTTGGTCCTGTGGGTCACTAAACGCTGGGATCGTTGCATTTGTAAAGCCCGGGTAATGATTTGTTCCATCATCAACATGGCCAGCAGGCTTTGAAACACTTGGTGATATTTTCTGAACGATCGCCTCTAGTTTCAAACCACGTCCTTTCTTTGGAGGCAAGGCTTTTGTAATTCCACTTGATGGAGAAAGAGATTTAGGAAAGGTATTCTCACCAGGCAAAGGGGAAGAGAGGCGCGGCATATCCGAAGAGGAGGATTCGTCATCATTGCGATGGTTTGATTCCGAGTGCGCCCCAGCAGCGTTTGAATTGGTGGCAGCTCTCTGTTGAGATGCATCCTGCAGTAACCTTTTGGCAGGAATGGGAGAGATAAAAGAACGCACTCTCCTTCTCAATATGAGAGGATTTGTCTCTCCAGGACCTCCAGATTTAGTTTGGCGCTGCACCTGTGGTTGAGGAGAACTTAGGTCAGTTTGAGGTTTGGATGAGTTGCACGGAGGAGGAAGGCAGGGTCGTTTAGTTTCCTCAAGCTCTGCTGGAGCCTTCGAAGGAGTGCCTTGTGAACCTGCAGGAACAGATGATGGTGGAGGAAGTCCCTGTGTCCTGTAGCAGGAATCCGTTTCAGTCATTCTAACAGCATCTCTGCCTGGGGGTGTGGACTCCCACATTTTCATGTCATAAAACCCGCTTTGTTGATGTAGCAATGTTTTGGTTGCATGTTGATCACTATGAATGTCTGCTTGAGGGACCATCATCTGCCTGTGCTCCGATTGACTGACTTTATGTCGTCCTGGGGAAGAAACGGGCAACATCATCATGTCCTTAGCGGATCTATTCATTGCTTTCACCCAGTCGTTTAGTTCATGTGGATGCTGGAAAGGCCCACGAGGATGAGGATACATTTGAAGCTTGTTTGTAGTTTGAGCCTGGGGTGATAAATGATGGTATGGATGATGAGAAGGAAAATGAGAGTGGCCACGAGGTATATTGCTTTCTCTTGCATCTCCGAAGCGATAACCTGGGAAATTGTTGGGGTTGCTTGTTGCTAAATCCACACCGTGAAGATATGACTGATGTCTTGATGGTGATGCTAAAGGATTTGTGCTCAGAGAATGGGGCGGCAGGTGCCTGTAAGGGTCAGAATTAAGCACAATGGATGAATGCGCATATTTGGAAGAATATTCCATATCGCTCTCATTTGTTCCACTACTGCCGTGACAATCGGGATTGGGACCAATCTCTTTGGGTGCCGTTTCAATCTTTAACACTTTTTTCTCTAAAATGTCCTTTTTACTCAGGTCAGTGGCTGATGCTGGAGAGGAAAATGGCTGCTGAATCACAGAGGCTGCACTCTGGTTTTTCTCTCGCTCCCTGCTACTTTCCCTGTCCCTCTCTGGTGTGCCCCGTCTATTTGGTGACACATCGCAGATGACGGAGCGACGTTCTGATTTCTGAGAATCCGCTTGACCGGTACACCCTTTGAGCGGCTCGGGTTCTTGCAAAAGGAGCTCTTGTACGGCAGAAGATGAAGCAGACATATTGGGTAATGTTTTTCTTTGTGGAAGAGAATAGTCAGCTAAATTGATATGTTTTGGTTGGCTTGGCTGTGCGTCAGAGTCTCGTGGTAAATGATCTTCAGACAAATCCATTTCTTTTTTTGTAGTATTTTGCAGTATCTTGGGATTGGAAACATCCGTCTTAATTGAAGATTGAAGACCTGCTGCAAAATTGCTTTTACTTCCAAGTCGATGATTCGGATGTTGGGGCTTTCCACTAGTGCCCATTAGGGACAAATTGTCAGTGGCTCCACCTTCCATCATCCTGGTGTTTTCTGTCATAGCGTATGGGTATCTCGTTTGAAACTGTTGTTGAACTTGGAGATGTGCAGGAAATGCCTGTTCTGGTCTTCCGTAACGTCGATCTAAATTATAGCCCTGAAGAACCTCTTGTAAGAGACTAGGGAATTGTTGGATTTGAGAAATGTCCTCTTGACCTTTCGATGCTTGGCCTTTCTTCCCGAATGCCTCCATTAGAGAACTTGATTCTTTTGAATGCTCAGTACTATAAGCAGAGTGCGATTGTTGATAGTTTCTGGAACTTGATTCCATTACACTTGCTGGACCAGTCCTTCCTTTCTTCATCATTGACAAATCAGAGCCATATGTTGACTCTACAAAACCATACTTGTGAGATCCAAACTGGTTGAGATTGTGGGCCTGTTCAGTATTTGATTTTGGATGCTGGGTGGAGTATCGACTTAAGTCAGTACCTTCCTCTCCATTATTATTCATTGATTCTTTCAAATAGGATTGTTTCTCCTTCAAACAGGTGTCTTGAGGTTGCTTGCTTTTTTCAATCTGACTTCCCTCTGAACGGGCTGAAACAATCACACCAACGCTTAGCTGCTCCTCAGACGCGGGTTTTTGTTCATTCTCGTCATGCGCCGTAGAAGCGGTGTGCAGCAAATTTTCTTTGTCCTGTCCATGCTTTGTGCTGATTTCTCCATCTCGAACCATTTGGCTATTACCTTTTTCCATTTTCTCAACCCCGTCTTCGTGTTCGATTTTGATCTGTTCATTTTTTATTTCGACGCTCTTTTTATGGCCACCTTTTGAGTTACTATTTAATAAACTGGGATGTGAGACACGGTTTGGTTGGGCGGGAGGAATAATACAAGAGGTGGATGAGGGAATAGGAGATTTTGAATGTGAATTTGGGTCAGCATCTGATGCTAATGTAGAAGCGGTGCGAGCGTTTCCTTTTGAGACCATTTCTTTTGGTGATGACTTACAAATCAATGTTTTAGCATTTAATGCTTTTCCAGGTGGTGGCTGGGTTTGACTGTGAGGGGGATGATAAAAAATGGGTTCCGATCCACTGCTTGCACCACTCATCCGCCTCACTCTTGTATGTGAGCCCTCTATTAAATGATCCTCTTGCTCTATCTTGGTCTCAGCTGACAGATAGGAAGAGTCTTCATTGGCAACAGTTTCTAAAGCAGCAGTTTCAGCAATTCCGAGAACAGATCCATCTTTAACTGTGCCGGTACTTGACGCTGCACTTGCATTTCTACTCCTTGGTTGCAATGGGGGAACACTGTGTGTTGCTTGTTGCACCGGTCCACCGTCTTTGCCCTTCTTCTGTGACAGCACATTGTCAGTCCGAAGCATGTGTTGAATGGTGTTTGGTAAATTAGCTACCTGGGAGCTCAAGGCGTTTAGACTATTTAGTCCTGTATCGTGCATTTTCCCAACAGGCGGTGATGAATAAACAGATGGGCTTTCCTCTCGGGGCACTGAACCAAGAACGGTTTTGTTGCAGCTTGTTGGCGGGACACTGTTTACTCCAACAGTACTGATGCTATGAGCTTTGTGAGCGCCACTGCTACCACAACTACTGATGCTACTGTTTGAGTTGGGCGTTGGACTTAACTGTGACGCAGCCCGTATTAATCGATGACCATGACTGCTGGTATGGACAGTAGACGAAGGGTGGGAAGGACCAGAGGGGTTGACGTAGGTTTCGGAAACACCCATCAAAGGGGAAGGAGTGGAGCTACAGCTGGGGGAGTGTACTGCTGAGGCAGCTGGGGACGGGTTTGAAATTGGACTGAGGTTTTGGTTCATCTGACTTTGTTGAGAATGCAGTGGGGATTTGGCTATTTCTTGAGATGTTGAAGGTGGCATACTCGGGGTAGAGCCTTGGTGATGTTTACCGTATACTGAGCCAGGAGTTGGGCCTTGGTGTTGCGTCTTCACAGGGTTGTCATAGCCCACACCTAAATTGTGCTGTGTGTTACAATGCTGCAGTGTGCCTTCCTTGTGAAGTGTTTGCATCTGTGAAATATACCCAGCGTAGTTTGATGCATGGTACCGCTGGTGAACACTCTCCACTGGCCCCGTATTGTTATCACCAGAGGCAGAGTTTGCACTTGAGTTGACACTGTGAGAACTGTTGACTTTGGGATCAAAAGTAGTGTTGGCAGTCCCATCGACATATCTCTGCGGAGGGGGGCTGTACATTCCCGATGACCCCGTGGACGCACCAGCCTGCGGGGAGTACTGTGGGTATTGAGGGGTCAGTCTATGCCCAGAGCTTGGGTAACTCCGATGCTGCAGTCCATGGTGGACTGGAGAGAACGTTTGTCCATGTTGGCGGCTCAGAGAAGCTGGCATGGCCTGCATTGCAGCGTTCTGGCTCATGTTGTATTGATGAGGAGAGAATGCTCCAGATCCTCCACCTGACCCAGTGCCGGGCCCATAATCGACTGAATACTGTGACATGATCCCAGATGATAATACAGATCCAGCGCCAGAATGTCTGTACTGGGGAGGTATGTGTCCATCAAGATTAGGGTAAGCGAATCCTGCTCCGTAGACCAGACCTCTTCGGGCTTTGTCCTTCCCGGCCAACGAAAAATAATAATCCATTGTCTCCTTCCTGTAAGGGTTGTTACTGCTGCTGTGAAGGTTACCCTGTGTGGGCGGCGGTTCTACAATGCCTCTGTTTCGAGCATTGTAAGCAAGCATGGGGCTGGCTTGATTGGAGTGCGGATGGCCTCGATGTAGGCTCTGCTGTTGCATCGCTGCATAATCTTCTGTCATCCTTGGGGAGACCTGGGGGTCTGCAGTTTGTGGGGGATATAGAGGTCCACCTCCACCCCTCATGCTAAAGCCCGGCGGGAGAGAATGGGGGGTGGGGCTATTAGAAAAATTCTGCATGTTTTGTCCTTTTTACTTAAAGAAACACAACACTGGTGTCTGTGGCAAAATGCCACCCGCATCTGAGTGAAGTGCTGAAAGCAGGTACCATGGATGCAGAAGAGAGCAGAATATTTTTTTTTTTAAATTAAATGCTTTGTTGAATCCACTAGAACACTGAATCACTGGGGATATAAGTACCCAACAGATGATGGTTGTATCAAAAAGTAAAAATGTTCTCACTTCAACGTGGCATTGGTATATGGTCGTTTCCACATTAAAAGGCTCACATCACAGTGGGTTGTAAAATGTGTCGTTAATTCCTTAGCAGTTTGGCATCAAGAATATGATATGGACGGCTAACACGTCACTATGTAAGGCAACTTCAAAAGTCTCACTTGCAGATGCTGTACCACAACAGCTTGGGTAAACATAGCTGTTTGAGGATAAAGGTGATGGAAAGATAAAATTGCAATTGCGCAAAAAATATTTGTTCCATTGAGACGGAATTCTGACAAGATTGTTTTTTTCTTCTTCTGTTAATATGTGTTAATTTTGCCAGGATGTGAACCAAAAACGTCTTGGTGGATTGGAGTCAAAAAGATTTGAAAAGAGACTTTTACAAAACACTTTCCAGAACTCCATTGATATGCTCATCCACTCTTAGATGCAGTGAGACACTTTAGCTCTTTGTCTTTCTTGGTCATTCTCATTTGATATCATTTTTTGTTTGGCTTTTTTTGTCTCTCACTGCATGTATTCATCTGGGTTCTAAGTCTTTGGTCCCTCTTATTTCATTATTTCTGGGCATAGATTCCTCTTGATGCTCTCCTGGTACTTCAGCATTTAGCCGTCTTACCTTTGTTATTGTCTGTCAACCATCATTTAATTCTACCCAGCTCCATGGCAACTTATTTCCCAAAAGGAAGGTAATCCATTTATTCCACTTCAAGTTCAGTTCTTTCAAACTCCAGTTGTCGTTTGTTCCTCAGTAACTCCATGCAGATGAATTCATTTTCCAGCAGCTGCTGACCAGAAGATTAGAAGTCTGCAGATACAAAAGATAAATATCAAAGTCAGCATGTGAGGGGCAAAACTAAATATAATATAAGTATTACCATCATATGAGAACTAATACACATTTAAACGTAAGCATACCATGAACATTATATTATAGGATTTAAATTATGTATACAAGATATGTCAAATTATATAATATATTCATTATTTTATTTTTCAAATATGAACAGGATTAGAATAATTTTGCTGAAGAGTAAATGAAAACACAAGCAGGACAGTATACTCTGATGACAAACATAAACAGCAACATTATTATTACCACTTACATTGCAAAAAGCTGCATCAAATGGTTCTTCATTACCAAAGCTAACAATGCTGAGTTTTGATTGACACTGTCAGAGAATTACTAATTAAGCAACTCCTCTGTGTATGCAGTATAAACATAAGATTAGATACAAGATTTGCACAAATTTGATCAAATAAATATATACAAAGAATTTACTCCGCCTTTATAGACATTTAGGAAAATTAGGATTTTCTCATGGACTTTGACAGTATTTACAGGAATTGGACCAAAGTCATGCCTTAGCATTTCCTATTGACTGATAGAGGTTTGGTGAGCAGTGGGAGCAAGCAACTATGGATATAAACTAACATTCATCACCACATAATACTGCCACCATTGCAACTGCTAAAATAAACAACTTCATGAAGCCAGGCCTCATTATGGTGTCACTAAATGTAAACTTTATTGTGTGTTAACTTCTTTTAATTATAATGGCTCACAACTTGCGGGATTGCACCTTTTTTATGGGGCCAGGACCCATAATTGCCTCAAGTGTCAAGCTTGCATTGTCTCTTTTTTTTTTTAACCAACACAATGCTTAATTGCCCTTTAACACATTTGCACAATTGTGTTTTGTAAAGTACGCCATTAAGCAACTCATTGTAATTACACTATTAATGTAAGTGACACCATTTCCCTGACTGTCACTTTCTTTAACAATACATTAAAAATGAGTAAACACAAAAAACCCAGTGATGAGCAGATACAGGAAAAACAAACAGTGCCTGTATCGGGCAGTTGTGCCTTCAAGCATGCCACTGGAGTCTGATTTAGAGAAACATCTGTGCAGTTGGAGGGATTCCATTGATCTCCACCCTTGTATCTTGAGTACTAATTAATCACAGTAGCTCACTGAGCACGACCAACAAATGGAAAAAAAAAACACCCTGTTGTAATGTCAGCCAGACATGACAAGCATGTCAGTAACAACATAAGCTTTTGCACTGCTGCACCACTTTTGGGTCAAACATTATGCTGTTTTTTTTAGCAGCTGCATTAGCCAAAGAGAGGCTTTACGCATTCCAATTAGCTTAGTCGTGCTGCCTTTTTAGCTTGGTAAGGTTGGCGTTAGCTTATGCCCTGCCAATTGGGAGCTAGCAATGCTACAAGCTGTGGTTAGCATCTTAGCAAGACAGCTAATTAGGGTTGATTACGCTCTTGCGCGTTATTTGGAAGCGTACACACAACGATAGCCACGGCAGGCTAAAATGCTGCGTTTGGCTAGAAAACATGGGTGATTGGGTGCAGATGTTTCTCCTCTCACAATTCAGCGGTGCTGTAATAAACTGTTTTAGCTAGTGTTTATGGAGAAAACGAGCAAGAGACGCGACGTGAGATAATTAGCATCACTCTCCTTGGCGTTTTTCAAGAGCTAACGTTGGTCAGGGAAAGCTAGCTAACACCTTCCACACATACTTACCTGAAAACGTAGCAATACAAGGCCCAGCTTGGAGTGAAGGGCTCCTTTTGACAATCCCGCTGTTGTGGCAGGAAACCCCCAGTCTGTCTTGAGTCGAACGCTACGCCGCTTTTTCCCCCCTCAGACGTTTTGGGTGTAGGAAACCCCGACCATCGGCGACCAATTTCTGCGTGGGGGGGGTGAGCCGTCACGACAGTCGGATCCCGGGCCTCTCCTCCGATTTGCCCCCTCTTTTTTCCCTTTTGTCCTCACCTCCAGAAATGATGAGAGCGGGGCACAATCAGGGTGCCTGTGGGTCCCGTCAGCGGTGAGGTCCACACACACACCCGCCCCCCCCCCCTCTCCCTCTCTTTTCACACACCGCTGAGGTGATTGCACCTATCTTCAACTAAAACAAAATGAAACACAGAAGCCTCTGGATGGTCTTCCGAAGCGTCTAACGTCACTTTGCGTCCCTGAAGTGCATTTACATACCTTCCATCACATGCTGATTTCCCTCCAAGACTATTTTTCTTTTCTGGCAACAGAGACTGCCTTGACTCTCGCACACAAAACACACACATTCCCTGCACCCCCTCCCCTCATCTTCCACATCACATCCCTCCATGTCTTTTGTTATTGCTCAGATGTTCCTCTATTTCTACCATTAAAAAATAGATCATTTGGACTAAGTGCGTCTTGTTTTCATCTATTGTGTTATTTTTCTTCTTTGTCCAGTCTACAATAGATACAAGATGCATAGACTGTAAGACTGCAGTGTTGTTTTGGTTACTATGTTTTATTAATGCTGGAACATAGACCTATTCTACTAAAAGCAGCTTTTGTTTTAATTGGACCTTAATCTTTCATGAATTTTGATCCAACATAATGGACATCTTAATTAATCAATTAGTTGCAATTTTGCTGGCACTCAAAACATTATGCAAGAGATTTTCTTGTTCATTTATAAATAATAACTTAATGATTTTAGTACTTAGTCATTCAAAAAATAAACATGTCAAATGCTTTTCCAGGGAGACCTACCCTCTTGATTTTCTTATTTATTTTTTAAATAAAAATAATGATTTAATTAATCACAACAGTTCAAGGTAGCCAATCACAGGCCACATACAAAAACTTTTATTCATTTATTAATTAATTAATTTATTTATTTGTAGTTATCTATCTGAAAATGTAATTCTGTCAAATGCCCTTGTGGGGGCATCTGAGCATCTTAAAAGAGTTGGCTTATAATATCAGCATTGTTAATGGCATTTTATTTTCTCCTAAAGCAGATTTGATGTCTGACACTTTGAAAACTCTCGACACACTGCACCATGGAACATACAAACCACATATACATGCAAACACATTTACAAATCCAACAATCAAACAGGGAACGGTCGTTTAAACAATTAACCTTCCGAGGGTCACTTAACCTATCAATCAAGGCTGAATTCCCTCTTCCTAACAACAGTTCAATGCGTTTCTTTCACTTGCAGACAGACGTCTATTTCTATCATAGTTGCCATAGCAACTGCAGCGCAGTGCTTTAACTGTGGATAATTTTTAGGCAACCGACATTTGCAGCTCACATGCACATTTTAATACACACCCACCATTCAGCTAGAATCCTGCAACCAAACAAAATGTGTGCAACATGTGGTAATGCACTTGTTGTGCGAGCAAGCTGAAAGAGAAAGAGCTGAGAAGCAAAGATGCGCCGTGCATTGATACGCTGAACCAGTAAGTCGGCCAGCCAGGCCTATCCAATCAACAGCAATGCCTGCTGGGATACACAGAGTCACTCCATCACTGGCAAGGTCACAAAAAAATGATCAAATACAATGGCCCTAGTTTCTGTTTTGTTTTTAATAGAGGAAATAGGCCAAGGCTAGTCCATCAATGATTCTTGTTCTTTAGCTAAGTGTCCACTTGAAATGTCACCTTTACTTGCATTCATTTGCATCAAGTGGATGGAATAGCTTTAAGTGAATTCATTGTGGTGAAAACATGCACAAAATGAGTTTTTGTGCATAATGCTGGTTTGCTGTTCAGCAGCTTTGTGACACATTTGAATGGGAATTTTGCGCAAGAGAGCCCTCCCACAGGAGGACAACAAAAGAGCAGTATAGGGTTATTTTTATAGTTTGCTTCAAACCGCTTGTGGTTGAAGAGTGGATTTTTTTTCTATTTACATAAGAGCAAAAAAATAAAATGTTCTGTACTTTTTAATGTCAGTCAAAGAAACACAACCTTCAACACTGCAGCTCATACCTTTCTCTATACTTTTATGTAATTAGAATGAACAACTTGCCACTCAGCAGATGTTCTAGCAGTTTCCTTGACGACCACCTGAAGTCAAATGACTGAGCAACGGGTACACCGACAAGCCACTTCCATTATCAACTAATTTCAAAAACACAAGCTGTATTTATTCTGTCTCTAATATTGTTGGGATTGTTTTTATTTTGCTCGTACAGCAGCACTGGCTGCATAAAAGGCAGCAGCATGTACCACTACATAGTGCTTATAATGTTATGTACAAAATCACAATAAAATAATTTAAAATAATGAAATAATAATAATGATAATAGATATGTCTATACATGGAAATGTTACTGACAAAAATCCAATAAAGTATATAATCAATACAAATTATAGTGACATTTTCTTCGGCGTTAAATTCCAGCGAATGCGGGTTTTAATATCAGTAACCAACAGGGGGCGCACTCACCTAATGTCCCAGCAGCTCAGCAACGCTGTTGGATTATTTCAGTACACGTTGGCTACCAGCAGGGGGCGGTCTCGCCTAATTTCTCCTCGCTTTTTCAACTAGCAGACCAAGGCTGTCTTTCTGCCACACTCGCCTCGTATCCTAGCAACCACAGAACCCTGCCTCCAATCACTACGGATACCGGGAGGGATGGAGGGAGGGTGTGAAAGAGTCAAAGGAGGAGGAGGCGGAGAAGAGGGTGGTGAGGTATCAGCATCCAATGCAGCAAACCTGAAAAGATGAGTGCCAGGTAACCATTAAAACGAGGTTCCTGTTGCGGTGGCTCAGGGTTGGAGGATTGATCCATGGAACCGAGGCTCTAAGGGACAGATTGAAATCATATTTCAAATCAGTGGTGATAGAAAGTGGAGGGTAAAAGTGAGTTATTGCCCTATTAAAATACTTTGTCTTATGGGCTCCACAGCCCGTCTATCCTTTCTTTCACGGTTATCCAAATCATTTCAATTATCATTACCTTTTTTACTACCGTTTTTATTTATATGTTTGTTTGAGATAAATAAAAAATCACTCTTTTTGTCCTTGTGACTTTTCCATGACAGGTTCCAGAATGACTGGATTCTACCCCGGCATCTCTTGGCCCGACTTGACCTCCGTCACTATTACAACAGGCACCAATGCAATTGGGGCGGGATTAGGGCAGGATCAAGTGAACTATGCTAGCCTTCACTGCACACTTGTAGCGTGAGGGGTCCTGCCGCAGATTTCACGGGTGACAGCCACTGGTTTTGCAGGGATTCCAAATATGAATTGCATGATGTGGTAAAAAAGTTTCAATTGTTCTGAATTGTCTTAGGAGTGAGGACAAAGCACATAATGGCATTCGATGGAGCATAATTGTGACCATGTCGTGCAAATTAGCCCACACACGCTTACAGTTGAAGCACACAAGCTTTCACATATTTCTCATGCAATGTGGCGCTGACCTCAGACCCGGGATGCTGTCGTCCTCCTCCTCCCCCAACTCCCACGGTGGCTGTCATGTGAGGATACGCAACAGTGATACACGAGTGACAGGGTTTTGTCGGCAACACTGAGCTGCCATCAATGTCAGGTGGATTCGCAAAAGGGAAAGCTGACAGCAGCTCACCAAATTGAAGTTATTGTGTTGAATCTTACATAAAAGCCTTGATGAGCTCTGAGATTTGTACCAATGCATAATAGAATTTGAATATATCCTTAAGTGTGAGTCTACAAAATAAAAATAAAACGCTTGCTGCTGTTGCCAGGGCAACCATCTTCCTCTACTGTCTACGTTAACCCTTTCTCCCTCAACACATCCCTTTCACATTCTGTCTTTTATCGTCGCCACATTCTCACACTTTGCTGATGTCCTCTCACTCCATCTGTCCGTTTCTTTACGGCCATGTATCCCTCTGCTCTATCCTTGAAAAAAAGTTGAGCTGTTTGGTCTTAATCTTTGATTATTCAACCCTCTCGTCCATCCTCACACCTGCCATTTTGTCTGCATTGTTAGCACTGACTCATTCCGTGTTAAAGAACAGATAATTTGTGCCGTCCGGTGTTAGCTAACGGGAATTTCACTGGAGGTGTTATCGAGGATGTGCTGCTTTGATACACTAAGCAAATGATGTTAAAGAATAACGGCGCTTAAAAATGGTGAGTGTGAAAACGCAAAGGCGAGAGGTATTGTTTGCTGTTTGTGAGGAGGACCACGCAAAACAACAACTGACTTTCCAATAACTTTCGGATCAAGTTGAGTCCGTTCAGACAAGATGATCTGTAAATTATACCCTATATGCATTAAATTAGCTTATTAAAGTTGATACTTTTTATTGTTAGCATCATTTTTTCTTTGAAAGCAGTTCATTGTCCTCCCATTTTTTTTTTCCTTTCCCAGGAGCCTTTCCCATTTCCAACAGCAAGAAGCTGCTGAAGGGCGACGGAGTGCGCCAGAAGCTGCAGGACTGGGAGCTCACCAGGCCGCTCCTGGCTAACAACAATTTGAACAACAACAAAATGCTGCTCCAGGCTCAGGTTGAACTGCTTGGATGCTTAGCGGAGCCCTAAAGATATGAATGAAGAAGCAGATTGTCGCAGATTTCCTCAAACTTGACAAAAAATGACTAAGATTATTGGATGGAATTTATGGGACAATTATGATGTAGCCTGTATTATATTCTTGGTTTAGCAATTTTAAAAATCGGTCCTCAGTGAGGGCTCAGCGTGCAAGCGGAAGCAGAATGACAGACAACTCATCTTGCACGAACACCGAGTGGCTATTTCAGTGCAGCCAATCCCAGAGCGTCTCCGACGTGAAAAACATACGGCCTGATCTGCTTCGTGATTCAGGTTTTTGACTAGAGGTGGATTCAAAATGGCACGAGGTCAAAGCGGCGTCACGAAAAGCGCTAATTACTCACACTTTGCATCTTCGCTAAGCTTCAAAGATGACTAATGAACATCTGGCGTTTTCACATCCTGCTTAAAAAGGATTTTGAACACTCGTCCGCTTTGATTGACTCTGGAATGTTTGGCTTGTATGCTTTATGGAGCGCCCTGATTATTATTCATACATTTAAATATATTTGCAAGTGCTACAAGTGAAATACATGACACTTGTGGCAACAGAATAAACGTCCTTCTCAATGTCATGTGGAGAAGACTGGAAGGTTTGTATCCTTCTGATTTTTCAACCTGACATTATATCAACAATATGTATTTGATTTACATTCTCAGCCTACGATAGGAGCAGGAATATTCCTGTTGCCGAGCAAGGAGAAGGCAAGAGCAGCATGAGAGCAACTCCGAGTGGCCTGGATGGCATCACACAAAGCTTTGTGGAGTGCCAGCAGCAATGTGGATGGTGGAGGGGATGGACCCAGACCCACCCACTCCACCATATGGCCATGTTTCTGTCGCACGCCGCTCCTCTGCTCATCTATTAGTGAGTACAAATTAGCTTAATGTTAACATGTTATGAAAAATTCCATTGACATGCTAACATTTAGCAGTCACAAATTTTACAAACCTTTAAGCTGATATCCGAACACAAATGGTGCAACAACACATTTAGACAAACAAATACAACAAGCATTGATACTCACCGGCATTTATTCTTTATCCTCGTGAAGTGTTCTCCTTAAAGGGGAGGAATTATGAATGGCATTTCCGTTCTATGAGGAAAAAGTGATTTGAGATACAACCATGGTCACGGAACAAATGAAACTTGCATCTCAAGACAATGACAATAAAACATTCAAAAGCTTAAAAAGACTCAGCACCATTTGCGTGAAACTTATAGCATTTTATTATTAATACTCAACACATTTTGTTCATGTACAAAGAGAAAGAATAGTATTATTTAATTAAGCACTTATAATTGTAGGTGTTTATCCTTATTAGAAGTACCATAATAATGCATTTTTGCAGTTTTTGCCATGACATGATTAATTTTTATTGAGATTACTTTGATTCCATAGAAAAAAGTTAATGTATTCTCTAATAGTATTTACACAACCTGTACAATATTTTTTATGCGTGTAATTTCAGTGATCATGATGTAAACATATTGGCATTATTTCAAAGGGCCACAACGAGAAAATTGTGGCCAAGAGCAAATTGAGCGTATAGAATTATGTATACAATTGATCATATTTTACATTTTGTCGAGACACAGTAAATTGAATCAGGTCGTGTATCTTTACTTCGAAATGAGTACTTTTGTAAACTCACTCCCCCCCCATGTGGAATACATTTAGTAACAACCCCTTCTGCCACTTTTAGAAATTAGGACAATGGAGAAACAGAGCAGTTTTATCATTAATAAAAATGATATGCATTTGTATAAATTAACACGCACACCCCCACACAAACAACAAAACATCAAATGTTAGCAAAGATATTCTGCAAAAAAAACTTGGGAGGATAACATTAGTATGATGTAAAACTAGTATCACAGTTTAAGTCTTCCTGGCTGCATGTGATGAAATCCGGTGCTAAACACCGAGGTGCTTTTTACAAATACGGCTGACAAAGACCATTCAGAACAATCCCGTCCCAAAACATATTTTAACTGACGCCTGTCATCCGCTTGTCATGGATGTCAGCTGGGGGGGTGAGATTTACATCCGCCAGCTCCAGGATGTTGCCGTAACTCAAAGCTAGCTCAACCTTGTGTTGTAAAAAATAAAAAGGTGACAGTGTTTTTTTTTTTTTTTTTTCTTAACAGGAACCCTCTTAAAATGTTTTGGCATGATTGTGTGCAGAGAAGCCAGGCTGGGACCAATTTGGGTTGAAGGGAAACAAAAAGATGTGATGAGGCATCTTACTCACTGTCCAACTGGCAGCAGTGCTCAATGATGGTGTGTGTGTGTTTGTGTGTGTGTGCATCCTGACTTTCCAAACAATAGCCGTAGACGAGCCCTCACTAGCCTTTCATGGCAACGGCACAAAGGTGACTTTGTTTGGTCATGGGCCTATTGCAAATAAGGAGGAGAGATGCATCGTAATGTGGGAAAAACTTTTTAGGCCACCACCAAATTTGTAGTACTGTCCATCCTTCCATTTTGGAGTTATATGAAAAGTCCACATGGGAAAAAAAAAAAAAGATGCATTTAGCACACAAATTAGCCAATGGCAGGTCATGTATTCATGATTGTGTTTTTGTCTTGGCACGAATGTAATAATAATAATAATAACAATAATAACTTGGTTAACTTAAATTTACAGATTAACATGATTAAAATGATATAAAACATCTTCGCAATCAGTAATGGCTTTAAGGTAGCAACAGTTTAAATGTTACGGTTTCAAGAATCAAAAATAATATTGCCCATCTATCTCATGCATGAACCAGGAAATAGCCTGCTAAATAAACCAGATTTGAGTTCCTTACAGAATTATGAAAACAACAAATTTAATGATGGTCTAAGAATTTTGTGCAATACAATTATGCACAGCCCATCTACTGTGTATTTTCAATTTATTAATCAAGCATTTGGAGTAGAAAGCAAATGTGGAAAAAAAAAAAATCCAACTCCCAAGTTGTCTCCTCAGTGTCAGTCTACTAACCTGAGCTAAAATAAATCAAGTTGACTCTTGCCAAGCAAAAAAAAAAAGCAAATGCTTTTGATAAGGGGTTGCACCAATGCATTTCAATTTCAAATCAATTCCTTTTCCACGTTATTGTGCCGAAAATTCTCAGCAACATTAACAGCATCAGTGTGCACTTGTGTGTTCTACACACATACACAAATTTATATACATACATCTTTCTTTACCACAGTGATATCTATCCCAATGATAAAGAGGGAACAGGATAGGCCGGGCCCACGATGGCTCTAAATTCTGTGTGCAATCACCATTAAAGCCCAGCTTCAAAAAAATGACCCCCCCCCCCCTTCCTCCCCCGAACAGAACACAATGATTTCGTAAGATCTGAACAAGGATCGCTGCCTAAAATGAAAGCACACAATATGCTGCTTCTATCTTCAAATATCATACATGTAATATTGTATTATAGAAATGTGTCGAGCGAGAAAAAGCATGAAGTCTAGCTCAGCTTCAAAAGAGAGAATCTAACACAATTCAAGGGAAACTTAGAGCTAAAACTAAATTGTCCCTCTTTAATATCACCAGACGTGTACACCTACGCTAAATTATCAATTCCTCAAACACTTGAGCGAACATATGGAAAAAAGGAGAAACCTTAACATAATCCAATATATTAAATCGGTAAACTATCGGAACACGAGTGTAAAACAAAGAGGTTGACTTCCATCGCTTAAAATGAGTAATGTTGGTGTTTCTGCACATTTTTATCCGTCTTAATTTTTTTGTAATTTTTTTTTAAATCAGTTTAATTCTTAAATTGCTGTAAAACTTGATGGAAAGTTACATCCTGTCTGTCTGTTTACTGTACAAAGTGAAAAGAGGTTCTGAATATACTATTTACAAGTAAAAGCTTAAACATACTAACGCCGACTCGGATGCCATCGTCAAAGTGTTACTTATTTTCTCGAGATTCCTACTTGCTTCTCAGATAACACTTGATCTGAAAATGTGTACATATAAAAATTCCAGAGATCTCAGTCTATTTATTCAGAGTCATGGTCGTACGGGTGGTGTATTGATTTAAGGCTAACAACTATCAATCTCACGATTACATTGTTATCTGTGAATTTATGAATAGTAATCAGCAAATCTGTGCAGGGGAAAAAAAAAAAAGTGCTGTTATCATTAAATTGTGACTTGCATCATCCAAGTCACGCAACACACACTCACCTATAACAGCGGTGCATTTAGATGAGGTTATAAGATAGATGTCAGCACTCTGCACACTCGGGCAGCTCCGATCTTGGCCGAGCACTCCTGCGCAATTTCTTGCAGCCCTTGAACTTCTGACACCGCCAGCTAATTGAAGATCAAACCTTTAAATAGCTCATAGACTTTTTTTTTTTGTATTCTGTACAGTAAGATGAGTCATTAGCAGACAGCTCCTGTGAAATGGGAGGGTGTGTGTGTGATGGGGGATGATAAGGCATGTCTACTGAGTGCCTGAACCTACAACAGGTAAAGGTCCTGTGCAATAATGAGGCTTCGCCAGCTTTAAGAAATAGAAAAAGAAAAAAAAAATATCTACATCAGTCAAAGCTGATACCTCAGCGACCGTTCTTCTGCTCAACGTATTATGACTATCATTGATTTCCCCCCTCAGTTTAATTTTGCCATCCGGGCCCACAAACGCGACAGATGTTGGGACACTAGTGAGAGGCCAAACGGGTGGTGACTATTACCATGTAACCTGAATCAAAAAAGAAGCGAAGTAGAAAGGCCGCCGTGCTGTGAAGTGGGCCACTGCCAGACAGTGTGGGACATCCTGAATAGAACTGGCGTACAGGTTCATAAAATCATTTTTACGAAGTTATAAAACTCTGCAGCATCTTGTATCTAAACCACTGCCAGGCGGATTCTCCAACCGCTTGTAATTTTTTTACTGCAGTTTTTTGTCCTACGTGAAGAGAACACCAAGTAATGGCGCCGTTGCGTGACCATGTGAACAGGAGGACACTTCCATTGGAGACCATTAAGGCACGTCCTTTTCTCTCAGCTTCTGCAGCTTTCAGGCTCTTGACTGAACAACAATTTGAAATATCTCAAAACAAAGTATGAGTCTTTAAGATCCTTTTTTCCCCGTAAGGAGAAAATATGTACTGTGAAGTAAAACGTCCTACAGGTAACTAAAGAGTTCAGTCTTTGCTGGCTTGGAGGTTGAAGAACCCGGCCAGTACTCAAACGGGGATGGAATATCACACCAATTACAAATAAAGCATTTAAAAAAAAAAAAAAAAAAATTATAAGCAATGTTAACACAATCGTTATTCACAATGTTATTAATATTATTGTTGATCTTATACCCTGTTTTTTTTCTTTCGAGAAGAATATCATCATTCATGATTGTATTTCTTTTGGTGTCGGGGGAGGACGAGGAAAAGGGAGGAGAACAAAAGTTTAAGAGGAGTGTGGGGGGGGGGGGACAAGTCATCCGTGTTGCCACTCCATCAAGGCGACAATGTCTTCTTGGAGCCCAGATGGGCCGCTCGCTCGCTAGCTCTGCTCGCCCGCCCGCCGATCTCGCAGTCTTCCCTCGTAAGCGCTCAGCGGGAGCTCTCGGGCTGCCGTCGAATCTCACCAGCGCTCACACGTCCGATATCAAATTAAGATGAGCGACCGCGGCTTCACCGGTGGATGAAATGCGAGGCTTGAGCTGAGTGCATTTTCCCAGTTTTGTTTTTCTAAACTGCGACTGGACATAAAAGTAGAGTAGCTTTGGCCATTTGTGAGAGAGGGGTCACCCCCCTCCCCCCCGTCTCACCAAAGGTGTCCTGATTTTTTGTGTTTACCAAGATTTGCTTGCAAAATATAGATTTTTCTATTACTCAAGTTTGCATCCTGTTTCTGACACCACGTTTGGCTCTCGCCTTGCTTATCTTAAATTCCAGTCTCAGTATGGGATAGAGATGCAGTGTGTGTGTGGACAGTGTCTTTAAAAACATCCCTGATCTCCTAACACACCTAACACAACTCTATTCCACGCCTAATCCCAAATCCAGTCTCGGTCTCTCACACGTCCGATTCGATACTGGAGAGTTTCTCGTAGACGTGGCCGTTGCTTCCGTTGAAGGGTCGCGGCGGGCCCACCCCCAGCATGGAGCCGTGGTGGTTCAGTCCACCCAGGCTGAGTTCTTTGGGGAACCGCGGGGACACATTGGACATTGGCGCGGCAGATGGCGGCAGATAAGACGTGGTGCTCAACTGGCTTCTGAAGTCACTTCGGCTGTTTTTGGCAACCTGTTGCTGCTGCTGTTGCTTTTTCATGTAATATTGTTTGGCTCCGTGCATCAGACATTGATCGTCATCAAACGTGGGTATAAAGGGGTTCTGGTTTACCCGGTCCGGATAAAGCGATTTGGATAAAGAGAATGCCGCCCCGCCGCCACCTTCCATCAAAGACCTGTCCCTGTCTCTCATGTCTCTCTCTCCGACGGAGCGACGATGGAGGCCCTCGCCTCCTCGGAACAGGCCCCCGAATCGGCCGTCACCTCCATAAAACGAAGGGTCCCGGTCTCTTTCCCGTTCCCTCTCGGAACCCCCGTGACGCTCAAATATGTGCGCAAAGGGGCTCGTGCCCTCCATGTAGCGCTCCTTTTCCTTCAAGCTAACGCTTCGGGGAGGTGGTAGCATGCCTCCCATACCTGGAGCACCCATCCCACCAACTCCTCCCATACCTCCCATCATGCTCCCCATGCCGCCCGAGTCGTCCTTCTGAAGGTCAACAAAGGCGTCATAGGAATGCTGCCGCCTGAGTGGCTTGCCGAATCCGCCGCCCTTCCTCCTCTGTTGGGCTTGCGATGGCGGCTGGGAGATTGGAGCCCCACCTTTCCCTCCACCAATCTGTTCCAAGAGGTGGTTGTTGTCCTCGCTGATGTCGTAGAGGTTTCCCGACTTTTTGCAGCCTTCGCAGCGCATACAGGTCGCAGAGCTCGGGCGGCTGCTTCCTCCGCCCCCCGAGGAGCCGCAGCTCATACCGCCACCGTAGCCTCCTCCGTGCATGGACATCTGCTTCATTCCTCCTCCGGACCGACAGTTCCTGCACTCCCATTCTCCGCCCGCCAAGCCAGATCCACCGCCACTTTTTGAGTCCGACTTTTTGGGTTTGCCCTTGAGGAAGTCCTCCACCGGAACCAGAGAAGTGCAAGTTGGTACTCCGCCGTCCCTATTTCCAGTGCCCTCAGTCAGATCGACATGTTCCCATTGAGGGACGCCCTCTTTTGGACGGAATTGGTCCAAATAAAAGTCCCTCACGCTTTCCTTTTCTCTGAAGAGATAGTTTGCGTCATTATTCCCTCCTCGCTTCCGTTCCGATGGCAAAAGTGGCGGCGAGGCCGAGCGATGGTTGTGGTAGTGGTGGTGGCTTATGTGGTACGGCTTTCTCCTGTAGCCCAGCTCGATCTCATCCAGCTCACGTCTGGACTTGGCAGAGGCCGGCCTCTTTTTCAAGCTATCGCGGTATTGTTTGCGCTTCTTGGCATTTCCTTCCAGGTTCCCGTAGGTCACCGTGTGCGTGGAAATATCAGAGACATCCGATCGTATATTCCCATCATCGTCCCCTCTCCCTCCGCAGTAAGTCGGACCGGGGATGTAAGTGGAACTGGAGGCTCCTCCCTTGAACGAAAACTTCCCGTACAAGTCAGGAAGACCACTCTTAAATCCTTGGCCTGAGGGGGGAGTCTGTCCGGACAGAAGGTCAAACTTGCTCATGTTTCTGTGGGTCAGTGCCGAGCAGGGTTGGGTGGTGAAAATGGGCGGCACCCCGCCTCCGAGGCTGTCGCAGTCAAACATGCCGCCCTCCAGGGAACTGGCGCTGCCCAAACTATGGGGCCTGTTGGGAGGCGGTCCACTGAGCCCAAGTGTGGAACCGTGATGGTGCAGGTAGTGGTCCTGGTACAGATTACTATCCTTCATGTGGACGTTACCAAACGTCCTCTCCACCTCACTGATGTAATCGCTGAACATGTTATCATCCGGTAAGTACGGCGGCTTGCAGTCCGAGTGTCCCGCCAGGCTGCGTCTGTGTTCCGAGATGTCGTAAACGGAGGATTCGCGTCGAATGAAGTCCAGAGCGCTGTGCGGCGAGCCGTTCACCCCGGAGGCCATGTTCTTGGCCGTGCGTAGCAGGCGCAAGATGTTGGAATGAGTGTTGTTCATGGTAGCCGATGGCGAGTTCAACGCCGAGCTGCTTTTCTCTTCAATCTGCACGCCGTGAATACAGCTGTAGATACCCTGTGAGCGGAAAGAAGCGGCATTAGCGAGGGAAAGGAGACGGTGACAAAAAGAGAAACGGTTTCATTTGCGTCCGCTGATGCACCATACGAGCGAATGTATAGGAAAGCAAAGCAGGCTCGACAGATGGGACAGTAAGGGCACATATCAATTGCACGGAATGATTTTAGTCAGGACGAACATAAATAAAGCTTGGAAGAAAGTCCACTTGTAAAGCGGATACATCAGGCTAGAAGTCAAAGGTCACATGGCTTTTGAACGTTCTATTTTATTTCCCCCTACCACTTCCTCTTATGCACGACCCTGCTTCAATCAGATAAATTTGAAAGTCAGACACTAATGTCTTTGCCTCACTAACAATCATTGCGAAGCTCGGTGTGAAAGCTCTGATGCACACAAATTGGCACCATTAGCGCACGCTAGCAAATGTCTGAGATGTTAATACGGATGAAATCAAATCTTTGAAATCACAGGTTTCATATGCGGCAGCTGCTCTTTGACAAAATGGACTACTTTGCTGCTGGTCCTTTTATTAAAGTAGCTGATTATTTGGGCAGGCTCGGCAAATAGCAATAACAGTGATCTTTTTTTTTTTCTTTTTTCTCGAGGGGATCACGGTAAAATCTATAAGTGATTAAGCTGGTACAGAGAGGCAGGAAATCAACAAATAACTAGCTGCTCCCTGTGTACGAGTGCATATAAAGTGCCGACAAGCACAAGATCATAATTTGCTTGATACACGATGCAAATGAAGGACGACAGGCGGGAAAAAGGGAGTAATTAACAACCCTAATATATTTATTGTTCTAAATTCCCAAATCGATATTTTTCATTAATTTCCAGCAACGGTACAGGTTGGGGGCTCGAGGAACAGGTAGCCTGCGGGAACAGGCTAGCAAAGGCGCTAACCGACCATGAAGTCATGTGACGCCCACCAAGGGTGACAGATGACTCATTTTCTCCACGCCCAAACTCAAATGTTAATTGCAGCAATAATAATAACATTTATTGGATTAAGCTGTGAAATGAGAAAAGCAGACGGGAAAAAAAAGAAAGAAAAGAGTCAAGTAAATAGAAAGGACACAATAGGTTATGCAAAAATAAAAAGGTATAATTTCCACTGTCTGTCAGCTGTTTTACTAGGATTGCGATTTGCATATGCAAATAAATCGCTCAATGAATTCTTTTCCCCCTGAATATGTTTACATACAAATGATCTGGCTGCGTGTGGACTTTCATTTAGGTAGCAGCAGAAATGGAGGTAATTTGGGTCAAAAGAGAGCAATCAGTGAATGTTACGGGGAAACATAATGGCCCTCACATCGCGATTGTTCCCATAGAAGTGTTAATGCGGCAATCATAAAAACAAGTGCGCTGAACAGCCTGCGCGTAGAAATTTAATACAATGTCACCTGACATGTTGGCAGATGACATTTTATGTTCAGTCTACTAAAAAGTCGTGTCAGGCAGAAATGATTTGTTCAATGTTATTAAAGAGGATGTTAACAACATGAGTACAATTTAATGAGAAACAATTCAGCGTGAAATTCTGCAATTAAAAAAGGAGAACAGGAAATATTGTCGCTACTAATTCAACTATACAGTGATACTTCTTTTTTTTTTTTCTTGGTGAAATTTTCCCTTCAAAATATAGCACCATTTTAAAGAACAATTTATTGCGAAGAAATATTGTTACAAAACTAATCATCTATTTTCCTTACTTTTGTGCTGTTTTGTTGGACCCGTGGTTTAAAAACATAAATAACGAAATATGAGAAACCGGGATTGTTTTTCTGCGGCCCCGGTGCCATAGCAGCACATCAACGAGAAGGAGCGAGCCGCCGCCGCTCGTGGACCACTGCCGTAAATTATCCACGTGCGTTTTTAGCCTGCAGCACTTCACCTTCAGAGGCACGCAGTGAATTACACCGCAGCCGTGTCAAAACTATTGGAATGCAAATCAAACACCTCGGGTGACTTTGCGATCGAGTAATCCACCTTCGACTGATTTTGCTTGAGTGATTTATTGATTTGGTCTCAATAGTTTGACAATATTTCATTTATGGATACCAGAATGGTCTTAGTAAAAAAAAAAAAAAAAAAAAAGAAAGATTCTATTAAGCCAATCAAATTTTAGGGGGCCTAAGGTAGAGCCCTGGGGATTAACTGGTGTAAAGATGCAGCTATTTAAGGATGGGCTTGTTTGTATTGAGTACACACTATATGGTAATTTGCTGACATTTTCTTGTCATTTTTTTTTGGCTGAATAATGAATTAATAATGAATATTATGCTAACCTTTTTTGCATATAGGTCACACTTTCATTCCTGGGAATTTTAAAAGTTTGGCGAAGGATATATACAATTCCTTAATAGCGATGAGGATGAAAAGCGTTAATCTCACCCTGCTGACGGAAAAGACAAGGCCAGGGCGACCCGAGCAGACACCCATGAAGTAGAACCTCAGCTGCCAATAGAACCAGTGTTCGCAGATGAATGTGATGAGCGACAGTGCCATGGCGGCCCCCAGCATGTAGAAGACCCCCGCCATGTTGTCCACGTCCAGCTGGCTGGACATCACCTCATTCTTTTCGTGGTGGCAGATTCCCGTCAGCCACAGGGACTCCAGCTCCTCCATCTCACCTGGATGTGGTGAAACGATGGAGAAGAGGGGAAAGAAGAAAATGGAGGGAGGGAGGGCAACAACAAGGGGGAAAGGGGGGGGATCAAGATCAAACAGTCAGTTTGGGCCACGGCGCAATGATAAGCGGGGAATAGTTTTATAATTCATGAGGGAATGTGTGCGTCCGTGTGTGTGTGTGTGTGTGTGTGTGTTTTAAGTGGCAAGCAGAAGGGATGTGATGCAATAACATGATGCCTGTTAGAGGACACCAGGGAAGAAGAGAATGATGCAACAGAAGAGGAGCGAGGGGGGGGGGGGGGGGAAAGATGGTAGGAATATTTGTCTAAATTCTTAACTAATATTTGCCTGCTTTCTGGATGACATAGGATTTAAATAAATAGTCACATGTATTTTAAATAAATAAATACATAAATACACAAATAAATACATATAGATAGATAAATAAATAAATACATAAATAAATAAACATGTATTTATAAAGCCCGTAATCACAGAAACATCTCCACGTGTCTGATCTTTTTCTAGGCCTTCAGGAGGGGAAGCAAGTGGGGGTGAGGCGTTGCAATGTCACATTGAAATCCAGAGCAGAGGGGAGACACGGCCGATTGGTTCTTGTCGTACTTTTGAAAGACATTGTTCAAACACACAAAAACAAGCTCGTCGTACAACAAAAGGGAAAAAAAAAAAAAAAACATTTGCCAGGTATTTTAAATAGTCAAGTGTGTCACTCTTGTTTCAGGGTGATAAAAATAAAATCAACGCTCTTTTGTCATGTTGAAAGCGATGACCCAAATTCACACACACGAACAAACCTGGAAACCCAAACGCATGCAGGGTCGAAATACACCGGGAGCGATGCTGGCAACGCTAACTGGGACGCACGATAGCCGGCCCCGGAGGGTCTATGGTTCAGGAGCTGACATGATGGATGTTTTAGTGAATTTAGAAAAACCCCAAAAATAATTTTAACTATTACTGACACCATTACGCAAACATCTTAAACCGATTTTTGATTTTTTCAATTATCCTGATTGTCGGTCACTTTGCTGCAAGTCAATTTAATTTTTCCTCATCATCTTATATGGCCTCACCTTTACTTTTATTATCCATTGTGATAAAGAACATATTTCTTCCAAAGGGTTTGCAATATTAATGCGGATTTTATTATTCATTTTATTATTTCGATTTAGTTCACCAACCCGACATGTGTGTCTTTATAAAAGATTGTTTACTAAAAGACTTAGACACTTCTGAGTGGGTTCAATTTCCACTTTGTCTTTATGTACTCTGTGATTGACTGGCAACCTTTACAAGGTGCGGCTGGCCTTTTGCCTGAGGTCGGCTGGAATAGGCTACAGCTCTTTATGACCCGGTCCAAGCTAAGCAGTATAGTAAATGGATGGCTGCTAGGCTCCAAATATGGTTGTCCAATCCCCTGAAAGCAGGGACTGAACTCAGCCCACAATTAAATAGAATTTTCTTCCCTTTAGTCATTTGAAATCATAAACTATAATCCCCAAATGAGCAACCTCCGTCGAGTAGCAAAAAGATGTCGTCGGAAACCAAATAATACTGCGAGCTGTGTTTTGCGCGCAACCCAAAAACAATGCAGCAGTGGCGGGCAGACGACTATAAATCCGACGTAACCTCTGAGTTGTGCTGAGGGGAGACGATAAATCCAAAGAAGACGTTTGATGTGGGATCACAATGAGCTAACGCTATCTCGCTTTTGAAACATTTAGAGAGTATTGGCTTGCAGTCATTCCAAGGTGTTAGGAGGTTTAATTTCCCTCAAGAGCTGTCTGAATCCTTCCTTCCTTCCTTACGGGGTCCGCCATAATCGTCTTATTTGAGAATTCAATGTGAGCGGACCTTTCAATAAATCATTCCGAGAACAGAGCCTCCACGTGAACAATCTGCTCCCTTCGCTTACGATGTAAGGCGGATTGCCCTTGGTCCGCTCGGCGCATTGAGATGTGGACAGAAAACAGATGAGCGCCGCCCGCCGCGTCTCACCGTCTCCAAAGAGCTGCAGGATGGCCAGGTCCACGTGTCTCTTCCAGAGCGACTCCTTCTGGATGGCGATGCCGTAGCCGGTGGTGGCGAAGATGTAACCGCTGCCGATGGTCACCAGTTTGCAGCCCTCGTCTCTGCCGGCCTTGTAATTCAGCACGGCCGCGTCATAAATGAAAGCGTCTAGTTTGCTAATGAAAAAAGAAGCAGCGGAAGAGAGATAGGGTTAGACTTAATTAGCACTTAGGAGCAAGACATCGCAGCTACAACATTCCAATTAACCTGCTAAATAGCACTAAGCTGGTGATAAGTGGAATAGACTTCCAGACAGTTTGCCATGGCTGAAGCAGCACACAGTGTGGTGAGGAAAAAAAAACTGAGTACAAAATTAAAATGAAAAAGGGGGGCGGGTTAGGAATTTATCAACAATGTGCTTAAATGGTCTGTAGAAATGGGAATAATGGGAACATAAGTGTGCACTTTAGCCGCTTTGTAGAGATGGTCACAATATTAGGTACACCAAGATCTCACCCAGCTTTGAGGCTCGGAAGAGCCTCCTCGACATTTCTCTGATGAAACTTGGTCATGTAGGAGTGCATCTCGGGATAGTTGTTCCTTATGTTTCTCTCCGTGCTCCCATTCGGGACCGTGCCGAACCGAAAGGGAGGCGAGAAGTCGTTGGGGCTTTGGAACTAAAGACGGAAAGCAGAACATCTGGAATTCTTCACGAGGAGCAAATGAGAAAGACGAAAATTAGACGGCCAGCTTACCTTTTTGTCCGAGAGTCCCGTTACCTGGTCCACGTATTCCTCCTGGATCATGAAGGCAGCCAAGTTGGCAGTGTAGGAGGCCAGGAAGATGACAGCAAAGAAGGCCCACACTGATACCATGATCTTGCTGGTGGTACCTTTGGGGTTCTGCACCGGCACAGAGTTGTTGAAGACCAGACCCCACAGCAACCAGATGGCTTTGCCAATGGTGAAGGATGGACCGTGCGGCTCTGAGGTCAAATACAGCCAACATTTACGCTTATCTGATGTTCAGTCCCTGTATAAACATTCGTTTTCACACCAAAGTATGATACATCAATGTGATATTTCCTAGCTTAATGCTAATAATGCTAACAACAATGATAATAGTCGGAATTAATGCTAATCATGCTAACAATAATTGAAATAATAATAATTGAATGTCTTCCTTCCACATTTTATAGTCTTTTACCAGTTTGTTATGTTTGCCAAGCCAAACTGCAGTCAACATTCAAATGTGTTAAGAATAATTTTGTCCACAGTGTCCAGCGGCAGCATAATAAAAAAAAAAACAACATCATCAGCTTGAGTAGATAAAACGCAGGTACTGTATGTCTGGTCCAGTTCGCTACATTGTAGTCATCTGCATGAATTGAGTGACATGTCCATTTATTTGACACACTATCAACTCTATGGTGATTATGATCACGAATTGTGGCGTAATGAATAAACTATTTAATTAGTTCTGACTCATGAACTGAGAGCAGACTGTCTCCCTCTACTCATTATGGAGTGATATAGCAGTTGGATTGTAATGTCTGTGTGAGTAAGTGTGAACGCGAGCGTGTGTGTGTGTGTGTGTGTGTGAGAGGGAGAGGGGACATGACAAGGAGGCAGACAGTATCTGTGCCCTCCATGTGGGTTTGCATTGTGATGTCGGGGGGGGCTTTGTCCATGGACAAACAGACTTTGTTGTGCCAAATGTTCTCTTTTGTAAAGTTTGTGAGAGAGTCAGTTACATAAGTGGAGTGGGGACTATGCAATCTGCAGCCATTGATATCCAGTATTGTTGTTTGGAGTCCTTTGTGTCCAAACTTCGATCTGTGTGATTGCAAACTCCTTTGGTGCAACATGCAGATAAAAAAACGGAGGCTCAGATAGAGGATGAGAACATCCTTACGTTATGCTGAAGTTGGAATGGAAAGAAGAGCGAGACAGATGTCTAAATATAGCCATGTGAGGTGGCCTCGCGGCTTGGAAGATCTGACACAAAACTAGCCCCCCTTTCGCTGTCAGTGCGAACAGGAATTTTTAAGCAGCATGGAAATGTATGCAAATAACTTGCAAATGGACTGTGTGGAGGTAAGAGCACTGACGCCGCGTTGAAAGCGGAGCACACAGCACCTGTAAATGATGAAAAGGGCAAATGTGAAGGAGGAGGAAGAGAAGGGGGATGAAATAAGCAAGGGCTGCTGGTCTCCGTGTGGAGGCGGGCTTTGATATTTTTGCGCATGTACAAAATATATATAACAAAGATGCGTGGCAAAAAATGCAATGAATCACTTTATTACTTTTTATGTTTATTTTTTTATTATTTGTTTACTTATTTTATTTTAATGATGTTTTTTTTTAATTATTATATTTTTTTATAAATTTTATTGGCGCTACTGTATAGTAATTGACGGCCGCTAAAAATGAACCATTCAAAACACGCTAAGTGTCTCCAAGTGATGCAAACCGGCACATCTTTGTGCATTTACTGTGCATGTTGATTTTGGGGGCGGAGCCTCACCTCTGCCGTCAGCCAGACAGCGGTTGTAGCCCACGGGGCTGAAGTACTCAAAAATGAACACGGCAAATGCTGACACCAGCAAGAGCATCACGAACATCATCACCCACACATCCGCGCTGAAGGGCTCTGGAGGGCAAGCCGGCAAAAAGAGAGAGAGAGAAGAGGGGAAGATGAAGGGAGACGAGTGAGAGGATGGGTTGAGGCAGGCGGTTTGGACCCACAGTGATAAGAAAAAAAGACACCAAAGGGAGGTCGTGGGGAGACAGAAATTTGAGGGGCGATGTTGAGAAATGAAGGGGAGAGTGTGAGAAAAAAGCGAAAAGGAGATATGCAAGTATGGTGTGCCAGATTGAGAAAAGGAAGGACGAGTAGGAGAAATGAGTGGGAAGAAAAGGGCAGAGTGCAAGAAGAACAACACATGAATAAACTGGAATATAATATTTGACTGAATGCATTGCTATGTCCGGTAGTTTGATGACAATATCCAGAACAGAGGAGGAAAATCAAAATAATATTATTGCTCACCTAAGAAGGCAGAAGGTGAAACGGTGCCGTTGCTACGGGAGACCATGACACTGATGCCGGTCTCGATGAATGGGACGGAGAAGTCGATGACCTCCGACCTTTCCTCGTTGATGGTCAAGGAACCCACGGCCATGTGGGCATTTTTTAACACCACCTGGACAATAGAAGATGGAGACTTTTTTTGTTCCGGATTTCAGACTTTATCGACCCAGGGTGTATATTTTGCATTTGGAAAAAAGTCTCATGGCACATAAACAAAGAAAAATGTCACAACAAATGGATACACAGGTTAATTATGTAACCTCAGCCATCTAGTGGAAGAGCATTTAATGGTTTCTGCCTGTCACTACGCATCGCTGGCATAGATTTATCGCATCAATTAAGCAGAATTGGATAATTTGCCGTGGCACACCTGATGATCTCTCATGGCACATTACAGTAATGTGTCACGGCACGCTGGTTGCCATCGAACACATGAACGTCTGTATAAATTAGGTCCAGGGAAAGTGGAAAAGGGGTGAGGACATTGGAAGGCATATGGATCAAAACGGTCAGCGGTGAGCTCAAGACTTCATTTCAGAAATTGCCTGTATAAAATATAAATCAGTCAGTTGTACTATAATAAAATCATCATGCACTAATCATCAACATTTTTTAATAATATATAAAAAATATATATTGTTTTTATCTGTGGTGTCATTATTTAAAAAAATGATTTTAATATAAAAAATAAATTGTCTGTGGTGTCATTCAAAAAAAAAAAAAATCATGCCTGTTGTCGACGCTTCTGTTATTACCCCTGGAGATGAAAGATGTTCAATGATGTAATATATCAGGGGTAACTATTAGGTTTTTAGAGCTTAGACCTTGCAATCAGAGCATAATAACAGCCGTCTAGACATCGATCACGCCACTGATATCCAGCAACTGCACAGAGCGAGTCAGCTTTAAATAAAAAAAAAACAAACCTGGCTTCACCGCTAAAAATGAAGAAGAAAAAAATGCAGTTGGTGCATAAAGTGTCATTTCTGAATCCAACATAAGATATTTATTATTATTTTTGCATTGGTTAAGATCTCCACTGCATCTTAATGACAGCTGATTGGCCTTCTAAAATAGACCAATCAAATTGTTGTTCTTATTTTGGACCTCCTCAAATTGTCATGAAATATCTGTAATTAACAATTATAGTAGAGGGAGGTGGACTCTCTTACAGACCATCACGGGAGGAGAGGACGAAAAAAGTAGGTTATCACATTAGGTCAGAACTGCATCCCAATACCTGTCCTACTTCTCCGTAGCCCGCCCGCCAAAGGTAGTATATTTAGCCCCCAATTTGTGTTAAAGTGGCCTGAGACTATGGAGTTAATAAAGTGTGCATGAGTCAAAGCTCCAGCGTGTGCAAAGAGAGTTTGTGTGCTTGTGCATGAGTGAGTCACGACTGAACCTTTGTTCCCCACCTGTGAAGCGGACGCTCACAGGCAGAAAGACAATCGACTCGGCCGGTCGACGCCGTTTGTGTGTGTGTGTAGCGGCGAGTGTGTATTTGCAGACTTATTTGTCGGGAGGAAGCGTCGACGCGCATGTCCACCTGTGTGCCTAAACGCGTGAACGTCACCCCAGGGGAGAAGAAGAAGGCCGTGCAGTAGTGTACTCACTTCTCCCCTCTCTCTCTCTTTCCATTTGCTCTCTCCATCTCCCTCCTACGACATGTTCTCTCCGTGTTATGAAAGTGACCCATGTGGGTGTTATTGAGAATGAGTGAGCAAGGATGGGAGTTTGTGCGAGCGTCTCAGCTGGTGTGTGGCCTAACTCATTATCTTATTGCCAAGAAGATTTTAGATGAAAAGTATGAATGGTAATGTAATCTCTGACACTTGCTGAAGTGAAGAAAAACTAGAAGCAATTATTGCACGCCTCCAACCACTCTCCCCCCCCTTCTCATTTTGATCTATAGTCTTATGAAACTGTGACAAATTGTGTAAAAGGCCTTAAGTGATCTCGGAAAGTGTTGAAGAGCGTGCTGGGGCACGTCCCCAAATGTGTGCATGTGTGTGAGCAGCAGTCCAGATCTCAGTCCATTAAGAGTTTGAACTCTACTGTCATTTTGGCGACTTTCCAACTGGAGAAGGACAAAGATAGTCTACATCAGCCAGGGGATGCAACAGCATGGTGTGCATGTGGTAAAAAAAAAAAAAAAATAGAATAAAAATAAAATGAAAATTATTTTTAAAATCTGCGTAAATGCAAATTTGCCAGTGAAAACCTGAGACTATCCAAGGGTCAACTGTGGTTTTAAGTTGTAATATTACCATTCACCACTAGATGGCAGACATGGCTTAGGTGCATTTATACCAGGTCTTATATTGCTCTCCAAAAATATTTTTCTGTGGCTTTTTTTAATGATATTTAATGACTAATACCTCAATAATGATCAAATTTGACTGAGTTGATTTTTATGAAAAAAAAAAATACCCAACGCGCACTTCATTTTGATTAGCTGTTCATCAATAGTCACCATTTCAAACCGTTTGGTTTTAGATTAGGATAGTGCATCTTATACGTGCATTAGGAAAAATATAAGTTGCTCATCTCTGGCTTATACGCTTTTGTGTATGTGTGCGCTTATGTGTGTGTGTGTGTGTGGGGGGAGAGCAAAATAGCGAGTTTGACAAATGGCGCCTCCCCCCGATCCTAATGACCATTTATCGGTGAGGCTGGGAAGAAGACAGCACATTATGACGCTTTTAGCAAGGGTGATGGCGTTTATTACAGGTGAGCACACTTATAGCTCGGTGCACACTAAAGACAGCAGCCGGCCCAGCAGGGTAACTTAAATGGCTTTATATAATAGTCTAAATGGGTCACTTTAATATAAATTGAATAGCAGGGGGGGGGGGAATGGACACATTGTCAACGGTGCCCGTGACTTGTGAAGGTTATGCAGACTTGTGATGAGACACAGCTACGTTTTCAACCTGTGACCTTTGAGCTGCTATTGATCTGCTTACTTTTTCCTTCATTACCAAACGACAGCAAAAGTGCATCTCGCTGTAGCGGGCTGACGTACGAGAACTGACAGCGAGCTTTGACCGGGACCGGGGTCTATTATGGGATGTTAAGAGCCCACTGACCGAATCGCTTTGGGCTGCTCAAAATTGAAGGTATGAAAACAAATTTCCATGAGGAAATTCATCCTTTTGACGGCAAAGCTAAATATAGAAGAGTTCATTTGGCCTTTGGGAAGAAAGGCAGACACTTTTGTTTTTTTCACCTTCGCCCACACGTACATAATTGCAATTCTGGCCAGGTTTATTCAAACCAAAACAACGTCCGTACATTTCAGAGCAGGAAGGGCATTTTGGAATAAATAAATAAAATTCATTGCTGGAGCTTTTCTCATCAAGCTGGAATCATAGATTGGAAAAAGAAATAAACTCCTTACCTCTCCCACCATGCCGTTCCACGTTCCATTAATCTTCTTGCCATGCTTGCCATTGGTAACCAGATACAAGTCGTAAGTAAACTTGACTGACTTGGCGATCTTCTTTAAGATGTCAATGCAGAAACCTTTACAGCATCGCTTGATGTAAATCCCCGACTCCTTGGTCTGATTCCTGCATATGTCGATGAAATTAGAATGATTTCCATTGCCCTCAGGCAAATGATGTTGTAATTAAACGGAGCGGAGTGGAGATTATTTAACCTAAACTAATTACAATTTTATATCAAAGGGATAAAGCATTAAATAAGCTCGATGTGAGCAAATCATTCATTCGGGCGATAATTGCAGCGTCTCACAATGTTTTGATTTGTTTGCGGCAGGGCACGGTGTTCCTCATGCAAGTCCCGCTCAGCGGGTCCACGTCCTCCACGATGACGAAAGGAGCCTCCTCCAGCGTCACGATGGACAGGTGGTCATCTTCCCTGGTTGCAATCCCACCGTAGAGTTCATAGCGAGGCCACACGTGGTACTTCATCGAGAGGGAACCATTCTCCCATTTGCCTACCTGTAAGGCGAAAAAATGCAAAATGGCCATTTAAATTGAGAAGCAACGAATGCCGAGACAGAAAATGGATGGAGTGGGAGAGTCACATGACCAGCTGGCCATGGAGCTCATTCAGATGCAAACTGCTGCCTCCTCTGTGGAGGGTCCAGCTGTACGGCTGAAGGACCGGGCCAAGCCCTCGTGGCTCTCCTCCAACCAAGAGTCATCAATTAGTCCATTTCCCCAGTTGCCGGTCACATGACAGCACTCTGCTGATGCCAGTTCCTTCAAGTGTACTTATGGAGAAGGAACCGGCTTTGGATCCTCCAATGAGAGGCCACGCAATGGGAATCGTAACAGGAACGACGGCACCGGGTTGTAGAGTCATCATTGCACTGCGGGGAACTTGGCATGAAATTCGCTGAACATGAGTCAGAGTAATATAGACAAAGACGCAGATGGGGCGCTGAACATGACTGGACACTCTTCACACTCATTCAGAAGGTGCCAGAAAGGACGCTTGTAAGAGCTCGGAACTCATTAGGATCCACAAAAGCAGTTCAGATGGAAGTCAAGCTGAGAATTAAACATGAGTGAAAACGAAAGGGGGGGGGAAGACAGCGGAGACAGAAGGGGAGACGCTCACCTTGTTCTCTGATCAGAGGACAGAATATAGATTGGAGGGGTAGAAGACGGAGAAATACAAAGAATAGAGAAGAGGAAGAGTCGTAGACGTCAGCTATGAGGACGAATAGGAGGAGGAGGCGGGTCCATGCAGTAACTTTACAGGTGGTGTTTTGGGTTCATTTTAGGATGTGACAGCCACATCTGGATTCTCTCCATCAGTTAAAGACATTTTCCTTCATTGTTTTATAACTCAATTTGCACAGCGCCAAGATTTGTTGGGAAAAAAAAAAAGTCAGGGGCCCTTAAGTTGGTCATTACTTTTCTTTTCAAAACACCATAAAAATAAAAAATGAAATGACATAAAAGTGACAGGGATGGGGGTTGCTAATTAGCAGCTTTGGCAAATATTCATTCAGAAGCAGCACTTCGGAGCGCGTGCCGCAGCGTGCTGCAGCGTGCTGCTCAAAGGCACCTTGACCAATCTGATCATATCTAATCAGTATGGCGCCTGGAAAGCTTTGGGCTTAAAACGCTTGAAAACGTGATGATGAGCGAATCAGATCTTTGTCTCTGCATCAGCCGCTCCAATCGCTAACTTGCTGTCAATTTCCGTCTCGTAATTATAACACAGGAGCTTGTTAGTTTGTCTGATTGTTTGCTTTTGCAAAATTCAAAAGTCCACGACAAACTTACCCTGTCCCACTGTCTGTCCTTATTGAGCAGAATGATGACCAGCTTGGGGTGCATCTGGTAGCCATCTTCACTGAACGACAGATTTCGGCCCTCAAACGTCACATTCATTAGGTACCTGAGTGTAAAAAAACAAAGGCGATTTTAATATTATTATTTGAGTGTATTTTACAAACTCAACTGACAACTCATTCAGTGCCATTGACGGTTATAGACGTCAAAGACAAACTGGGCTGGCAGTGAATGAGTTAATTAAAAAGCTGCATCCACAGTGGGAGAGTACAAAAAAAAAACACTGCCAAGAGTGCGATATGCTGATAGAGAAGCAGCAGTTCCATCACACAAGGGGAAACAAATGTCAAGAACACAAAATGTGCCCAACCAAAAAAAAAAAAAACACAAATTGATGGTTGTCACACATTGCTACCCTTTATTTATCTCCCGTTCTTTTTTTACCTGAATGCATCAGCAGGTTGCATTGCGTCACACGCCTCGTGATGTCACACTATTTACGTAAGCGTAAAAGCTAATCGCCATCCTGATTTCACACCCCGTTTGAAAAGCACAAGCCAGACGAGGATTTACTGTCCCACTTTGTACCGTGACAAGCTGAACTCAACTTGAGCTCGCTGGAGTTGAGGTCTGCTCAGGGACATCTGAATTGCACACAAACAAATACAATTGTTTTTTTTCAGTTTCTACGAACAGATCCTCAAATTAACAACAAAGAAATCCCTCACCGGAATGAAGAATGAATTTAAACGATTCCCTTGCGGTAAATGCGCATCTATGTGCTCTGCAGTATGTCTGCTTCTGTCAGTGTGTGTGTTTGTGTGGTGGAGGAGCAGAAAGCCAGCATTGTTCCTGTCAGGTGAAATAATTTCAGCTACACACACTCATGTTGCGATTATAGTGAACGTGTGTGGGTGTGTGTAAGAGTGTGTACATGGGAAAATCTGTCAGGTGATCTCAAATCACACACACACAGCCACACACACTCCTTTTGAAAGTGTGTCCTTACATGACAACCGGAATGTGCTCAAGCATGGAGTCGAAAACTCTAACGGTTCCTCGGAGAGATATAAACAGGCAAAAAAAAAAAACACTCTTCTTTCGCTCTTCACCCTTTACTCTCGGTCTCGCAAACCCTCTGTGACAGTTTCCATGGAAACGTTCTACCTCATAACCATGACTACCGTATATACTGTATGTAGATGAAATATGGACGAGAGGAGAAAAATCAATCTATCCATCCATCCTACATATTGAGATTAGATTTACAGACTGGAATGTTTTAGCCAATCATCCGGCAATTATGCTAATGCTAGCATATTTATTTGATTTCCTGTATTAATAATTGATCTTTTCGACCGGGATAACGGCGTTCCGCGTGTCCTGCACATGGCCCCATCCCACAGAGCTTTGGCACCGGTACAAAGTGCATAGAATAAATCAGAGGCCATTTACAAAATGACTTGACGCCGTGGCCCCTTTAATCTCGACAGAGCGGGCGATTGGTACAAACCATCATGCGCAAGGGGGTGGCATTGTTTGCGATGGCATGTTTGTGAGCGCGTGTGCGTCCCACACCTCCCTGACAGCGGTAACACAAGCATATGTGTGTTGCCATGGTACCCACAACCACTGCGACTTCCGAGCCAATCTGCTGCGTCACTATGGTAACGGTAATCTCTCGGAGGGTGGGCGGGAACGAGACGGAGAGAGTGTGATGGGATTCAGAGGAAAATAAGGGGAAGAGGACTGCTTGTCACAATTCAAGTGTCTTACATTATATTGTTGCTATCAATAAGGTATTAGTGTGATCATATGGAATGTATAGAAGTGTGGGTAGAGCTGAACAGCTGCACTCTGCCATGTTGAGAAAAAAAAAAATATATAATATATATACGTATATTATCATATAATATATATAATATATTATATATATAATATATTATTATAAAAATATAATATATACACAAAAATCCCATTTCTAGTCAGTTTGGTTTAGTATGAATTTTTTTTCCAAGTTTGCATTTTCAAGTTATGAAAGGCACTGAAATGATAGGTTCCCTTTGTGAACCACTTTTCTGTCCCAAATGAATCTGGTCAGATCCCGCAGGTCCTGCTGCGTGTCATCATGCCTTGCTTAAAACTAGATGACAGAGGTTGCCATGGTAACGCTCAGTGTATTCCTTGGAGCGCAGCCTCCTCCCTTTATGTTGTGACGTGAAATTGTAGCAAATGATATTGAATTGGGCACCCACTAAATGCCACGATGTGCTGGCAACATCATCAATTGGAATGAAAAGAAGTGTCGTGTTGAGCCTGTGATGAAATAGAAGAGCAGCATCTCTGCACGTGTACTTTTAGTACAGCAAAGGCATTCAGGAAACAATTGATGCTCTTGTTTCCATTTACACGGAAGCACAAAATATAAAAACACACAAACAGCCACTCACTCGACAAAATTCACGGGTTGACACAGATACGTTTCAGCGCATGTTCTCATGTGAATAATGAAGGAGGAGTGTGAAATATTGATAAGTCAGTTTCAATAAATTAACCCCAGAATAAATTAGTCATGAATTACGCTCCTTAGCAATTACTGTGGCTCAATGTACTTATTAGATTTGCATAAAGGAGCCCATTGGAAAATGGGCCATTTGTCACTGTGGGGGGAAAGAAAAAATATTAAAAATATATTTACACTGTCTGTAACATACTGTACCTTGACTGCATTCTGTGTTGCGTCGCTTTAACTCTTTAAGCAACAGATTGAACAAAAACGGTGGAGCACCATATGGGGATAGACAATACAGCTAAGTCATATATTCCTTATCCTCTGCAAAGAATGACTAACATTTGCGCAGGTGAGCTGAGATCTGAGGACTTTCAGATACATTATACTGCCCCCAGGTGGCCAAGGGGGCACACCAGAAAGAGCAAAGCAATTGAAATTCAATTAACGGTGTTGCAAAAAACATTTGAGTCTTTTCAATTGTATCCTCCCAAAATAATTCAATATTAACAATGATGGAGTGCTATTTTTCACCGAAGTACTTAAACAAACAGGGACATACAAAATGCGGGGTTAAGATAAGACGACAGGATACTCGGAAGCGGAATAAACCCAGAAGAGAGGAAAGTAGGAGGAAAACAGGAGATTACAATGAAAATAGAGAGCATTAAAAGACTAAAAATAAGCAGGAACACCCTGATCGAGTTCCAGTCAAGAGCAAAGGCTCGCACACACATCGACATGAACACACACACATACGCAGGTGCACATGGCACACACTCATTGCGCAACTCAGTAGGGTTAGAACACAGTTTTACAAACACACACACACCAAGTTCAAAAGGGTCCAGAGAGCTTCAGAAGCACTTGACACCTTTCCAAGTTCAAGCTCATTTGGAACGTGTCCACGGCATGCGAGGTCAGCGGCCCCGCTGTCAAACTCATGATCCCCTCGCTTGTGCATTGTCCGTTTCCATCGCTGCCTCGTTCTGTTCTTATGCTCGCTTTGCCTCCTCGTCCTCTTCTTCCCTTCTGCTATCTTTTCTTGTCAGGATACCCCAGAGCTTCGTACTGTGGATTTTATTCACGTAGAGTTGTGACCTTCTCATAGTGTGCTGCGTCCTTTTTTTTGTCCTGCCCTGGTTGCTTCATTTTGATTACTTATGGATATAAAAGATCATGAATACTAAAACTAACTTAGCCAAAACATTGGGAATTACTTCACACTTGCCGGCTATTTTAGTCTAGTAAATAATAATAAAAAAAACCTGCATGATACCTTATAACAATTTTGTTTTACAACTTTAAATTAAAAATGGGCTGAAAAATTAAAAAAATAAAATAAAATACATTTAAATTAAAAAAGTGGGTTGACAAATTTTCATTATTTTTAAAAGTATTCTGTCAATATTTTAAGTTTTTCTACGAATCTTTTAATTCAAGTTCATCATTATAAGACGTGGCGGGGCAATAAGAAATCTGGACAGCACTCATTGGAAAGATGTTTTGTTTGTTTCTAAACTCGCCCAATAGAGTACAAACCAGGTCAGTTTGAAAAGTCCAACCTTTGGCTGCAAATGTGAACGGAGCCATTTCAAAGTCATGCGTCACAGCTTGAAAGCAAAAATCGAACAGGTTTTGTTGACCCCGCGGTTCTCGTCGTGATGATTGCCTGCTCTCCCTGAACCGATGTGATTTCCCCGCAATTGAGCAAAAATATGTTCCACTAGAAACGGAGCGTGCGCTTTTATCGCTCAGGAGGGTAATTTCAGATGCGGCTGCTCAGAATAAAAAGAAAACAGGAAATAGACCGAGCGAGCGCTTTCTGAATCATGCTCTTTCTATTTCTACAGATTAATAACTACTCCTAATTAGTTTTTGAGAGTCAGAACAATTTCTAATCCAATTCCCATAGTTTGCCGATTAGTCTTCCTTTCAGCTGGCGGGTTCAATCAATCTTCCATGGTTTGTTTTCAGGACCTATTTCTTGCAGTCACTCAGAGAATAGAGAATTAGTTATGACTGATAATCAGGCCCGTTTGAGCGACAGACGGCTCGCGAATGAAATAGAAGATCCAAAACCAAGTGGGGAAAGCAACCTGAACAGCAGCAATCTGGGAAAAGATGCTCTCGTTTGAAAAATGGGGCTAGCGATGCAAAAATCTCCCACAAGTGTTCTACAATTATGTTGAAATAGGCTGATTGACTCGCATCCTTTTCATTCTGAAACCATTCAGCGACCTCGCTGTCCTGCACAGAAGCATTTAAGCGTCTGCATTCATTTCCTTCACAGGAGAGTAAGGCTGGATTTCATTGAGTCGTTTCTCCGCTCCTCGTTCAATGACTTAGCAACGAACCGTCATGGCCGCCCATGCTGGCGAGCGGCCGTTCACTTTCGACTTCATAGACTGCATCCGATTGATAATCTCTTGATGGAGCACTTGAAGACAAAGGTTATCGCCGCCTAAATTCGGTTAAAGCAGCAAGGGGGCGAAGGATCTTAGCGTGGCTTGGAACTGATCTAATCAACAACAACGCTAAATTGATTATGAGATTGCGCGTCCAAAGCACAGATGCTAGCTGTGGAGCGGATGGAGAAGGAGAAAGCGCACCAGCTTACCGGCCACTTTACTAAGCACACTTGCAAAACATTAAGAGATCTTGTCCGCCACACCCCGATTTTTTGTTTTTGTTTATTATTATTATTAAAAGCCTGTTTGCTAACAGTGTTACTAGCATTAGTTTCTGATAGCTAGCATTTGGCAATGCAACACTTTTAAATAATTGTCAAGCATAATTTGAAGGCTTTGTGACATCTCTGAGTGAATATAAACAAAATAATCTGGAAGGGCACGAGTTGAGGCATGTTGTCCGAGTGAGGTCATAATCCGTGCGCCGCCATACCAAGTGCAGGTAAAAAAAACACACTCAGCCTTCACGGACTTTCTTGACTAAAATAAAAACACACACACGGAGACACGACGGGAGAAGACACGCGAGGTGATACCGCCCCTGGCCCGACCGCGGATAATTCTGTGCCGAGCTCTGGAGCACAGCGTGACAGGGGTTTGTGTTTGCCCACTGAAACGCCATTGGGACCAATTAGGACGCAGGGAGAGGAAAGTACCGCCGAGAGTCGCGCTTCACAGCCGGTTCAAAAGGGCCGCCGCTGAGACGGACAGCTGAGGGGGGCGGGGTCGGATTTTCGCGGCAAGGCGCCTATGAAGGGAGGCTTTTGTGAGGGCAGGCTATTATTACATGGAGGGAGGATGATCACAGTATGCGGGAGGGGATTGAAGGTGTTTGGGTATGTGCACCGGCATCTCCTGCAACTTTTAGTGGTTTAGGGAGTGGAGGTTCGAGATCGAAACCGCCACTTTAATAGGAACGCCTGCATGGAATAATCCAGTACTATTGTGCATGTTTTTTTTGTACTGTACTGACAGCTGCAGCCAATATTCTTATGCCCTATTTAACTACATAGGCAAATAAACAAAATGAAAAAAAGTTTGTTTCATTTATGTACAGGAACGGTGCAAATAGACAAAGCGTTTCTAAATCCCGCTCATTCCAAAGCTGCATTTTAATAACTACCCCCTAATTGGGTTTGGAGAGTCAGAATGATGTCTAATCCAATTCCCTCTCAATATTATACAAGGGGCAGCTTTACAATACTATGAAATGAAAGCACAATTAGAGACAAATGACTAAATGAACACCCCTCGGTTAATGTCAATCAAAATTGAGCAGTATTAATTTTGCCAGAAGGGTTATGATTATGGTTTGTCATTCCTCCAAGGACAATCCTGTTCAATTACAATAAAATCCACCAAATGATGTCACCAACGAGGAAAAGAATATATTTCGAAAAGGAAGTCGAGCTTTGCTCACCTGAGGACTTCATTAGGGTTACCCGAGATGGGGGTCTTCTTGTCGGGAGTTCCGTGGCACTCGGACTTGATCAAGGTATGCGGTCCTCGGTCCATCATCATGGTGGACGTCGCCATGGTTATAATAGCCACGCCGTCACGGACGCGGGCCTCCAGGCCGTAGTCCCACTCGTCGTAGGACACGGACAGCAGCCCTTGATTGCAAGCAGAGAAAAAGAAGATCCAGAAGGCGCCAGATGGATTTATCTAAACAGAGCCAAAGTTAAGGAAGGATTGAAATCCGAAAGGTAAACAGTGCAAGATGGCGAGCGAGGTGAGAGAGAAGAGAAGAGCCGATTCTGCTTGACTGTACAGCGAGGACACGTTTTTGAATAGACTCCAAGACTTTGTGCATCTATCACCTTGTTCTGTTTGTCCATCTGTCAGTCTGAAGCACTGTCGCTCTCTATTTGTTAGCCTTTGTATTGTCTCTGCGCCTGTTTATCCTGTTTATCTTCTCTCTGTGTGCCCGAATGCTGTTCTCTCTCTACAATCTGTCACTTTGGGGGTAAAAAAAATTGTCCATTTTTCCCTTTATATAACCTGCACGTCATCCATCGGCTATTAAAAGTGCCGCTTTCATTTCTGTGTAAACAAAAGTTATTTTGTTGACGTATGGCATTAATCTGAGATAATTGAAAGTCACACAATGTGAGGGCTTGATTTATTTTGAAAATGAGCGCCATCTATTCGAATACACTGGGCATTTTGGTAATGAGATCCATTGATACAATCTGCTGTTATTGACCTCGTATGATTAACTCATGACGGATCGCCGGCGGTAATTGATGAGACGGCGGCTTCTGCAAAACACTGATTTGAGCACGGCACATAGATCATGTTGAAATTAGCGATCATTTTGGACTGTCAGGATTTTGGAAGGTTAAGCGCAAAGATTGCTATTTTGTAAACATCCATCCATTCTTTTTTTTTTTTCTACACAACTTGTCCTCATTAGGGCGGTGTGTTATTTTAGATGCTGCAGAAAAAGTTCAGTCAAGGTGGAAGTTACATTTTGACCAAACTTTAGATGGAAAAACATCCCTCAGTAGGTGTTATTTGGCTTTCTTGTATTTTAAGTAGGGGGGGAAAAAAAAGTAAAATGATCAATATCGATGACACCACAAATATGGAAATTTCAAATAAGGTAAGTGAGAGGTAGGAGGATTGTCTCATTCTCAAATTCTCCGCTGCACGCGCCCTCCTGACTTGTGGAGATAGCTTCTAAGTGGTCTTCTTGTTTGGGCTCACTTCAGGGATCGGGGTCACGGCGCTCTCGGCGAAGACGGCAGCGCCTTCAAAACAATTTATCAGGCTATCTGTCTCTCGGTTTGCCTTTTAATCTGCCCTGCTGGCTCTCCATCAGATTGTCCGCATCCGTGTGACAGTGTATGACCGCATGTCAGCCAGTGCAGTAGCATGTCAGCGTTCAGAAATAGACAGGCGGACTGGCAAAATGTCCCCCCCTCCTCCCTCCCTCGTGGGGGGCTTCACTATTGACAGCTCTCTTCCTCCAGGACCGCGGCACTGTCGACACGTTTGCAACACGCACTTTTTACGAGATGTAAAATAAATGTGTGCTTGCTTTACGTGCAAGGACCCAGGAAATAAGCGCACATCTCTGAGGGTAAGTTCAAAAATGTCACAACACAAATATGTCCCAGGCCAGTGTGAAAGGAGGGCAGCATAAACTGGCAACATTGCTTTTTTTTTTTTCATAGCTAATTTGCATTTGTCAAATATTGGTTGCTTATATGATCTGAATGGAAGCAAAAAAAGATTTTATATAACACTTAGATTTTTATATTAAAGACTAAATTACAGGATGAATCAAAAATATCTTATTCCTTATCTCGGCCAGGCTGGTTTTGAATTGGAACATTCTGCCGCTGCTGCTCTATATTGCTATAAATTGTACCCCCCCCGAATTCTCACGAGGGTTGACGCGTCCCTCCAAAGCACCCGCCCCACGGCTGTGGTGTCCTTGATCAAGACATCAAAACCCTAAACTGCTCCCTGGTGTTACATAAGTCACTCTTTTCCCCCCACCATGTGAAATTCATGTATTCATAAATTATTATTTTTTTGTCTCCCTCTCTGTGTGATAGATATACTTTTTGTCATGTATACTGGTGCAGTCTGCATTTGATTTTTCATGCATTAAATGAGTAGCTAACATTTAGTCTTCTATCTGTCATTATGTCCCTTATGATTCATCTGGTAATATCTCAGTGTTAACTGAAAAATCACCCAGGCACCAAGCACATGAGCGGCTCGTGATTTTCTCGGTGGCTTCATAAATCAAGAGGGAACTTGTGGCATTTGCATAACTGATACGGTCATATATCAAATTTGATGAAGTGGAGGGAAGGGAGACAAACTCACTGATAGACATTTTTTAAGTTGGCTTTGGAGAGTTGAATGGAGGACGTGCTGCTAGCAAACAAAACACACAAATCAAGCTCGTCCAAAACATTTACAGTAAATCATGTGAGTGTGCCAAAAAAGCAGAGGTAAAAAGTTTGATTTTTTTTTTTAGTGTTCCAGAAACTGCAAGTGTGAAAAACATGCCGCCGCCTCCTTGACTAAAGTTAGGCAACGTGTTTTAACACAGGAAATACAAAGAATCCAAACTGTGATTCCCACTGCAAATTGGTGCCAAACAAACTGAATGCTTTTATGCTGATTTATATGTATATATATATATGTATATGCATGTATGTCGGTATGTGTATATATGTATATGCATGTATTTTGTCATGTCTTTTCATTGTGTACAATAATCTTATTCTCTTTTCACATGTTTGAAATAAATGAAACGAAACGAAACGAAACGAAAAAATGCTGGGAAATATTTGGCTGGGAAATAATAAAGTGTCTGATTGGCAAAATGAAGCAATTCAGTTTCATCTTATTATAATAACATGCATAAGCTAAAGTAAAGACGCTCAGTGAGACAGGAAAAATAAAAAAAAATAAAAAAACGTTCCATTCCGCATTCCGAAGGTCTGCACTAAATCAAATCCATTGGCGCTATTTTGTTTTTGAATTACGGAGGCGCTAAGGCACGACCAAGGTCGCCTGCTTCAATTCAGATTGTCTCCCCCTGAAGGTTAACATCCCTTTCCAAAATGATGCTCTTCAAAATCTGGCATCTAATCATTATTGGTCTTAGAAAATCACATTTTTTTTCCCCCCAAAGACTGCATTAAAATTTCCTACCTGTCGGGAACTCGGCGGGAACCACGTCAGTGTCTCCAGCGATGAGCGAGGGCACAATCCACGTGTAGCCATAACCGGTAATCCCGACCGAATGGCCCACCTCAAAAATAGTGTTGGCTTCTTCTTTTGTGCAGTACAAAAGAATAACGGGACTCTGGAGTTTCTTAAGCTGGTTCTGAATCTTGGAATCGCCGTCATCTACAGACATGTCAAGGAGTAAAACTTCTTCCAACTCCCAGCCTACAAAACTGTTCTCGATGGTGCTTCGGATCTGGAGGGGGGGAGCACAAAAATAATTGTTCAGATTGACCAAGCGGGCCTGAATTACTGTTTTAACTAAGAGCACCAAGTGGAATTTTTTTTCTGCCTCATTAGAGAGCAATGAAACATATTTAAAAAAAAAAAAAAAAAAAAAAGATCAGCAATGGACAATTAATTAGCATTTGTAATGATTTTATGAAAAGAGTGCTCATGGTTTATCCCGATTTTTATTTGTTTTTATGGCTTGAAGACGGCGAGTGATAGAGAGACGGCGCTCATTCCACCATTGAGGTAGCTGGAATAAATTCTTATCGACCCGGACAATCAATTTTGGAGCACTCCAGTGTGCCGTGATTTGGGGCCAATCCATGGAAGGGTGAGGATTTCAATTTCGGCCATTTTGGAATGCCGACTTAATTAACCGACTGGGAACTGTGAATGAATTGACTTGGTTCATTTTTATCTCCAGCGAGGCTAATATTTAACATTTCAGTGATGCTCCTAATGTCTTGTTCTGAGCCGCGTTACCTTGGTGACAAAGTCTTGGTAGCCCGGGTAATATGTGGTAACGATGGAGAAGATGTACCAGTCATACTCCTCCATGATGTTGAGCATGACTGACGCTTGCTGCTCGATGGAGGGGCCAAATTGAAAGAACATGGAGTCGTCATCCTGTAAATGAGAGCGGGACAAGGTTAGGGAACAATATTTGGCCCCGAGCTTTGATTTACCGTCGTTGGCTTGACACAATGTATCCCGGTCAACATGTTTTAAATTAGCTGCCTTTTTTTTTTTTTTTCTGTTCACAGAGGACACTGGTGGCGGGAAACGATAGCGCTCACGACTTTTATTAGTTGCCTTTATGACTCCTTTAATTGGTTAGTACACGGGGTTGGCAAAGTTTTTTTTTTCAGGGGACTTCAAACTGCTGTTGCTGATCCCATCCATCATTTTCATCATTTAACGCCAGCACACGTCTGGGGGAAAAAAACATTTGAATATAGGTGTTAAATATGGAAGACCATGGATAGATGATCTTGATCTGCAAGGACACCTCATTTAAGAGAAGCTAAATAAAGACAAGAGACGGGTTGAGAATGCGAATCTTAAACGGCGAGATAATCACAGCGTTGTTGAAAGGAGATATTGATCAGCAGAAGTGGGGGGGGGGGTGAAAGGTCAAAGTCTCGACAAGACTGAGATGAGCTTGACCCTCAGATGTGAGCAAGGTCATTAAGTCTAAATTTTCAGGAGACAGGAGCAGGCAAGTAGTGCAGATAATAACCAATTGCATGAACTGAAAAGATGCTGACACAGACAAAAAAACGATGCTTTTAAAATCTTGGCCGCCTGCTTTTTTTTTTAGTAGGACTTTAAAAAGTGGACATGTCCAAGAAACAGCATCTGTATGCTGACTCGATTCAACCGCTGAGATTTCGGTGTGAGCAACTACTGAAGAGCTCTTTGGCTTTTTTAGGACCATCTTTGAGCTTCTCTTCACATCAAACGGGAACGTGCCCCTCCCTCTCGCACATAGCTTGATCCGCTACCTTGTTTCTGCATTAATGAGATCAGGGCGATGGCGTTGAGGTGGGAGCGTTGGATTTGCAGTGCATCTGGCAAACAATGCTGCTGATACACGTGATGGTGGAAACGTGTCGTTCTCGTGTGCCGTGCAAAACAAGCGCATCGACTCGCCAAATGAGTCCGTGTTAGGAAAAAGCATGAAATAATGATGCTGATGTTGGAGTCGTGTCTCTTTGCTGACTACAATCCATTTACTCCTCAATTATTTTTTTTTTATCTTGCTCTGTCTTAATTATCCATCCAGAACCATACATAGCTTTTTTTTTTGCTGCTTTTCCATTTACACCAGTAGAATGTCTGCCAGGGCAGAGTTATAATTGAATTTCCAGATCCAAATTGTTTCCTCTGGCTTCATTCATCTCTCTATTTTACTATTCTTAAGAGCAGAATTAATCTACTCTCCAACACACTCATTTAGAGAGCCAAATTCCCATTAGCCTTTAAGAAAGACTATAAGACTGATATTGGTGGGGCAAACAAGAAAATTGCTGACGTAAGCAGATTTGAGCGTAAGGAACTTTGAGGAAAATGAAGTGGTGCAAAACACCTCTTTGCTCATTTACAGCAACAATAATTAGGCTCTGGCCACATTAGCACCTCTTGTTGGCACAATGTGATCGATTAGCGAGTATTAAAATTCCCACAGGGGGTGAAGCGGGGCCAGCGAGTCACTCATCCGGATTCGGGAAAGGGGCCAGCGAGGCCTTGGATTCGCTTCCGAGTCGTCTCTTACGTCAGCACTGGCTTCAATGCGTGCAAAAAAAAAAAAACACTTCAGCCCACAAGTGGGATAAATGGCCAGTGGAGATATGAGTATATGAAAAGAGTGAACAGAAGAGAGTGAAGATAAAAGAGGGATCAAATTGTGAGAGGGAGGAATTAAATGAGAGAGAGAGGATGGGAAATTGAGTTGTAACAGAAGAAGGGAGGGCGGAGGTAGACGAGGTGTGATGCCTCCTGAGGGACGGACGGCGGCAGAGGACAATGTGACAATGGAATAAATAGACAGGAGGAGGCCAAGCTGGCACTCAGCTCTGATCCTGTGTGGCGCGACAGAGCAAGCCAGAAGTCAGGAGCGGCGTGTGTGTGTGTGTGGGCTGGACAGGTAGGCTGAGAGAACAAAACGGAAGTAGAAACGCCGGTTGAAATGTGTGCAGGCTGCAGTTTCATTTCCTGACCATAGTTTGGCGGAGGTAATAAAGTTAATTCAACAAAATACTGTAATTTGAGGTTTTTTTCTGCATTGCGTCACACTGGGACGTCCATGATTTAAAAAAAAAAAAAATGGCTGCTGGGCCGTAATCTCTGGCCTGGAGCCTCCAAATGAGTGCACTCGTATACTCCTTAGAGCAGTTCTTTGGTTTGGAGGCGAGACAGTCAATAAGTTAGGTAGTATTTCAATTACACACACACGGGAACATCACCGAGTGCAAAAAAAATAATCCTGCATCCAATTTGCTATGGAATATGCATGCATGCACACGCACACACAAAAATGCACATTGTAAAAATCTCAAAATAGTGAGGCACATGGCCTAGCAAACATTTTTGCCAACGTTTCTAAATAGAAGCTTTCTATACAATTGTTTTTGTCTCCCATTTCCGAAGTAGCCATGCAAAAAAAAAACTTGCGATGACGCTGTGGGCTGCTGGGATTTTTTTTTTTTGGGCAACGCATATTTCTACCCTGTCTATAAAGGCGCTTTTGAACTTGAGAGGGGGGTGGGGGGGCTGCTGGGTTACTGCCTGATGGAGGAAGAGAGAGAGAGTGGGAGAGAAGTGAGACGGAGGCAGGGCGAGAGGTTGGACGGCTGGAAAAAGAGAGCTGAGTGGGAGGCGAGGTGGGAGAAAAGGGAGTGTGGGGGGGACAGCTGGCCTTCACTTGAATATAGTCAATTGAAAAGACAGCAAGCAGGAGAAACTTGCCACCGGCTCTTTCGCTCGCATACACTCATGCACGGAGGTTAGCTACACACACACACGCAGTGCTAAAATGACGTATTGATGACGAGACCTTCCCATCCTTTCTGCCGCTCTTCACACGTATTATCTCTACCTCAATTAAAAGCCGCTGCTTGTACCTTATCGTCCCTTTTCTTATCACCTTCGCCTCCCCATCCTCAGTCAAACATATACGCGCTTAATTAGCTCAGGCATTTATCACAGCATCGCCTAATTAACACTGACCCTATTTTAGGCCCTTTTTTGAACCTTCATTTAAAGCTCAGAGACGGTCATTGAATTTATTTGCCTAGCTCTATAAGGAATGAGAAGGTGTCATGAAGAAGACAACAAGAAGAGGACGGTTTTGGTTCATGTCTTGACACGGTGGTCTAAATGTAACACGCAGATTATTTCTCAGTGGCCCATTTCGGCTCTAAGTTTAGCAGATGAGCCACTGAGGAGCATCTGCAGTCTTCTGCTCCTCCTGTTTGTGTCCCGGCTTTTTATTGAACCGTAATGGTGCGTGCTTTTTCAGGAAATGCATTGCTCGGTGAAGTGGCGGGCCGAGATGAGTCTTTGACATCCCGGGGAAAAACTCCATGCTCGCCTAGTTTTCCATATCTCATTTTTAAAGTCGGGCCATGTTCCAGAAGCATTTTAAGGGAATCCGGATTACACAGGAGGTGCAGCCCACATTTGCTTGTACGGGATTTAATTTAATAAAGGAAACTGGATTCTTGAATAAGAGGCTGATACAAAAAAAAAAAATGGTATTGGTTACTGGGACTCCATCCGTTATGTGTGATATTGGCTTGCGTCAAAATGATAGAGGTTTTGACTTTTATCAGATAAGGCTTCTCAGGCTAGCGCCGCGGTGTGTCGTTTCATTCAGTGTCAAGTCGGTATGTCGAGTTTGAACACATTTCCCATGTTGTCACAATGCATTTACAACCCCCTGGCAAAAAATAAATAAAAAATGGAATCGCCAGTGGCAGATGAAGTTCATTCAGTTGTTGACATGACAACAAACTGAAGTCATTTCAAAAGGCAACTTTCTGGCTTTGAGGAAAAAAAATGGTGGAATCGATCATATCAGAGGAAACAATTACGGAATCACCTCACATATTTCCAAAATAAAAAATACCTGTGTATATTTGGAATAAAATTTGAGAAAGTCCTGTCACATGAACCGATCAATCACAGCTTGTTCTCCTCTCCTCACCCACCATCTGAGCTCCATGAGGATACGCCATATCCACAAAGCAAGGGCCAAGCACGCATTTAACCTTACAAGCTCTTCCAGCCCCCTGGAAAGAAGCGAAGCATGGAAGCCAATGATCTCACGAGGGCAGGGAAAAGGAGCGAGAGAGTGAAAGGGAAATGGAGTGCGAGTGCTTTGTGTGTGCTTTTGCTCGCAACACGATAAAGGCTGGTTCTCAGTCACTGTCAGTGGAGGGACCACCCTAACCCTCCCTCCCCCGTCCCATCCCATCCCATCCAAAGCAAGGATGAGCTCCTCTATATCTTTGCGCTTCAGCCTCTGTGCAATTCTCCACATTTCAAATTACAGCCATTTTGCTGCCTCGGTGATAAGTGGTTAAAAAAAAAAAATGCTTCATATATTCCACAACGGCAGGTGTACAAAGGTAACGGCTCAGATAAAACAAACAGGAGGAGGAGGGGGGATTATGCGGGGGGAAATAAATGAAGAGGGTAAAACTTAAGAGGGCTTAAGTGCTCCGTCTTGCACGCAGACCACCCCGCATTTACAATTCCTCCATCCAGCCGGATGAAAATTCAAATTCAAATCTCTTTTATTGGCGTGACAGCGACAGGGCTGTCTGCGCCACGGCACATGTCGGAAGACGCACAAAGACAATAAGACCGTGTGTATTCTCTCATCTTCTCCCACCTCGCTGCCTCGGCTTCATAAAAGCTGTACACGCACTTAAAGTCCATTACATGATCAACTGAGCTGGGGGAACATCCTGGGCCATTTTCGGACAAATGATCTACAGTCAGGAAAAGGCTAATATGTCAGCCAAAGGTAAGCAGAGCTGCATTGTGTTGTGTTAGCTACAACGTCCATTTGATTTTAATGTACCCTAAAGGTCGGGCCAATTATTAGAGAACATTTCCCAGAACCAAAACGGTCTAATGTCAAGGTTACCTTTGGGGATAACAACCCAAGTAACATGTCAATGCAGCATGTATCATGTCACATCTAAAGGTTGAATCCATTCTCAAAAGGCTTTTGGGATCAAAAGAATCAAATTGCCAACATGTTACCACATATTGGTACTCCAAATTCATAGCAGAGGATAATTAAGAGTCTTCAATTAGGCCCTGAGAGGGAAAACATATGCCACACAAAGATGAGATATTTTCAAACAAGCCATTCTTGGAAAAATGTGCTGATGGTTTCTCACCTTGCTGCCATTCTAAAAATCCTTGGGAATTGGTTAGATTTCTTGGGAGGACCACAAAAGCAGAACTAGCGTAATTAACGCTGCATAAAAGGATCTTTTGTGTATATTGTGAATCTTTCACCTCAGCAACCCTGACAAAGATTTTTAATAGCTACTGGGACAATCTGTGTAAATATTAAAATCTATATTAAATTATTTAATATAATTAAATATATTAAAATATAATTAGGATAATTTTTTTATCCTAATTAATTCACACCTGACTTCATACACATGACAGCTGGTTTATTGACTGATTAACCCCATGGATGTAATTAATTTTGTATAAACAGAAGTGAGGCATTGTTTTCAACATTTGACAGCCTGCTCTGCTCCCCTTTATCTCCCCCTCGTTGTGGCGGCACGTGCGTGCACACATTAATGAATGATTTACGACAGCAAAACACACACGCCGTTGCAGGTATGTATTCACACACACACACGCCAACACACACACACACACACACACACGCGTGTGCAAAACAACAGCTGCCACACTAATGCCAGTTTGGCATGAAAGCCTTTTAGATCTTCTCTGCTCTCTGTACAGTGTCAACCAACAGAAGCCCAATCCTGCACGCACAAAATATGCATGTTATTTACACCTGCTGTTTATCGAACATATTAGCGGCCATCTTTTGTGTTAAAAATGTCTCACGCATGCTTGCGCTTGAGCGTTGTCTCCCTTTTAACTTGTCCTGATTGCTTTTCTTCTACTCCCACAAGATAAGATGATAGCTCCTATCCCTCACATCTCCAGTATTTCCGCATCCAAAGCTCTGAATTCTTGATTAAAACGTATTAATTTTGAAAGGATGCTAAAAATAATTCCAAAAAAAAAGCTAATCAGCTTAGCCAGGGGGGTCGGAGCTTTAAATCCGAAATGTAACAACAATAACATTATTTATAAGACGAAGGGGGGAAAAATGTTTCATAGTGATATTGTTTCTCAACTTAAGCGTAAAACGAGCGATCAAAGTTAAACTCGAGTCAGGACACATGTAAAATGTAAACCCTTGCAGCGCTTCCAACAAGATGATTTAGATAAAGGCAGGCAGGCTAATGGAAGTACAGTCGCAGCATTGTGAGGCTTGTGCTTTGAATTATAGCAAGTTTGCGTGATGAGTTACTTGGCCTCAGAGAACGTTTTCAGGATATGAGCGTTGGCAGCAGCCACAATCAATAGCTGAGGCTTGGGGAGCAGGACTATTTACTGAGAAGGTCGGTCGGCCTTCGCTTCACAAAATCAGGTCACACAAAGGTAAGGCTGTTAACCCCAGTCATAAGAAACGGAGAATAAGCCTTGAGGGCGCGCAGAATGGAAAAAAAACATGGATTGTAAATACAGAATGAATAAAGTTACAAAGTGTTTTTTGGAGAGTGACCTATGTTTAGTTGAAATGAAGACGTCTGGTGACATCACAGCTGAGGTGAATGAGAATCATTTCAGTTCAAAAAGATAATTAAATAAATAATAATTAAAAAAAAAAAATCATAAATAAAATAAATAATTCAAAAGGTAGGCTTTGATTTTTTGGAATTTTCAAAGCAACACAAAAACACACAACAAAGAGCCTGATCACATCAGTAACCAAACAGCAGGTGCAATGGTCCAAAAAACTGAAACTGCTATTTACAGCTTTTGATGAATTGAAACCGATGAGACATGATGGATGCACACTAACGACATACTTTCTCACTGTAAATGGGAGCAACCTGATGGTTCTAAAAATTAACTACGTGTTAAAGACTAGCGTCTTGGTAATCAATGGGACTCCCGAGCGCCGGGGGCATATATAATGTAACAAACAGTGTAAAAGTCACCTGATGTGAAACATCTCGACAAGCTCTTCTCAACCATAAATGATCACCTACTCGGGATTCTCATTAGACTAAAGAGACGAGGTGCTCCATCACTGGCATTTCATTTCCAAGCCCGTCCTCTTCAGACTAATGTGCTCCACATGCATCATGAAGCATGACTTTGTGTTTGCTTTGTGTGACCCGTGCGGGGCAGGGGCCGCTCCTCCTCAATCAGGAGGAAGGTGGAAGGTAAACAGACGGCGGCGAGAAACGTGTCTGGCCGGGTGAAGAGGCCGTTTGACTTGTTGAATTGGTGCCACTTTTTGCCTCGGTTTACAATTTTCTTTTCAGGCTGTGTCGCTTCATGTGTGTTCTCTTTGAACCAATCTGCAGGGGCCTGCACATGTGTCACGACATTTTCTTGTCAGCTTGCACCTGCTTATTAAATAAAAAATAAAAAAACAGCAGGATCACCAGCGGAGTTAAGGGGGGGTCTGTGGGGGCATTGGCTCCTTCCAGATGCCAGGCCAGATAGAGTTTGCAGAAGAATTTGGGAGGTTTGTAAAAAAAATAAAAATAAAAATGTTATTGGTGGATGGGCTGTCTGTCCACCAAATAGCCGTGTGTCTACCTCCTTTTAGAAAACACAAAACGTCCTGTCTTGATTCCAAGTTTGACCAGAACCTTATCCAAAGCCATCTATCCGTTTTCTTTCAACTTAAATCCGACCCTCTCGCTCTCGTAGCGTTCCTGATTGGATTAGCTCGATTCCTCAAATGGATTTGTCTCAGCATTTGGAATGAATATTTAAAGCGGAATTTCTAAACGTATTATGTTTCAAATGGATTATTATACACAGTGCCCAGCTGGAATTCATGAAAGCGGGAGTTTAGCGTGTTGATCTTTTCATATTGCCGTGTCGCGTGCTTTAGCTTAAACATTGAATGCTCATTCTCTCGCTTTGTCTCTGGCCATTTCTCACTCTGTCCTACTTTTGAACCCAGTTTTTCTATCTGTGTCCTCCCTCCAGACCCTCACTCTCCTTCTCTGTCTCGGTGCCAAGCCGCCCCCTTCGTAGCCCTTCTCTCAACCTCCTTCTCTTGTCCTGCTTCTCCATTTCTGCCCTCTCTCAATAAGTCTCTCTGCAATGTTAATTCAAATTGCCTGGTCGGGAGGACAGTACAGTTCCAATAAAGCCGGAAGCACTTAGAAGAACATAATCAATCTCTCTTTTGCTTTCCCTTCCCGTTTTCTCATTCTCTGGCTTTTTTCTCACCCTATTTGAAATTCCAGCGACTCTCTTGGCTTTTAATTTGCCATCTCGTCACTATGTTCTAATCAAGCCTTTCTCGTGCAAATATATCTTCCCCCGCTCTTCACTTAAATGCCTCGCCACGGTTTCGAAGGCAGTTACGGGGTGGTGTGTCTGCCGTAATCGAGCACACCATCGGCTTTGTGCAAAGTGAAAAGGTTTTTTTAAGCCCGAGATGTTTTGTGTTCTTTTCATTTAGCTGAAGAAGGAGAAGCTGTGAATTCCAATCTATGACTGTTTTCTATCAACCACACTGAAATTTTGTTGTTGCATTTACTCCGTTTTATTTCATCAAGTGGCTGCAAAAAAATAAAATTATCAGATATATTTGAAGTAGATATACAGTCTAGTGGGAAAAAATGCATCTGAATGGGACTACTTGAGGAAATAAAACAGAGTAAATTCCAGAAAAACGTAATCATTGGCTTCTAGTGAACAAAACTCCAATAAAAAAATTTGTTTAATTCTAAATTAATTTTTAGCTAATTAAGGGGTCAGACTAAAGTTTGTGCTCCATTAGTGGAAAGTCTTTCCTCCCTCACAGAATATTCGCCTGCCGCTGTCTTTTTGTCATGTACATGCGCAACTCTCCTTAGACATCAGCTTCAGGCCCGTCATGTTTAACCGCGGACAGGTGGAGAGGACGAGACGAACGAGAGGGGAATGGCCAACGACTCCCGAGCTGCTTGAGAATACTTGGAGAGTGACAGGAAGCGAGAGTGAGGGTGAACATAGATAAGAGGCCGAGCGAAATACTTCTAATTCACAGGGACAAGCTGTGTTTCCGTGGCAACGTGGTTTCAACCGTAATAGCCCTGCTGAGGATGCCATTAGTGGAGAACAAAAAGAGAACGCTACTCGGCATTTATAGGAAGTGCGCACATAGATGGAAAAGTGGGAGAAAAAAAAACCCATCCACCTGCATTTACATTTTGAAATTTACAATCCGGTCCAATAATAAAAGCAGAACTTCAGTGTAGTTTTAAAATCCCGACAAATCAGCGTCCCAATTTGACTTTAGAGGTTTTGTTTTCATTACTATGAGGGCAGGATGTTTTAAAGGAGTAACTACATGCTGCTCATGTCTGGAAAATGAAGCAGATAATATTAAGTGCACGCATGCTCTCCAAGGCGGGATATGAGACAGCATGTTGGTATTACTGTAGGCAGCAGGCATGTTGCTCGCGCTCTGTTTTGCTCCGGGCCATCGATGACAACCTACTTTCCACTGCAGGGCCCAAAAGTCAAACAGACTTAGTTCATAACACTGAAACGTGTTTTTTTTTCTTCTAAATCTACCGTATTTTCCGCACTATAAGGCACACCGGATTATAAGGCGCACCTTCAATGAATGGCCCATTTTTACATTTGGCCCACGGGCCGGACTTTGGACACGCCTGCTGTAGTGGCTCAATATTGGTCCATATATAAGGCGCACCTGATTATAAGGCGCACTCTCGGATTTTGAGAAAATTGGAGGTTTTCAGGTGCGCCTTATAGTGCGGAAAATACGGTAGTCGAACATGTAATCACTAAAAGGTTTCACTAGAAAATCATGACCTTTTAATCACTTCATAATGAACGACTAAAGTGACTTCTGTTTATTAGCATGTAGCATCAAATGCTAAGTCTCATGCCTGTTAAACTTATCAGATTTTCCAGATGCAAATGAGTGTTGGTCCAGGAGAATGGATGTCAGACAGCAAGGCTCTGCACAAACGTCGTTTGGGCTTCCTAAAAATCCCACGACGGCAAAGATTAGAATTCAGATGGAAAAGTCTGCCGGGGGGGAGTTGCAAAACAGTTGAAGGTGAATCGCTTACAACCTCAACAAAGACTTGTAAGCTTGTGTCTAAATATTGCCCGGAATCAGACATGCTGAAGGTGTACTTTGTGGTCTAACAGTACTTCATGGTCTGAGTCACATGATGTGTGCGCCGTGTGGGTAGTATGGAAGCGAGAGAGAGAGAGACGGCCGAACGGACGGAGGGATGTTTGTGGTAATTTAGGAGAACAAGTGAGAGGAGGGGCAACATTTAGATTCATCACAGGAGCTCACCTTGCCTCAACCCGCATGATGTGAGAAAAAGGGGAGAGAAGCTGCAGCCAAGATTAAAAAAAAAAAAGAAAACAAGAGATGCAATGAGACAGAATGGGGTTGAGCCAAAAGATCTTTTCTGTGTTACAGTACTTTTTTTTTTTTTTAATACTTTTGTGGTGAAACACAATCTGAATGTATAAAGGGGGGGGGGGAATTATATATCCTAAGTAAATATTCTAACTGCAATTTGAGATATATGTGATGAAAAAGGTACAGGAAATAAATGGGACAGCAAAATATTGCGATATAGTGTCAGATATCCGACATCAAACTAGCATCACGAGACCAAAGCACACCTCGCAAGCTCTCCGTTCAGTTAACATCTACTAATTAATTACATCATTTCATTGCTTTGCTTTTTATCTGCGCTGTTTTGACTCAGATAGTCTGCTCACGGGGAGCGATTCGGTTAATGAAGGTCTTGGCAAATGCTGGCGTTGGGTCTTTGAGGGGAAAAGTTGAGCTATTCTGCTTGCAAGACGTGTAGATAGGGGCTGGCAAAAAAAAAAAAAAGGAAGCAACTGATATTTTCGGCGTGCTGTGGGACGAGAGGTGAAGGAGACCTTTTCGTGTGGTGAAAAAGGGGGAGAGTGGAAGTGCATGTCCACTGGGAGCCCAGAGACACAAGTGGCGGGGCTGGGATGAGAAAGATTGATGGAAAAGAAGCCAGGCAAGATTTAGACAGCACATCTTTGTGTGAAGAATAGACTCCTGACAAAATGTATTCCGCTCTATTGTCTTCTAGTGGCACGTGAACGTGGCGGAGCAAGACGGAGAGCGAGTGTGTGGGTAGCGTGGGTGGGTAGGTGCTTGGCCAAGAGGGAATTAACACTTGCGCATCTGCTGCAAATCGCTCCGTCTGCTTCATGTACGCTGCCCCAACGTGAACCAGACCTTACCGGGAAGCCGGAGGAGATGGGAAAATGGCTTTGCTGTGGAAATGGGCAAGGAAAGACAATGCAGAAAAACAAGCCAAAGTGGGGAATCGAAAAAAAAAAAAAATAGTGGACTAGACGGAAGAATTCAGATTTATACAGTATAGTGATTTTTTTGTTATAATAATAATGATAATAATAATTTTCCTGTATACTGTACACATAAGTGCCTAAAAAAATAAGTGTAGGAAATTGTTTTGGTGTGTGATAAAATTTATTTCAGTATAATTTTGTTATCTTGTATTTTCTATTTAGTCAATTAAATTTTTTTCTCATCTCCAAAATAGCCGCCGTCAATCAAGTGCAGGGGCGAACTCTCCTTCCGATATAAAGCAACGAGAGAAACAAAAGATTCGCTCCGAGTGCAAGTGATGGAATTGAGTGAAGAGGCGCTATAAAAAAAGTTATGGGATGAGTTTCAAAGTGGCCACGTTCTAAATGACCAGAGTAAATTGAGACCAACGGGGTTAGAAAATAGGCCATATATATTAAGGACTCCAACTCCATTTTGCAAACTCTTTTTCCAGGAAAGGGGAAAACAGAGTGGGCTGTCACATTTTCTAAACCAGGACAGCACGAGCCTTGCAGCCAGCGGATAAAAAATAATAATAATTCTTCAAAAATATGATAAATATATGATAAACAATACCTGCCTTACTTCCAAGTACTCAGTACTCGCGAAAGCAGCCGATACCAATGGCGGCTGATACCAATGATTGCAAAGACAAAATATTTCATGTACTACAAGACGAAAGAAAATCCAGAAATAACTTTTCTGAGCGCAAGGCGAAAGCACACAAAATGGACCGAACAAGCGGGCAATGGAGATAGGAAGCCGAAAGAACCGAGAGACGGACATGAAACAAAAAGAAAGCGCCAAAGGAACGCTTATCACTTACAGATGCGGTTAATTGTGTCTGTTGAAGCAAGTATGAGGCGGTGCCGAGCAGGAGACACATTATATTAAATGAGTTCAGTACCTCAGTGATTACCACAACAATCACTCCTATTATTGTAGGACATTAATTGGGGGGAAATAAGCACAGACATGTACACACCCGAGAGGGGGGGGGGGGGATTTTTGAAAATGAAATATTTACATTCTGCTTTTGATTCCTTTCCATCTATTCAATGAATATGTGTGTGGATGCATGCCAGCACATATTTGCACGCATGCCTTTGTTATCCGTGTTACATTACATTTTCCTCCGGGTCATGGCGGTTGGCTGCGTTATCGTTTTTCTTAATTGCTGACGATCTTTCATGCAAAGCATATGACGGAATGGATGCTATCTGTTTGCTCCAGCGGCAAGCTCTCCAGATAAGCCGGGGGGTGATCAGCGACAACGACGGCTATTTGTACCGTTACAAAGCCATCCGTACCTTCTAGACAAGAAAATGGCGAAGCATGTTTTGCTAATATGACTATTAGCCATAAGCTTTAGATGTGTTGATTGTTGCTGCTGGTGCACACAGGCAATTAGCAAGACAAAATGCACAACGGTGCCGGAAACCACTACGGACATGCGTGCCATTAAATTGTTGGATTAGTTCGCATTCCCAAGCATGCACATCATCATTATTTTAGCCTATGCATGGACGAATGAATAAATAAATCTCAAAAAATAAAATTTCAAAGTAAATTATGATATGGAACATTTGAATAGGCTGTTGGGTTTTTTTTTTTATCCCAGCATGAAGCCTATTCAATTTCATTAGACATGGAGTTACTCATATTTCGAATGTTCATTTTTCTGCTTGGAGATAAATGAGTCAAAACTATTAGACTAACTCACTTTGACTCTTCATCCCATGTTAAATATATATTTGATGGAATGGTCTTGTACCATTCTCCAATTTTTTTTTATTCTGCCCATCATAAAAATTTAAGTATTTTATTATCGTCTTTCCGTGTCGTGCCATGTCATCTCCTCTCTTTTTGCATGTGGTATAAAATACAGTTTTGTCTTTTGCCAATTCTAATACCAGGTTCTGCCTTTGTGTGTTGGTATCAATAAGGTGGGAGCCGCGTCCTCAGTTTTAAAAATTTGCGCATCTGAGTAGTTTTTAATTTTTCCTCCCTTCTGAAAAATACTTTCATTGAGTTGGAACACATTAATTAAGAATGAAAAATGAAAAATGCTTTGAACTAATTTAGTCTCTTTTTGTGGTATCACAAAAACTTGGCATTTCAACAGGGGTGTGTAGACTTTTTATATCCACCGTATAGTTTTATTACTTACACCTGCATGACCACATTTTAAAATGTTCCTGTTCCATTTCATCCTCACTACCAGCATTTCCCCCTTTTCTCGAGGTTTTCTTTCTCTCTTCCTTCTGCCAATCCTCCTCTATTTTATTTACGCCAGCGCACCGTCTCAGCCCATTAGTCGGACACAAATCCGCTTGGAGACAAAGCCTTAATGCGGCCCTGTCTTAGTTTTCTCAAGTCCTGGTAATGCCAGGAGAAAGCTCTCATGAGAGGTGGACTCTGCTGGTGGCTGGGGATTTTCTTTTTTTTCAACCTTTTGCCACAAAATAGCAATCTTTTCCTACTGTCTGGTCAACTCAGACTGTATGGACTTAAAAAGGTTTCTATGATTGCAAATGCTAGTGTCGATTTGCCATGCAGTAGTTCAGTTTGTCTCTTTCAATAAATGACATATTTTTTGCAGTGGAAGGTGACAAAAATGCAAGACTGTGTGTGTGAACAATAAAACGGCTGCAAATAGAAGAGGACTGTTCCATTTCATTTCTCTCCATAATTGTCTAATCAAAAGGGGCAGAAGCACAAGCTTCAGTGGCACTCGCTGACCTCGACTTGTCACTAAAGCTCGTGTGTGCTGGTACAACTGATGACCTGGACTTGATGGCACCAAAACGACAGGGAAGTGGCACGGTAGGTGGATACGCAAAAAAAAAAAAAAAAAATTAAAATCACAGACCGACCAGCAGAAGGAGCAACACGACTCAGCATATTCCACTTAATATCTCAAGCAGATGGATTTGCGCAAGTATGAAATGAATGAAGATTTTGAGGAACGGGTTTAAAGTCACAATCCGGGCAGACTCAGATAAAGCATTTCTTTTTTTTTTTTTTATCCCCTTAGGCGAGGCCTAATAACTTGGCAAAGCTTTCTTCTCTGTTCTGGTGCAATCTCCAGCTGATCGCATTATTAGCATCTTTGCTAGCAGTTGTTTGACTTAACCCGGACCTCATCCAGGCCTACTAAAAACAAAAATCTGATCAATATTTTCTTCAAACAACAAATCGCGTCCTACCTTAGCAGCCATGATCATGGACGAACCCCCGCGAACGCCGAGGATGGGAATATGAGTCTGGGCCGAGATGAAGTCCAGGATCTGGGCGATGGCCTCCTGGTCCGTGTCATCTCCAAACACCACACCTTGCAGCCAGTGCTCCGTCATTAAGTCACAGATGCTTTTAATGATGCTTTTAGGGTCCGTCTCATTCATGGTCAGGATCTCCACATTGGGCGCCATGTGGAGGAAGTCTTCTTTCTCCCGAGCTCCCGCCAGCGCCATCTCACTGGAGTTGCCCACCAGGACGACAGCGATGCTGAGGCCACGCATTCTGTTGGGAAGGGCCATATGGTGCGGAGGTGGAGGAGGGATGGGGATGTAGTGGCCGCCGCCGCCTCCTCCGCCTCCCTTCTCTCTCCGGGAGTGACAGGCAGGAGGCAGGTGAAGAAGGCAGAGCAGTAGGAGAAGGACACCAAGTGTGCGGCAGTGCGGCGATGAAGGCGGGGATGGACGGAGGTGGAGGACTCGCCTCCCTTGCTGCTGGACAACAGAGGTGCAGATCCCAGCGTGGATGCAAAGGGGCGAGGGGCAGCCGCTGATAGGCATGGTGGAGAAGAAGCGGGGGAGAAATACCTGGAGACACAAGACAGGGAAAAGGCATTGGAAAAAAAAAAAATTCAAAATGGAAGAAAAAAGTGAACACAGAAAGCATGCAACATTGATTGAGTAAAGTGGATTGCCGAGAGGCAACATGGCTTATGTGAATTAGTGCATGTCAACGTCTCTCCGCAGACCCGATGGGGAAGAGTGAAGGAAAAGAAGAAAACCCTGTGAGGGGAGGAAAAAAAACCAGACAAAAAAAAGAGGGATAGGAGAAACTGTCACACTTTGCGAACATGAATAGTTGATGAAACATGATACGATGATGCCATATAGTTTACATAGAAGCAGCTCAAGAATCAATATTTCATGTGGGAAATCTCTGAAGTGAAATTATGCTATGTATTTTGAGGACATGAATTCTTCCAGTGAATAAAATACTATTATGTCATAGAATATGACAATTAAAAAAAACTATTCTAGATCCCCAAACAAATGAAAACTAAGAACAGCGATGAACTGAAAAACTGATGATTAAAATTATGGAATTTTCCATAAGTGCTGGAATGTGGTCCAGCTTAGTCGACAAGCGCCGTAGAAATAGATGAAATAATTTAACTAATTAAAATGTGAGCCTGCTTACTTTTTTATTCTTAAACTTTATGCATCCTACCAGCATATCTATCACATGAGTAGGTGGGAAGATGTTTGCTGCAGCTATGTGGGCTGAGATACCCAGGACAGTAGTGGTGTAACCGTTTAGAAATGTGCATTTAAGAGGCAGATGGTTGGAACAAAGCACCCCAAAAAAAACAAAATTAATCAGGAAAAAATAAAAGCTGACAGCTAATGACATATAAATTGATAGACAAGATAAAAAAAATAAAAAAAAAGGACAGAATGAGAGGAAGATAAAGGGACTTATATGCGGAGATGACAGAACAACTCCTTTAGGGAAAACTAATTGCCGGGGGTTCGTCAGCTCTAATTACAGGTCCCTGTGTTCATAGTCAACTGCACACGCCTCCCCAGGAAGGACGGAGAGGTGGGAGGGAAGGAATTATGGAGGAAAGTGACAGAAAGGGAGGAAGGCGCAGTGGGAGGAAAAACAGGGAGCGTAAACCAACGAGGACCTTGGTGAGACACAAGAAAGATCAAAGTCAAGAGAAGAACACGCCGGGAAGAAGAGAGAGAGAGAGAGAGAGAGAGAGAGGGGAAAAAAAAGGAATTCAAGACAGATACGGAGGAGCGAGAGCGGAGAGAGAATCACACAGTGCAGGCGCTAGAGCTAGTGATGTCTTCTTTGAATCTGGACTTCTCTGGCAGCACTCTGTTTCCATGGCAACAATTAATAGAGAACTACATGTACTCACATACAGGCACATTTGATGGACACGGAGATACATAAGATATATTTTACATGGAATTAATTTTCCGCAGGCCTCTAGATGAATTTTCACAGCACCCACTGATTTGTAACTATTTTTAATATGCACTAATATAGTCATGAATTTGAAAGCAAATTTCAATCAACCATCTCAAATTTGCAGAATTTTTTAATCTTTTTTCTTTTCTTTTCTTTTTTAAAGTATAATCTGCTAAATTGTGCAAGAGCAATCCGTTGACACGACTTTCAGCGGGCATAGAGGGTACAAAATGCAATGACATGACAACAAAGTTGGCCTCAGCGCCATGTGTGTACACAGATTAGCAAACAATCCTGTGAACACACAACGGCCACAAAACACTCCACTTTATGCATATTTACCCGCAACTAAAGTTTGCCTGGTCACACACACACTTTGAGCAGGTCATACACTCACACTTTAATTATCCTCTTTATGAACATTTTCATTTTAAGTCATTTTATCATTCTTCTGTAATTTTTTTATGCCAATTTGAGAAGAGACACTTCGTATGTTTTTAAAGTCGCACCCTATCCAGGTTAAGGAAATATTCAAAATGGTTAACTTGAAGTGTAGAACTCTTCAAGATAATATTAAACCAAAGAGGGCTTATCTTGAAGAGCCAACATATGTCGCTGCTGGATGAGAACACCAAAAAAAAAAAAAAAAGTCATGCACTGGAGTTCTATTCATTTTTTTTTTTTATGACCGCTTCGGCGTCTGATGCCACACAGATGCAACGAGGCATCGGCCAATTAGGTAAGAACACGATGTTTCAGGTAGTTACTCAGACGAAACAGAAAAAAAAATTAAAATAGCCACTAAGTGGGCCCAAATGAACGGAGTCATTAATGAATGTCAAGGCCAAACACGGCTCATATTTTAGCAGTGGAAGGTGACAAAGCAGGTGATGTGAGGCCACAGCTCTGTAATTGGCGGCGCGCTAAAATTCCAATTTATGTCAGCTATAAATCACAAAATAATAGCCAGAAAAGAAACGCATTCCTGCAGGTGTCCGGCTATTAGAGCGCAGGTCATGAGTCAGACGCCACAAACGTGCCCATGCAACAATTTGTCAGTCAGCCAAACAAGCTTGACTCTTTTCACAGGTAGGGGGGGGGGGGGGGATTCTGACTTTAATATATGTAAGTGAACAGCACTCTGTTCCTATAGCAACATCTACTGCTCTCACTGTAATAAATCCACACAAGACAAGCTGCGGAATGGTTTGTGCGCTTGTGGACTACATGAATGTGTGTTAGTGTGTAGATGATGAATTTGGTTTGAAAGGTTTGCGAGCGGTGCCATGCAGCCGTAGCTCCCTAATGCATTTTTAGAATTGACATTTACGTTTGTTTCCTTTTTTTTTTTTTTTTTTTTTCTCCTCAAATGAATGAAAAGCCATAAAAATAAGTAACCTTGGCTGTGATCTCTGCTATGTGATCGTTTTGTTATGGGAGTGATTTAACCAGGAAAGACGGCACATGACAAATTAAAAAAAAAATGTCAGCGGGTCACTGCGCCGCATACTGATAAGAAATGAGCCGGACGTCGGAATAGCTGCTGGACCTGCACGAAACATGATCAACCAAATTGTGGCTTGATGTGTGAACTCATTAAAAACTGCTCTGCTAAATATTCATGAAGCCTATCTGTGGAGGTGGAAGACGCGTGTTGTTCGGAAAGGAGCCACTCCAGCAGCCCCCACAGTGAATCAGAGCAGCCAGCCTTCACGCACACATTCACCGAGACTCCGGCACCAATCTACTTTCATTACGCTGTCTGGTTCCAAAAAAAGAGACTACAACCAAGCTGCCATCACTCTCTTCCTTCCCAATTCCTTTCATTTGAATTCTATTTAGCCTCCACTTTATCATTTTGTCTGTTTGAACAAGGCTCCGTCTCATTTCTGCTACTTATCTCCCGCATTTCATCAACCTCAACATGTACATGTTAAGTGTCAGGTTTGTCCATGGTGGTATTAGCATAAAAAGTGGAGGATGGTCATTTTTCATCATGTTTGATAAGAGGACAGCGACACTCCATTCTGCATGCAGTGCTTCATTTGTGATTCCAATTGTCCTTTAATTGAAATAAGAATGTCATGCTGAGAGAATCGTTTATCAAGATCGAGGAAGGAATAAATAAGTTTGATGTCATGACGCACACTCGAGGTATATTTGCAGATGCTGATGGTTGTAATGAAATAATTATGGCGCAGGGAAAGAAGTGAGGGTATTGTGGCTTCTTTTTGCACAGGGGCCATAATTAAGCCTCTGCACTTATTCCCTACTTATTTTATAAATTGAGGCGCCGCATGTGTTTATAAATGTGCCCTCACCAGCCACAACATTATGAAGAACTATTATATGTACAATATTGAGTTCAAGAAATCGACATTAGCCAAGAAAATAATTTTGAGGAAATTATTTATCAGAGGAATATTCTTGAATTTAGATTTTGGAGTCATGTAAAATTGCATCGCTTCATACTCAAAGCTTCTCCAGTTATAAGAGGGTGTGCACAATTGCGCAACCACTTCACCTCAGTTGTTTATTTTTATTTTTTATCATTTTTTATTTTTTTAGATTTCTTTTTCTCATGGAGTTGAACAGGTTAAACTTCACTTTAATAATACAAAAAATAATCATTTATATTGGTCTCACCACAAAAATCTGGCACTCAAAGAGGGGTGTGTAGACTTTTTATATCCACATGGAGAAATGTGAGCCAGGTGTTATAAACTGAGCACCATCAGAGGATTTTTTTTTATATATATATAGAATAGAGCCCTTGAGAGCAGACCACAAAGTTCATGGTGTGCCCCGAGCAACATTTAGTTCCATTGTTTACACCTGAAGTGTAAAAAAAATCTCATAAACGTTAACCTAAGAACCGTTTCAAAGACCCCGTTTACCAAAAGACTAATAGGGCTCTACTTCTTCTGACAGATGTTCAAAGCATCCAGGAACCTGCTCGATTCCCGACATGGCTGAACTAATTCTCTCTTCTCAATCTCTTTTTGTGAACAAACTGACCTTCACTATGCCGCAGCGACCCAGCAAAGATAGAGCAGCACTTCTTCCACTTCCTGTCACCTTGATAATATTTTACACAACCCCGCTTTACCAAACACTAAGTAACAACATCCTAAAGCCACTTTCCAAGATTACCGTACTTACGCCGCCCACTGCAGTATTTTATTTTACTTATGTGCAAGCTGGCCACTCTGACAAACAGTGGCTGCGGCCCGCCGAAGTGGAAAACCGAGCCGTCTGTATAAAACTTTTTTTCTTGTAGGTGCGCATGCCTGCCCAAGCTGAACGCTAGGGTGGGATTAAATGCGGGGGGGACATCCATTTTAGACGTCATTATCCCTTTGGGGAGTCTCATCATCATCTTGCCAGTTGAGGGAGAGTGGCTGCAACAACATCCGGGGCAAGCGAGAAAATTCCAAGCTCTAATAGTGAAGGCCGAGCCCCTGCGGCTTCTAATCACGGTCTGACTCGAGAATACCTGGGACTAATTGAAATGGGGTAAAATTAGCCAGGGAATTGATAGCTGAAAATGAAACTCATCAGTCAATATTCACCCATGGCTTTCCTCTGGTGTGGCAGATATAAGATCGGGTTTTACTATATCACGAGTGTGCGGCATTACGTAACAATCGATGTAATATTGTGAACTTGCTGAATTAATAAGCGATTTAAACCTGGACAGTCTGTTATATTTTTGGAATATTGCTTTGTTTGTATCGTCAGACACGGCAGTAGCGGATTAGGCCGTGTTCTGGCTGGAGTTGTGCCGCATACCCAAAAGACGCTGACTCGGACGCAAAGCGACGGCATTCAACTCTTCCGCAGAACATCACACAATAGTTGTTGTTCCTCGCTCCGAAACACTTCCAAAGCGACTAATCCAAAAAAGACGGACGGGATCCCGGTGCCAAAAATAACATCTCGGAATGAGATGGAGGATAGATTATCGTGGTTCTAATCTGTGAAAAGCGCACGATAAAACACATTTCAAGTGATTACGGCGCTTTGATTGTCACGAGGGTCTTCCTGCCCTGAGCCTTACCTGTGAACACGCAAAGTACACGCTATCCGTCATGTGTGTGAGGTGGGCGAGGTGGGGGCGAGCAAAGAGAAAATAAATAAAAAGAAGCACGGGTGAGAAGGAAGAGGGCGAGGAGCGAGAGAGAGAGAGACGGATTTGGGTGCTAAAGCCACAAATCATTGACAAGATTAAGGGCCTCTTCAGGAGGTGGTGTAAATAGAAACATGTCCCTGGGAGAGAGACCAAACTTATCTTCCTCAGCGGCGTCAAAACATTTCTCAATCTGAAGGCTTGAATATATTTATGTCTGCCAGAGACGTGATATGCAAAAAGGAAGCGTTTGGAGTAGGGGGAGTACACACCCCGTGAGACAAGAACAAACTGTTTTGATTCTGTTATGACCTCAGGCTTGACTGAGGTGTGCCGACCAGGTTGTTGATCACACATAACACTCTCTCGTCTTAGTCCCTCAGACGCGGAACCAGCGTGTTGCCAAACAGCTACGGGCGCTTTCATCTGTTCCGCAGCTGTCACGTCAAAAAGGCTCCAAATGATGTGCTCAGTCAATGAGCTAAGCTAATGAGCTAACTGTCCTTCGGGAGAAACGTTGGACAGCGTCCGCGCTCACCGGGAAGCACAAAAAAATTATTCTGTGCCCGCTTGTTACTCAGTTGGTGGGAAATTCAATATCAAACGTGTCAAGCTTAGTTAAAACGGCCAACCCCCTCATCGGGGATATTCGAAATTGTCATCGTACATAAAGGCTGACACAGCACAGTTCGGAGTGAAAGTCGATTTGCCACATCAAGACTTACATAATAGCGTAACCTGCCGATAAATTCGACAAAAAAAAACACGCTTGGTGAACAAACAAGAACAACAGAGTACATGGAGCATTTCATGTTCTGATTTGTTGCTATTTTGGCTGCTTATTATAAAACGTGCTCAGGTACATTTTGTCAAATGTGGCAGTTATAAATAAAATAAAATGCGGCGATAAAAGTATGACAGCTGTCTACATATGTCTTGATATTCCTTGAATTAAAAATTGCAACAAATGTCTTCCTAGCTCGAAGAAATAACAGAACACCTTGTACGCAATTAGCGCTTCAATTCCGCCACAATTTAAAGCGATGACGACATACTGAACGCTCATCAGTGCTATTTCAATGGAAAATGAGACTGCTCACAACAAGTAAATATGATTTGCTTATGAATAATCATGAGCATGCAAATACAACTCAATGACGGCATTGATTGTGGATGGGGGGGAGCGAGGGTGATGTGCAAAAGATAATCTGACTAACTGAGGTCATGACTCCACCGGAGCTCGCTCTATGCTCGTCACCATGACGACGCGGAGGACTCCATTTACAGCGCCGCGGTCGTCGGAGTGAATCATTCTGCTAGCTTCAATTAGCGGGGCGTTATCATTCATGGGGTTGATTGTGCGGAGCCGTCAATTTGCATTCCGGTTCGTCCTTTCCACAACACACATTGGAACTTGCTACTGCAAAACTTGATATCGCTCTCTCTCACAGTTTCGACCGCTAACAACACATATCAGCAGTGATAATTAACGAAGTGGCAGCATGTAGCGGTACGTTTGGCTCCTCCTGGCTGTTTTGTGCGAAATAATGGTGTTGACCCCAATGGCGCCGCACTCTGGTTTTCGGAGTTATTATATTTATGCAACCGCTAAGCTCTCTGGCTATTTCACAATACTGTCAACCTTCAGCAGCTGTGCATGGCCAAAGCCTGCTGTGAACATATTCCATTTCTGAAAATTGAACAGTGAAGGCGAGGGAGAAGCAGACAGAGCGAGTCAGAGAGGGGGGGGGCAGGAGAAGCGAGGCCTGTATATTTTATTCAGCGGCAGCCGAGTACAATTCATAATCAACGCGGGCTGATTCACAGTTTTAATTAAAAAGAAGCCTCGTAGTGCCGGTCTTGATTTATGAAGACCCCGCCACGAGCTCCTATCCGCCACAGAGCGAGTCAACAGGGGGGAAAAGGGGGCGAGGACGGGAGCAGAAAGAACATAGAGATTTTGCGTGGAGGGGGAAATGTCTCGTTTCTCACAGCGAGGTGGTTGCGGGAGTTGGCACGTAACTCAGTGTGAGTGTGTCAGAGTGTGCACGTAAGCATATGTGGGGGGGTTGTCTCCATTTGATGCTGACTAAATCCACTTATGGCTTCATTTTAATGTCAACAATGTTTGGAATGTTTATCAGAACATTTTGAAGAATTTTATGCATCTAATGCAATGGAACTACTGAGTATGACCAGTGTGGTTGTAAAATTAAAAAAGTTTATATAGCAATAAAATACAACTATAAAAATAAAGAATGAAATTTACTTCCCCTTTGACAATTGAGCATTTATTTTCTTTTTTTGGCCAGTGAGTTTAAATACTGAGCGATTAGCTCCAGAAATAGTCCAATCCTGCATGAACATTTTATGATGCGTCACTTTGACCTGTGATCTGAGAGGGAAAAAAAAGGAAGGAAAGGAGTACAGCATCTATATTGGCTTTAAAATATTATGACTTGCAAAAAAAAATGGCCAGCGCTGCAATTTTTTTTTCCTGGACTGATGGAATTTACTTTGGTCTGACAGTAATGTTAAGTTCGTGTCCGCCACTGCCATTAGAGAATCCCTTGATACAGAAATATCTTAATTAAAAACAAGTGATTTAGTGCGTACGTGCATGTGCGTGCGTGCGTGGTCAGAGCGAGGGAAGAAAATATTGAAAGAACAAGCCAAAAAAAATAAAATAAATTGAGGAGCAGCACTAAGTTGTGTGTAGCTAACACATGACTAACTCTCAGAAGTGAGAAAAAGCATGGGAGACTTGATATGGTCATATGCTGTGCACACTTTGCAAGAACTAACACCTCTCGAGTAGCAGAAGGACACCGTCGTGTCTTAATGTTCCCCTCAAGGTTTGCCTACAGCAAAAACCAAATCGGCCGTTTGAGCAGCAAATTCCGATGTTGTCAGAGGTCAACTTGTGCTGACGGCTATTCTTGTACAATTCAAGCTACCTTAAAAAGGAATACATTGAAGGCGCTGTGTTGAGACATTTTATAATCTCTAAAAAATAATAATAATACAATAATAAATATTCAAAGTAATTGAATTAGCTTGTGCATGAAATCCGCATACAAATGAAGCTGAAATATAAAGAAATAAAAAATAAAGAAATAAAAATTAAATGAATAATTAATAAATAAATATAGAAATTAAGCTTTGCCTTGCCTGATGAGTCTGCTGAGTAAATAAAACTTCTCACAATCTCACAACCATATTGGCGGACAATGTACAGTATAGGAATGAACGTCAATCCAAAGAAATATTACAACACAACGTGAACCTTTTATGCCAAAATATTCACTACCAACGTCCTGCTTCATTCTTATCTTGGATCAGGATTTGTCAATTCCCGCCAGCCACTTTCAAAAATATGAATCACCGTCCCACAAATTGAATTCTGTGCTGTATGTGTCATACAACAAAGCATGTAGCGATCATGTTTGAAGGTTGACTGCCGCTCTCCCCACCATTGACTATATTATGAGTCTATTAAAATGTGCTCAATGGAGCCTCTCACTGACTCATTGCTTTGTTTGCTATCACACAATCCAATTAGAAAATGCTCATGTTTTAACAATGTAGTCGTATAATGATAAAAAGCATAATTATCGCGCACTGTTTTGGTTAAATCAACGTTATTATTACGACGAGCTCGGGGGAGTGTCATTGTTCGTCATTTTATAGTGGAAGAATTTAAAAGCGCTTGCAAAATTGAGCTCGCTGACAAAAAAGGAACACAACCTGAGCCAATAATATACAAGCTGTATGGAAAAGAGTCGTAGGCTAACTGAGATCAACTCATTCACCGCCAACAGGGTTCAAATCTTTGACGTCTATACCCGTCAATGGCACTGAACGTCAGCAAATAATTGCATGTGTATATTTCTGAACTGCTTTCACAGCTGAACAATCGGGCGCTTGGAATATTTCGAAGCTCTGAAAACGTGTGATTTTTCAAGAATCAATAGAGGATGCAAAGAAGAGGAGTGGATTGGATGCCAAGACAAGGTTGAACAATTACATGAGCGCTGCATCCTCTGCCCTCAGCTGCGCTGCACTCTTTCATCAATCAGACTGACAAAATCTATTGACGTTGGATCTCCCTCCTGCTTTTTTGCGGCTACACAACATTTTACTGCTTTACTATGTGCGCCACAAAATGAAGCGATACTATTTATTTCCGTCGTGGTTTAATTATGTCGCGCGGCGGGACCTACAAATCGTAGCTTTTGACAGTTTGTGGACAAAACCCCGCAGGGAAGCATTAGCTTCCCACTGGGGAATTCTTCCCTTCAACTCCTGATGGGTACTTTTTCCTTAACGCATTCCAATCAATAACTTTTGTATTACGTTCCTGGCCGAATCCCAGCTAGGTCTCGGGAAGAGAGGCCGAGAGGCCGAGAGCCCTCCGGCGGAAGAGGCTGCGGAGTTTGCTCTGCTTGGTTGAGGCCGCCTTAGCAAAGTGAGCATTAGCCGTGACATTTGAACAGCAGCGGTGGCTTTCTGGCGTCCACCTCGTCTCAGCGAGCATTCGGGGATGGCTGAGGGTCAGTGGCCGTGCTTGAACGTTTCATCTTCAGCACGCTTACGAAACAGCGTATGATGCACAAGCGGCCCGTCTTTGGAGAATACACTGATTTATTTGTCTAGTGCGGCTTTTATAATAGTAAAGAACATACTGCTTAGTGGAGCTTAGATGAAGAGAAATGCATTCGAAGAGTACAGGCATTTATCAAACCGTGCATCTGAAATCCCTGGCTATGACACAATTGAATTTGATCAAAATTAAGAAGTGCATCTGATCAATCAAATACAGTAGGAGCAGACAAACATGACGGGACCTGATGCTTCCTTCCGCCCTGCAGCGTTGGAAGACATGCCAGGAAAGCGCAGACGCCACCATGTTGAAAGTGCTACGCTCAGCTAAAGATTGACTCTGCGGGCTCTTTTCCATGTGACTTATGTTCCTGCTCATCTACTGGAGACAAGGATGAGTGACGCCCTATTGATCTGCCGCTTTGTGGCCCAATCGATACCACGCACGGAAAAAGAAAAAAAAAATCCCTCCCCTGCTTGAAGGTCCAGCTCAAGCATGTAATCTTACTGTCCGGATTTAATTACTATGGAGTGATAGTGACACTTGACGATAAACAATCAGCAAATATTTAGTCGCCGCTGCTTATTCAATTACAAAATAATTGAACAGCCCGGATTGAACAAAATGATTGCGCCGGGCAGAATTTGCTCTCCCCCAAAACTTTCTTTGAATACTTTTTAGATTTAATGAGATATGCCCACGCTGCTGTGCTCGCTATACTTTTTTTTTTTCCGCCACTGTGTGACAAAAAGGCAAGCTCATGCACATCAGATTTTCTAACAAAGGAACAAGCACACTCAATCGCTGGGACCTCTTGTACTACCAACAAACAAGGTCCTTTTTCCTCCCAGGCCCTTGAATTACATTCAATTTACAAGGACATGGCAGAAAAAGAGAGAAAACAAGCTGATTTTCAAAAAAATTCCCTCCATATCGGCACATTCAGCATAAGAAGGCCGCACTGGACTGAAGACAGTTTATCAAAGGATGACAAATACGTACAATAAATTCTTAGCCCATGGTTGTCATTCCATATAAAAATTGAGCATTAAAGGTATATTATTCAAACTGGATATGAATGGTGACGCATAATTTACTGTTAAGTGGATTCGGTGGAAAAATGATGACGCTCGGTTAATGAAAGCAGTGACATGATAAAGAGTCGAAATCCTATTACTGTTTCGGAACAGAAACATTTTTAAACATCAGGGGTCACGTGACTACATTTGAGCTGTGTCATATCTTCTACAATCGTTTATTCAAGTTTGGATTTGAAAATTTGACTGGGGTATGAATCATTTTAGGCTTGAATTAATAACACAAGATGTGTTACAAAGTTAGGCTAGTTCATTAGGGACTAGCTTGCGAGGGTCCAAATCTGATTTTCCCTTATTGCATGTGAGTCAGCTAAGAATAATGGTGGCCTTTAGGCGAGCAAAATCTTTTTGGATGAAGCGCTCCATGTTGATAAGTCGAGAGCCGCAACCTGCATTTCAGCAGAAACAATTTGTAATCATAACTAAAGAACCTTCAAGGCATATAACTTACATGTGTAGCCTCAAATAAGATAGCGATTAAAAAGCTCCCAACTTTAGATTAAACAAAATAATGTTTGAAAATACATTTGAAGACCACCGAGCTTCAGCCAATGTACCCTTGGGTGCCCCCGAACCGCAGTTTGAAAATCCCCGAACTAAAGTGCCCATCTTAAAATCGTGCTCATTCTGAACTTGACTACTATATCAAAAGTATATTCACAATTGAGGCTTGTAAGCTGTATTAATGTACTAATTACAAAGTTCTGATGATGGAATTGTTTCAGGCAAAAGGTCCAAGCTACAATAAGGTAACTCCACAGGGTGACGCTATTTGGACACTATATGATCAGACGCCACTAAATAGGCCCATAGCTCTAAAATCCCGCCATTAGTGCCACTTTTCTTTCCTCCCTCCTAGGAACGAGAACGCCTCTTGATGCGATGCAACGACGCAGTTAATTCATCTATATGGTAATGTTTCATGAGGTAAGCCGGTTGTAGGCGAGGTGCAACGTCAGCATTAGCCGATGGAGCTGTGTGACTTTCAGCTAATGACAGAAGGCCGAGGCGGAGGCACTTCATTACCCCCCCCCCCCTTCTTCAGTCGGCCAAGGCGGACGATTAAGTAAGTAACAGGACAAAGTGTGTAACGGCTGTTTCTCTCTTTGGTGAATGAAAGAACAAACAGACGGCGAAAGACAACAACACATCGGCGCTCGACAAATCCTTTAACCGGTGGCTGAAGCGTCATGCAAACGAGGGTCGATAGGTGCTGGATCAGGTGAAGTGGCATTGATCAAAGTGCACGCTGGGCTAAAAACCCAGCCGGGATGAAACCACTCCACCTTGAACCTTGAGCTGAAATCTTAAGCACACAGCGAGAAGCAACAAGGTCGCGGGACGAGGTCGCGGGACGAGGCCGCGACATCAAGACACGCCCCCATGCTTGGGTTTGGTCTTACCTTGCGTTTTGTGGGCCAAACTCTCATCCCCTCGTCTCAGAAGTAGCATGATGGTGCAGGCTGGGCCTCCTCTCTCCCTCTCATAGCCTCAGACTGAGGGAGGCTGCACTACAATGCGCACAAGACAGGAGATGATTATTGATCACTGGCAAGTATCTTAAAAGCTCAATGGAACACAGATGGAATAGAAAGAAAGATGGCATCCATAATGGATAGGAAAAATGTATTCTACTTAAGGCTGAACAATTATCTGAATTCATTTCAATGTAGTAGAATGACATTTTTTGATCGCTAAGGTTTTTTTGTGCTTCATTTTAGTTGTTTGGTAAAATTTTGCGAAATTGTCGTCGTGAATTTTGAAAGACTGCAAGTCAAAGCCTTTACTTTGTTTACAATTCTAATTGAAGTCAATGAACGGATTTTCATATTAATTTGTGGTTCGTTTCCCTTTATTTTAGAGCTAGACTAAAATATTCAAGTGTAATAAATCGGATGCATCAAAAATGTTATTTTTACTAAATGAACTAGAGCAGCTCAACAACATGAAAACATGACGTAACATTATGACCGGTGAATATATTTTGTGAACACTATTTGTTTTCGTTTTCATCATCAAGAGGCAATTAACTGAGCTCGGGACAATTTGTTATGTCATGTCACCGCGATTGTGAATTACTCTGCGAAGATGGAATCATTTCAACGAAGGGACACGTCTCATAAATTTGAATGATACCATCTGTCAACATCATCACCCAATTAATAGAAAGATGACTTTAATTAACTCCGAAAAGGATCAAAGATAACATTTAGAATAGAAAATTAAGTCTTTTTTTTTCGCAACAGGGCTTTATGTGCACTTTCATTCATGATTAATTAAATGACACCTCTTCGTCTTATTAGTATGCAGGCTAAATATATGTTTCCAAGTAAAAAAAATTTCCGAGTACATTTGGAATGACGTGGTTGGTTTAGCTCGGAGAACTCACAGCAATTTAAGGGGGGAAAAGCAGCAATTTCAAGGAAAATGTACTCCACGGGAGCAGCTTCTCTTCTCCTCCTCGCTGCGGCAGCGTCGGGCTGACGTCTGCCAGTCTGCTCTTTTAAAAAAAAAAGGGGGGGGGGGGAACAAGAAGGACAGGAGGTTACCGGAGGGTCACGAACACTTTCAAGAGCCTTTAGTGCCCGCTGCGACATTTGACCTGCCGCCTTTCACTTAGTATGACTTAAGAAAACATACGTCAATGTGAAAACAGTTCCCCATTGTGTTATTTGCTTTAAAATAAAATAAAATCAGGCCACTTCTAGACAAGAAGAAAAAAAAAAAAAAAAAAAAAGCAACATTCAGGCTTAATCTGTTTAACTGCGTCTCCCTGTAGTAAGCTGTGTGTGTGTGGAAACTGGCAAAAAACTGCTGAGTGGACTCAAAAAAGCAAAACCAGTCCAATTGGGTAAATTACAATTTTTTTTTGCTCCAGATGTTCAGTAGCATTAAATTGTCTCCGCTTTCATTGCCAACAACGACTAATAAGAGGCGCTTATCAAATCTGCTTATGCATGGCTGACAAATGGAAGGACAACATTTATGTGGATTGACGCCGTTTTCAGATGAGACAACTGGACCTGGCTGGCGCTCACCTACACAGACTGCAGTCCCTGAATTTGGTATACAGGTAATCTTCGGTTTTGGCCAGACATTTGAAGCTATTTTTCATGCCGGCTACTCAAATGACTGCCTCCACCAAGGCTTTAATTCATCACCTGCAAAGTCAGTGGGTGGATGGACGATCTGAATAAAGAAGTCTAAAAAAAAAATCAGCATGACCCAGCATTAATTGGATACAATTGAATTTATATACTATTCTTGCTCATTGTTTATTTTTAGTCATTTTGTAAAATTAATTCTGAACCTCAGAGTTTTTTTTTTTTTTAACTCTCCATCCATGCCAACAATATTGATTTAAGTTCCGAACAAAAGGCGGCTGAAGTCTCCATCATTTTTGACTTTGTCTATATCTCCGAAAGTTGACGTTGTCATCCTATCGGTTATCTGGAATTTGAGTGCATGACAGTCAGCATTTTCTTGTGCAGACTGCACAGCTTCATTTTCTTATCACCGAGAAAGTTCTCTCTTCTTTGATCCTCCACAATGTGGTCGGAAATTACACATGATTAGCTTGAATTGAAAGTAGCCAGGCGGTAGAAGAACATCAATGGTACAACTACTGCACAAATACAAAAGCCGCATCTATGAAAAGGCACGGCAATAAATACAAGCAATTGTTAAGAAAAATCCATTCAGGATTCAGATCAAAATGATGACATGTTTGTCCTGATGAATGCAAACTAACAAAGCAAATCCAATTGAGCAATCTTGACACTCATCTTTATTTTGCCAAAATCCGCAAGAATGGAGTCCATACTTGAAGAAATTATTCATTTACATATGTCAGTGAATATTAAACATGTCTGCGGGGTAACAGATTGTCCTTTTCATATTTAATAGATCGATGGGCCACACAAAAAGTCGCGCAACGGTTAAACGAAACAAACAACACACGTACACAACACAAGCTATGAAAAGAGCAACGCAACTCATTTAAAACACCCAGACTCTTGTCTCATACAAATGCTGCAAATGATCTTAAATGTTACGATTACGCTCACTCGTCTTTTCTCACCAACAGCGTCTGCATCGATACAAGTCTTTTAATCAGCTCTGATGAATTATTGAGCAGCCCCTTTTTTTTTATATATATATTAGATTATGACCTATATTCTGTCTGCTTGAACAGATCGTGCCAATAAAGTCCAGATTTAGTTTTGAAGTTGGCTTCTTGTCCCACATAAGCTTTAATCACTGAGCAAGACACATCCATGTAGCTCTGCAGATGTAATCATTCATTTAAGACGGCAAGTTCTTCTCAGGTTTTTTTTTTTTTTTCCACGCTGCCCCGCATAGCCAAGTGCTCAATTGGTGCCGGTTTAATTAAGGCTGATCTAGTACTCAGACCTCGACGTGTGATACGTCTCATAGGAAGAACACGGGGAGGAAAAGGAAGCAGCATGAGATTAGTATTCTCCTGCTGTCTCCCTTCTTGGCCTGTTTATCAATGAAGATCATGTCTATGAAGGCTCTTCAGGCACACTTGTTTTCCACATAACCTTCTTGAGCGGTTTTTAAACTCTAAACACTGCCAGGGTTATTAATCATGAAATGCTTTTTATTTCTACAACAAAGCTGAAAGTGTTCTATTGACAAATACTAGCAACATCTCGAACTATGTTTGTGAAAGGGAAAACAAGTTTAGCATTCGTACTATACAGTATAACAGCCCAAATCTAAGTTGTAAGAAAAAAATAGATCTATTTGGCCATAGCGTCACATTATTACAGATGCATGCCAGGCCAGTAGATGGCAGTGTGTCACTGAATCTTTTCCATGTGTTGGAGAATTTCAACATGAATGTCGGCCATTTTGTTTTTCTGTTTCCACAGAAACCTTATTCAAACAAACTTCAAAAGGGCATTGTCAACTAAATCATCATCCATTATAACATTTTCTCTTTTATAATCGGGACATAAGATTCACATCCCAGTGAAAATGTCAGCAAAATAGCCATCCAAGTCTCTATTCTCGCTCATAGCCTTGAAAGGCTTGTTGAGCCGTGTGCCACAGAGGCGCAGCGGAGTTTGCACTCCAAACGTCCATTTTGCATCGCAGCAGCTGTGACAAACAATTTGCTTGTCGATACCGCAGCCGTACACGGTTCAGTCGCATGTGCACCTACAGAACCGAGGACAATGGATAATGATCCCAACGTTATGAGAGCAGGTCCCAGGTACGGTCATAACCTTGACTGCAGACAAACACGCACGCACGCCGTATAAATCCAAACCGATGTCAACGACAGGAGAGTTAATCAGAGAAAAGGGGTCAATCACGGCTGAACCTTTGATGGATGTTTGTGACTCTCTGTGTGGGTGTGGGTGTCTGTCAAAAGTAAGAGTGGGTGTGAAAGCACATTTTGCATCCGACACAGTGAACATCTCATTCAACGGGATGCCGAGTTGCTCTCACATTTTGCAAGCCGATAAAATGATTGCGTTGAGCTCATGCCCATGCATGACTATTTATGGATGTCATTTTATTAGGCATTGCGGCCAATTGGGAAAGCGGAATCACAAGCACGCAAAAAAAAAATGCTTTTGCTTGTATGAGTGAGGATAAGTGCTAATCAGGCGGATGGCAGGAAACAAACTGAATGTTTACATCCCTTGCTGCCCGTTACTCTTGCTATACTGCAGACGGAAACAAATCAAAAATAGAATGTGATTCAATCGCCTAACATTAAACAGGCATCTCACACACACACGCAATTTATATGAATAATCTAAATATTTTTATGATAAAGTCATTATCCAAAAGATTGCAAGGCAAAATCGACATGAGTGAATTTCAAGCAATGTACTCACCTATTGGATAAAAATAATATAACTAATAAAAAATAGTTGGTTGGAGCAATTGAAAGAATCAGTATTACATTATCAATTAAACAAAATATGCTGCTTGGGGTCTTCAGTCCATTAGTAAAATCCCACAAAGGAAAAAAAAGAAAGAATATGTCAAAGCAGCTTCAGCCCATTAAGGAAAGAAAATCCCTTGTGTCAGATTTTTTTTTTTACATTTGGAATTAGATATCCAGGATTTAAAAAGGTAATTCCACAGAAAGAAAGAAAAAGAGCTCCATCCAGAATACCCTTATGGGGGTAACAGTTTCCCACTTGTCATTATCTTCATGTAGTGGGCAGAGAAAACATTAAAGCTCCCCTAGAGAAATGGGAATACAAAAAAATGAAGTGAACAAAAAAAAAAGGAGTTGTGTGACTGTCTTCACTTTGCTATGCATCTGTTGGTTGTTTTGACTCGAACGCATAACTCAGACACACTCTCTCTCTCTCTCTCTCTCTCTCTCTCACGACACACTCAAAGAAAATAATCTTGGTTTTCAATTCACCACATTCACTCCCACCCCCCAAAAAAAAAAATCGAACAATTTCATTAACCATCTGTTCGCTGTATAGCAAAAATAACCCTAAATAAATATAACATAACTAAATTGCATCACAATTCTGCCAAGTGATAAAAGACAAGACAACGTATGCACGGTTGGACGTGACATTTTTTTAAGATGCTGGATGAGCAAAAGAAATTGAAATGAATCAATATGTGGATCATATTGTGAGATGATGGATAGAAAGAAAAATGAATGTCAAAGGACTAAAAATAATAATAATTACAAGGAAAAGGGGAGAAAAAAAATCCTCGGCAAGATCAAGGCTTTTTTTTTTTTCCTTCTAGTCCATTGTCTTTCAAAGCTTGTGTCAGTCTGTCTGCGGGAACAAGTCAGTTGAGAGCGATATGAGATGGAACGTGGGTGTGTGTGAGTGGGGGGGGCAGGAAAGTGTTGAAACACAGATGACAGCCAAAGTGAACATACAGAGCTTGTCTCAAAGTATCCATGCACACAGTTTGACCTTCACATGACTAACTAGTCTGCAAAGCTCATTTTATTTCCAAAAATGATGATCAGTCAATGATGGAAACGTCCTCCACTGAACAGATGTCTCTTATTGGGCATGGCGGGCGGCACATGGGAGGGAGGAAGCTGTGAGACATTTTCCATGTTTAATGAAGGCACAAGAGCAGACTTCTTTTTTTTTGTGCAGTAACATAGAAATGACAATGCTGCCGGAATGTGGTTTGATGACGATGGGCAAGAGGAAAGCGGTCCTTGCTTGGGGTTGTAGTCAAACAGAACCAAAAAATATATATAACAGAATGATATGGAGGCAATAATATGTCAAAGTGTGCATAGCAAATGCACGCGACAGACCTTCGGAAACAATGCTAGCACAAGAAAACGAGACTTGGTGACAGACACTAAACACCAAATAGACCTACCTATGGTTAGATTTAAGAACCGCCCAAAAAAGGATGCATAGGATGGAAGGAGGGGGGGAAAAATAGGAGAAGGGGTAGAGAAAGGTATAAAAGTAACAAAGTAGAAAAAAGAGGGGAGCCGATTAAAATGTCTTCATAGTTGGGAAGGGAATTAGCACATTTGGCGGCTTCGAAAAGTAGCCAAAGTTATGAGTGGACAATGAGAGGCGTCGAGAGGAGGAGGAGGAGGCAGCGAGGGGAGGAGGGAGCGTGGGCTGCACAGGGAAAGAAAGGGCTGGAGGTGAAAGCAATTGAGAGAGGAGAAAGAATTAATGATGAGGGGGTAAAAGAAAGGATAAAAAAATAGGGGGGGGGGGGGGGAACAATCCCCTTCCTCCTTCTTCTTTCCCGTCTCTCTCACCCTCCTTGTCTGGCTCATAAATAGAAAAAATTGTTGACCAGGTAAATGGCAAAATAGATGAGCAGACAGAGAAGTGAGAGAGCCAGCAAATGAACAGACAAAGCACCTCCCAGCAGCGCGATGAGGAAAAAAAAGAAGAGAAAGCGAAAGATAAAAGCAAATACTCCAGTGGCCTCCGTCGTCTCCAGTTTATGTGTGGAAGGGGGGCTTGGCGAGTTGTTCCCCTTCCCCTCCTGCCTTCTGCTCTCTTCTCTCGCTCTCCCCCAAAAAAGCTTCCCATCCAGATGAGGAAAAAGCAGGCACAGGTGTCCTCTGTCCCTCAACTCTGCTTGGACGTGTGATGCCACTCGCACAGGTAAGACATTGTTGCAGCAGCAACACACAGTGTGGGGAGGAAAAAAGGCGTGCAGGGGGGGCTGCTGCTAGTCAAGCACTGAGGGGAAGATGTGAAGCTGGAATTGCTCTGTCTCCCCTCTCCCGCCCATCCCTGCGAAAAGATGGGAGGAAGGGAGGTTCGCTCGCTCGCTTGCTCGCTCTCTGCATTAGTATTCATTGAAAGAGTGTGCGAGAAAGCGAGCAGAGGGGAGCCTGCAAATGTCGAGGAACCCAACTGGTGTTTGAAACTGACAGGAGAATGGCTCCCTCTAGTGGCCTTTGTCAGTACAGGCTCGATAGGGTGGCAAGCGAATGGACCACTACGTTGCAGAGTTGGGAGATAGATGCAAGTTAAAAGTAAGATACAAGACTTGAACTTTATTTTTCAAACAAGTCAAGTCGAGTACACATCACTTGGGTCATAAATCAAATAAAGAATGTGGCTTTGTCACAGCATAAAGTGAAGTGATTAAAAAAGTTGTTTTCCACTGATTACAACAAAAAAGACAGTATAAGTGGAAAGACCAACAACTTTATATTTAAAAAGAAATTACAAAAACGACATTCTAGCAGTAAACAAGATTCGCAGGTTAGTTGTGAGTTATTTTGATTTTGCCGGGACTGATAATATATTTATCTTTAACAGAGATTATATCCCCCCCCCCCCCCCTTTACAATATAAACATTAATAAGGTTACGACTATTTTAAAAACCACATAACATAGACCAACATGGTTTTGTATAGTTTTCTTTCTTTCTTTCTTTTTTAGAACTAGTAAGCTATAGGAAACTTTCAATGGTTTTGTTTGTCGCTTAAATGCAATGTAAATTCGCACAGCCCGACTTCGATAGTGTACAAGAGTTTGTTGCGGCGAAAACGCAATTGCAACATACAACAAAAAAACAAATAGTGTAACTTTTGTGACAATAAGCAACAAAAAGCACGTATTCTGGAAAAATGTATTACCTTTCTCCGTCGAGAAAACGTAGAGGTCTGACAGCAAGCCAGGTGTTTCTGTGCCGCACATGATTGCTCGATTGTGCGACGTTTGATTAAGTTGGTCTGGTTGTGGAGTGCAGACATCGCTCCCCGATCAAAACATTTATCTAAAGATGGCAGCGTCTCCGTCTTCCTTGCGTGTCTACAGGGGAATTCTCAAAGAGTTGCGGGCCATGCAAGGGCAAAATTATAAGCAGTCGCTGGCGTATAACTACGTAACAGATCAATTTCGCAAAAATCAGGCAAGTTTTCTCTTTCCTGCAGTTCTACTTTGGCCAGCTAACTTTTCTTAATTAGTACACATTTAGTGGTATTTTCCTCTATTTGTTAAATGCGTTTTGCTATTTTAATAATATTTAAAACGCCATGTGTGTGTATGACCATATTCAAAGCATATGACTGCAGCGCAACCCAAGGGCATGCTAACAGCTAACAGCTAACATGGCAGCGCAATACTGTTGCCCAGCGTGGATTCTTGACTGGACACTTTAGCACACTGCATTGGCATCCAGTTTAGCAGAGACATCTCAATTTAATCGTTACAAGGATAACTGCACTTATTACATTCACGTTAGGTCAATTGAAACCCCCAAATTGTCTTTTTATTTAGTGTCTTGTAATTGACTTGAGACTAGTGCAAGGCTCCTGCTCACCTTTGACCCTAATGGGGGAAAATGTACAAGAAAGTGGAAGGATTAATGGTACATTCACACGCAGTGACGCTGCCCGTTGAAATGAAGCATTTAGATCTTTAAGCATATAGGCTTAAAGCTTTTATTATGAATGCTTGAGCGAACAAGGCTCACCACGGTGGCTGAATGCATGTGCAGTGATGCACAACGGCTAGGGGGAAGGCTCGAGCCTGTCAGTGTGTATTTGTTAAAACTCAAAAAAATGGCCCAGGGACATTATAATGTATACGCGAGATCATCGGGACTGGAGCAAATGCTTAATGTCAGCATCACTTGCTTTAGCAGAAGAAGCAGAGTATTGTCAACTCAGAAAAGCTGGTGATGATTGCATATCTGTTGTTAATGTCACTTAATTTGCCACATCCTGCCCCCACTAATGTCCTTTTCGTGTCAGTTGTAATTAATAAAAAGTGCCGGGGTTTAAATGAATTCTCCTCTGGTGTAGGTGACGGGTGAGAGGCATTGCCGTGCCCAGCAGGAGGCGCTCCATGCCTCACAAACCTACCTGTGTCTGCTGGCAGCCTCCAGGAACCACCAAATCCTGCATAACCTCTACCATGGAAAGGGAGAGCGCAGCTCTGAAGAGGCGGCGGGTCTGGTGGGGCTCAGGTTGCCGACTCAGCCAGGAGGCAAAGGCTGGGAGAAGTGAAGGCTGCACGGGGAGCGATGGAAGAATTGATGCCTCATGAACAGCAACCTTCAAACGGACATGTGATATTCGAGAAGAGTAAAAGCTGTGGACTCTGCCTGTGTTCCAGGGAGGAAACGTGTGGAGAAAGTGTTCGAAATAGATGTACCCAACTAAGTATCTGCTTTAGTCCTGCAAATGTTTTTAAATATTCAAAAGCAGTGGCAGGCAACTATTCTACTTTCTCTATTAAACTATTCCTTGCTTAATATTTGGTTACCTTTCTTTCGATTCCAAGGCATGATTAATGGTTATTATTTCAACCACCATTATAAAATGTAGTCGTAAATTGAGTTTCAAAATGGAAACTTTCTATTTGAGAATTCATGTCACAAAGCTACAAACATGCCATCAGTAAAGTTGTCCCTCGCAGCTAACTGAGGCCGGTCCATTCATTGCTTTCTCACTTTGCCCACAGTGACACCAGTCACTGTTTTCCATTGCACTGTTTTTCCATTAATCTCCCTTTCTCTGCTGCCCCCCCCCCCCCCCCCCTGCATCCCGCTGATGACTAACATTGCTTTCAAAGTCAATTTAAAAAGAATGCCCCCAAAGCCGAGCAAGTCACTGCGACACCGGGAGTAAGGCAAGCAACCCGTGCATTGGCCACATTCTACACACTCAAAACCTTTCGATGCATTCTGACAAACCAAAGGCTTGTGTCCCAATTAATAATGCACAAATAAACGGTGACGAGGATGGGGTTCTGTTTGTGACTCAGCACAGTTGTAAAAAAAAAAAAAACTGTATATATAAAGTAGAGCATAGAAATAACAAATATTATATAGATAATATTGCCCCATCCATTGCCTTGTTTTCTCTGCTTTGCTTATTTTGCATTTCGACACAGAGTGTGAATGCTTTTTCCAGTTTGTGTCTGTGTGTAAATGTAGAGCGAAAAGACAAGTGTGAGAAAGGCGGAGGCACTGAGAGTGGAGGCTCTCTCTCTCTCCCTCCCTCACTCACTCAAAAAAAAAAAGAAAAAAAACACAGCGAGGCAGCGAGCATCTCTAACTTGTGGCGGCGGAAGGCGCACAGAAGGATGAGTTGATGAGGAGGCAGTAAGCCAAGAAGTGGCGTGCACGTTGAAGAACCAAGTGGATACCTAAAACATTTGAGGTCGAGAGACATTAGGGTGACAAGAAGAAAGGGAGCGTCAAAGAGTGAGGTGCGACATGTTTGGAATGCTCAAAAATTCGCTTTTTGGAAACACGGAGGAGACAGAATATAAACTACTGAGCACAGAGACCAAGGTAAGAAAGGAATCTGCACATTTTCATCATGTAAACTATGAGACTAGAAGTAAATATAGATTCTCATCTGCCATGTTTGGTTAAAAAAAATATATTTAAATTATTCTATTGTATTTCTTATGCAAGCTAGACGTATGCACGTGAGCTACCTGAGCCCGTTTGTGGTCAACCTCCTGGCTCACATTATTCACATGTACTGAGCTCACACGGCCACTGTGATGACATCACAGTGAAGGCCGCGACCTTTTCTTATCTCTGTCATCCTTCTTGGGTTTATCATCTCCATACATTGAAGAGAATGCCATGGAAAGCGAGCGTTGGTGTGTTAACGCTGGCAATGCCCGGCAGCTACTTGTTGTCCATGTGCTCTTTTGACTCACTATGCATCGCTACGAGTGCAAGGAGGCATGCATGCTTTGGTGATCATCTGTTGGGAGTTCTGAGGCCAGATTTAGGCTTTGGGGGATGCAAGGCTTATTTTAATAACTCACTCATGGGGTCGTCCACCTACATCCTTGGTTGACACTGACAGCAGCGCTGCTGCTATTGGCAAGAGCGTCTGACGTTCTGTTGTTGTTTACGAACATTTGGTGTCGCTATGACGAAAGTTGTTAAATTGAACGAGCAAATCTGTAGTAAAACTAGATTCTCAAAAAATGGACTCTTTGGAAACGAGCAACTGATTTTACAATGCAAAGTCCATCAAATCTCTAAACTGGACTCAAGTTGAAACAACTGATACGGAAATCAGAGATTGTTACCGAAACCCTCGGACACCCATCTGACACCTTATATACTTAATTAAAACTGAGAAGAAATACAGAGGAGCAACCTGGTCCAGATACGATGTAGACGTGATGTAATTAAAAGACTTGAGGTAAATAACACAACATGGCCAGCCATTTACTCTTTCGCTGCCATCATTGTTACATTTAAACATTACCTGCTGAATAAATAGCATTAGAATGACCTTTACATTCCTACACTTGCAACCTTGGACAAAAAGTGATTTCCTGCATGTATAATTATGCAATGAAGCCCCTCAAAACGTATTAAGGTCACAATTGCATAGCGATGGAGCAGCGTGGCCACGCTTCGCATTAACCCCTGGAAATCACATGAAAAGACGCTTGCATCATGGTAACAGTGCGCTGGAGGCTGGAGGGGGGGGGGGGAGCAAGTTGTGTTTTGCCTGCGTTATGTAACATTGTGTATCTCTGGCCTATTATAATGTGTAGCCTGACTGAAGCCACTGCGGCAGCAGGAGACATTAAATCACATCAGAGGAAAACGTGTTGTCCTCCGGATGGTTTTATCTGGGCCACACTTGTTTGGCACAACCACGTATGTGCAATTGTGCAGACAAACATACAACGTGTACACATGCTAAAAGCTTTGAAGGGCAACGGCCCTGCGTTAAGCCAGTCATGGCTGCACTCAGACCTAAATGTTATTCATTAAACTTGGGTTTTGGGTTGAGAAAAAAAATTTCGCACATTGCTTTGGTTGAGTCACTAATGTCGAAATCCTTCCCCACTTCTAGGATGGCGTAAGCTTTGAGGTACGGCGTTACGACCCCGCTAAATACGCCGTTGTTTCCTCGGAGGGACGCACTTATGACCAGGTGACAGGCGAGCTGGTGAGGAAGCTGCTCATGTATATCGGTGGAAGCAACGAACAAGGTAGGAAGGACGTCTTACTTTTCCCGTGAAAAGCGCCGTACAAAATGTGGCATTCAATTTCGATATACTAGTATTCTTTTCTCAACAAGGTGAAGCCATGGGTACGGCAGCCCCAACCATTATCACCGTGTACCCTCGGAACGACGGCGTTCTGTCCCGTCGTCTGGTGGTTGCCATCCGCATCCCTACCGTCTACCAGCAATGCCCCCCAACACCTACGGACACCACCGTTAAGGTTGAGGAGCGGCCCGGCATGACCGTCTATACACTGTGAGTTATATTTTTAGTCACAAGGCACAGAATTCAACTACAGTAATTTATTTGTTTTACCGGCCACAGGCAATTTGGTGGATTTGCAGGTGAGAGCGAGTTCCGAGCAGAGGCTTTGCGTTTGACACGCACCCTTGGCGAGACGGCGCCATTCCAGCGCAAGCAATACTTCTGTTGCAGTTACGACTCGCCAATCAAGCCCTACGGACGGCGCAATGAGGTGTGGTTTATACAGGAGGAGCCGTAGAAACTCGCTCGCCCATTCTGACCGCTTCACTGACACTCCATTCAACTGAGGAAAACAGACGGTAATGTCACTTCAGTATTGTTCTTCTCTTTACACGAAAGGAAACAAGTGTAGTATGTTTGTGAATCAAAAGATGTACTGTGACTTGTGTATTTGTGTGCATAGCAAAAGGGAAGACTAATGTCAAAAAAAAAAAAATGCATACCTCACTTCTGCTTAGCAGTAATGTAGCATTATTTGTTAGTCCCAAATTAGATTATTAGCTCGTTTTTTTGTTGTATAATTAGAGATGACTATTGGGAGCGCTGTATGACGCTCTGTGTATTTTTTCAGGTTGTAGTAAGAGCAAGCAATTTCCCATTCTTTAATTGGGAACTGGAAATGAAGTGGACGTTAAGCCATAAAGTTGTGTTTATAATGAGTGAATGGTGCCGTAAATTTTTAGCCGTTTGTTTTGTGATCATTCGCGATGGCAATTTGAAGTTAAAACTGCAAACCATTTTTCATGTTGTTGTGCATTATTCATATTTATTTACATCCCTAAAAATATTACTGCGATACATCTGTTGTGTGGTTAAAACTGTAAGGGTTCAACTTGTCTGTCGGAAAATAATAAAAATTGTTGAAATAGTCGTATTTACAAGGCTTCTTTTTTTTTTTTTTTTTTTTTAACAGATTTGCTTTAAAGTGATTCTCTTGAAAAAATAACTGCCGAGGCTCAAGGAAATATTAGAATCAATAAATGACAAATTTAATAGATTTCAGTTAAAGAACATTTATAGACATTATATGAGTAAAGCAAATTTCAAATCCACACTAATAATATTTGTTAAGGGTGTGCAAAGACCTGTTAATATCAGCAACAACAACAAAAAATGGTTAGCCCTCAGGAGATTTGACGGGAGGCAAAACGCTGCTGTTCTCTAAATGATGAAACCTGGTAACCGCATACTGGCCTAATTACAAAGAAGGTTTCAGCTTGCCTTTGCATACATGAATGCAAGAGAGGCCAAGAGAACAACGTCACTCGGGTGAGCCCTGATTTTCCACTACGGCCGTTGTCACCCGGGAATATTGCACACTTACTGTATGAAAATGTACATTTCAAAGGATACAAAAAAAAAGGGGCAATTTGGGTTATCTAGAAAACGCAATTGTTGTTGCTGATCGTACGTAAGCTATTAGCAAAAGATGAATCAGGAAGTATTGACGGCCATCAATGCATGACTAAAGTCTATTCAACCCACTTCTGCTATTGTATATGAATAAACACTCCATTCAAAAACAGTATAGGAAATACACACTGTAAATGACACCACTGAAATACACTGATAATAAGTTCGGTTGTTAAAAGCGACACGAATGAACTCCAAGAAAGTGTGTGGTGGTACAGCTCGGTCGTTAAAAAAAAAAAAAAAAAATACATTCATCATCCCGCTGCCTCCTTTCAGCTTCAGACACTACTGTTTAGAACATGACAACAATTATTATATTAAGCAAAAAAGCCACAGAGGGCTTTTTGACTGAGGAGGGGGGGGGGGGGGGGTTGCAAGTTATAACTTCACAAAAATGAATTGTAAGAGATTAAATGCGGTCTTTTGTAATATGCCATATACCGTGGTCAGGGATCCACCAGAAGACAAGGAGGAAGTGTCCGTACCCGAGCCTCAGTTGCTTTTCTTTTCAGGAGAGTTTGGGTAAGGTGCATATGGAGGAGGCATCTCCTTTATCAATAAAATAAAATAAAATGGTATTAATACAAAATAAAGTTACATGACTACTTCAACATTACTAGATGAAAAGTATGTTACCGTGGGCATGTAGACATTGTGTGGATCGCTGGGATTGTAGTACGCATTGCCTGCTGCTTCTGCAGCTTTGGCATTACCTGGGCCTGAAATAAACATGAATCATAAAGGGAAGACAAAGAACCAATACACAACATGAAGTCCCTGAGGATTTAGTCTTTCATGCAAAATCAGATGCCCAACACATGATATCTCAGCAGATGAATGAGGGGGGGGGGGAATGAAATAACAGCACATGAGAGATCATGAGTTGCTTTTTTTTTTTCTATGTGGACTGATTTAAAGTGATTCACTTTGGGCCAGATGGATCACATCTGACGGGTGCAATGAAGCAGAAGAGGGAAAACTCAAGAGAGGGGGGGTTCAAACCTGGAGGTGGTGGAGCTGTCCAGTTTTGCGGGGGTGCAGCCCAGTTTGGAGGGGGCCCTGGATACGGGGGAGGTGGGGCCATGTAGTCAGACCCGGTTGGGTATGGGTACATTCCTGGAATGCATGTCAACACATAAGGTCACAGACCTTGAGATGCCTTGAGGCAAAACAGCTGTTGCAAATCCAGCAAAGGCAAAAACCTCAACCCCAAAAAAGTGAATGTAAGGTATTAATTCCTAACAGAGAAAATCAAGGACATTTTTGCTTTTGTAATCGGTCATATTTTGGGAGAAAAAAAAAAAACAGCACCTGGAGCAGCTGCTGGGTAAGGGTAGCCCATGTTACCAGGAGCAGCAGGAGGAGGAGGGGGCGGCTGCGGGTAGAAGCCGTTCTGCTGCGGAGCAGGCGCAAAAGGATAGCCTTGAGCGGCAGGTGGAGGCGGGCCGTAGCCGTTCATCATTCCAGGAGAAGGGTAGCCATGATATGACGCAGCACCATTCTGGGCCGGGTCTCCACGGGAAGCTGTAAGACAGTGTGGTAACACGTGTTTTGTAACAGCTTTTACCCGTATGCTGTGGTAACGGCAAGAACGGAAAGTCATGAAGAAACCATTTGTGGCCAGTTTGAAGAGATGCTGGCCGAGCTCGATGGCTCCTCCGCTGGGAAATGACATCTTGAAATGAGCCTGACCCTCCCAGCCACCTGGTAATTTACACAGTCAAACATTTTAGATTTATATTTAGAAATTGCATTTTTTTTTTTTTTTATTTCTAAAAAGCGCTAAAATTAAAACAGGATACCTACCGCCCGGCTCAGCTGACACGGTCCCTTTAATGTAGTTGGCAGCAAACACGGGCTGCTCGATGCTGCATCCCTTCATCAGATAATAGGGGAACATGGCAGAACCCAGGCAATCTTTTGTGTTACTGGACACAAACACCATCTAAGCCAGCGGGCGGTTAAAAAACAAACAAACATAAGAGTAAGGTCAACTATATAATGGAAAGAACAGCTAAAGTACCAGCAAATGGCTCATAGTATGTAATGTCGGCATTACCTTGTATGGTGTGAGGTACACAGTGCCCTTCTTGGTCCCCTTAAGTAGGTCCGATTTACTGCTGACATCACTGAACGACAGCTCCACATTTTTACATTCCCTTAATACACTGGCGAGGAAGGAAAAAAGATTAAAATCAGGGTTTTTTTTCAACTCTTGTGCTTTCAAATGCCAGTCAGACACACAAATTCTGAACCAGACAATTCCTGTTTTGAATCTGGTATATTTTTCTACTTTTCCGAAGACGTCCAAAAACGTTTTTTTATATATAATGAAACACAACTTGACTCCTGCTCCTAATGCCACTCACTAGGCCACGCCCCTTACAGGCAGATATATTGTAACTTCACTTTATAAAACCAGATTATGTCTTTCTATTTATATTTTAATGTGAGGCCATTTGTTGTTATTGAAAACGTGTTACAAAACAACTGTGTTTTGGGGAAGGGCTGGAACAGATTAATGGCTGTTCAAATAATTTCTGTCTAGATTTATTAACATATCTTAATTATGAAACAATTTAAACTTGTAGGTCATGTTAGAACTCGATATGTATCGTAACTTACCTTATTTATCTTATTATATTTGCCACTGTTTAGCTAAAGCTTTCCAAAGACAACTCTAAGTATGGTGTAATTAAATTCTACGTCACTTCAGACTAAAAATATTACTCACATTCCGAAATTAATATCTCAAAATTATGATACATTCGATTATAGCCAGTAAAGTGGACGACAAGACACGATAATGTCAACATACTGGCTTCCTGTTTTGAAAGTTAGCTTATAGCGCGCCATTCTTTAATGAGCTAAACTACAGCCGAACCGTCACTATAGTACGCGAATTTGGCAAATCTGTTTTAAAACCATTTTTAAAACATCACGTGGAAAACAGCCAGCGGCACAGCTGCGTCAGCTTAGTTGTGCTAAAGCTAAACTAGGCCACGATGCTGATGTTGGTTACGAACTAAACAAGCCAACAAGGCTAATTTTTCCGTCAAATCGCATTGGCAAAAAAATAAAAAAAAAGGAAGTTTATCATACCTTTCTCCATTGCTGATCATCACTCCGCCATTTTGGGAGTGATTTCTATTTAACGCCATGGTCGTGTAGCTGTTGCGCTCGCTGGTGTTTAGTGGAGTTTGTTTGCGCTCCACTGACAAGAAACGCCACATACGTCACGCCACGACACCACCTGGGCATACGTCACTTCCTGTAAAATCAAAATAAAGGTAAGCGCTTCTGAGTCTCTGAAACGTCCTTGCTTAAACCTGAAGGCTGCAATAAAATGTTATTTTGATTATAAAATGAACAGAAGATTGTGCAAATACGTACAGTATTTTTGTGCAATGATGTAAGATAGATATTTTAAATGTAGTTATTTAAAAATAGTTGATTGAAATTAACTATAAATTGTTACATTATTGTAAATTATTAATTCTATATACTTTATATATATATAACTAATTGATCAAATTCAAAAGAATGTAGATGTGTTTGTAAATGTTTTATTTTCATAAAATATTTTCCTGACAAAATATTCATCAAATACATGGTCGTTTTTAACAATAATTTTAATATTGGCTCCGATTTGAGTCATTAATCCTTTGACGGAGGGTTGCTCGGGTTCCAGCTTCTAACCAATTAGACCTAATTGGATAGTCACATGATACCTACCTGTCTACTTCAACTAGCGATCCACCTAGTTAGATGTGGGCCATGCTAAAGAAAGACAAAGTATTAACACTACAAAGAGATGAATAGTCATTTTGTAACATTTTATTTGATTTCCATTGTTTTGACCTTCAACATTCAACTCCATCTGTGTATCGAAAAGGGCTCAACGCCAACTCGGAGGCAAAGTCTTGCCTTGCCCAGAGTCAGCTGCTCTCAGAGGGGAATAAAAGCTGTATTTGGCTCGCAGGTCATCGATAATATTCGCGTAAAAGGTGAGACTGCACCGTCAAATTGACAACTATTACGCTATACTCACTTAAAAGTTATAATCGCTTTGCTCTTATGTCAGACAAGACGGGGGCAACATTCACAGTGCCCAAGTCTGAAAGCTTGTGTGGGGTCAAAATGGCCAGGCACAACAACCAGAGCCTCATTTTCATCAGCACATACGACAGCTGCTATGCTCAACTGAAGGTAAAAGAACATTTGAATAGTTCAATTCACAAAATGATATTCAATGTGATGCCTTTGAACCCTCAGGACAACAAAATGGTCATCCCACTGCAAGTGCAGCTGAGAGGAGATGATCGACTGTTCAATGTCAACATCAGCTGCCCTCTGACAAGGAGACCCAAGGGGAGTCCCCCACTCCCACCAAAAAGTGAGTTACCTTGAGAGATTACTGTTCCAAACAACAGGTGTCTTAAAAAACATTTGTTCCAGAATTCCATGGAGAGTGTGCGATCCACAAAGACCTCCAAGTGAAATGTGGACAACAAAGAGTGTCTCCGGCTTCCTGCGCCAATTATGGATGCTGCTACAATTCTACAGATGCAACGTGCTACTATAGACTCAATTGTGAGTTTTTACAAATTGTGTGTGTATAAAGAACCAAATGTTTTTCATTTGGGCAATTCTTCCAGCCTGTTCTCTGGATGGACATTTTGTGTTTGCTGTGGAAGCCACCGCGATGGACCTGCCCATGCGCCCAAGAAGACTCCGAGTCAAGAATCAGCCACAATGCATCCCAGTGATCGCCACCCCACACGTTTCCATCTTTAAGATTCACGTCATGGATTGTGGGGTTAAAGCAAAGGTCGTGCGGATTCCTTGATTCAGAATCTGTCAATCAAAACTCAATGACATAACCACTTACTGTGATTATTCTGCTACTCCACCTGCCTTTAGGTCAACGGAGATGTTGTCGTCTATGAGTTGGAGGTGGAGGAGCTGCCCGAGCCTAGGAGGACAAACCAATCATCATTCAAGTAATTCATCCCACACAATTGGCATTCTGCTACATGAGCGTCTTTACTGACCCATTTACTTTTTTCCAAGTCTCCAAGTTGACTGTGAATATGAAGCATCGGCGGCAAAGCGTGCAGTGTATCTGCATTCCTTCAACAAGGTGACCAACCCGCCACCTGTGGTTGGTCTGGGAACCATCAACGTGCAGATGAGAATTGCCACAGGTAATAAAACGCAAAGACTCCCTTTTAGCTTTGATAGTCAACAAAGCCTTTTGTTCATCTAGATGCATCCTTCACATGTTTCATTCCCGAGGACCAGCTTCCACTGACGTTGCCACTGCGTGAAACCATCTCCGTGGAAATCTCTATTGCGCAACCGACGCCAGACAGCACACTGTCCCTGCATGTAAGGGATTGCTTCGCCTACCCGGCATCTCGACACTCTGTGTGGACGCTTCTTTATGATGGGTAAGGAATGAACAGAATTGCCAAATTGGAGCTGCTAGCTTAATCTTCTCCGCCTGGATAGATGTCCTAACCACCTGGATGACTCCAGAGGTTCAGTCCCTGTGGACAACCAGGGTAAAACGCATTCTCGTTCCCAAGTCCGAAGATTTGACGTCAAGACTTTTGCCTTCTTTAAAAAAGGCCAGCTGAGTGTTGAAGAAGTAAGTTGGGGCGGGGGGGGGAAAAAAACCCCAACAGCTTCCTGACTCCTTTTTGGGTCTATTTTTTTTTTTCTCAGATATACTTCTATTGTTGGGTGGAAATTTGCACACAGGATGTGGACTGTACACAACGCTGTGCCATCATTTGTGAGTACTGTATATTATTGTTGGGGTTCAAAGACTGGGGGAGCGAGAAGGGCTTTAGGGTCAAACTAAAATGTTCTTACCCCCCCACAGCATCTGAAGGTGAGAGACTCAGAAGAGAGGCTTCATCTGAAATGCATCCCACCCAGCTGGTCTCTTTGGGCCCTTTGCTACTGCGTCAGAATAGCACGAAAATTAAGAGTGGTCCGTGTGTTCAGCAGAACAGTGGTAAGTCCAGCTCATGTCTCAACTGGTCAGGAAGATTTGGATCGTTGATGGTTTATGATGCTGTCTCTTCCTCAGTGTATACTGACACGGTATTTGTTCTTGCTGGCATGGGGGCGATGACAACGCTGCTGCTGGCGGTGGTGGTGATATCGTGTCTAAGCAACAGGAAGTGTCCCAAACAAAGGGCAACACAAGTTTCTGATGCTCAGGTTGAAGATGTGATCTCATAATAAATATTTCACGTAGCCCTCAGGAAATGGTCCGGTTTACTACTTTATCTGTTACATTACACTCATCAGCTTTTAGTATCAGTTTATATTTGGAGAAATTAGTAGCTACATTACAAATCCAAACTTTCCTTTATGGCATGGACCTATGACAAGTTATACATGACGAAGCTCAAGTAAATTATATACAGATTATAGAGATTTGCCAAGTGAGAAACAACGCAGTGAACGGTTGTTGCGTTGCTTTAATACGGTCTGAACTTTCTTTGAGCCCTGAAGAGCGCTATTCTTTGTTTGTCCTCTTCGAACTTTTTCCTGAGTTCAGCAATATCTGAAACCAAAAACATCAACATGCCTTATTTTCAGAACAGACCAAAAAAAAAGTTTCAAATTCTCCCAGAGACTGACGAATAATGGACGAAGCCAACTTACGTTCTTTCTGTGTGTTTTTATGCTGCCAAGAGTAGAAGTTCAAGAGCTCCTTCCTCTTCTTCTTCCTCATTTCCTTCTGCAGGGCCCTTTTGTTGGCGGCCTCACTGTGGGGACGCGCTTTACTACCCTTTTGCCCCCTGGTGACTTTCACCCAGCCCTCCTCATCCTCTTTTTGTTTCTCCTCCTCCTCCTTCAGGCGCTCCGCTTCCTGGTACAAATGAAAACAAATACATTAAGACCATGCAATGCGCTTGAAACATTCAAAGCTAATACAACGTACCTCTTCTTTCGTCTTGTCAAAATTCTTCATGTACTCATCGACTACATTTTGAAGGATGTCCGGCTGAACGATGGAATCTTTGCACTGTTGGATCCATTCTGGGAAAGCCATACACAAGTCAAACTGGATTTAAAGCACAACAAAACACTCATTATGGTGTTGTTAATGTGGAAACTTGACTCACTTTGTATACCAGTTTTAACTGTACGCCCTGTTGAGCAGACCACCAAAGGCGCATTGTAGGGGTGCGATTTAGCTGCTGCAATACTGGAGGGACTATTGAACACGATGTAACCAACTTTGAAACTCTGAATACAGAGAGGAAAGGCATGAGAAGAATGGCATTGCAGAACAGAAATGACTAAAAAAAAAAAAAAAAAAAAAGTTACTCTACCTGTTTTTCAGCCGGTTTGAAGAATTTGGACAGTTTCGGTTCAGATTGGCGGAATGCGCCCGGGTGATCACCCAACTCCACGGATTTAACAGAGCCAAATTGTGAGAACAATTCCTTGACGACTTTCTGAGTGACCAAAAAAAAACACAACACCAATGCTTTTAGGTCATTTAAATTGCGCACACACATATCTACTTATAAACTCAAGAAGTTCTCATTGAATAGTGATTGTTATTGTACCTCGGAGCAATATGGCGGTATGTTGAGGACAAACAACGTCCTGTCGAGTGGTCGGTGGGAACCTGTCTCTGACCGAACTTTGTGCTCCTTCACGTACAATTTGTGTTCAGATTTCATGTCTGCTTTAAACTTCAAGGGCAACACTGCAAAAAAAGAGAGAAAGGCATATTATAACCGACTAAACGTAAATCTACAGCGTTACCCCTCGCCGCGGATAGGCCCGCTAGGTTTGAGTAAAAATAACTTTATTGAGCTATACATTTATTAATGAAATGACAAAGATGCGTTCTTCCGTTGGTAATTTAAGGAAATCTACAAGCTATACGACACAAGTACTGTTTAAATACCTGCAAATCCTCCAGGAATAATACAAGCCTTGCCGTTGGCATGGCTGCGCCTGGACGGTGCCATCTTGTTGTGACCTAGTGTTGGCTCGTGAGTGAACGATTCGTTCAAAGGAACGGATCTTTTCAGTGAACGAGAGTGAACGAATCACTTCCTACTCTTCGTTCTTTTTTCAGTTCATATGACGATTCGTTTGAACGAATCTTTTGAACGAACTGATTCCACAGAGTCAGTTCACTTAAAAGAACTGGAATGCACATCACTATTGTGACCCTTCAAACCGGAAGTAAAACTAATACGCCACAATGACGTCCGTCGTGTATTTTAATTTGAAGGGGAAATGCGTTTCCTCGCTCAATTTTATTATGAAATAGAATCAACATAATCTAACGAGACCAGCTCAAATAGGCAAATAATTTCTCAGGAAAGAAAAGGGTGGAAAAACAAGCCTTGGACAACCTTTTTACAAAGCTAGCTCTTTAATGACATTATAGGACAGTTTATGAGCTCTCTAATATTTTTCTAACTTGCAAATCAAAAGTTCAAAGTGATTTACAGTACAAAATATGTGTACTACGGGAGGGAACAAAAAATTAAAGCCAATCATCAAAATGATGAAAGTCACACAATCAACAACAACAAAATCTGACTGGGTGAAACTAGTTTACGTACAAAGTAAACTTTGGAATTGGACCACCACGCTGGTTATTTTTTATTTAACCGTGTAAAAGACTCCTTTTATCAGGTATACATACAGCAAGGAAGGCAACCTAAGCGTCCCGTGTAATAATATGAGTTTGGATTATTGTCTATTTTCTCTTGTGAACTGAAACTGAATGAACTGAGCACACAGGTGCAGCTCAAAAACAATACTGTTATAGGAATCATGAATGGGTATGGGTGAAGTAAGCAAATTGGTGCTAATTTGTAATATTACACACACACCAAATTAGTTGGCTTTGGGGAAAATTCAGTTGTCCAACTATTCCATCTTGGCAGAACAGGGACTAATAGCAGACCGATAAAACACAGGATGCTAAATACAACTGAGTCGTTATGAGTATTGAATGTGTCAAATTGCTTTTCTACATGTGGTGTGTGTCTTGCTGTCCAGATGAACCCCACTGAGAATGCATCAATATGTTCAGAAACAGGTTTGGGCGACAACCTATATTTTGATGCGGAAGGCAGTGGCCTGTGAGCTGGGGGGCTCGGTGGTTGAGGAGGACTGCGCAGTGGACTTAAAGAGAGCTTTCAGGATTGTCTGGGGGTCCACCTCAGGAGTTGGCTGGGACGTTCTCTGGCTTGCAGAACGAGACAAGGCGGGAGGGAGGCCATCTTTCTTGGCCCCACTGCCAGCGCCCGGGGTGTCACTCAGTCGCCTGGGAAAAAACAGGCGAATAGTTTCATGTCAACTTTCCTAACTTACCCAGCAATAGTAAAATTCGAGTTAGTCTAAGTAACATTTACCACTGTTAAAGAATTTCATAAAGCTCGCTTACAAGAGAATGGGCTGATCAGAAGTGATGACATTTCCCTGAATGTGAATATTACACTTCATGGGCTGACCTGTGTGTGAACAAGGAAGACAAAGAAAGGCATGAATGGAAATGCTTGCTTTCCTGAATACAGCAAATGTAAACCACACAGTCCCTAAATATCGTCACGTTGAATTCATTCAGAAAATCTTCACGCATTGATGGCGTTGTTTGTTCTGAGCACTCACCGTCCAGGCAGCGGTTGTTGTACTTTCGATATGCGCTAACAGCATCGTCTTTGCGGACAAACACTACTTCAGCGACGCCCACCTTCACCAGGCGTGCTCGCTTCAAGGCACCGCACACGCAGAACAGCTCCTGTGAACAAATCGATGTGTTTTTTTTTTAGGGGTCGGTAGCTATGATTTCGATACGAAGGGTGGAAAGTCTCTTTTGAACCATGTGTGTAAATGTAGCCTTGGATTTACTTACCACTATGTCTTCCTCACTGACTCGGGGATGTAAGTTATTCACTGTTATTTTGGTGCCTTCCAAAGGGCTGAAAATAGGCTGAAAAAATGACAAGATGTCATTAAACCGGTCACAACTATGGCAGGAAGTCTTGCTTTCCTGTATAAAAATTCCGTAACCCGACATATTGTCTATAAACTGGTTACAGGTGTTTACCTGAGGGGGTGGAGGCGCTGCGCTGTGTTGAGCCGAGCTGTGCTGGAGAGTCCTCGAAACAGGCTTCAAGGCTGCAGCGGGAGGCCGAGGGGTTGTTGTACTAGCGGTGGGCCGGGTGGGGGCAATGGGGACAGGAGGGCGAGGGGCTGAGTAAGCATCATTTTTAACCACCTTGGTTATTGGGGCTGACATGGAAAATGGGGAGCCAACTGGGCCATCCTGTGAAATGATCACAATGAAAAAGTTGAAATATGTGCGAGATGTAATAAGGAAATACGTCTGTATTGACGCAAGATATACTCTTACCCGTGACTGAAGCAAATTGTTGGAAGTAGTAATTTTGATTTGTTTATTTGGAGGGCCGTCGTGATCATTTGAGACCGGCTGCAGGACACAAATTAAAGTTATTTTTTTTACACTAACGTGATAAAAATGAGACCATTGGAAACTGAAAATGTAATTTTTGTAATACCTGTGAGTGAAGACGCATTCCACCAAGAACTCCAACTGGGCGCTGCTGTAAAATGAGGTTGGACAACGAGTTTTAGTTTACTGGTTTAAAAAAAGAAAATCCGCAATACAGATGTAGTGCAATACAGAAAGGCTTTCCGCTCACCTGGATGGTCTTGGTTATTTTTAGAGGCAGTAGAGCAGATGCCAGGGTTTGCGGCCCACTACTCATGCTCCTCTTAAGGCTCAACCTATCACGAGCATCTGTCATTCCCTTGTTAAGATGGCCGATGGCGCCATCCCTCCCACTCAGTCCGTGCACGTTTGGGCCAAACAGCCTTGTGTTCACACCTGCAAAGTGGTTGTTGGCTTGGATCTTCATCTGTGGCACGAGTGTGTAGCTCTGCAGTTGGTGTGTCGCTGCTGTCTTTTGGATGGCCTGTACAGGCACAGTGAACACATTCTGCTGCTGTTTGCGCGAGTTGATCATCTGACGGGCATCCTGCACTCCTGCTGTCGCTCCACCTCTGCCACGGATTTTAAAGCGAGCATCTTTCTGAACCAGCTTTTCTCTGGCATCTTTCAATGGAAATCCTGACAAAATATGGACAAAACACGTGACGTTAATAAATCGAATGTAGAAGAGGATTCACACAGACATACAGTCAGGACTGTACCATCTTTATATAGACTTGGAAAATGAATGAATGAATGAATGCTACTGTAACACTCTTACCCGGTCCTCCTCCTAGTCGTTGCCGAGCATCAGTCACGCCAATCCTTTGACGGGCATCAAAGGTCCGGCCAACCCCTCCTGCACCCCGTCCAAACATAGTTCTGGGATAGATGATGCAATACAATAGGTTAGTAACTTTAGCAATATCAGAATAACAATGCTGCAAATTGCCTTTGGATTATTACTCAAATCACACAGAACAAGGGTAACTAGTAAGACTAAGGTCGGTGGTCAACCCTTGGTAGTCGGTCAGTGGCCTTACTACTAGTGTAGCTCCGTATTGAGTAATCATTACTTAATGTAACGAATCCATTGGTATATTATCATAAGTAATACCTTGAATCGGTTAAGTAAATCTGAATTGTCACGGCTAGACCACATGCTACTATCTAAAAAGTACGTAGCTGCTAAAATTAGCCAGTCTGCAAAAATAACAGGCGCACGACAAAACGTTACTATACACGCCATCAAAACAATGTATATACTTAACACATTTTAACGGACACCATTACAAACATTTATTGTGAATTGGGTGATAAGTAAACGAATTGCATTCCAAACTAAATGATTCCAATGTGAATGGCCTAACATCAAGCTAATGCTAATGCACGTATATTAGCACTCGACAAGCGCTCGCTGTAAGAGCATGAGCAAGCTATCACTAGTTCACGATTAGCCAGCAAGTTCCTGAATAAGCCTCGGTTCCCTGATAACGGTTTTAGTGCCAGAAAAGTATCAAAAACTACCAAACATCAACCACACATAAAGTAATTTAGCAGTCTTTTACCGTTTAACCGGCACCTTAACGTTTATTCCGCGTTGTCGTATCACTTCATCCAAAGACACGTCCGCCATTTTGCCAAGCTGCAATCAACTGCGCATGCGCGATCGACAACGTTACGGAAACCTTGTTGGTTCATAAAGGCTTTTATGTTAAATGAACTCTAGTATATTCTTGTAGTAAACCGTCCATCGAATATAGGCCAAATAAAACCGACACCCATTTTGAATAGATACAATTACTAAAAACTAGTTGACAAAACTAAGTTTCATATACAAAAACATATCTACAATCGATTGTTCTTGAATCGTGGGTCAGTCCTGTTCCCCATGAGCCTTTGCGCATATCACAAGCATTAATTTCGCATAAACTGGCGACACTAATAACAAAACTAACAGTAAAGATGCTGTGATTAAAAAACATAATGATCTCGACTGTAATATTTAACATTACATATTAAAAAAAAAAAATTCTGAACAGTTTAATTCAGTACGCTATGTTGCCATTCTTACAACTTTGACTGTACATATATAGTCACTGTGCATATACACAAGCTCACGACCATCTATTGGTTATGCCTTAAACTGATGAGTAAGGAAAATAACGACGCGGGGTGACGCCCGTGTCCTCGTACAATTTGCGAGATGAATTTTTGAAAGGGGAAAGGTCCGCCCGTTGAGGTGACTTGCCTACTTTGCTTGATGCCTCGCAGGACATGGATCTTCCCTGTTCCCCCACACGGTTAAAGAAAATTTTCTGACAAAGAAAACAAGCCCTGGAAATTAAAATTGAAATTCAAAGCACACAAGCAATCTACCATTCTGTACTCCTTAACTATTATGATGACAAATACATTATATAATAATGTAATAAATCTACCACACACTATTAATTCCTCTGCTGATGACTACCTCCGCTGAAATTGGCTACATCTTTAGTCAGAAAGATTGTTCATTTCTACCCCTAAATTTAAATAATTTACGAATATAATTTAATAAGAATCTGGATCATGACTAACTAGTCTTTTAGGCCATTACTTAAGGAGAGTGTTGTTATAAAATAACATCAACAGAGGGTAGCATTTGTCCATTATAAACACACCTCACTTCCAATGTCTTGAAAATCATCTCGACGATGAACTCCAACCCCCATGATGCAACTCGGCACGCACAGCTCCAAACGCAGCGGGGGTGGTGCGGTCCCTTCCTCCAGGCTCCAGCAGCTCATCACCGCTGTGCTGCAGATCCGCTCCAAGAGAAATGGCAGCAGCCTTGTCCCGTGCCCTAAAACTACCCGGTAAGGTGCAAATAGCATGATATCAACAGATAAAGTAGTGACGTTTATTGTTATATATGATCATTGCCCAAAACACCGGGGAATCTGTCGCATGCAAATCCGTTATTTTGACGTGTCACTTAATTTGCATTCTCCTGTCGCCTCTTGAACGTATCGGCACGTGTTTTTGTTTTTTTTTAAATGTCATACATCGTACGCATGTATAGATTTATGGAAGTACTCGCTAATTTTCCTTTGTAAGCATTTCTGCTACCCGCTAGCAGTCCGCTAGCTAGTAACCCCCCCAAGACCCCATTGTCCTATTGATCACAGTTACCGTCAAGGTTCCTATATCATGTATATTTAAAAAATAATAATTACTGACGTTATTACAGACTAACAATTTATCCCTGCATATTTTTCTTCTGATTTATAGCGCTACATAAACAAAGAAACAAAATAAAAACAATGTATTGTGCAACAATGTGCAAAGGATAACATGCTAAAATACGTCATGTTAATTTACTAATAGGAGCTTAAATACCATTTGAGGCAATTATTTGGTTAATTAACATTGTATGTTTAAAAGTGATTCATGTTTGTTCATTTTTATTTACGATTAATTAGATTTACATGTTAAAATGTTGGTTTATTTTTCACAGTACATTAAAACCGCAATTGAATTCACTGCACTTTATTTGTGTGTAATGTTTAACACTTCACATTGCGATTTGGTGGCCTTTTGACAAAGTTACATATTTAATTGTGCAAGGATCTTTTCAAGTGTGGTAACCTTTGACACGAGTTGACGAGTTTTATTTGGACAATATAATTTTGTGTGTGTGTGTGCGTGTGAAGGAAAAAAGGGCTCGGAGCTGGGAGAGTACGACCCACTCACCCAAGCAGACAGCGAGGACGAGAGCGAAGATGATGACCTGGTACTCAACTATCCCCGCAACGGTCTGGGCCGAGACTCCTTCCACGGCGCCGGCGGCTCCACAAAGCTGCGGGGAAGTCGATCCGGGCGACTTGTGGTGGCCGGAGATTCGGCGCAGGAGGATGAGGACGACTGGAGAGAGCGACTCCCCAACAAATCCCAGCAGGGCAGAGACGATGTGAAAGGAGGGCAGTACTGGAGCCCGTCAAGGGAGGACAGGGAGCAGCTTGGGGGATCTGGACTGAGGATTCACGGGACGGATGAGGAAGCCAAGAGGCTGAAGAGGAAGAATGCCGTGCGGGCCTCCTTTTTTCTGGTGCCTCTAGTTTGCGCCATGCTTCTCGTGCTTCTTTGTGCATTCCTGATTCCCTGTCAGAAAGGAGCATTGGCAAAGAGGCCACAATGGGAGCGAGCACTTGGAGATGCTGGAGGTAACAGAACAATAGTTACTGTCCGGGAACAAAAAAATTGACAACTTATGTATGATCTTTTCTTCCATTTAGGTGTAACTCCACCTGCGCTGGCCTTATGGGACGTCGACGGCGATTCCGTGGATGACGTGCTGCTCAGTGTCACCGAGTGGACCAATGACACGCATCCCACACAAGGGAACAAAAGTAGGTTGAACCCTGAAAGGCTTTGACCTCTTATGGTGTACTTGTCCCCTCAACTGGAATGACTCGTCCTGTTGTGCAACCAGTTTACAGCGCCGTGGTCCTGTCTGGTGCTAATGGGCAGCTCCTGTGGAGGAAAGTCATGTGGGAGCCAGTCATGTATATTCAGTGTGGTCTGCAGCTCAACACGAAACCATTACCTGTATGTCTCCTCATTGGGAAGTCTATCATCATGGCTGTGAATGGAACCACAGGTGAGAGACCTGGAAGACTTGCCTGAAGAGTTATCGTAGATACAAAGAACGATAACTCCATGTTCTTCTTTGTGTACTTATCTCAGCATCTCAAAGCCGTTATGTATAAAGGCCAATGTAAGAGATTCCTTTGACTTCACAGGGAAGAACTTGTGGTCCACGCTGCTGAGGAACATTGAATCCCAAGCTGTGTTACTCCCAGATGTCCAAGGAGATTCCGTTCCAGATCTACTGATAGCCACCCTGCCTGCCAACGAGGTGCAGCCATTTTCCACTTGACTTCCCTTCCACACACTGGAGCTAGGATTTTTTTTTTCCTTGTGGGGGTGGCAGTGGCCAATGATATCTACAGAGCAAAAAATATATAATTACATAATATATAATAATAATAAATAATAACTGTTGTTGCATGCACAGTGAATTCCTCCAGTTATTTGGAAACGCATGAATAATTTTGCTCTTTTCACTTTCAGGCTCTGGATCTCTCCCTGACGTTAATTTCTGGGCTGACTGGAGCGACACTCGGACAGTCTGTGTCATTCAACCTCACCGGACAAGGGAAACTGATTGGCCCTCTTCTGCATGAGACTCAACAAGGGGCACCTTACATCTTGTTTGGCCTAGGTACATAAAGAATAATTGTGCAACAAGAATAGAACTTGACAGAAGTTGTAAATGTACCAAAACATCTGCATCTGTTTTCCTAGGTAATGTCGTGGCCATCTCACTGCGGGATATTTACATCCGTGCAACCAGCAAGTTACCGCTGACTCCCACACTAAGACAGAAGGATCCTGGCTGGGAGGGATTGAAGAAAACAAATTCCTCCTCCTCTTTCATACACATCTTCAGGTTGGCCTTAGCAACAACACGCAGTTTGACATAGCAGAAAGCCTCCATAAGAGATTTAGGGGAGAATCTCAGAAGCCACACATTTAAATAGAAATTAATTTGTGTTTTTCTTTGTAGAGGATCTGAGCGTGTGGAGTTCTTGCTGCCCCTGGTGGCCGGTTTTGGCACTTACCACAACAACCTGGACACGCTTTCCAACTTGAATTCCAGTAAGAGCGACTGGGTGTTGGTGTATGGCTTCAGCAAGATCTCTGTGCTCAGACAGAGGGATGCCCGCAAACAGTGGACCTTTAATTCCGCCCCCATACACAGGTAGAATGGAAAATAATTTATTTGTAGTCTCAAATTTGTGATGTCACCTTAAATTATGTCTTTGTGCGTTACAGCCAACCAACTCCTGGACACTTTAATGATGACGGAATCCTCGATCTTTTCTTTCAGCACTCGGCAAACGGCATTATGAAGGTAATGCAATTACAATTTTTTTGAATGATTTAATCCTGCATGTTTGTTTACCTAATTTCTTGAATGACAGGCGCAGGTGATTGACGGGGCAAATGGCCGTCCTCTCTGGACGGCACAGTTCGTGTGCCCCCGTCTTGTTTTGGAAACGGCAGCGGTCTCCACTTCCACTGGCCTATCAGCTTTTGTCTTCTGGGCCAGCGAGCCAATCACTGCACAGAAGAATATCACCAAGGCAACTGTGAGTCTGCCAAGAGAACAAGCTTTGAGATGGCGACAATCCAAGTAGATTTAAATACTCAACTACTATAAACACAATGTCAACATCAGGCACACCTGCACAATCCAATAATAATAATGTTATCTTTGATATAATGATCATAAATGGGATATATAGTGTTTATAACTTTGCACACAGGTGGCCACGGGTGTTACGGCAGCAGAACCAGTCATCCGAAAGCTCTTCCTGTTGCACCCCGCCTATCCCACAATCCTGATGCAGTTGGCGACGACCACCGATACTGCAGTGGCTGCCGCAGGTAGAAGTCAAAAGTAGTCAACTCAGTCTTTGCTGTCATACTAAAGCTTCTCAAAATGGTGTAAATGACATGGTATGATTAATTTACCTTTCATTTTTTTCTGCCAGTGAGCTACGAAAAGCGGCAGAAAGATGCATCCTACATCACCGTATCCCCACGGCCGGCGCCCGACTCGGAGCCCGCCGCTCGGATAGTGAAGAGCATTCGACTCCGTGCGGCCATCGCCAAAGGACGGGTGGTCACATTAGGCGAGAGCTTGGAGACTGGGGTCACTGGTAAACTTGACACGTTTGAGCTTGACAAGTTTTACAGACACCTGTTCTTCAAATATTAGGTAAGGGCAAGTGTTTATAAACATAAGTCATTAACTGTTTTATTTGACCTGTTTTATGATGGGTATATACAGCATCACCGTGCAAATAATTTAATGATGGTAGTTTATACAATGTGCACCACTGCGCATGAATATTATTGTTTTTAGTAACATGCTGCTTTTCTACCATGCTGGGACACAAGAAAGGGTACAACTGGATAACTGCACTAAGAAGGGATTCATTTGAAGCTATTTACATCTTGGCTAATTAATTGGAACTTCATTTCTCTTCTGTTATTTGAATGTGAAGTATTTCTCATTTTTAGTCATGTTATTTATCATTTGTTTCCTTAAATACTTGTATATTTATTTGAATGGAATTTTACAAATGTTTTGTTGAATGCCTAATTGCTGACTTGATCACGGCACTTTGTTTTAATGGAAGGAAGTGTAAATGCAGTCATTCATTTATGAATCTTTTTAATGGTCAGTGTTACATGATCTCAGATCAAATCTTTACAATCTCCTCAAATGATCATGTGGTAATTTTCACGTTGCTATGTGTAAAAGATTGATTGCTGTACAGTATTTATTAAGTTGATGTATTGTCTTATACTGTTTCTAATTTTTTTCTCACTTGGCTGCTCATGAGTACGATATCTTATTGTAAGCTGCAACTTCCTGTATTAAAAATGAGAAAATAAATTCTTTGTGCAACTGGGATGTTTTTGTTTTTAACAGTAAAAATACGGGTAAGTTTGCTGTGCCTATAAATTACCACTGGGTGGCGCTGTTCCCTCACCAGCTCCTCAACGTGGTTCCGCATTGCTGCCGTGTCGCATCCAAACGCTGCTTATCATGGCGTCGGCTCTTTGTCGACTTGGCCGGGTCTCGGCTGTCAGAAACGTCTTCGCCTCGCCGGCAAAGACTGTGACAGCGTGTCGAACGGCCGTGTGCTCCTCTTCCGGAGCCATTTTACCCAAGCCGAAGAAGGTGAGTGTTTATACCGCGTGTAGCCTCACTTCTGGTACTGGATGTTTCACCATTGAATGGGGAAACACTTCTCCCCTTCTATGTCGACTAACGTTAAGTAACCAATTAATTTCTATGGCGGGGTGTGGGACACCGGGAAGCAGACCCCCTTCGGACTTTGGCGGATTGCGGTGGTAGTGGTTCCCTTCTTGTATGTGGGGACTCGAATCAGCAAGAACTTCGCTGAGCTTCTGGAGGAACACGACATCTTCGTCCCCGAGGACGATGATGACGACGACTGAGCGTGTCGACGAGCCAATCAAGAACAACACCATTGGAGCCAGGTAAATGCTGCGTTCAATTACAACCCGTAAATAGAATAACCGAAACAATGTTTGCCAACGTTGACTACTGACATGTACTGAATAATACATCTAAAATATAAAACATACTGAATAATATTCAGACTAATGTCATTGTATCCAATGTGCTCCAGTAAACTGATTGGGCATAACAATTCACTTTTTAACATTCAATTGTTTTTTCCTTTTTCTCTCAGATTTCATTTTGACACATCTACTGGGGACCAGTTTCCTGAGAATTCCATTCCCCTCGTCAGGATTTTTTTTTTTTTTTTTTTAACTGTCTTTGAGCCTGAAAATGTCCTTGTGGTTTTTGTCTTTGCATGCAGTAGTAAAGTTTTTGATAATGTGCTCTATTTTTGTTTTAAGTAACAGTACAAGTGTGACTCTTCAGTATTTGCATTTTCATAAAAAAACATTAATTTCTATTATAAAGTACACATGACTAAAACAATATTACAAAACAAATGGGTGACCGCTCTTAGCTTTTGGGATAAGAATCTCAAATTAGGATATTTCTCTTTAATGGCCCCTTTGACAGCAATCTCGGAAAAGCTTGATCATTATTAACAGACACCAACACGAACGTGTGATGTTACATTTGTATTTACAGTAAAGGGATCTCCTGTCACAGTAGACAAGGGGGTCTAAGGTGAGGAGGAGTTCAGGGTTCGTTAGCACGGTAAAATTTGGACAAGAAATCAGTGCCGCGTGGTTCCTCAGACTCGTGGAAATAACGCATTATATGTGTCTTCTGTTTCCATACGTGGATAGTCTCCTGGAGTTCCATTTTTCCCTGCAAGTGACATTAAATGCAGAAAGGAAACAACTAAAGTGTGGCCTATCCAACATGGAATGAAATAAAACTTCTATGTGTTACCTTAATGACCAACATGTCAATCAGACGGGGGTCAGTGACATGCTTGTTTTTGTCGAACATCTCCCTCACTTTGTCTCGGCCCTGTTGCGTGTTGATATCCAGCTGAAACGTCGCCACTGTTGAAACAAATGTAAAACTATGATACAGCAGCATCTTCTTCCGCACTTTGCACATATTAAATGTTAATATGATCGTTATTATGCATTGAATGCAGTGCCAACATGGCTCAAGCCTAACTGAAATGTTTCAGTACTGTGGATGCTTGTGACTCTTCCAGTCTCCATTTTAGAAAAACCGACGTAGAAAGCGTGTTGATACGCAGTGTAGCAGACATACGCCGGGACGACCAATGTAGTGATACAATTTTTAAAACCTAATTACATATGCCTTCAACGAGAATTGTTTACTTGCTGCTTTAGCGGCGAAATGCTAGCTGACAGACACGACCTTGACACCTAAACCCTTTAAAATGGGACAGTCCAGAAACGACATACCTGTGTTCGGGACTTCTCGGTACCAGGCTCGGTAAAGCTCCCGGACTCTGCGTTTCGCTTCGTCCAAATCTCTGCTAAAAATGGGCTTAACAACTTTGGCTGCACCAGCCGCAGTCCGGGTCGCAGCAGTGGACGCCATGACTGCTGCTGTTGAGATTTCCGGTGTTACTTACTCGACGGTGGTGTAGTAAGAAAGAGTTGCGCCGTCTAGCGGACAGGAGCCAATTTACACTTCAAAACGTTAATAGTGATAAGCTGAAAGTGCCACTGGAACCGTGAAATTTTAAATTCACACTTGAATGAGCTCAATATTAATTTGCAATGTAAATGTGTAAATTAAATGTGTCAAGGGAATGAATTGGGTATTTTGAAAAACCTTAAACATTAGGAATATAGAATTTTTGAAGGGGGGAAAAAAATGAACGCCCGGAAGGCATGAATTTTTGGAACATGTTGAAGTTGGCGTGAACTGGTTGAAAAATGAGGAAGAAGTAGCAGGACAAAATAAGTGCAAGGAATAAAATATAATAAAGTTTAAGATGTCACATAACCAAGCACGTTTCCTGTTCATAACATACAAAAAAAAAAAAGCTTTCATTTCAAAGCATATTTTTAAAAAGCTGTACAGCATAAAAAAAAGTGAGATGACAGTAGCTCTGTGTCATGTCATTCAACAGCCTCAAGTCACTAACAGACACATCAGGATCTATTGGCTCATCCATAGTAAAAGCTGACATCAAATTACCTAAAATACCTGAAACTATACCGACAACTATTCCAGTTTTAATACAAAATGCACTCACATGCTTTCACTCACTAGAGGCAGAAGCTTTAGGAAAAATGGCAAAGTGCAGTTGGTCACACGTGGTCCAGTGTAATGAAGCCAGTTTACAGCTCATCTGTGCTGCTGATTGGCGGAATGCTTGAAACAAAAAGGCACGATCACAGTCCGCTCCCAAACTTTGACCATATTCTCTCATGTGTTCATTCAGTCACATCCAAGAAGACACACCTGCAAAACAGCAAACGTAATTTCAATTCTTAAATGGTCCAACCGCTACAAAAACACAACGGGTATTGTTTGCTAGCATCTGAGAAGAAGTCAAACCTTTCACAACAGGGATTGTCAGCGAACTCTCAGTGGTCCATGCTGTTCCCCAGCCTTTGGCCCTCCTGCAGTGCAGCCATGGCCAGCCTCAAGTGCTCCTTGAGACTCTGGATCTCCCGCTCACTCCGACCTTTAATGCCACTCAGCTCCTCATTGACCTCGGCGTATCGCTCGCTGGCCAGACGTTTCTCCTGGTTGTGAATGATGGACACTCAATTATTGGTGGATTTTCTTTTGCAAATTAGCACTGTCTGCAAAACGTTTTGATTTTCTTATGCTCAGTCTACACAGAGCAGTAAAAGTTTGGTGACGTCTTGGTATCATGGACCTTTGCTGAACGAGATGCTGCCATCTTGTGGCATCTTGGTGTCAAGTAACTACTTGGAAGTCTTGTTAAGTTCAAGTATGTCATAACACGCACACACACACACGCAGTACCGTACCGTACCGTGTTAAGGAACTGCAGTTCATTCCTTAGACAGCTGATCTCCTTATGTAAGTACTCAATCTCCTTTTCTTTTACCCTGAGAAGTACCTGGAAAAGGAACAACACGGTGGTTTCCATTTCCTGCTCCAAAAGTCATGCCACACATGTAACATGATGAACACAAACGACAGATTAAATGTTAGGTTAGTCAGCCAATACAGGCTTGAGGCATTTAAAAGGGATTATTAAAAATATGTTATTGCAGTGAATGAGGGGGGAGGCATGAGGAAGGTTTCTAAGTTGAACTTTCAGCAGCTTTCTTGCGGTTTACAACAATCCGCTTACAAAAGAGCGAGGCAGTGTCGTCACCTCATTGCCACAACTCGCGATGCAAACGCACAAATACTTCCTTTGCATACGAGGGGCACGTCGTCATGTTTATTTTCTTTCGGTGTTGACGTTAAAATACCGGATCTCACCTCTAGTTCACAAGATGTGTCTTTTTTGTTGTCCTTTGGACCCAGATCGGAGTTGTTACATCGTACGCGGATGAGCTCCTCTGCCAAACGGTCCTTTAAGTTCTGGAAAGAATATTTCTCCAAAATGAATTGGCATGAAAAGCATGCATGTGTACCGATGTTTTTGTGTTACTTACTTGGTTCTCCTTCCTGAGTTGCTCAAGGTCTCTCTCCTTTCGACTGAGTTCCCGCTCCCTTTCAGCATTGTTCTGTTGAGCTCGGTTCAGCTCCAGACACTTCTGAGAGTAGCGCTCCGACAGTCCGCCGAGTTCTCTCTGCAAGGCCTGACTCTCTTCCCTGCAGACGCGTCATCATGAGCATCGCTTTCATTTGGAGAGCGGCGATGCTGACAAAATCCATCTTACTGTTGTTGGCTGTGCAAGGTCGGCGGATCGAGCAAGCCACTGCTTAGTCGATTGACCTTCTCCACCTCTCTCTGCAGCTCCTCTTTGTGTTTCTTCTTGATTGCCTCCATTACTGAAAAATAAAAAAAATTAAAAAAACATGATCTTCCCTGAACCAATTCAGTTATATTCGATGAAACATTTCACGAATGAGAAAAATGGATGATTTGGTTGCGGAAACAAGAGTCGCAAAGAACCATTACGCAATCCACCACTGGCAACGTTTCAGTGCGAGTCATCCCTTTTTAAAATTATAGCCTCCTAAAATGTATTTAAGCTGACCTCGTGACATATCTTGAATCTCCTCCAGCAGCAGCCTGCTTTTCTCCGTTTCTAACTCCGCCATCTGGCGGTCGTGCTGCTTCTGCAGCTCCGCCATCGCTTGCCGATGAGCGTGGTCCATGGCGGTCAGGCTGCGGCCGCACGGACCGTTGGGACCGCATCCGCCCGCCACCCCTCCTCCGTCCCCTCCCCTTCCTCCCCCCTGTAGTTGTTCAAGCTGAAGCCTCAGTGACGCCACCTGGAGAGAGACGAAGACGGAGGTAAAGCGTCACTCGGTCCGAACAATACGCTGCTCTGTGGTTAAGAAGCGACAACCTAATTTTTCTACCTTTAGCATGTTTGTTAGGCTGTCATTTATGAAAAAGAGCAGCATGGTCTGTGTGCGCAGTGCGAATAAGAAAAATCATGCCAAAGAGACCACACAAACGCACAGCAAGCAAAAGATGCAGTTGCAGCATTCCCAAGTCCACTTATTATTTTTTCCGCCCCATCGTTTGTAATTCCATCTAGAAATTTTGAACTTATGGGGAAAACTGCAAGAGCAAATGAAAGAATACTTGAAGTATTAAAAGGATGAAAGTGGGAAATACTTCATCGAAATAGATGAAGATTAATTTGCATGTTTCTTTTGTTAGCAAATTAAACAAAAAACCTGTCCACACACTACCTCCCTCTGCAGCGCCTCATTGGCTGACTGGCTGGAAGGTCGTGACCCCACTGTCGGTTTCTCCTTCAAAGGCATCCGTTCAAACTCGGCCCATTTTTTCTCGATCTCGTCCTCCGTGCGTAGCTTTTGATTGACACCTCCGCTGGCGCTCTTCCGAGACAGGACAGCTTCCCACTGACTGCTCGTGGCTTCTCGTGTCTTGTCCTCCTGCCATTGCTGGCCCTCCCCGACGGCTCTCTGATTGGCCTGTGCGTGGCTGGACGACGCAGGAACAGGGGACAGCTCGACGTAGTCGAACCTGCGCTGAGAGGGAGGAACCTCAGAGGAAACGTCGGCGTGCCGCGATGACGGTCTCCGGGGAGGCAGCTGTAGGCGCGAGTGGGAGTTTTCTTTGTCACTATTGCTATCAGGCAACCTGGTGGAGAATATTTGAAAAAAGAAAAAAAAAGTCACGTATTGAAGATCACAAAAAAAAAAGATTTTCTATTAATAACAATGCAGAAATTACTGTGTGATGTCTGGTGAGGTGCTGGGCCTGATGCATTTCTTTAAAACCTCAATCCAGTTCCTCCTGATTCCCGCTGTCATGGCAGAAAGAGTGAACATGGCCTCTCGTGTCTGTGGAATGACAGATGTAAATGCTCTAAGATGTTGCCACATTTTGATAACATGAACAAAAAAAACAACAACAATCAATCACCTGTATCTGAAAGCCATAGTTCTTCTCCACATCAAACTCAGACACCTTGACGCAAGATTTCAGATCAATTTCGCCATCTAAGTCATCTTTCTGTCAAGAACACCAAAGATCCCTTTTTCAGTTAATTTTTCAATGCGGGTTTTATTTTTTAAATGATGTTTATTTCGGCTTCAACTCTACTAAACGTACCTCTTCTGCACTGGAGTCTCTGTAGTACTTCAGCCCAGCATCAGTCAAAACAAACCAGTGCTTCTTCCACTGAATATAGAAATATACATTTTAACATCTTTTTCTTTTTTTTCTTTTCAATACTTAATGTCATGGAAAAGACTTGCTTTTTTTTGTACCTCTCCACAATCATCCAGTTTAGACATCCATCCCTTCTTGAAGTTTAGGAGGTCGGGCTGTGGGGCAGAAAATCACAAACAATGTCAGGCAGTTATTGCATTTGTGCTTGATGAATGTAACTTTCACTGAATATACAGTCATCACACTCTTGCTCAAATGCCGAAAAATGAGAAAATAATTCATATTTTTCTCCATGAATGTGACCTGTAGACCTTTTATATCCACTGTATGTAAAATGTTCAAGTTCTAGTGCTCCACAACAAAGTTGCAACATTAGTCACAGGGTCGAAAAGTCACAGCGTAGTTCTCCAGACAAGGAAATCACTATCACCATTGGAGAGGCGTTTTAAGAGTGTAAGAGTGTCAGTCACTCTTGTCGTAACCCTGTGACAGATTGTTTTCAAACTAACCCCTAACCTATTTGCAATAGTCATCCTGTTTCTGCTTTTTTTTTTTTTTTTAAACTACAGGAAAAAACATGCAGAAGTTAATAGTGAGGTTTTGGTGAGTCTTTGCTTTAGATTAGACCAAATGTTTAGGGAAAGGAAAAGTTTAAAGCAAATAGGAGCCAAGCCGAAAGTCAAACAAAAACTGGCATTCCATCAGAATCCCAGACCAGATTGTGTTTGACCTTTGAGGTTCCAATGTATCGGTAATATATTTTGGATTGTATCAGATTGTTGAACAGGGGCCTATCTGAGCTGATGTTTAATGTTTACAAGCATTTTGTCCAACCAATATGTCGTATCGAGGAGGCGAGGGGGGGCAGTGCCCCCGCCCCTAACCCCCAGATCAACGCCCATGTACGTACAAATTTACTGCGTTTTTTGTTTTCTTTTTAAGTGCTTTATAACAAATTACAGTTAAGACAAAACAATCGGTAATTTGTTGTCCATGGTGGTTTCTACTTTACCTTGCATATTGTACAATGTATAATTACTTTATTGTTGACAACGCGCCAATGCAGTTGCTAGCGTACACGAAAACACGCAGCAGTTGACATATTTTGCTGTAAACAATCACATAACGTAAATAAAGCGATCGGCACGTTTTTTAGACGCTAGACTGGCATTAGAAATACAGAAAATCGGAGTTGGAAAGCATGATCGTGTTTGAACAGTTTTGAAAGCGTAAATAGCATAAAGCTACCAACTTAAAACACACCCTTGAACCGTGACAAACACGTTGCCCATTATGGCTCATTAAAGATGGCATGTAATAACATGTGTACGGGAAACGCAAAACAGCATTTCAGAACGAAGTCATTGCCATTTGAACGGCTTCACTTGCAAAAGTGTCGATCTTTGAGGAAGGAAGAAAGGAAAGACGTCGCTTTGAAGAGAAGAGAAGAAAAAAAAGACCAACTTACCGTCATGATAACAGGATCCGGTTAGGACGGGGTTGAAAAACAACAAAGTACCGTTAACTCATGAAAAATAAAAACTTATACTTCTCTTCTATCAGAACTCTCCATTTGACTTCATTAACGAGTGAATAAAGTAGCACAACTTTCTTTTACGGGACCAACGCTCCATTCACGGTCCCACCAAACGAGAATCTCAAGCAAGACGCGAACTCCGGTAGTTACGTTTGAAGTAAATGCGACGAAAGAGGAGAAAATATGCGGCGTGCAGTTGGACTGCAGCGACCCCACTAGTATTTTGGACTTGATGTTCACTTCCTGGGCGGCTCCGCTCGACTCTTTGAAGGAGAAAACGCAGCTCGGTAGCTCCCGCTCGCGGCACGCAGCACCGGAGAGTCACTGCGAGCGCCTAGACATCCCTGCTTAGCCTGTTGCTGTAAATACGTCCTCACGTCGGCCATCTTTGATGTGGCATATCTGCAAATATCGGCTAAACCAGCCATAGAGTGACAATCTACAGATTGCACAGAATAAATGCATTTTTAGCAAACGTAACTTTTAATCTTCTTTGTCCTGGGTGAAATTTCTCTCAGTGCTCCTTATTCTGTCACACTTTAAACCCAATTGGTCAAGGACAACGGCTGACCCACACCAACTCTTGGGTCTGGTCATGGTTATAATTAGGTCTGGTCATGGTTATAATTAAACTAAATGAATGTCATGAGTTTAATATTTTAGGACAGCAATTTGAAATCAGTGTGCTGTGACAAAAGTGTGATATGAGGACTCATCAAATGTGCCAAACAAAATTATCAACGTTCCATATAGGCCCTGCCAGCATTTTATTTGATATTTTAAAATACGTTTTTAAAAAAATTCGCTGACCTCCAACATTTGGTCAAGCCCTGCTTTAGTACAGAGAGAGAAAAATAAGCAGCTTTAAGCAGCAAATAAATAAGCCATCTTCACTAACCCCTCCATGATTGCACATCCAATATGGTCTCAACATAGACGTGCAATTAGCACCAAGGCGGTATCTAAGTATACATATCTAAGGTCCACACCACCTAAATCCGGGTCACCCAGCTTTGTCGCTGTTGGTTTCACTTAATGCAGCCCAGGAATTTCAACACATGCCCCAGCCAGCACACCACAAGTGACAAAGCTCAATCTGAAGAAATGCCCGTAGGCAATACGAGAGTCTCCAAAACAAGTGCGCGGCCGGCAACAACAAGAGGGTGCAGAAGCAAGGCACATAGAGACAAAAATAAACATGATCTGTGAACACTGGGCAATATGATCTGATTATCAACAGAAAAAAAGGGGAGGATTGTTGTTTATACTATCTGTATCACATACCTGCATCGGTGCTGATCTGTGATAAGAATCTTTCCAAGAACTGCCCTCATCTGGTGTTGGACTGCAAGACCTCTAAAAAAGTCATAGTGAGGAAAAGTACCATACTATAAATATTGATCAAAATTATTCACAAACTATTAGGTTAATTAAAAAAGCACTACAACTTTTACAGATGAACTTTATTTGACCTTCTCCAAAAGCTATGAGCTCTTTCCTCCAGTCACGCAACAGCGGAGCTAATTTCATTACTACTACCTGCAGCAAGTTTCTCCGCCCATGGAGGCACTCCCAGTTCTGCCATTTTCACGTGACAACCAGAGTCCGCACTACACGAAGCCATATCGTAAACAACGCTGCTAGCATAGATTAGCATTAACACAGTTAGCTGCATTAGTTTGTGATTCACCAATCATCACGGTAACAAAAGCATGACTGTGCTCCGCCTTTGCACAAAGTACAAATGCTTCCCAAAACTTTTATTTTGGACGAGCGATGGGGGACATACCTGTGAACCTACCTGCAACGAGAAGGAGGAGTGAGCACGAGATAAATACCCACTGCCACCATAATACCCATCTCTGTTAGTTTCCTCTTTGTCTTCCCACTCTCTGGAGGGATGCTTGCTCAGGGAGTGGCTGAAAACAGTACAATAGAGTTCAGATGAATCAATGAAATGTAGAGAAGAAGGTGTAAGAGTCCATTAGAACATCCGAAGAACATCTCATGGTGAATTGGTATTATTGAGTTCAGTTAAATCTAACCTGGCTGGTTTGAAGAGTTCCTGTCTCCTCGGGCGCTGAGGTTGCTCTATGTGGTCATCTCTCGGATGGATCATTTTGACCTTGGGTAGATCAGCCAGGGTGGCATATTCCTCCTTGTTTCTTCCAGCAGATGCCACAGACTCAGAGGAATCTATGGAGCTCTGCGATAAGGTATGACTTTGCATTTTCACCCGAGGTACAGGGGAAGGACTCCTCCGAGCATGATGAGGTCTTTTGTCATTAGGGGAGGCGTACTGATTTTCGAGACTGTGTCTTCCTGCCCTAGACCGGGCACCGCCTGGACTTCTCGGAGTTTGCAAGGTGACGGAAGCGTTTCTGTTGATTTTTGCATTCTGCACGGTGGGAGAAGCGGCACGGGATAGCGAGGAGCTGCGGAGGGAGTGTGTCGATCCCCGCCATGATCGTGGAGAGCGATCGGCGGTAGATTTGGAATCACCGTAACTGTTTTGTCTCTGATATGAATGTTCTCCAGCGGTGGCATTTCTGAGGAGAGAAAAGCCTGGAGGGTCATTGGTGGTATTTCTAGACGGGGAAGAGTTTCGGCTATTGTTATTATTTCTCTTTGGAGAACTGCTAAGTTTATTGTTACGAAATGAGGTTTGGTGAGGGGTACCGTAAATTTGCTTCGATGGCAAAGAGTTATGACTGCCATAACCTTTAACGTCAGACTTGCGCAATCCAGACTGGGTTCGGCTTTCATAACTTCTCCTTGAAGGAGAGGAATGTCGACTTTCGCGATTAATTGAAGTACTGCTAGCTGTTTTTCGAAGTGGATACTGACCAGTTGTTTTGTAGGATCTTTTTTCAGAATGGCTATCAAGGATTTGGCTACTATTGCCTGTCTTGTTAAATTTGGGTTGACTCATTGTGTCATGAGCATATCGGGTTGGGGAGCTGCTTGAGTTTTCAAGATCTTGGCCATGAAGTCCATTCCGCAGGAGAGCCTGACTTTCAATGTCGTAGCCTTCTCTTATGGGAGACCCGCAGCGTCCATGACGACTTCTTCCGTCCAGCGATGTCATTGATTCTGATTTACGAAGTCCAGATTGCTCCATTGAACTATAAGTTCTTCTTGAGGGTGAAGACCCACGACTTTCATGGCGAGTCTCCGAAGGTCTACGAGATGGAGCGTTTGTATGACTATGGAGTCTGTGTAATGAACTGACAATATTTTCAGTTTTGTGGAGTGATATTTTGCCAGAAGATGAGCTCCTGCTCTCAAGACCTCGACCACTCACTTCTGTTTTCCGTAAGGCACTCCGAAAATCAGAAACTGTACTGGATTGGGATTTGACCGAACCAGCAAGAGTTTTAAAGTTTCTCGGCAAAGTTCCAGAGTCTCCACGTCGTCCTTGTGATCCTTGCAAGGAGCCTCTCAATCGTGGCTCTCTACCTTGAGACCACCCTCCATCATCAACGGTATGCCCTCTGTTAGCGGAAGGAAAGTCACTAACCCTCAATCGAGCGTTTCCACGTGCCGGGGAGGAAGAGCGAGAGTGCAGAGCTGAGCTTGGCCTCGAATATTCAAAGCGGTCAGATTGTCGGTAGGAAGAATTATAAGAAGCGTTTCCTCTACCGTAAGAACCGCTGAAACCTTTTCGTTCCACAGAAGCCAGAGACTCCGCTATTTTAAACGGAGTCGGACTGGGCGAACGAGCGCCGACCTGCGCTTCAACCTCAACGGCAATGTCGTAGGGGTCAGGTGGAGGGAATTCCACAGGAAGCTCTTCATCCAAAATCGGGGGTACCTGCCTTTCAGAGGCCAGACCAAGATTGGGGTTTCTGAAGGGGATGATATCTTTGGGCTCAACGTCTTTACTGTTAAAGACAGGATGGCCTCTCTCAAAATGACGAAATTGAGGGCTGTTATCACGGGGGGCCCGGGCACCCGCCGCCCTCCCCAGAGAGAAGTAGCCGCTTTCCCGCTTCTCTCGTTCTTCTTTAAACCCTGGTGGGAAGGTGAAGTTAAAACAATGTGACAAAAGTAGAATCAAGGAGTGGTGACATATATTAGGTTACTGATGATTGCCCAGGGACACCTCAGGTAGTGGCGTCACAAGTATTGCCAGGTAAAGAACACCTTTGGCTGTAACAGGATACAGTCAGAGGCAGTAAGTCAGGTTCACACATGGATATTCTCCAAAAAAAAAAAAAAGCTCTGGCCTCATGAATTTTGTATTTGAGAATTTGGGTTGTAATTGTAGGTCAGTGCTTGCTACTTGACCCTGGTGACCCTGACAGCACATCACTGACCTGAACGCCTGTTGAAGCTATCCCCGATGTGAGCTTCATCCATCCAGGCCCGAGAGGTCCTTCCATGAGGTGGCGGCTCAAGTCGAGCCATTCTCAATGATGGGTATTCATCCTCGGCACTGCCAGAGCCACTGAGCTCCTGGTAGTCACTCGGGTCAAGATGGCTGCTTGGAAGATGTTATAGAATGGATGGAGGTGGACATTAAAAGGAAAGATGAGCAAAGAAAACATGTTGATGGGAACTGATGAGATAAAAAGAAATACAGGACGTCACATTTCAAAACATATATTCATTTTCAAACTCCAAATTTTGAAAATCCTTTTTTGCAGTATATTTTTATCTGTCACATGTTGCTACATACCAGCAATTAAATTTAATTTAAACAAAAAGGTTGTGGATGACTTTTTATTTTGTACATTATCCATTTAACTATTCTAGATGATCATAACACCGAAAGTACATGATTTATTTACCTTAAAGTACCTAAAGTATACATTATTTATTGACCTTATCGTACCTAACTATTCTAGATGATCATAACGCCAAAAGAACAACTTGAACTTCCACTGTGAATAAAAAATAAATTAAATTAAATCACAAGTGACATGGTGAACTTCGAAATATGTAATCCAGTTTGAATTGTTACCTGTCGGTGCTGTCGTCGTCATCTCCGTCCCAGATATTCAGCTCACAGTCCGGGCTCAGAATACGCAAAGAGCTCTCGACATGACCTGGACAACCTCGAGTGACATCACAATAGCTGCTCACCGGCGACAAACGGTCCGAATCCTCCTGATAGGATGATCGACATGGACCAATCACAACTTCAGAGGAGACCACTTTTTCTTCGAATAAATTTACGATCACTTAATTTGGTATTCAAATAATACTGAAATCCGGCTGACAGGTTCTTGTCTCTTTCAACACTCCCTCACCTCCGACACACTCACATGTGCAGTCTGTTGTTCGATTAGGGTTACACCTCTGTAACTTGACACAGCTTAAGGCCTTGATCATTCATTATTTACATTTTTTTCTCAGCGCAAACTCCCGTTTTAATTTTATCGTGACTTAGATACCCTCTTGTAGAATAGCAGACATGATATACTGCTGTACATATTAAATGTCTAATTGCACTGATAAGACTATAAATAAGGCAACCAAAATATGATATATTATTTTTGGCTATATTATTGAAAATGGATGGATGGATATTTATATTATTTATGATATTTATATATATTATTTAGATTCAATAATTATTTAGGTGCAGATGCACCTAATGAAGTGGCTCGTGAGTTAAGTGAGACATTACGCAATATAAATTTTTTTTCTTTTCAAGTATCACATTGTTTAATTCTTTTCTTGTATGAGTAGTTTGTCTCAACACTCAGGATGACTTTTAACCTTCTATTTTGACCCCTACTTCGATTCTCTCTCATCAGGCCCGACTAATCCCATCAGTCATCACAGATTCTGCCGAGCAACATACTGCACCTTCTTCCTGTCCTACCTCATCTTTCTCACCTTGCTGCTGGTGTCTTTTTCCTCAGCCTGAGAAGAGATTGGCGTTAAGAGCATTCCATTGCCCCGTCTCGTCAGAAGTTTGGCTCCGGTGACGGCGTCGAGAGTGGACGGAGCCGCTTCGGTGATGTCCCCAGCGTCGTGATGAAGGCGCCTTTGACGCAGGCAGTCGTGGCAGCGGGAGGGGTCGAAGATGTTGGGTTGAAACTTGGGGCATACGGGCTCGTCATCGGAGAGAGGCATGATTTTGGAATGTGAAATATCATCGCATCCTGTGTTGAGAACTGAGGCATAAAAGCAGAGAGGGAATTCGCAAAAATGTGATATTACAAACAATATTTCTGTTGATTGATTTGTCCAGGTTACGATTAAATGATTCATCTTGGTGTCATTTTCTCAATAGCACAAACCACTGACATTTAAACAGGGGTGTGTAGACTTTCTATAATCAGTGTATTTAACAATAGAAAAACACACAGCACACCACCAGACAAAAATGTCAAAATGGTTATTTGTACACTGAAATAACGATGATCAGGAAACAGGTTAATTGTCTAGTTATTTAACCATTTGGTGATAACCAACCACCGAGAGTAAAAGTGAAACACAATCCAGCCAAGACTGCTCTCAAAGCAGCACTGCCACCAAGTAGCTGCAAGGCCACTACATCGCAGATATAAAATCCAGATATAAGAAACAGCAAAGAACATTTGCAAAAGCATTTACAAGAAAACAATGAGCCTTACCTAACAAGAGTAGCGTCTTGTTGCCTGACCACAAGTGCCCATTGACCCCCCAGCAAGCACATGGCTCATCCTCATGGTCTCTATAGTCCCCAGCAGCACATCCTTCCTATTGGCTGAGGAGACAATGAGTGAAACAGAAGCATCCACGACAAGAGCTGGCGGCTCTTCAGTAGCGAGGTTAAGAGACTCAGGGGTCGGACCCCGCAGCCTGCAAAAGCCCCTTGTATTAAATATCACGGCTTTAGAAAGCAAAGTGAAACGTCTGTGCTGGTGGCAGGTGCCACGCGTAGGCTCGGGTTAGCGTAAATAAATAAACACGAGAAAGGAGGGGGGCTGAATATATATACATTAAACTCACTGGCAGACAAATGTTCGGAATAAAAATAGATTATATTGAGGTAAATAGAGATCTAGTTCGGGTGTAAACACTGAACCAAGATAGAAAGTGTGACAATGTTTGGGGTTAGCGGAAATATTAAGCTTTAATCAAACTACATTACATTGAGTGTATAAAAATAACACCATGTCAATATCCGATCTTTCAATCCTGTTGACCGTGCTTCTTTCCAGTCATGCGTCGTCTCTGCCACTTGCTGGTCTTCTTGGCACTGATTTTGCTTTCTGTGACTCTCTTGTCAGTCTTGTCCGTCTGCTGGCCTCGTCCTCCTCGTCCTCCCTGCTTTCGTTTTCTCTTTTTGCAGGTGAAGGCGTTGAGTGAGGATGTCAGCGAGCGGATCCTGCATAGTCGGGGGACGGATGGACAAAAGTGCTTAGAATGATTTAAATATACAGATTAGAGTATATAATGAGTAGAAGTCTACTTTTTGTTCAAGATTGGATTGCCAGCCTTTTTTGGCATTGTCATCAGTTTCTCCTCTTGCTCCCCATGATCATTTTCTTTAGGTTCCCCATTGACCTAAGAAGAAAACAAAAGACTTCATTTAAATGTTATGGCTGTCAGTCAAACAGACTTGATGCAAGTCGGTGTGTTGACCTTATTTGTTACTCGTTCAAGCAGGTGATTGTTGGTGAGGTCCAGATCACTGATGGTAGTCACTGTGACTGTGTGGTTCGGATGATCAAACTGAACAGACTCTGTTGTATTGGTGATCACATCTTCCAGATCATCTTCGCTTTCCTCTACAATAAACATCACGTTAAACAAATTGTGAAAAATGCATGTCCGCTTCTGACTCACCGAGCGCTTCTTGTCGCTCCTTCAGCATTTTTATATATTCCTTATGCCTCTGAAAGACAGTTATAAAAGTAACACCATTTTGTCTGAGTCAAAATAGTTGTCAACAATAATATGGCCTTTTGCTTGGCACCTACCTCTTGTCTGACTCGGTTTTGTTCATCCTTGATCTTCTTGCGTATTTCTGCTACAGCTACTTTCCTCCTTTCCACCTTCCGCTTATGGAAACCAGTGAGATATTCCCTGACAGGAAGGAAGATGTATCAACACAATGAGTACACTTTACAAATCCAATATAAGAGCACTTTGAGATTTCTATGTAAGGTAAAGTGCGTTTCAAATAAAGTGTATTATAATAATAATAATTAATAATGCTGGCTTTAATTTGACACTAAGAGATACGTTCTTAGAAGATGTTTGTTTTGTTGTCACAATTTACAGTGATGTACATTCACCATACTCGAGTTGTTTTACGTTTTCAAATAATAATGAAATAATATAAAACATTCATAAAGGTTCAGAATTTATAGCGTGTACATGCAAACACACAACTAGTGATGCTGTGGCACTAGCAAAAGGATAAATAATAGGGTACACTTACGCCCTCTCTTTGTCGTCAAACATTACGACGCATTTATTTTCCCTCTTCTTAGATCCAGGCTTGAATTTCGCCTTGTTGGGGACATTACTGTTCTTTTTTCTGTTTTTCATTGTTGTGTATGCTTACTTTCCATGCGCATGTGAGTGGGCTGTCTGATGACTTCCGGTGCTGACGGCGTGACTGCGAGCTCGCTAATTATGTCCGACTGAAAACATGCGAAGAAAGATTTGTTCCTGCAACTGTAAATACGTACCAAAAAAAAAAAAGAAATAAAATGTAGATAGTAAATACGTACAAAAAAAATGCAATGCATACTAATTCCAATTGAACCAGGAAATTTATTGGTCTAATTCATTGATCAGATATCTATTATTATTTTTATTATTATATCTGAATTGTGATGGAACAGCTAATTGTGGAAAAAGTACTCCAATTACATAATAGGAAGAAATATAACAATGCTATATTTCTCCATATATGCAACACAGATAAGTAGGAGGGAATCAAATGTTGACTACTAATGGCGACCAAAATAGTGTCATTAATCTTCTGTTTTAAGCCGGCTATATATATCTTTTGCAGGGTAGGAACAAACAAGAACTTCCACCTCCATCACATTTTTTATTATAAAAACACCAAGATCAAAATAGTGAACAAGACTGAAATTTGGAAAGTAAAAAGGATATTGACAAAAAAAGATGTAACATAACATCAGAAAAGCTGTAATAAACCCACCCTATCCATGGCATTGCTGTTCTTTGTGCAGCCAAGAAAGAGAATGATCTGCTCGGTTTGACCTGTAAGAGAATTTTCTGGAAATTTGCTTCTCTACTCTAAAAAAAAAAAAAAAAAAACAGTAAGCTTTTACACGAATCTAAAATGCTTGTTCTATGTTTTAAATTCCTCACATTAAAATATAATACACACAAATTGTGACTTTCCTCCCCTCCAGCAAAGGATTATTCTTAAAAAGGATATAATTAAATAAGACACAAAAGCAGGAATGACAGAAGCACCTTGTGCAAGGCAAAAACTACAAATTAAAAAGCAAACAGCTTTAAACAATTTCTAACATGATTTTAAAATGTACGTGATTTAGCAAAATAGTTCTGTTTAAAATAATGTTTTGCCTAAAAAAATAATAAAAGAGACATCAGACAAGATAAAACATTGTTGCACAAGCACATAATTTACATTAAACAAAGGTTTGCATTTTTTATACTCCAACGTAATTACCATCTGAACTTAACTCAGTAAAATATTTTGACATTTGGGGCAAGGCAGCCATAACTGCTCCTCTGATCCAGCCATTAAAACCAACCAGACAGTAGCGATTGTCAATAATGTCTTCTTCAACGAGGGTTTTACGTTTAAATCTACTTTTAAAAGTTAGTCTATTTGTATTTACAACCGAAATACAAGCTGTTCATATTTAATAATCATACATGCACTACAATATGCATGTATCAACATCCTGCATTCCCAGCAACTTGCCCTCTGTAGTCGCGACACCTTTGCGTGATGTACTGAAAGCTGCACACTCTTACCGTATTTTCCGCCCTAAAAGGCGCACCTAAAAACCTAAAATTTTCTCAAAAGCCGACAGTGCGCCTTATAGGCCAGTGCGCCTTATATATGGATCAACTGATGAATTTGTTGATCCATACTGGTTGTACACAGTGCTCTGCCAAAATGTTTCAGTACGTTTTAGTACGACTAATAAATTACAAGGTCGCATCGCTTCCCAGCATTACGGCAACTGTAGTCAGGGGGCGTCACCGAATAGCTGTTGTACCCGCGAGGCTATTTCCTGTCAAAATAGGCTGCTCTGTTAATGTTTCGAGTAAATCTACGGATCGATATGGAAGGGAAACGTAGGTAAGTAGTACCAATGCGTTAGATCGAACTTTAGTCAGTTCCGATCATTTTATAGGAGATCGTTTGAGAAACGCGATTGTTTATAGAGGGCTCGTTGGTTATTGGCTAGTGGATGCATACCGCAACCCTAGTCAACCTCAGTTTGATGCAGTATAGCTTCTATTTTATGCGCCTTATAAGCCGGTGCGCCTTATATATGGACAAAGTTTTAAAATGGGCCGTTCATTGAAGGTGCGCCTTATAACCCGGTGCGCCTTTTAGGGCGGAAAATACGGTACTTCCAATTCAGAATAACCGACCTTGTGTTGGGGTATTTTCTTTTTTTCCCCACAGTATAAACGCACTGTTATTGAGGTAGATATAAAGCGACACGACTTAAAATTCAGCATAAACCAGTCTGTCTTCATGTGTATGCATTTGACAGCCCTTAGAATGGAAGCTGGCAAACAGTTTTAGAAATTGCAAAGTGGCATTGCACCACTGCCAATGCACCAATTTGAAGTTATTTATAAACAGGTCCCTTTTTCTTTGGAAGCCCCATTACACCTGATATTCCGGTTGCGCAATTTTAAATATGAGGCAGTGAGCCAACTTTGTGAATGACCAAAAGGTGGCGAGATTGTTCTAAAGCTGAGCACTGGAGAGATGATGATACAGGCTTAAAAATGTAGGACTAAGTTAATCAACAGAAGTGTGTGTTCAGGATGTAACCACGGTCGTGCCACCGCTCAGGCGCATCAGGATCTGTTGACAATCTTGCAGGGAGCGCCGATCTCCTACCCGCTCCAGCGTGCGTTTGGCCTCGGCCAGCAGGTGGGCACGATGCCCGGGCGGGGTTAACAGAGGCATGGGCAGGTGGCCGCAGGCCAGCAGAATGGCGTGAGCCCGCTCCCTCTCACCCTCTGACGTTAAAATACAAAATAGAGATCAGCATTTTGTTAATTGCTTTTGTTGGGTTGTTTGTAAAATAAATCGCATTCCTTTTTTTTTTATCTTAACAAGAGGGGAAACGCAGCAGACGAAAAGGCAAAGATATTCTTCACCTGCATTGGGGAGGCCGTTGGTCCTGCGTCGCAGACTGTGATCCAGCAGCTGGTGCGTCCTTGTGGGACTGGCTCCGGCCATCAGCCTCACCGTGGTCTCGTGGAGGAACATCTACAAGCAAAAGAGTCGTGGCTTAAATACACCTGGAGCCGAAGAAAGTCATGAAACAATATTGATGTCATTATTCTGAACGTCTTGTCACCTTATGCTGGGCCTGTCTGGAGCACTGCGTGAGCTTTCTGAGCGCACTGAGGTCGTTTTGAAAACCAGCCAACTGCGAGGCAGATGCTGGGCCCGGTTCCCCATTAGTGCTGCTTCCTCGCTGCCATAAACTGGTCCTCAAGGTCAGTAGAAGGTCGCATACCAAGAGCTCCATCGCCTTAGATGATAAAGAAAATTCAGAACATTATTTAACGTCCTCCACTCCCTATTATTTTAAATCAATAAAAAATGACAACATGCATGTTCACTGTTTCACCATTTATGATGCAACTGTTTCATATATGATTTGATATATTTATTTTGTGGTCGGTGCAGGAGCAGCGTGCAGAGCTTGGAGGTCTCTGTAATGCACTGCAGGTCCATTGCACTTGGCTTGAAGATCATGCAATGCAACTACAATGCACCACAGCCACCTCCTGCCATCTCTATCGCGCTATAACATCCACCTACCAAATATCAAGCAATTTAACTAGAAACCCCAAAGAAAAAAAAAAAAAAAGCTATTTATTTGTTCTTTACCTTGTTTAAGCCATCGCCGGGCTGCCCAAGCGGTACAGAGATGCTGGAGCGCAGGTAGCTGCTGGCTTGGTCACAACGGGACAGACAGGCTGATGTTCCTTCTCCCTTTAGAGGTGACAGACTCATCTGAACTGACTTGCAGAGTGACTGCACAGCCTTGGGCAGAGGGTGGCTGGAACAGACAGGAGAAAGAGAAACAGTTCAAGTTAATCTGTCAGACACAGCAATTCGCCAAAAAAAAAAAAAAGAGGGCAAAAGTAGTTGGTTGCAATCTGAACATTCTGGGAGCACTTAATGACACGGCACTTACTCAAGAGTGTGCCGTGTCCTTGGCATCCGCTCTGCTTCCACCAACAGAGACCTCACAGTGACATCATCACCTTGAAGCCAATAGATGGTAGCCTTTAGGACCAACGCCCACCAACGACTCACTGGATCTCTCACTGCCAGACAAAACAAATATTTCTTTTGATTCCATCTTAAGATTTTAGATGTCAATACTAAATGAATTGCACCATTTTTATAGCCAAAAACAACCTCTAAGAACTCCATGGAGGAAGTTCGATTCAGTTCAAAAATATCTCCAACAAAGAAGTGTCAATATTAAATTAATTGCACAATTTTTATAGCCCAAAAAAAAAAACCTCTAAGAACTCCATGAAGGAAGTTCAATTCAGTTCAAAAATATCCCCAACAAGGAAGTGTGCTATGTCAAACATAACCGCACCTGATGTGATGGTGTGACTGGGAGGAGTTGAGAAGGGAGGAGCAGACGGCGAGTCCTCTGTGCATTTATTCAACTGTTGCAGAAACTCAAGGGCGCTGGAAAACTCTCTGCAAAAAGGAAGCAGACGAGTACATAGCTGAACAGTAATGTCACTGTTTCACACTCCAGTGAATTAGTGCTGGCAGGGCTCCTGTCACACCCAGAGCTTTGTTTGTGTTTGCACGCTTCAAAGTCATTTTGAGGTTGGATGAGGGTGTGAACGGCTCTCTCCAACAACTTCCTGCAGAAACAGCGGTGCAACTGGGCCACTGGGTCTCCTGGAAGGCAAACATTTACAGTTGGGCCGTTTCAAGTATGGCGGCATGTTTTGCTTTTCACAACAATCAAGTTAGAAGGTCATTTGTACCTGGGTCTCTCTTTGACGTGAACACCCCATCGCTGCTCTCCGACTTCAATGACCAATCGCAGCTTAAAAAGAACTTCCTGCCCAATGGGTTGAAAAGCCAGCGCAGGCCGTCAGGAATGTGCTTTGCTTCGCATTGATTTGCAAGGCTCTCGGCACAGCTCAGTAAGTAACCCTGAGAAGAAGAAAAAAAGTTGTGTAAGTTGAAATCGATACGATTTTAAAAGAGAATAATAAGGTTACGTACGGGCAAACAGGTGATGTAGAGAGCGGGTACAGTGCGCATGGCTGCGGCTGCCGTCACGTAGATCTCGGCGAGTTGAGCGGGGGCCATCTTTCCTTGGGCGCTCTCGCTGAGGTTGACAGCACTCAGAGACAGCGACAGGGCCCACCAGCTGCTTCGCTGAGGTAGCTTTCCTACAAATCACAAAACGTGCACAATTGATTGTTCATTTTTATCGAGATTATCCTTTCTTTGAATGATCATCCCAACACTTACCCGTGAGTTGCAGCTGGCTCAGACGATGGTATACCAGGGCGGCATCCTTCGCGCTTGTCCTCGCCTCGTCCCCCTCGTGTTTGCCTCTGATTTGGTGAACCAGCCACCCGAGAGGGGTTGGGCGATGTAAACAATAGCGAATCACATTCCAGGTCAACGAGCAGACCAGATCCAGTTTGGTGGAAGGCAACGCTCTGGTCAAGATGGACAAGGAAGTCTCTAAACTTGTCAATGCTGCAGCATAATCTCCCTATGAGAGATGGGGAGAATAAAAGAAAGTTCGAAGAGATGACTGCAAGAGCAAAATAGGTTGGAACAGATCATAAAAGTACTAACTGCTTAGAACAACCATAAAAAACAAAAACGGGACTTCATTGGAAATGTACTCACTCTCTTGAGGTGAACATCAGCTTGCTTTCGGTGTCTCCAGAAGGACACCGACTTGGGGGAGTGAAGGGGCGTGACAGGTTCCCAGAGGTAGAGCACCCGTACGCAACCCCAAATTGCTCCCAGCCCACTCAGCATCCAAACCGTCACCCATGGCAACAGACAACGCAGCCAAGAGGCTAGGATTCAGAAAGAGAGAGCCCACACAGGGAGATAAATGTCAATCAGATTCCATCTTCATCACAAAAGCTAGCTTTTATTACCCAAATCTTGAGTGGGGCCCGGGAACCAGGATAGAGATCTAGAAGGTCCGTGGCCACTAGAAAGACTCTCCGAGATCTCCGAATCCAGCAAAGAGGGCAGCGGGTTCAGGGAGAGACAGAAGAAGGTCAGGGCACAGAGAAGCAGACGAGAGCCATCCATCACTCCAACAAAGTTAGGAGAGTCTGGCTCACACTTCATCTGGGATCAAAATAAAAGATGGACATAATGTTGAATAGACAATAGATGATAGAAAGAAAAAACGATGGACCCAAACGCCGTGTACATTACCTGATCGTGATCCATTAAGGGGCTGCTGGGCTCAGAGTCCACATTGTAAGGAGAAAACTGTTGAGGGGAAATTGAGCCCAAGTCGGAGGCTGGAGGTGACATAATTGCAATTTCCTCTTTAGGCTCCATATCCTCAGACATTGTCACTGGCCCTGAGATAAACAAAGATGTTAATATTAATGAATTTGCTATATGAAGTTACCCATGTGTTACACTTACTGTTCTTCTGGTTTGCCATCTTAAGAGTCAGATTCTCCTGTCGGAGTTTATGGTTGACCTGTTTCAGGTACTTAATGTAGTCAATGGCTTTACTCAACACTCCCGACTTATGCATCTGAAAGGAAAAATGTAAAGGGAAAAAAAAATCTTATTTGATTTCATCTCCAACCAACATTTACAGTCTGGACCACTTGCGATACACTCTAATAATTCCCATTTGTTAAAAAAAAACAAAATTCAAATCTCAAATCACTGACCTTGACGTCATTGCCGACAACCAAGTCTCTCAGCTCCACAATCTTGTCATTGATGGATGAGCGGTACCTCTTTTCAATGATGTTGTGGGTGGTCCTTCTCTCACCCTCCTTCACCACCCCTCCTTGGCACAGCCCCGCTGCAGTCAAAGCGCTTTGGTCTATACCTGAGATGGTGCCGTTTGTGCAGTGAGAGGAGCCCGGCTGCAGGTGTTTGATTGTCAGCTTCTCTCCGCCTCCCAGAACAGAAGTCAGGAGGCTGCTGCCCATCAGTGTCTACAGACACAAAAGCGATTGCTCGTGGCATTGCAAGTACTAATATTCACTCGAATTCTGACTACTATGGTGGTTCTAATTTAGATATTCTGGTTGTGTTGTAAAAGCACAAATTCATCTTTGGGGTGTTTTACCGGGACTTGCAGTGTTGTGTTCTGGAGGGGCGTGGTCAATGTGGTGATCCCTCCTGGGTTTGCCATGGTGGATAGTACCAGGGAATCGGTCTTCAAAATCTGAGGCTGTTGAACCAGAACCTGTTGAAAAGTACCACCACAAAATTTAAAAACAGAGCTTGAAGAGTTGACGTGTCTCAATCATCAACTGATGACATGAAAAGCAAAGTCGGTACCTGTTGCACTTGCTGCGGCATAGTGTGGACTGTAGTGGGCGCTGTAGAGAGAGTCTGAATGGTCTGACCATTTGTCAGAAGGCGCTGTTGAATCGTCACCGGTTGGAGTTGAGGTGTTGTCATAATGCTCTGCACTTGTGGTTGAAGTACTGGAAGAACATGAGAAATGACAAATGAGTACCGGTGATTGGTCAAGAGCCAGATTGGAACTGACTCAATGAGAAGATTGCAACAACATGATGACAGGATTGTCTTTGTCACCTGGGAAACCAGGAGTCGGGCTCTGGTGGTAGATGACCGGGTTTTGGATGAAACGTGACTGCCCACCAGTGGTGGCAATCATCACCGTTTGGGCCGCAGATGTCTGGATGGGTGTTGGGACCAAAGTGTGAACCGGGAATCGCTGGGTTTGCATCTGCAATGTATAAGGTGAGAAAAAAAAATGATGAAATGACATCATTTCTTTAAGGTGTTTATCAATAAACTAGTTTTCTGTAAAAAAAAAAAGGTAATATTACATCTTATCAGCAACAAAATGTGCTAACAGACATTCTTCACTTGGCATGAGTGGAAGAAAATTTGTCAAACCTGAATGGTGGGTTGGGCCACCAGATGGGGTTGGATGGGGTGGACCACCTGAGGCCGCGGCTGAAGGGGCGGTGGGGTACGGGTCACCTGATGCTGTACTGTAGATGGTGTGGCTGTGGAGGGCGACTGAGCAGGGGAGATATTTGGGGGGAGGGAGCCAGACCTGGGCGACAATGTCGGGGGGGCAGAGAGACCAACGCCGGAGTTGTGGTAGGCAACCGGGTTTGATGATGGCGCAGAGCCCGGGTTTTGATTGGCTGGTCGAGGGGTGGTGCTTAGAGTGTCCAGCTCCTCAAATAAGTCGGGATCAAGCTGGAGCATCTCTGAAGAAATATGAAGAGAAACATTTTGAGTATACATCAAGATAATTTATTGCATCTATAGAAGATGTACAGGATGTTAGCATAAATTGATGGCCCAAATGAACAATGCATAAAAATGTATTTGACCATAAACTATTAGCATAAGGAAACTTTGCAAATAATCTACCTATTGTGACAGTAATACTGGTAAGGACTTTGTATGTCCTTGAGTAAAAGTGAAAAGCATTACTCAATCATGAAGGGTCTCTGTCGGTACACCTGAAGCGTGTCAAAGCAGTTTTTACGGCAGAAAGATAAGACGAGAAATAGCAGCCAATGTTGCAGATCGACCTTGAGGGAGGCACACGTACATGCAGACGCAGCTTCTGCTTTTGGCCTTGAAAAAATTATGTGCTGATGGCCCACAAAGACAAGCAGAGCTGTAAAAGTGAAATTTCAGTCTTGTCAAGTTTGCGGTGCTGATGTCGTTGAAACTTAATTGCTTCGTGAAGCTTTAAATAGAATTTTAATATACTATATAGGAAATATTGGGATGCGCAACAACTGATTCCATTGACCCCCCCGAAATATACCAGGATACAACTTGTGGGCCCGATTGCGTAACCCTATTTCTAATGCAGCTACAAGGAAATGAAATAATTGTTCATCCTTGTGCACCTTTAGGCTAAAAGAACAATCGTATGAATGTCAATACTGTCAATAACAAACTGTTTTATTTTTCTCCAGCTTCAGATATGTTGAAGTCTTCAACTCAAAACTCCAGTGAAGTGTTTATCATAGTGAATCTGACGAAATCTTATGAGGAAATAATCACGGGCAGTTCAACCTGCCAAAATAAACCACCCGGAACAACAACAGAAAAAAATGCATAGCAGTCTGGGGTGCGAACACACGGTAACCTTTAGGATCAAACATGACCTCATGGTTGAAATCCTGCCAAAAACTACATCAAGTCATTGTCATAAATAAGCATAGAGTATTTCGTCAGAGTGGAAAAGGGGTACAGCCTTTATGGCGACCGAGCAGAATTGAACCGTTCATACCAACAATTCAGCGTTTGCCACCATTTATTCAACTTGGACACTCAAGCAAAAGATATTCATGTATTGCAGATGAACACATTTATGCTGACAGATACACAAAACCAGGCATGAGTGCACCTCAATAGGGGGGAAATTGTTGGGCAGACAGACAGAACAAGCCAGCCGCAGATGCCGCAGACAATGAGGATCGGTGTTGTGGGCTTCTTGGTGAAAAGAAAGAAAGAAGGTTATGCAACTGTAGTCCCAGAGAGAGTAATTAGGGAGCGGGACAAGCGCATACATGCGTGTAAAATGGTTCAACGAAACAAGTCTCAAACTTTATTGAAAAACAAAGCAAAACATGATTTTGATCAGTGCATTTTAGATTAGTTAGATTTCAGTTCGGCTATCTAACTCTGAATTACACTGATGAGATTTAAAAAAAAAGTTGTTTGAACATAATGATGTTTAATTATAAAATGTTTACTTTTTGTTTGATTCGTTTTACAGTTAACCTGACCGATCTTATTTGCAGAAGTGTGCAAAGTGAGTCTTCTTTTCTTCAAAGTGATCTGATGGGATAGTGTTTTATTTCTCGGAATAGCGTAAAGTGTGTTTTATTAAGTTTACATTTATATTACGTTTAAATGTGTTCAAAGCGCGAGTGCGGAGAGTGTAAAACTGCACGTGGAACTGGAATTAATGCCATGATAAATGGGGGTTCACTGTCATCCATTGAAGTGGTCGGGTATCTTCAATCATCAATGCATTTGAATGACAACATGCCCAATACTGAATAACAGCTCATTGATTACCTTGCTAGAAACGACAGGAAAAATAAGCCAGTTTCTCTATTTATTAGACTCCAATAAATGACAGACGCGCTCAGCTTCTTACGCTGCTCCAGACTCGCAAATGCTTACCAGACTGAGGGGAAACTGGAAGAATAAAGCCAAATAAACACGAACACGGTTTTCAGTGACATGACAACTCACCATAGATGTCCCCTACTGTTAATCCATTTCCAAATTCCGCTAAAGGCTCCATTGGTGGCATGTACTCTCCACAGTCCATCCTTGACCGCCGTCACCGAGTCGCCTCGGATAAAACAGGACTGTCGGGTACAAATGTCTAAGTACGCAGGCCTCTGGTAATTAGTTATTGTATTCACAAGTGAAAGTTGGACAACACCAGTGCCTCAAAAGAGGCAGCGGTCTACCCGGCTATACTCATTTAAAATTATATTTCCTGAAGACGACGCCATGTTGTTTTGGCGTTACGTCATTCACAAATAGACGCGGTGGTTTAAAACGGGCTCAGATTGGTCCAAAACAACGTGTTGTTGTCAGCAGACCAGACAGGATTGACCAATGACAAGACCGCATTCTTCATGGCCTGATAGTACGTCATCAGAAAGTCATGCGTTATTTCAACAAACCCCGCCCCTAACACGCCCTCCCGAGGATGAGTAGGGAACCGCACTTGGCAAATGTAACACATTGATAAAATGCTTATGTCCCATAAATAGAAATTAAAAATAGAAGCGGACACCTGAATAATTTCCGTCTCCCGCCTACCGATGACATGATGAGTTTAATAAGTTTCATTATTTAAAACAACATGAACCTTAGATGTTGTAGCTTGGATTCCCTTGTATCGACAGAATACTAGAGGATTAGACGTCTTGAAAAGTGCATTTATTTGTTTGTTTGGCATCATACAGTCCATCACAAAAAAGGGATGAATATTTTCAATAAACAAGTGGGGATAAAGCGGTCCAGAAAATGGATGGATTACAGTAATAAGCAAAACCTACTTGAAAATAAGAACAAAAATACAGAAATTTCATTAGTTACTTTACAAACAAAATGAATAATTTGATAACAGATTATTTTATAAAGCCCAGCTATACCTGAAAGGTATTTATCATCCTCCAGATTTTTTTGGCCACATTTATAACACACCATTTTCTAAAATCAAGGCAATTTTCATATTTCAAAAAAGCAATGTAGAAAAATATAAAATGGATTATTTTAAACCCTAACCAATCTGGCACAATGAGAAAAACATAAATGCCCCCATATTTAATCATGGGTTATCAGAGTACAGAGTACTGTGAAGAAACTGGACTTAAAATAATTTGGCTGCATCTTTTGTGCAATAGTTTGACAATATTTTAGAGACAGTCACAGAAACGCTTTAGTGTTCATTGTTAGAGTGGTGCTCACTCTAACTTATTTTTGCAAGAACCACATGGGAGACAGTATGCCCTTTTAAACACCTGCAGGTGGAGAGCCATTCGGTGCTTTTTGGCATGACACCTCATAAGTAGACTTTTGTGAGTCTTTGGTTTTATCTACAACCACTTTCACTACAACACTGGTAGGTAAGAACACTCCTGCAACCTTCGCAATCGCAACCACTGCATCTGCAACAGTATTTACGGGCGCAGAAGTTGTGCCTGTTCCTGCAGGCAAAGTTCCAGCTGAGGTTGGGCAATTTTGCGCTGCCAATGGAGCTAAACCACTGTTGGCTGCACCTGCGCCTGTTCCTGCAGGCAAAGTTCCAGCTGAGGTTGGGCAATTTTGCGCTGCCAATGGAGCTAAACCACTGTTTGCTGCACCTGCGCCTGTTCCTGCAGGCAAAGTTCCAGCTGAGGTTGGGCAATTTTGCGCTGCCAATGGAGCTAAACCACTGTTGGCTGCACCTGCGCCAGTCCCAGCACTCAGAGCCGCCCCTGTGCCCAAGGAAGCCCCCACAACTACGGAAGCCGCGAGAGCAACACCTCCAACACTACCAACCTGCACTAGAGTATCCAAAACTCCCTCTTTCACACTCTCTGCTTCGGAGCCAGCCATGATTCCCATTGCACCGCAGACAAGTCCCCCAGCAGCTGCCCCGATAGCCAAAGCGGTCTTTCCCGAGGCTGCGGCAACTACGGCGCTCACAGCTCCGGCGGCAGACGCTCCGGTAAGCTTAGCAGCAACGAGGCCAACGGCACTCCCCGCAACATGTGCCGAGAGGGCAGCTGTCAAGGGGACAGCGACGCCAAAGGCGACCCCGACTGCCAGTCCTACAGCGCCGGCAGCCACTATGCGCCTCAATATAAGCATCAACTTTGAAGAGGGAGCAACCTCTCGCGTGCTTCTCGAGGCTCTATCGCATCCCTTACGCTCGCGTTTCTGATGTTGCCTCAGATGCAACTTCCTCTTCCTGATGCTTTGAGGAACAGGCTGACTTTCTTCATTGTTAGTCTCCAATTCCATTTCTTGCTTCCTTTTCTGCTCTTCCCTTATCGCTGCCTCTGCCTCTTTAAACATAGCGTTAGTGTAAAACTCTGTTTTGCTCTTCTTCACCATCTTGTCGACCTTCATCATGAGTTCTTGAACCTGAGTCCCATTACCGTAGTTTTCCTCATTGTTAAACACGTGGTACCTGCCCCCGCATTTGTCAATGAGCTCTCTAAGACCATCAGGACTCTCTTTTAGGTATTCATCAAACTCCATGCCTTTAAGATCATCTCCCTTGGTAAAGAGAACTATTGTGTGGTATTTGACAGCGTCATCTCCAAATATTTTAGCCAGATGGTTGACAGCCTGGGCCTCGTAATCTGTGTAACGTCCAATGGGCACCACCAAGAGAAAAGCATGGGGCCCAGGAGCGGTAAAATACAGACAATTAGCAATTTCTGTATGAATCTCCTCCTCACTGAGGTGAGTGTCCCCAAAGCCTGGCATGTCAACCACCGTAATCTTCCTCATTCTCTTCTGGTCATCATCAAAAGCACGATCAGTGCTCCCAGGCTGGCATTTCCGGGTCACTGAGCTGGCACTCAACTTTGCAAGGAACTTTCTTTGGCCCAACATGGTGTTAGCTGATGAGCTCTTGCCAGATCCTGTGTTCCCAACCAGAACCAGCCTGATTTCTTCAAGCTCTGTGATGCCCATCATGTCAACTGGCTCGTGCCGTTCTGCACTCCGTGATGGCAAAGCTGCACAAAACGTGTTAAAAGTCATTAATATCTGGAATGAACCTGCTCATTGTAAATGTTAGCATGTGACAACATGCACAATTTGTCACAAATTTGGATCCAGCAGTATAGGGTACAGATATCATATAATTACAATTAAAGTTTTAACCATCCCATGTTAGACTTAAAACATACATTATAAATTGATTTCTTCAAGTATTTCTTAATACATTTCAGGAAATAGGAGATTACTGCACTTTTGAGGGAAATAAAAAAACAGTCTTGCTTACACAAGTCTTCATGGAAAAAAGGCATAGCGTGCTTCCTCCAAGCTGTTTGCTTGTCACTCCCGGACCCCGGTTGAAGTTTACTGCAATATTCACACAATTAAATGAGAATTAAACATTGTACAGGCTGGGAATAAATTAGCATATAGGTACTTAATTGGAGTAATAATATATACAAACAGAGCACATAAAAATAATCCCAAACTTTTTTATATATAATCTTTTCTCTACTCTGTGGAAACAATGATTGGAGTTTAGTGTTTTTTTTCCTATGTGCACCAGCCAAGCACCACGCCTTGTCCTTGGTGAACCACATTCTTCAAAGGTCCAAAGTTATATATAAATCCGCAAAGTAGCGGATTCGTGAAAGGTGAAGCGCAAAGTGGCGAGGGATCACTGTAAAAATTATTGCGCAATCCCCAAATACTTCAAAATTAAGTATGATCGAACTTAAAATGGCAACTTTTGCTGGCAATACCGAAAGCGAAACGAGCCACCTTAGGACGTAGCAACTAGCATTATGTCGAAAGACGCTGCAAGCTATCAAAATCAAGGTACATCATCACAAATCGTTTCAAATACTTTACCCAGGTCTTGCTACGTCGACATATGCCAGTAGTTAACACTGCTTGCAGGTCGTTTGAAGTGAGACTGACGTTGTTCGCATCACCCACTTCTTTCAATGCGTCGTCGTGGTAAAAAAAAAATAAAAAAAATAAAAAATGCATGGTCCACCCCTCGACACACATTGGCTGACAAACAGGCACATCGACCGTTCCCCACGCAAACAAGTTTAGACTTAAAACTGTCACTTTTTAATTCCATTTCATCCTAAATAAATGGCTTGTTCATTCTGTGGTGACAATATGCCTCTGCTGGATTTCATCGGGCAAAACAGAGATACATTTGCACATTCTAAGGAGATTCGAATCTAATGCATGAGTTTGAAGGTTTACATTTACAGTTATTCAGATGTGCATTTTATCACAAAAGTAGTTTTGGTTACCTAATTTAGCTAGATAATGGGTGGGGGGGGAAACATTTTTGCAAACACAGGCTTGTTCTAGCCTTTCACAGTATACATTGGACCTCACCCTGCTGAAAAAATAAATACATGAATAATCAGCATGTTTTTGTTGTGTTTTTGTCCTCTCGCCAGCAAGTCCAGCAGCAAGTGCACAACAAAACAACCAAACACCTGAACATTTGATCACTCGGCTGTTTTTTTTTCCCTTTCATATTTTTTTTTTTAGCAGGGAAGTAATGTTGTGGCTGGTGTGCATATTTTAACAGTCAGAATGATATAAATCCAAAATGGAAAAATAATACTGTGCAGACAGCATACTCAGAGAAAAGTGTGTGGCATTGTTTGGCCATTGGTTTCTTGTAAAACAAAAGTGAAAGTATCCTCATTGGATTCTTGTAAAACAAAAGTGAAAGTATCTTCATTGGATTCCTGTAAAACCAAACTGAAAGTAAATGCCTTATTGTTTTCACTCACAAGACGAAAATGTATGATGCATTTTTACATCAAGTTTTAGACCCTTATGTCAGTTCATTCGAAAAAGGTCAATCATAGTCAATGAGGTTTGCTCTAATTGATATTTGGCAATCAGAAGCATACGGACTTAAAATAGACAGTAAATCTAGACAAAACAGCACAATCTGGTGGAAAGCTTTGAAGTCAATCACATACACGAACCTAATTCCAAAACACATATTTAAACCTTATTGTAACCTTAAATGCTTGATGATAATCTCATAATAAATCAGTCAAAGAGTACAGCAATTCTGAACCCCCCCAACAATAACTTTTTTTTTTAAACATCACGTCGATGTTTTGTATGATCTTCCTCGATACACGTCTTTCGTGACGGCCACTTTTCTTACTCTGTAATCAGAGTCTGCGAGGTAAACCTTTTTGAATTGCATGTTCCCTTCTTGTTTCTCCCTCTTCACTAAGCCTTGTTGAGGTATGTTGCTATAGCTCGCCGCGGGAGCGAGATATGCGAGGGCCTTTTCGGATTTCTTTCCTCTTCTCCTCTTTCCTCCTCCTCTTTTCTTCCTCCCTCAGGATCTTCTGGAAGGCCTCCGCAGTGTGAAGGACCTGTGGCCGGAAGAATGAGACGCCTCAGATAAATTCCAGTGTATAGCAGTCAAGTAAAAACATACATTTGTATATATTGGACGGTCTCTCGTTTTATTTTATTTTTTTTAACAGCAATTTGCCGGCCTCTCCAGCAGAGGGCGATCTTATCTAAACGCACTGTATAAATAAGAATTTGTAGTTGACATTTTACTTACATCATCTCTTTCTGTCCGGTAAGGGTTGATAAAGTCTGGAGATTTTTCGATTATTCCCAGTTCCTGCGACATCTATGAGATGGGAGGAACAAGAAAGTACAGAGGAAAGTATAGTTAAAACAAAAGAAATAAAAAGAAAGATATATTAGCGTTATGCAGATGGTCTATCAGACTCATTCATTCATTCATTTTCTATACAGCTAATTCATTTCAGGGTCGTGGGTGGGTACTGACAACTCTGCCAAATTTGAAACAAAACCTCACTTCATGCTGCAATTAAAAATAAATATCTAATAATAATTTGGTGATCTTACCAGTGAAAGGACATGTTGATGGGCTCCTCCTGTGAAAACTCCAGTCTGGTTACAAAAATGAAGCCCCCAGCGAAGCAGTCCACCCCAGTCAGCGTTCCGGTCAAAATAATGGTGAACAATGCGCGGAAAGCGCAGCGCCACGTCGCCAAAAAATGCTGTGTTTTCCACTATGTGGGAATAAGCTGGAGAGAGTCATTGCAAGCGGGTTAATCAGAAGAAATAACCGAGCCGCTGACAAAACGCTCAGAGTAAAGTGATCGATGAAAGGGTGTGAAATGCAGACTTTTGCACGGTAAGACGCTAACACTGTGATGGCCAGCATAAATCAAACGGGATTGGTGGTATTTGAGCTGTTGGCGGTCGCTCGCTCTGATGGAGGAGCAAAGAGGGCAAGACTGACAGAGGCATTGCTTTTGGAGAAACCGTATGTCCTTCGAATTAACTGCTGCTTGAAAGTTAAACGGTGAAATCAATAAATATGAATGAATAGAATAAATGATCAAAAAACAAAGCGTCAAACCTTCTTTGATTTTATCATCCAGAGGGAACGGGTCGTTGGGCTGCATGTTGGCTGAGACCAGGATTTCTCTGGAGTCTTCCAAAACCTGAGAAAGAATATAACATTACGATGACATTTTTTGTTGACATTGCTGAAGAATGTAATATTGGGATTAGCGGTCTTTGATTCCGTTTGGACAAGGTTAGCAAGGTAACAGTTTTTCACATGTCCGAGTGGTTGGGTCAGTGTCCAATTTAAAGTAGCAAATGCTGAGGAACAACTTCTTTTCCCAATTAATTCAGAAAGAGAAATCATGTCATTAAGATAGAAGGTCATAGTTTCATTTATATGGTAAAGTTTTCTGACTCAAGTTCAGTTAACGCGAGTTAGTGCGAGTACTTCCAATATGTCACACATTACCTTAAAAAGGCCTTTCAGCATGATGTCGATTATCTTATATTGCTGGTTAATATCATTCAATTCCACCAGATTCTTGAGTGCGTTGAGCTGATCTTTTCTTTTTGTCTCAAACAAGCGCTTATCTAGTGAGGGAAGTTCAGGAAGAGGGGGGAAAAACACCTGGGGTCAAATCAAACCAAATACTTTGCGACCTTTGGAAAACAGGCAACGCATGCAAAGAAGGATACAGAGCTCAAAGTTGGTGTCGTGTTTCGCTCTGTGTGCGTCAGTGTCTCCCGAGCTGAGGGAGGCGAGCGCCGCCGCCAGGAACGTCACACACACACTCCGCATGGTCAGTAAGGAGGCGGCAGGATGCCAAAAACCTGCGTGGACATGTCAAAGCAGAAAACGGATCAAGTCAATATGGAACACCAGAGGGTACTTCTTTATAATCCCCCAAAACATTTTGAAGTCCAACTTTTTGCCTCTTATATTGCCCTCGCTTCTCCCTCTCCGCCAGTCCAATCGTTTCGCCATCCACAGCAGTCGATTTTGATGTTCGGCTGTTACGTTTTCCCGTCCTCAGAGGCTTTTTGGAAGGGAGGGCAAGAAGATAAATAACTAAAAATAGAGCCTCATCAAATCAAGATTTTATGAGGGCAAAATCATGACGAAAACAAGAGCAGAAAAAAGAAGCTGAAGAGGAAGAGGCTGGCTGGATTATAATTCACATTGCACATGAATAATTTAGCAAGGGCACAATCGATGCACGGTGAGAAGGTCAGATGGAGGTGACTGGGGTGGGCCGAGAGCACCACCTTGTGAAGGGGATTAAGGTAATATTTCTTTGCAGAGACGGAGTGAAAATAAGACGTGGAAATTATATAAAGCAAGAGCGAGACAGCGGAGAAGTAACAAGAGCACCAGGGCATTGTAAGAACGGGAAAGTGGGACGAAAACATGACTGATGGATGTTCAGCTCATACATAAAGTCTCTCCTCCAAAAAATAATAATTGTGGAGTATACAGAGAAGACTCGGCCAACAAGGAGTTTAAAACGGACCAGTATTTCATACTCATTGAATAACGATGATAGGAATGAAATATTTATCATGAAATGTAATGACTTTTTTTTCAGTGTATAAAATTAGCATAAATAGAAGACGATGGAAAAAAAAAAATAATGATGAAAAAAGTAGAAGAAGAAATATTTCATTTCAAGTGCGTTAGGAAGGAGTTGGTTTCAATGATACCGAATAGCTGGTGACGACATTTTTTGGGCTCTTGCCCTTTGTGAGACCGTGCAGTAAATATCCCAAAGTGGTGCTTGTGAGCTTGAACATTACCAAATAATTGCCAGGAAGAGGAAGACCTGCCTCTTTTGTTAGATGTACAGCAGCTGGCTGCATGATTTGAGATTCCTGAGCGACTCGGGCAGAAGGTTTGTGTAGATGTACGACAGATGGTTACAGGCGAGATTGTTATCACCGATGGCACTCAAAACAGCCATAAAGGAGGTTTTTGCTAGCAAAGCTTAGTAACGCAATTACCCGAAGCAAGTATTTGAGATTGGATCGTTGACAGTCAGCTGTTTTTGTCTCGATGTGAAGTGCTGCACACAACCAGTAATCTCTATAGTGTCCCTTACTCATCATATAACTCAATATAAGGAAGATTAAAATTTTCAATGGTATAAAATCACCTAACATCAACACATAAAACTCAACTTGAAAATTAAATCAACCCCTATTTTAAAACACACAAATAACACCACCTATTGATCACTGAGCTGGGGCTTTAGTCAATGTTAATGGAATTATCAATTTTGGATAAAAACATTTCACATCTACTAATCAGAGGAAAGCAATTATTTCAGCGTAACACTAAACCAAAATTTTAATGGAAATAAATGAGAGTTTTTTAAGTCGCCCTGCCAGACCAAGTGCAAATTGGTGGGTTGATTAAAATTATGCCTTCACATACTAATTTTGACAGATTACAAGAAAACAGAATTGCAACTGAATTGAATTACATCCGAAAAATAGGTTCTCTTCTCACCTTGTTGAGCTGTGCTTCAGCTGCTGCTCCAATTCAGTGTGTTTACCTTCAAGGCCAGTGGAGTGTGCTCAAGTCCAGGCGATGACAATCTCCTGAGGTGCAGAAGCTTAGGTTAAATATCTATTAAGTGGAATTCAGAAATGGCATTTCTCTTATCAAAAAAAAAAAGGTAAGCGGGTTACACACTACTCATATATAATGTGTGAAATCCCTGTGATTTCAAAACATGCACCCAGTATCTAAAGATGCGATGCCACTCTGCTACTGCTTCCTCGCAGTGGTTTAAAACTAGAAAAATAATCAAGTGTGGGAGGCAGCCAAACGCTCCACATCCATTTAAAGACACGTAACTGAGCCTGGAGGTGTTTGTGAGTGAGTGAGTGAGTGAGTGAGTGAGTGAGTGAGTGAGTGAGTGAGTTTCTCAATGTGGGATAGGCGCCAATGTTGATCAGACGGCTGGACAAGCTCGAATCCCCATAAGGTCTTTGATGCCTCTGTGAGCAAGTTTCATCTTCAAGAAATGACATCAGTGACATCCTCTTTCCATGCATCCGCAGTATTATGGCCATTCAATCATATGGAGCGATGAGTGTAAATAATGCAATTATGACATCCACTTATTACTTATTTCAAGCTGTCCTAAGTATCTGCACAAATGTATTCATGTCAAAATGAATGGAATAGTTTACAAATGATCGGAGCTCTTAACCAGCACAGATGATCAGACCGATAAATGAAACTCGCTGATCACTCACCGCGTTGAAATGCTCCTTTTTTTGAATCTCTATCCGCACTAATCTTGAATTTCAGCACGCCGAAGTGCTTGGCTGGACAGTCACTTCATCCACGAAGATCCTCAAGTGGAAAAAAACACACGCACACACTTGGCTGCAGTGGTTCATTTACATACGGACAGCGCTTGCCGCTGCTCCACTCGACTGATGCCACGATCGCACCAGCAGGCTTCCCTCCGAAGAATGACAGCAAACGGACACTCAGCTCAGGTGACGGTTTCGTTCCGGAGTGGTTATAGGGAGACACCGCCACGGATACGTTCCGTTTCCGGCTACTTCCGCTGAATCATTGAGAACAGTATACCAAAATAAAAGCCTGTATTTTGGTATACTATTGCTGAAATTACTTGTAATTTTTCTAAAAGAAATTACACTGCTTTATTAGTGGAACATTGCCTTTTCAAAATCTATAATTTGAGAAGAGGTTATTTTACAAATTACAATTAGATTTAGGTGAGGTCTGACAGTCCCCCATTGGTTCCCATTTCATTTATAGTACATGGTAAAATAATTAAACACATAATTAACTATAATAGCGTTGCAAGCAGCTTGCCTGATGGGTTTCATTTAAGAGATTGGCGCTTCTGTAAAGTAATTGTCTTTTTCTGCTTACACGCTTAGCAACAATTAAAACAGACATTTAATTCATAACAGTTTCAGAGAATGCCAGTGAAATGCAGGTAATAAACAGCTCTTACTTTCATTTTGGGAACAACGTGATGACTAACGTGTCTGTTTAATTCAACTTTCTTTTAACAATCTCCAAAATGTACTTTGTAATAAACAAATACACACCCTAGTTAATAATATTTTGTCCAAACGCATGTGGCTTGAGAACTGAATTTGCAATTCACCTCGCCATAGAAAAATAATGATGGACAAATGCTTTCCAAATGTGTCACTTTTCTAAAGCGCTTTCACTGTTCACTGTGAAGTCAGACAAACAGATGGACACACTACCAAAACGTCTGAAAAAAAAAAGTGTCAAGGGAGAATAAAGTGGTAGAGTACTGCTTTGTAGCTTTGACAGATGGGAGCTTGTTTTGAAGTCTTGTCTTTTATAGTATTGTCGACCCGAAATTACGGCACAAGCTCCATCTTCTGAAAATGTTCCAGTGAGGAGAGTCTTGAATCAAATGTTCCTTTCAGCAGACATACTAGACTAAATTATGGAACATTTTCCATCTGGTCTGTGTGTGATAAAGACAGAGTCTACACAAAAGATTACGTGAGTCTACAAGTACAATACTGACAGTTATTGAAAAACAATAATAACGTATGCAGGCCACGCACTTTCAAAGAACCGAAGAGTTCAAACTACGGTAGCACTTTGTTGAATAAAATCAATAAAAGTGCCCACAGCAACACAATATTTGCTGGATGTGACTTGTAATTCACATGTGTGCGTGCATAATTAAGGATACAGGATGTTGCAGGGCAAACTCTCAAAGGTCGGCAGTGAGTCCAGGGCCTCGATCACACTCCTTACTCTCTGCTTGTGTTCCTCTGCGAGTGGAGGCTGAAAGACACCACTCTCTATCTGAATCAGAGAATGGAGATAAGCAATTTGATTGAAAGTAAATGACAAGCGCTTAGCGAGAACAATTACAGTATAACAAGATATGTAGTGATGGCAAAGAATAGAAAAGAGGAGTGGGATGTGAAATTATTTGACCAGCATGACAAAAGTCACGCAAAGGAAGATTACAGAAGTTAATTGCATTTTTTTTTTTTAAATTGTAAAAAAAAAAAAAAAAGAGGATAAGCGGTTTATAAAATGAATGGATTGAGTAGGACCAGAGCAAGTGGCTTGACAAGCACATGGGCTGTCTCAAGTAGCTTGAGTCGGCTAATTTTCAAAGGCGTGTTAAGATATTTCTGATGCATGTTTTAATTACGCATTAAGTGCCACTATCCAATCACTGTGTTCTCATAAGACGGCGGCAGCAGATGGAAATAAAGAGTGACTCTTAGTGTGTCGTAGTTGACACATATTATTAGCATTATATCAACATAATAAACTCCATTATATAAATAACATTGAACTAAAAAAAAAATATTGCCCTTGAAAAGAAAAGTTTGGACACTTCTGAAATAAGGTATTCACACTTTGGTGCCTATGAATAAAGTAGAAATCACACGCTTGCAAGCATGCACGCACACACTCAGGTATGCTTATGAACTCAAGGACAGGAGGTAAAATATGACTATTGCACGAGTTATCTGACAATTGCAGGTAAGTTCCTGACGAAATGAGATTTCACTAGAAAATACTGGCAGACAACTGTGAGTGAGATTGGGTGGGAGCAGAGGTGACGACAGAGCAAAACTTAAATCAAGAGGAGAGCGTGTCGCACTGAAAGCTGTCTCGTCATGCAAATGAGTTCACCTAGTCCCTGATTTCCAGACACACACGCTCTGGCAGAAGCTGTCATTCTGTCGCTCCACCTGTTCTGACCCATTTGTGTTCAGTACAATGCACATCTGAGACCTTAATAATCAAATGTTTCCTCTGTAGATAAATAAAACAATTCCAACAAGGAGCTTGGCTTTTAGTTTGACTATCATCGCGGTTTGATCAATTATTTAGCGACAATTTTAAAACATTTCTGGTTGTGCTTGGAAGCAGTTATGTGCAACATCTTCATTGCAGTAATGTTCATTGTTCAATAATTCAGAATATTGGGAAAGAACCATGATAAAAGATTTGCGGGTGTGGCGAGCAAATAAATGTGGATGTGAATAACGGAGTCGGAATAACGGCGGGTCAAAAAAGTTATGGTAATTTTATTCAAACATTACAGAGCTTTGTTTTTAAAGTGTAATAATGAATGTTTCATTAGTGCAGGCAGTGCAAGAATTTGTCTGTTTTTGACCTTCAACTTGATTTAAATTAAGGCCCTCGCTCCACCTCCAAATGAAATGTTATGTAGAAAACAACGAGGGTGACTTTGGTCTTAGTTTTGAATCCATCGATGTGTATTTGTATAGTTTGCGCTCACTACATGGATATGGATACCTGTGTGAGGAGTAGCCTGAGGGCTTGTGATGCTTCCTGGCCGAGCTTCTTAACCCCTGTCTTCTCCACTGCATCCATCACCTTGAGCAGGTCAGGCTCCCACTGTACCACCAGATTGCCGTGCCGAATAAACTACACGGAAAAAAAAACCACACATACTCCACATATTTCAACACGAAGGAAAAAGAAATGTAGTGATTAGAATAAATGAAGGTGTGGGCTGTGTGTAACATCTCACAAGTGCGATGACCCTGAGAACGGCTGGGTGCAGGAGGAAGCTCTCATCTGAGCTATGCAGGCAGTAAAGGAGGAATCCACTCCATGGCTGGCAAACCTCATAATTGGCTAAAACACAACACATGAATAACTCGAGAATAAAAGTTAAGCATTTTTTGATCATTCAAAAGTAAATACAATAATGCGTGTATGTAAATATGTTTAGTTTGATTTACGAGCAGGAAGAATACTTCTTTCCCAATGGTCTGAAAAATGTTTCTATGCGGTCTCTCTCTCTGACTGCAAAAATGGAAGTCAACTGTCTGGGGGTAGACTAAATAGGGACGAGTACAATATAGTGAAAGGGCAGAGCTGACACGAGATATTATTTTATGAATACAAATGATACCAGTCTGAGGGCTCTTCCTCTGAAGGAAGCCAAGCACGGAACTTAGGCAGTTGACTGAGGCTCTCAGCAGCAGCTCATTTTTCTGAAGTGGGCAAGTAGAGAAGTCGTTATACCTCTCGGGAGAAGAAGAATTATGTTACGCTGTATAAAAAAAAAAATAACCATCTTGATGCCTGACAAAAACATGAATACTATATTTAAATAGGGCTATATGACATAATCAGAAATAAAAAGCATAATGGAAGCCTAAACAGAGCACCGAGATGAATGTTTTCTTCTAAAGTACTCAAGTAGGCCAGGCAGATATAATCAAAGTACTCAGGAGCAAGAAGAGTAGGAAGGGATGACAATACAAAAGGGAATGAGGATAGAGGTAAAGTAGAGGACAAGAAGGTGAATAGAAGAAGTGCTTTGTTTTTTTTTGTCCTTCTACCAAACTAGGGCAAGCAATGGAGCATTTCTCAGTTGCACCAGCATTGGAGAGAGCAAGACTGAAAGATTTACAACCTGTGATACGCAACAAAAATAAACAGTAAAGTATTCAGACAGGCATACAAATTATACGCTATACCCAATCTCCCGCTGAGGTCATACAACCTGTAAAATAAGTCCGCTGAGAGCAATTAAGAGGCACTCAGCCCCTCGGGAGCCAAGAGGGAATAATGCGCCATCTTCAGGTTCCAGGGGGGCGTGGCCAACTAAGCCTGGGGAAGTGGTCACACACACCAATGCGGAGGTCAAGTCAACATCGAGTAAGGCCTGCAGCAATCTCAAGTAGCTGACTGGAAAAGAAAAAAAAAGGAGGAAAAGGAAAAAAAAAAATGTGAATGGCTGGGGGGAAGAAAACATTACAAGGAGCTTTTAAATCAGTTGAATCAGTTGTGACTCTTTTGTGTCTTTGTTGACGTTGTTCCATAACATCTTTAACAACTATTTTCATTCCCATGATTTTGGTTTTAATTTTAATGGCTTCTGTTTCTTTCAAACTGTAATTGCTTGATTCTTTTGCAAACTTGTTTAAGATTCACTCGACCGACAGACAGGCAGGGAAAATTGAAAAGATAAAATTGGAGAGTAAAATTCGCTGAGGTTCTTTCAGACAATACAGCATATTCTGAGCAGTAATTGATTTTGATGTGAGGCCATTTTGAAAGAAAATAATATACTTGCAGTTTCTTTGGCTTATTGTTTTGTACCAGGTCGAAATAACACAAAGGGAAACAACCAAATTCGAAGCAGCAAAGAGGGCATTACCACGAATTTGAAAGATGCAGTCTTTAAAAATGGCCATTTTGCTCTCATACTTTTTTTTTTTTTAGTTTTTGAATTTGTTACCCAGCAAGAGAGTGTCTGTGTTCCTTTTCTGAATGAGTATTCGCTGCACTGCAGATTCCAGGCTCCAACTGAGGCTTTTGTGAACCTTATATAAATGGAGAGAGACAGAAAAAAAAAAGAAAAGTGTGGAGTAACTGGCTTGCTTTGCAATAAGAGTCCGTTTTATCCTCGGCTCCAAGGAAGCTGTGAGGTGACAGCAAAATGCGTTGAACACGGCAGCCGTCCGGTTTTGTCTTTGGAATTGAAGCTGTGTGCGTTAACAATGTGTCTTTCCCTTGATTCGGTGAATTGGCGGCCAGACATAGTGATGAGGAGCAACAACGTGTACCTGGATAGAGTGCTCGTGCTGCAAAGTGATGAGGGAGGATAGGAGGAGATGACTGCAGCACAGCAGGCCTGAGGAAGGAGCAGCTGAAGAGAAGACGGATGGCGCAGAGGATGAGGAGAGGATTATCTGAAGCTGCTCTATCACTCCACAGTTGGAGAGTAGCATGGAGACAGCTGGGGAGGAGAAGGTGCCGCATCGTGTGTCAGCATGTGCGTGTGTGGTTGCCCGTCACAGGCCTGTCACTTTTTGTGTGACTTTAATCATCCCCCCCTCAAAAAAAAAAAAAAAACACCCACACGAAGCTGGTAAAACCAACACAGAACTTGTCACCAACATAGAACTAGATTTTTTATTTAATTACATTTTTCTAATACTTTATTTTGGCCTGGTCAATCCCATTTTTTTTTGTCCTAGTGGGGTTTGGAACTTTTTTATACTATTTATAAACCTGAGTCTTGAAAAAATTGCTCAATTAATTCATGAATGAATCCATCAGGGGTTCCTATTGAATTGTAGATTTTGGTTGATGTTTTTTTTTTTGGGAGAATAAATTGGAGAAAGAGAGCGTGTCAAACCTTTGCTCGTGCAGTGTGGAGGAGAGAGACTCAAGCAGCAGTACAGGTAGCTCAAGGCAGGCAGCAGACTCTCGGTGTTGGACGGATGCAGTCTACCTGCAATATTACTCACTTACACACACACATGCTAAATCAGGTCTGCTGGTTCTGCTCCCCACATCATCAGGTGATACGATGACCTAACTCGTACAGAACAGCGGTCAAAAAAGTTCATTCAAAAATGACAAGTTGGATGATGTGTGATAAGAAAATCGTGTGACCTGCCAGCAGAGCTGTTTTAACCTCACCGTGGTAGAACAGCTTGAAGTGAACTTCGTCCGTCTTGCTGCAGGGTAGGGAAGGCGGGGTGCTGGCGCGAGTTACGCAAAGCAGCCTGAGCAGCAGTGGGAGCGAGTTAACTGCAAGAGGAACAGGGGGAGAAAAAGAAAAAAACACTTTTCATGCTGGTTGCTGTATTTTTAGTATGTTACAAAAGGCTTGTACATTTGAAAGCGAAGAGATTTTAATTGATAGAGAAATCTTTTTTTTTTTTATCTTTACGTTGTGGTTATTTATGTGCAATTATTTAAAAAATACACGTTGCCTACCTTTTTCCACATGTTTCTGTCCTTGTACATGGCTCTCCACACTGAGTTTCTGCAACGCCTGGAGCAGAGCAGGCTTCAGACTGGTACACAAGTCTGCTTCAAAGTCACTTTGACCATCCAAGAGCGACATCAGAACTGACATTGCTCGCTCTGCAAGTGAGACCTCCCTGGTGCAAACTATATCCTGGACAAAAAAAAAAAAAACAGGAACAGAATATGTAACCTCATCTTCCCTTGATCTTGCCAATGTTGTTTGACCTTGACCAATCAGCTCCAATGATTGAATAGCATCTCAACTTTTAGAGCACAATGGAATCGTTGTTACAAAATGACACTCCACAACAACACGGGTTTACTATTTCCAAAAGTCATCAATCCTCTCTCAGTTTTATACCGAACTTCTATCTCCAAAATATTTCTGGTCCGTGTGTATCTTTATCTCACCAGGAGGAGCAGGATGACAGATGGGTATTTCTTTAACACAGACAGTAGCTCCACAATCTCTGCGGCAGGTTGCTGTTCTTCTGTCTGCACAAAAAAAAAACCACTTAGATGAGTCTAAGAAGCTAGAATGGATATAATTCTGAGGGAATAAACCAAATGCTCTTCACCACAGCCAAGTCTGAATCTGTGGACTGTGTTTGTCTGGTCAACCAGAATTCTAAGACCAGGGCCCCATATTTGTCTTTAAGCAGCGGATGGCCACAAATAAAGTGGAGGACGGCAGGATGGTGGATGTAAAGGGATGAGAAATTTTGACAGGAGGAGAGGGCCTTGTCGATACACACCAAAGGAGCCTAGAATGAGAAAAAAGACCTCTGTATGAATAAAAAAAGTACAAAAATAAAAATAAAGAAATAAAGAAAAAATACTAAAATAAAAAAGTAAATAAATAAAACTAATCTATAATGTGATATGGTGTATGATGTAAACTTAGCTACCCCATCAAGTGTGGCGCTTGCATCCTGTGTCATCGCTAGCAGGTAAAGCGAAGACTGCAGGACCAAGGTAGGCAGGGTGCCGCTGCCTTCCTCTTGCACTGAATGCAAGAGCCACACGACACTGGAAAACACGATCTGGTCCGGGAGGAGCCTAGTTCGTACGTGCAACACAAAGCAGAAGAGACAAGCGTTTCTAGATACATAAAGGTCAACCTTAGGGCAGCAGAACGCTGATTCAGGACTGACCCAACAAAAAAAGAGGAAAGAAATCCACACGATGAGCTTTTTTTCTTCTATCAACATTACAATTCTACGAGAGTGTCTGGTGCCTGATCTTTGTTTCTAATCTGTGTGTACCTGTCGCCTTGGTGAAGAGCGAGGTGGAGTATAATCACCAGACAGTATTGAGTGGCTCTCGGGCCTTTAGAATCACACAGTTGGAGCCCCGGGGACTCGCGCAGCAGAGTCGGCCAGTCTGAGAGCCGACAGCACAGAGAGGAAAGATTGTATTGCAGGAGTGTTTCTATTTCGTCTGCATCTGGGAGGGGGGTGAGAATAGAAAAGTATTGGAATCAAGGCGAGAAGTATTCACAAACTTTATGTTCCTCATAAAGTTACGATTTTTTTTTTACTTCATTGAAAATTTAATAAAAGCAATAAAAACATGTTATGTAAAAAAGGGGAGGCCACTGAAATATGGAATCTAAAAGAGAATAGCAGAGGCTGGAATTTAAGAGTTGGAGATTAAAAAAAAATAATAAAATAAGTTATGATGAAATTGCATAACTATAGGGGCATTTGTATCAATGTCTAAAAAATGTATCAAGCCTCTAAAATGAGAAACAAAAAGTCACTCAGAATAATAAAAACAGAATGCTAGCAAAATAATCGAGAAACAAATTATGGAAAGGTGTTTGAGCAAGATATCGACAGAGAAGTAAAGGCTCACAAACTAAATCAGGGAACAGCGAGATGGCTTGCGCTCTGCATTTTTGTATCTGCTTACCCTGCTGGGAGGCGCCAGAAGCAGAGACCGACTGGGAGAGCAAACACACACTGAGTTTCTGCAGGAAATCACAGCAAGCTGCGTTCAAATGTGTGTTTCTGAAAAAAATAGGCAAGTATGGAAATGTTGGAGAGTGCAGTAAATACGATTCAGCAAAGAATGATGCAGAAGAAAACATTGCTCAGTTGACTGGATTTTAAACCACAAAAACAAATAGACATCAAAAGGTGTATAGAATCAAAAACAGGGATGTAGTCAATGTTTTCCAACAGAGAGAAATAGTAAGGCTCAACTTTCTGAGACACGGTTGTTTAGCTCACAAAGACACACATTCACACACAAATCCATCTTGCTGTTTGAGTTTATCCTCTTGGGTTATCCAGTTACAGTGTACCTGTTTGCCGCACAGAAAATCCCTTTGTGCTCCAAAGCCAGCTTGTAGAAACCAGAGGATGCTGAAAGGAGGAAAAAGGATGAAACAGTAAGTAGGGTGAAGACAGACAAGCAGAATTAGAGAAAGCAAACAGCGGAAGAATAAAAAAAAATTTTGGGCTGTTTTACAATTTAGCTATGTTTACATGGACATTTTTTTTTTTTTAATACGATCAGAGTTCGAATTAAAATTATGATTTTTGTCGGAAAGTCTGAAAAAAAAAATTATCGCAAAAATTTTACTTACCCAACTTATTTGCAAAGGCCGGCATGACAGATGGAAGAAGGGTGAATTGCCAAGACAAGACTGAGTAGAAAATCTCTAATATCTGAGGATTGGGTGCACATTCACACACCCTCTACACACAAACACACAAATCAAAATGAAAGTACTTGATTGTGATGCAGTTGGGCAGAGAAGGGATGGAACAGATGTTTGCAATTTAGCGCTGACACTCACAATGACGGTGGGTATCCAGACGGAGTCACAATACTGCAGCAGGCATTGGCATAGAGACACTACCGAGTCAGGTCCATGGCTCTCCTTCGACGGAGCTGTGAAAGAGTTCTCCTTTAAAACGGGATCTGCTGCACACTCCTCAGCCAATCTAGCGTGGATAGATAAACATACAAAACTTACTCCATCAGTTTTGATGATTCTACCTCAGTATAGAACTTAATGTACGTATATTGAAACCTCATGGCTGACCTGCAAGCAGTCTGAAAACAGAGCAGGGACTGGAGTAGATATTTTTCCGACCAAGACTCCAGGCTGTTGCGCTCTGGCTTCTTCAGACTCACCTGGTGATGATAATGACTGAAAAACTAAAGGATCAATAGAGACATGACAATTTATCAGAAGGGTGAAATATGACTCATGCATGTTTTCTATATTTGATTTTAAGGATATTGCATTTGACTATACTCACTCGACTTCGCTGATCACTCGAGGCAGGTATGGGAAGCTCCGCGAATCTGTTTGTGATGGCCCTCAATATTCCTTGTAACGCCTCGTATTGGACTGGGATGGACTGGTGGTTCAATCTGGAAAGGTTTTAACCAACGGTTGAATATAAATATTAAATACAAAGTGATTGAGGGCCACATTCTTCCATTTTATTTATTTTTTTGACGTGAGCTGGCTCATATTGTGTAGTAGTCTGTAAACAAGTTCTATCAAGGATGAGCTGAGAGTTTGTTGGACAAACCATTATTTTTAGCAGACTGTTTTACAAACTATAATGGATCCAATTTTACGTTCACCAATCCTGAAGGTTAGTGTGAAGAGCTTTTGCAAGCGTCCTTGAGGTTATCATTTGTGTGCCTGTCATTCTTGTCTGTACCTAAAAAGGGCGGAGGAGGCGCTGGCAGCTTGTATGGCCACTCTCAAGCACGGAGAAGAGAGTCCACAAAGCACAGCTTCTGAAACTGCCACAAATGCTGGAGGACTGAGGAAGAGGCGCACATTTGTGGGCTGCCTGCACACAATTTACAATTTGTAAATTCTCAACAATACACAAAACACAGAGATGGGTATTACGTAATAAATAGGGCCACTATTGACATTCCAAATATTGACGTTTTTTTCACTGTTACATTATGCAGCAACAAAAACTATTGTCTCACTGATGCCGCAATAGTGGTCTGCCTTTCAACTTTGCGTACACAAACACACAGTCACACAAACTGTATACTCATCCCTGCCCTAACCTAGCCGTCACTTAAAACGACTTTAACGACTTAAGCTTTGCTTTTAAAACTGTGATGAGCCTTGATGTGACTGGGACATTTTGCTTCTTCAGCATTTTCTGCTTTACACTATGTCACACAACACAACTTTCTTTAAGAGATCTTTTTGTAATTTGTGAGCGAGAAATTGGAATCATCCAATTAAAATTCTATCAGTCTTGCAAAAATGTGACTGTGTGCTGATATACAGCCAGCTGACAGTTCATTTTAATCGAATTAAATTTCCGCGTGCAAATTATAGAGTGCTCAAAATACTTTCAAACCTGATCTTTTTATCCATCACGGGTGTAGTGCAGTCATTTCCAAACTATTTTTGTTACTGAGCAGTCCCACCTTTCCAGTATTTTGGTGAGGAGGAAAAGTCCTTGCTTCAGCACATCCACATTGGTCAGCTGCATTGCCTGCTTCAGACTGCGTACCAGGGATTCAATACCTAAAATCAAAAAAATCTGTTCAATGCCAGGGCACAGCATCTAATGAAATGCAGAATAAAATAAAAAAAACAAATTTGAATGTGTCACAGCTACCAAACAATAGCAGTATTATAACTTGAAGCGTCCTCACCATAAACTGAGTGGCACTGGGAGAAGAATTGTGGGTCTTCAATTAGTAACACCAAACAGTTGTAGGCAGACCACAGCAGCACCTCACTATTTGTATCCGCCAGGCGGTCAAAGAGAAACTCTTTAGGAGGGAGGAAGATTCAGACAAACAATTCTGAGGGACAAAATAAATACCAATCTCTGACACAGAGAACTATTAAGTCAACACTAGGGGTTTTAAATTTAAAGAGAATGAGTAGAGACGCTTTCAATGGCCAGTTGGGTGTGTTCACTCCCAAAACGACGCAAATGCCCCTTTTCTAACTACTAAAATACAAAAAGAAAGAAAACTCATAAAATTAGACTTTGCTTTCCAGGACATTTCCGCTGGGCACAAAAATAGGAACCAATAACAACAGAGGAGATGAACCACTTGGATTGCTAACGAATAAAATCAGATGTGTTCCTGCCCACGACGGCGCAAACTGCCTTCTTTTAAAATGCACAAGCTTGCACGGGTCCACAAATACAGCAAAACCTGGTCCAGCCCACATACACTAGACTCGCACTGGAAACAAAAACAAAGCCCCAAGTGTATCTGGTGTATGTACCTTACCTGGTATGTCAGCTTCGATAAAAGGACCACTGTACTGAGTGGGAGAATGAACAAGAATAGATGCGATACACTTTGCACTGGTCGCCCGCAATATATTATCACCACTCAACAGTAACTGCAAATAGAGAACAGGCTCTGTTAGAAATCAACAAGCACATCAAGACACACGGCTCACAAAAGGTTTGCATGAGATGAGGTAGAAATGACTTAGTTATTATATCTGTGTCAAAGTCTGTTAGCTATTGGCATCATGAGCATGGAAAAGTATCAAATTAGATCTTAAAACGTTTCTTTTTTTAATCTCTCACGTTAATGTTAGCAAGTAGGTTTGCTAATATTTGTTTGAATGATTGTTTGGATTTACAGGTAGATTATTAAATTTGTTGTACGAATAATACAACAAGTCTGTTCTGCTATGTGATTCAACACAAGATATGCTTAACCAACATTGATTTCCCAGACATGAAGCAAAAATATTTATCCAGAGCTGAACCCCTTGATTCCCTTTGCAAAAACACATTAATCCAGGATTAGCCATTCTCAATATCCAAATACAAGTTGAGGTCATGCAGGCAGGATGTTTGGACAGCGACCTTTTTCAGGATGAGAGGGAGATGGCAGTGGCTCGGAATCTGTTGCTCTTGGTTTTGACTGCTGGAAATGATGTTGCCATTCTGGCTGCACATAAACTGATCACCAGCGTTGCTCATAAGAACCGAAACGGCCTCTCCCCACTGAACTAAAATCCACAGTAGAGCTATGAAATAGAAAATATGGTGTGAAAACACTTCATGACATCTATGAAATATTATACAAGTTGATCTATTCTAAAAAAACAGTCTCTGTACAGCAACATGTAAGCCTAACAATCCTGGCTGAGGATGATGAAATACTGAACAAATGCAATATGCTGATATATGAATAAAATATAGTGGTTTAATATACACTGTAGTGTTGAGGTCATCATAAAAATAGAGCACATTAAATGTTTATATAAAGCCCACAAGTCTCATGTGGAGGGTTAAATACTAGCAACTGAGTGAATGAGTGCTGTGGGGTGTATATAATCTAGGCTAATCTTCATTTAAATAAATGTCAAGGTATAATAATCAAAGTACATTTCCACAAAAGTCCTGAAAACTCATTAAGTATTAGATTATTTAAATGGAATCACAGTCTGTCATCCTATAAAAATTTAACAAATGAAATTCTGTTTTGACGTGTGAATAGAATAAGAAGGAGAAAATGTTCTTCTGGAACGGTCTCAAACATACAATCATGAAAATCATCCTTTTCTAACTCCTGAATGATGCCATTGTCAAACTGGCCATGACCGTAGACTTAGCGCATTAGCGACTATGGCTATCATATTCTAAGCTCGAAGATATAATAGAATAAATCTTTATGAGGATACTAGTCATTTGGATTTTTTTTCTTTTTTATAAATTTAAGTCTATATAACTTACAACTAGCTGAAATTATAATGACTGTCTTTAACACGCTTTCTTATCCATCGAATGAATGTGATCTCAATGTTTTTGCTCACCAATGCAATTGTTGATGAGCTGAGGGCAAGTGGCATTGACAAAGGTCTGTCGCAACAGGATACAGACTCGATCCCGAATGGTGACCGGTAGTGACTGAGCTGTTGAGCCTCCGGAGCTCCCCAACAACTTGAGCCAAACATACACAACTGAAGCCTTCACCTCTTCATCCGGATACAGCAAAATCGAGCAGAGTCGCTCAAGTAAGGGCACTGGATGGGACATAGATGTGAGTAAATATATCTTGGGCTATGAATTGCACACATAAATAGCCAAAGAACTGCAACAGTGGCTAGAATCGTTCGGGGAATACTGTAATCGGTCATATAAATTGGGAAAACAATGAAAGGAAAAGTCGGCCTGTGCTGTCGACCCTCTCAAATCAATAAGGTTTAGTTAGGTTCAAGCACCACATACATTTTTTTTTGCGACATAGCATTAACACTAACAACATGACTTCGAACTTCTTTCCAGGAAAACGAAGGTTTTCTTGTTAAAGCGATTTAACGATTAGCCATATCCCCGATTTATAGAATGTACTTTGCTAACAGTCAGCTAAAAGCCTGAGTTCAAATAAACAAGGCTGGGGTTGACTTGAGCAGAAAAAAAAAGAGGTTTGTACGTCCATAAAGCTCAAGTAATACCACATAAATCATAGCAATAAGTTGTAGATAGAGCAGCTGGCAGAAGGAAATGCAGGAGGATAAAGTGTTTAACTCCGTGGCAGTGATTGCAGCGGAAAATTGGAGGAGAAACTCGACCGAGGGAAGCGTCGACTAAGTAGGCGAGTCGAGCGAAAGCCAGGCTGCTCTGCGAAGCAGATCGAGAGCCAGGCGAGGGCTTCCGGACATGTTTGATTAAACCAACCAATATGCGGCAGCCAAAATGAGATTCAGAGGGAAGAGTTGGAAGCTCAAAGAACATTAGGAGAAAATAGACAGAGGTGCCAAAGGTTGTGCTGCTGTTTGCCAAGAGATACTATAATTCCAAAACCGGTTTGGAGGCATTCATTTTTTGGAATGACCTTCCCGCTTGCTCTGTATTAAATGATTTGAACTGTGTTTACAAATCAGAGTAAGATATGAATTGGAAAGGCGGACGGCAGGAGTGATAGTGTGACTTCTTCTGTGTTCATGTTGTCAGTGCGGGGTTGTTGTCGTTAGTGATAACAACCCCACTGAGATGTGTTGAGTGACAGGCCACAGAGAGACAAGGAGTCAATAAGGGTAGCCCGCATCTCGCATCAGCATCGGGCGCCTCGCTACTATTTGCTTCCAAGTGAAGCTTGTAAAACCCGCCAAGATGCTCCATCAGGGTGAAAACATTGCACAGAAAGAAGGTAAGAAGTCAAATATTTGTCTTTTTTGATCTTATGTTAGCAAGCTCACCATATTGAGTCACCAGGATGAGGGCCACACTGGGAAGCGTTTCTATTAAGCTCCCTAAGAAGTTGAACACTGGCAAGAAGCTCTTCACGTTCAGTTGGTCGATCACCTAGAGCGGCAATAGAAACCATAAAACCACATAACACGGCAGGAAATCGATATAAAGATAGACATGGTCTGAGTATTCAAATCAATACCAAGTTTTGAACGACTTATTATCGGTGTGTCATCAGAAAATAATACTGCCTCATTTTCCAGGAACCTGCATTCTGTCTGTTTCTAATCACGCAAATTTCTGATGAGATAAGTTTTGTATTTCTGTCATCAACTTTTCCACCAGTAGTGTCAGCTATAATTCTTCCCTCCCCCAAAAGGTTACACAGAACGGGGAGACATGCATGAGTTGTGTTTACTAAACAATTGTGCGAGTTGGTTGCAAAAGTGGCATGTGTACATAAGGAGATTTGACCCACTCTAAATCCAAACGTGGCTTTCTTACCTGTTTGTTTATTTGATCTAAAATGTAATGTAGCGGCAGCTCACTCTGCAGCTCCACTAGCAACAGAACTAGAACTGAACAAGATGTACACACAATCACTTATGCTAGCATAGCAAGTCATTTACGTAAATAATGTGTCCCTTATTTTCCACGATGTGTCATTACGGTATACTGACTTTACAATTACTACCGTATTTTCCGGACTATACGGCGCACCTTCAATGAATGGCCCATTTTAAAACTTTGTCCTTATATAAGGCGCACCGGACTATAAGGCGCACCATTGCTGCATCATGTCAGATTTTTAATCCAAATCAAATCATTCTCCATTTTATCTTTTTTATTTCAACTTCAGACGCAACAAATTACTTTATAATCACAAACTAATGATCCACAGTCTTTTTGATTCATGATTCATAGTCTTCAGCGGGCCACTTATGATTGATTTCAAGACACAATGCTTCGGGCCAGTTTAAATTTAGGAATTTGGTCCATATATAAGGCGCACCGGACTATAAGGCGCGCTGTCGGCTTTTGAGAGAATTTTAGGTTTTTAGGTGCGCCTTATAGTCTGGGAATTACGGTACTCTAACATACTAATAAAAGCTGATTGAGACAATGATAATGATGAAGAAAACTTAACACCAATTAAACAGCTATGTAAAAAAGTTTGATCATGTTTGGTCTTTACCTTGATCCACTTTTTCCAGAGTGGCTGAGTCCACCATAGAGTGAAGCATCCCTGTGGATAGAACAATGATGCTAGGTTTGATTTAACCTCTGCGCAGTGATATTGCTTACCCAGTAGAGAGTCAATAAAATGTATGGAGACTTGGTGGTCTTGCTGGAGCAATTGTCTCAGAGCCCCAGGAGAACACTTCAACAACCCACTGACAGCGGACAAAGCATAAGCCTTTCTGACCGACTGTGGAAAAACAGAGCAAGGAATGGAGAAGTCAAATATCACAAAGCGGTTGGGATGAATTATTACCGATACAAATAGTCAGAAAAAGATTTGTTTCATAAACAGGAGAGGAACATTTCTTTTCAAAATTTATGGTGAGTTTTATTGAAGTTTATAGCATTTCAACAGATTGTTGCTGAATCTTGTCACAATGCTATTTTTCAAAAACAACAAAATGTAATATTACTCACGGAAATCTCATCACTTTCCAGCATTTCAATCACGCAAGCCATGCAGAGAAGCAGCCCCCCTCCATCTGCAGGCCCCAGGCGCCCACTCCATCTTGGGTCATGCCTGAAGTGAATCTTGTCATATATTATCTCCTTGCTTGCCATTTTGGTGCTATCACATTCTAAATCACGTACAGAAACAAAACACAACATGATCTTGAAAATAATTGTTGCAATTTCAGCAGGGCCACCAATGTCTAACTTGCTGCACTTTTTTTTATATTTAAACTATTCAAAAACATTACCTTTCTGTAACAGCAGCACAATTCCTTTAGAATAATGCTAATGCTAGTTAGCTAACACCTAGAAGGCAACAGGCTAATTATTTTTTAACCTGAAACTTTATTTATATGAATATTAGTGACAAAAACTGCTCGTACATGTAAATACCAATTGAAATATTTTTATAGGGCCATCCCTTTAACAAAGACTTAAAATTTATAACAAGTAGTGTAAATAGTTTCCGAGATTGAAGTACAAAAACCCAAAATCATGTTGTACTTCTCTGCCACAGTTACTTCACATTCTCTTATATCTATATTGGAACAGTCACTAATGTGTAATTAAAAATAATACCAACTCCATTATTTTAGAATATGAACTGGAACAATTAAGCTTATTATGGTAGTAATTAGGTTCTTGAAAATAAAGTATCGCAGACTATCATTTTTGTTGTGGTTGTGAAAGCTTCTTTCCATCACATGAAAAATATGCAACCTCTCTGAATGCATTGTTATTGCGCAGGAAGTGTCAGCAGATAATGTGGGACTATTTCAAAACTCTATATGAGACTATATTTATTGTGCTTGAACAGAGTAGATGCATCAGCCTGTGGCTATGGTGATAGAAATAAGTTATGAGGCCAACAAAGCCTGCAGCCATCATGCAAACAAATGTGCAAAGTTACGTGCAATTGATGTGAGCCACTTCCTGTTGTGCAAGACGTCTTTCATCTCTTTCCAGCCACCCTCAATACATTTTGTCACGTAAACCCCGCATTTTTTTGGCTGCATTGTTTCCACCGACGATTGATTGTATTTTTTTGTTTAACATCAATATTTCCGATTCAAATTGCGAACGATAAATAAACAATAATTACACAATCTGACGTTTAACACAGAGTAGCTGACATCAAGTGAGTCGGAGGAGGGCCAGCCGGCCCATCGGAGAGGAGGGTCATAGGAGTCTGCTCTCACCACTGAAATGCATCAGGTCCATCTCACCCACAGAGCGGGAAAGTACTGAATTGACGTCAGTGGATTATATCTGATCTAAAGATGGTTATTACTAAAAAAAGGATCACACTGAAAGAGCAATTTGGAATATAAATGATGAGAAGGTAAGTGTGGCAATTCAATCTTTTGTGCATTTTCAATTATTTCTTGTTTTCTTTTTTTCTCTCTCTCTTTTGAAAGTTTATATTATTTTGCTAAATGGGCCTTGATTTTGGTTCACCTAGTTCACAAAAAAAAGGAACACAATGAAAAACACCCTGCTTCTGTTATGTGTGAACAGGAAACAATCTAATGACGTCCAATATGATAAATCATCAAGTTCACTTTACATGATTAATGTCCTCAAATTTCATTCATATATTCTTTCATTCCTTCATTCTTACATAACATAAAATAATGCATGCGGGAATGAATTATAAAGATGAAAAACAGCCCATTTAACATGTAAGCCACAGCTAAGACGGAAAAGATACAAACGTCTGTCACCACTAGCTGAGACCTTCACATGCAAAACCACAAAACCCTCATGATACATATTTGTCGTGAGTCATTGCTCTTTTTTTTTTTTCCGAAGTAGACAGGCTGCGATACTGAAGCACAATATGCTTACATCTTTTTTTCCCCAGATGCTTTTGCCTTCACTTATCTGTAATGCCTCAAAGCTATTCCCCCGCTCTCACTTGCCTCGTCAGCACTTTCGAGCTGATGTCATGCATAATAAATAAACGGAGGTAATTATACCAATAACACTGGTTGTTGTTATCGCCCTTTGCCGTCACATGCCCACATTCTGGCAGTTGCTGGTACTGTCTATCGTGGGGGCGTCATGGGGGCGAGAACCTTCATATTCTGTCCTCGGATTACACAAACCCAGATGAGATTTTACACAAGAGAAACAAACTCTAATTAATTAATTCAATTAATTCAACTCATATGAATGACAAGTGTGACTATTAATGACTGGAAAAAACAAAACGCTAACTAGCGTAGTGTAATTATTCAAAACAATGTATTCTTTTCTATTCATGATGTATATTATCTCTCAAAATACTTTTTTTTTTTTTTTTTAGATTGGAATATTGCTACAATATGTACCTGACAGAATTTGATTGAGGACTTCTTCATACGCAATACGGTTGACTTGAGCTCGATGCGCTCGTTTACTTTGTGAGCTAATGTGATTTTGGGCGAAATTGATTTTATGATTGATGATTCCGAGGCTGACTGTATATTCTCATTTGTATTCTTCCTCTTTTTATTTCTTACCCCTTTTCCACGCACTTGCCCTTTTGTTGTTCTCCCTAAGATTCTTTTTCTCACTTGTACTCACTTCTTCATCCTGTCTCCCCCCCTCACGTCCTTTAATGGGGGTCCTGACAACACCATTCTCAACTATGAACTAAAAATTGATCTGTCACTCAGCCATCTTCCCACATTCTATCTTTCTGTTCCCCTTCTCCTCCTCTTTTGTCATGTCTGTATCCATGAGGAACCCACCCCATCGCCGGCGCTCTTTGGGTCCCGTCTCACCCAAGCGGATCTATAGAAACCTGTCGGTCCGGTTAAGGGGAGGAGAGTCATCTATCGACGAGAGACCTGACGCACCCAAGAACCTTGGAAAATCTGCTGATGTGGTAAGATTTATCCTATGGCCATCGTTCAAAATCTTTTCACCTTACCTCGTCACCTACATACCTCACCATCTTCCATTAGTACACGACCTTGTGGGATGCGGTGGAGAACGAAGACACATTGGCAGTACAAAGTCTTCTGTCCCGAATCCACAATAGCTATGGAGGCGGAGGAGGTGGTGGTGGTGGAGGAGGAGGGGGAGGAATCCTGTGGGAGAGAGTAGAAAAGAAAGACAGAGACTGGGTGAAAGAACGGGAGAGGGGGGTGAACAGAGTGAGCGAACAGGGTCTTGTTCCTCTGGATGTGGCCGCCCTGACCCATAATTCACCTCTGCTCCACGTTCTGGTAAAGGCTGGAGCTAGGCAGAATCCCACTTGTAAGTACATGATTCAATATCTTCATGGCGAAATCCCAAACTAGCAAAAATTCAAATGGAAAAGAATCTGTACTTGATGTTCTCCTTGCTAGTATGCAGACCGGAAGAATGGGCACTTAAGCTTGATGATCTCGTGACGTTGGCGAAAGAGAAGGTGGATGAGAGGAAGGAGGAGTTGTTGAAGAAGGCCGGAGCAGGCGCTCATGCACAGGCTGAAGTCCACAGACAAGTCAGACTCTGGAGCCTCAGATTGCAACTTTACTGCCGCATGAAGGAGAATTTCCACCACACAGGTCAGTTCGTGGTCCGCTGAGCATTTTAGGCATTATAATATTTTTTTTTCTCTCATATTATGTAATTCCCTGGCCAGAATAACAATTTCTAAAATTCAAAAAAAAAAAATATTCCCCTGACTCTCGTTAAAAAAATATTCAAGATAGTGAAACCTGATCCAACCGCAGAATTTTCCTGGAGGCTATTGCTGACGTTACCGTAATAATATTGTGGGTTGTTTAATCATAGCAATCCCCCAATAGACCATCTTATGCGGTGCCAATTAATATTCAGGGCCTTATTTTTGGCTCGAGGTGCTGAGTCGACTTGGCCGGAGTCCATGAAGCTCCCAGTGGTGTGTTTTTTTTTTAAGCTTGAACAATACGTCTTATTTTGTTAAGTAGACATTTGAACAACAGGGTCAACAATTTAACAAGAACTATTTTAATAAGAACGCCCCGAAGAGAATTACACCGTTTTAATACTGCTCGTTTAAAACTTGAAATTGTCTTGTTTCAAATATTCGATCCAGAACTGCCACATCCTCCTTCTCAAGTCTCCATTGTGGTGACCAGCACATCTTCTCTGTTTGTGGCAATCAAAGAGGTCGAAGGTGACAACGTGGGGCTCATCACCTGCTACAAGGGTAAGGTATTTGAAAAAAGAAAAATAATTAGAATAATAAGAATAATCTGTTTTGGCTTCGCAGTGGAATGGAGCACTTCAGCAAGCTTCAAGCGCATCCTTGGCTCAGCCCAAGTTACAGAGACCAAAAATCCATCCTACACGATCCGGGAACTCAATACTGTAAGATATCAAATCTCGATTTGGTAATAATTGTGTGTAATAATTTGGAGTTTATTCCAATGCAGGGAGTGCATTATTTTGTCAGAGCGAGCGCCTACAATGTGAAAGGATGGGGCCCGACTCAGTGTTCCACTCCAGTCAGTGGCGCTCCTTCCAGTAAGTATGTTTAACCTTGATGAACATTTTTTTTTTTAAAAAAGGCTCGATTCGCTATCAGTCTTGATTTAACAGATCAATTCATAGCGGGTAGATGACTGAATTATTTAAAATGCAGAGGCTTAAAAGATGTTGCCGTGAGCTTTGTGGCATTGCTGCTGTGAGATTGAATTCATCCTTGGCAATCATTTTCGCCTCCTACTGAGAAAATATGACACAAAGTGATATGGTGATAAATAATTTGGTTAAATCCTCATCTAGCAAAAAGTTACAGTGGATATAAAAAGTCTACACACCCCTGTCCAAATGCAGTATTTTCATTTTTACTTCCTCTCTCAATTTTTTTTTTTTTTTAAACATTTAAATCATGTTGTACTTTTTTGTTGCTTATAGGTTGGAGAGAGTGCGATGGTGTGAAGTCCCAATACAGAAACCATGAAGCCCTAGTAAGGAAGCTTCTGGAAGATGCCGGAGAACCTCACAACAGAGGATACTACAAAGGTAAGCTTAACACATATTTGCGGGTACATTTTAGATATTGTGACAGTCACTCCCATCTGTGCTATTTTACAGAGAACCCGATATCCCAAAGTCCCAGCAAGCGTCTCTCGATGTCTCGAGGCATCAAACAACTGTTCCATTCTGCAACCAAGTTTGTTCGTCTCTTACAGAGGTAACCCAAGAATTTATCAATAATGCAGAGATGAAGGGGAAAAAAAACCCAGTTCTGGTAATACTGAGGAGAGAGTTGAATCAAATATTACATTGAGATTCTTTTGCTGAGTCACTTTGGGTAATAGTACATTCATCAAGACTGGCGGTTGTCATGACGACAGACTCACTAAACCACAATTGGGGACCTCATGAGGTTCATCAATGCTTGATAGATTGCCTGCAAAATTTCAGATATAGCCGTCACTTTCTCAGTTATTCTCTAATTTTAGGGGCGCGTACTTGGCAACTGTGTTTTACCACAAGGAGAACATCTTGGTGACAGCTGAAGATCAACTCCCACTGGTGGAGTTCCAGTGCTGCTCAACCACTCTCGCTCACAACTTTGTTTGGTTTTCCAAGGTGAACTCACCCATGAACATATATCACCCACAATATTACGACCACAGACACAACTTGATGAGAAATATAAAATAGCTAGCGCTATATAAAATATTCTGTCGGTTTTCTGACAAAAAAAAAATAGTAAATCATATTTTGTTATTTTATTTGTATGTTCGGAGATGGAAAACTCCTGCTTCCACATTTTTATGTTTATTTTCACCACCCACTCACAAAGTTCCATGGGAATTGGTGTGTGTGTGTTTTGTGCAAGCATTCTGACTAATTAACAAACAAAACCAACTCACCTTAAGAGTGTGAAATAATGTTCAGTTTTGATTGCACTTTCAGAGAGGGATTAATTTAAATATGTGTTTAATTTTGCGTTGCAAGTGCAGTGCTGTGAAACGGTTTAATTGAGAGCTGTGTAGATGAAGTAATTAAAGACTGCAGATTGCAACCGCAAAATGTATTCTTAAATATACGACTGTGTCATGCAAAACCAACCATTGCTCTTTTAACTGCCTCGTACTAATGTTGTGGGCTCGTCAATATACATTCTTTCTTATCAATTATTCAATATGTACGTTATTCAACGCCGTGCACAAACTGCAATTTTGGAATGCCATCTATTTCCTACAGTTATCCTGTGCATGGCAGCAAGTGCCTCGGCTCCAGCAAGCACTCTCCTCGGCTCATTCGTCTCCCTCGTCCCTCCTACAGAGCAGGCACAATATTTTAAAAGCCGTCTCGCAACTGCAGGTGGGAAGTTTAATGGCCAACGCTGTAGAATAAGAAGAATTCAAATAGGTTGATTGCTATTTTAATTGCTTATGAGCACATCTTCTGATGATACAGCCTCACTTCACTACCCTTGGCTATTCTCTCTTTCGTGCTAATTAATTCCCAATTGTAACATACGATATTTTCACGCTCATGTTCGGCGCACCTCTTTGCTTTTGCAGTCTTCATTGGGGACGATGGACCTTGGCCAAGTGTATTATGAACCACTCAAAGACCGACAGGGCAACATTTTACTTGTGACATTAAAGGAATTCCCAAATGCTAGCAGGTGAGAAGATCATTTGGAGATAGCATAAATGTTGAGGCACTTTTGTTGAGCTGTAATATGAAATACGTTGAAGACTATAAAGCAGCATATCGTAGTAATGCTCAGATATTATACTTTGAGTAGAGTTATGCAATCAGGGTGTGGTTACCTTTAATACATTGAAGTTTTTGGTTTTCTTTCATTCAAGCCCTCCTGAGCCTCCACTGCAATGGATGCCCCTGGCTCGCCTGGAGAAAAACCGTAGCAGAGCTCCTCTGCTGCCTGAACCCACCGCTATGGATATGCTGTATGCAGACCTGAGGGTGAGGCTTGTTTGGCTAAAAAAAAAAAAAAAAAAGAAAGAAAGAAATGAAGAATGTGATAGAGACAGACTAACAATTCATCCTGTAAATATTCATATTCAGCCTTTGGCTATTTCAAGTAATAAAAAAAAAAAGCTATATTTATTTTTTTAAACAGCATTTTCTTTTCATCCCATTTGGCAGGTGTACAGAAATATTCCAACTTGTAGAATTGAGCAATGTTTTCCACAAACTGATTCGGCATGATCCCTCAAGGGGAAATTCAACTCACACACTACTGAAAATTGTTATTGTGTAATCTTAATATAATGATTATGTGTTTTGTCTACAAAATTGGGCCCTCTAAGTAAAAAAAGAAGGTTCTACACTTTTTAAGATGCGGTATGGTGACGGTGCCTTGCTCAAGGGCACTTAGCAAGCAGATTAGCGTCTCTCCAACGACGGCCATTTTTGTCCACTAAAACGCTGTTCGCCTGGCTCCAGTTTTATAGATAAGCTAAAAAAGACTAACACTGGAAAAGAGGCCATACAAACTCAGCTAAAAAAAATCAAGAGGATTCACATAATCAAATAGCACAATATTTACCTTTGAATAAAAAGTGCACACAAATCTCAACACGTTCTTTCGGTACGTCAATTAACTGTGTCCCTTGACAACATATACATGCGGAACAAAAATAACTTCAATCATGTTTTAACCTACTGGAAATCAAAATATAACTTATTTAACACCATGTCTTTCTTTATTGTTCTTTCCAACTTTATTAAAACTTGAAATAAATGAAGCAATTAAATGAGAGTTGCCTTTGACGCCAGCTACAAAACTCTTGAATGCACCCAATAATTTATCTCCATTTTGTTCCCAGGAGAAGTTAAACTACCACAGGCACAGCAATCAGTGGGCCAAATCGGGTCTGTATGTGGGCATACTGAAACTATGGAGCTCAGTGGACCAAATCAGAGTTCTGGTTCCTCAAAGACTGCCCAATTTACTTTGTTACTCAAGGGTCAGACACAATGCCCACGTCACCAGGTAAAACTCATTCAATTATGATTGTGAATTCATCATTTTTTAATCAATTTTATAATCAAATGCTCTCAAGATTATAATAGACCAAGCTGGTGTTATTGGAGAGTCAGGTGTTTGTAAAAAGATCCTGCTAAATATGCTCTGGTAATTCATTATCACTAATTTTGTTGATGCAAAATTTGTTATCAGACTTGAGGGTCTCTGCAACTTTTCGTTCATTTCATAATAACTTTTTGTGTTTGTAATAGAGAAGAGTGGGCGTGGCTCCAGAGTAATGTTTATGAAACGACCAGTGATGGTGTTCAGAATCTTCTGGGTACCATGGATGACACCTTGGTGGAAAATAACAGTCTGGTGGAGTTTATCAGAGCCCTGAGAGCAGCAGTCTCACATCTTCTGACAAAGCTCAACATCCCCCTCTACAGGGTAAACAATCCATCCATTTTAACCTTTGACCTTTAACATGAGATTGATAGACCCATAGAACTCACAAGTGATTAATAGAATGTAGTTTGGAGCAAGAGTGTTTTTTTGTAGATACGAGTATGGCTTTATGTGTCTGACAGGCTTATCAGTACGGCATATATACCAGAGAGTTGCTGCAGTTAGGAGACAAAGTGTCCATGCTGCTCCTTCTCCCTCCAAGTGAAGACTTTAGCTCCAGCTACTGGCCTCTATTAGGAACCAAAGAGCCCGGCCTGACCATGCCTCTCCAGATCTTTGAGCTGGGTGGGTTCAAAAGCCAACTTGACGAATCCTTAAGAACTAAAGAGAATTATCTTGTGGCTTTTTTCATCTCTCCCTATATCTAGTTCACTTCTGGACGTATGAGCGGGACTTTGTGTCCCAGTATTGCCAGGCCTGGGTGAGGCTGGAGCTGGACACTCACCTGGCTCAGCAGGCTCTGCGAGAGGCGCTGGACACTAAGGAAGTGCAAGTGGCTCGTGAACGTCTGAACCATGTGACTGAGCTTTCCCGTGTAAGATTTTTTTTTATTTAGGAAAAATATCTAATGTTAAAGAATTGTCAATAATAATAATAATAATAACAAGAATAACAAGAATAATAATAATAATAATAATAATAATAGAAAAATATCCAATGTTAAAGACTTGCCAATAATAATAATAATCATAATAATAATCAGCATTTCTTACCTTTTTCCTATCAGCGTCTGGATGTGGTATGGCGAGATGCCCGCTGGATCATGGACTGTCTGCAGTGCGTTCGGTCCAAGCAATGGGTGGGAGCGGTGCCACTTGGGTTGGTGATGGGCGGAGATCCGCCGCCATGCCCCGACGCTGAAGAAGAAGATGAAAGATTGACCGCCAGACTGACATGGCCCCTTCGGTTACAATCAAAAAGGGCCACCACAGGTAAAAAAAAAAAATAGACGTGTAACTAAAAGAACAGATTTCTCAAATTTCTTTGTATTTATTTCCAGAAACTTTAGCCAGCATGGCTCCACCAAATGTTGTCACGGCCGAAGTCTCCTCTGCAGCAGGAAATCTGGTTGCCGTTGAGGTCACGCCGGTTTTAACGGAAGGCGTTGCAAAGGGAGGGTACCCAGTAGACATCAGTCAGGATATGACAAACATCGGCCAGTCAGAATTGGGATGTGCAAGCACTTTAATTGAATCCGGACTGGAGTCTCCAGTTGTTGGACCATTGGAAGTCGGGTTTGCAGCTTTGGATTCGCCCGATCCCTTCAATGCGACAGAGCTCTTTCCCTCCAGCATCTCTGAGGTCATCCATCCAATGGAGATGGCGGAGTTGGTGGATATTTTGCCCACACTGAGTCTTATTGAAGAGGAGACCCCAAGTTGTCCTTCTGCATCATCGGTGATGGATATGATTCAAAGCTTCGGACTGGGGATGGGTGATAAGGGGAGCTGTTTTGAGTCAGGGAATTCACACTTGATGGATGCTGAGCAAATCCTGGGTCCAAATAAAAGCACCAGTGTGAAAGACACAAACATGCCCAGCTCACACACAACAGGATGTAATTTAGAAAGTCTCCCAGAAGATAACATATCTCTGCAGGTTCCCAGTATGGGACTGAAATTTCCAGCGAGGAACCAGGTAGAATGGGATAGACCATTTAACAGCTCCTCCTGATATAAAAAAAAAAGTCTGCAAGGACTTGAATCATTTATGCAGCTGCAGGTCAGCTGATTTATCACATCAACATTTTGGATCTATCACAGCACATATTAATATTAACATAGAGGAAGAGTGAAAATTTCATAGGCAATAAAACCTCTTCTAGGGTACACATTGGAAAAATACACAAGTTATGTTGCCTTCATGCACAATTTCTCCTAATTGTACCATTTTGCTGTTTCGTCTAAAATGAAAACACAAAATATCAGAAGGAAACGAATCCAAATCTTGGCTTACTTGACACTCAAAACTTGAGTGATGCAACCATTTACTGTCAAATGATGACATTAAAAACCAGTTATGTTTTCTAAAATGTATTTACTCATACTGTATAAACATTTTTGGAAATGTTTTGAAATGTGAGTTTGATATTTGTAACGTGTTGCCAACCTTTTTTTTTTTTTTTGCACATTATTGAGCTTTAATGATTGTTTGCTATGTTATTTTTCCTTACAGCCGCTCCTTTCAGAGGTTGTGGAATAAATTAATAGTTTAATTATATTGTTATGTTATTGGTGATCATTGTGGCGGTGCAGAGCAAAGTGTGGTAGCCCCTTTATGTAAAGATTGAGCCATTTATAGTATTAGACTGCCCTCGTGTGGCCTTAGTAAGTCACTACAGCCATGAAATCAAACTTGAATGCGATGGATGCACTGCAGTATAGTGAAGCGAAAAATCATTAAGACGCAGGCGATATTTTTGTTTTGTGTGTACCATTCTAGTCTGTTGGTTATACTAGTAATCTATTTGGAGTTTATCTGTTAGGATGTCAGCATCTGAAACTGCTGCGTCATCTGGAGGTATGTCGCGTGCGAATTGCACGATCCTATTATCATTACGCGAGCAACTGATCTTAATGTTTCGCTAATTTATGAAAAAATATATTGTATTAATAATATAATATTGTAAGTTTTACCACCGGCCACGTTAGACGGCTGCATTTTACATTAAATGTTGCCCTTGAAAAAAATATTAATTTCAATTTAACATGGGCAAGTGGGATTTATTATATTATTTTTTGGTTCTTGTATTGGCTCCAACTCTATTTTGCGAGTGATTCTGTGGCTAGTGATATATTATGTTACTTTTTGCTGCAGCCTGTGAAGCATCTCGGTCCACATCAGATGCTGAGCTAAGGATTGCTCTTCTAGGAAAGACAGGATCAGGAAGGAGCTCCTCAGGCAACACCATCCTGTGTAGGCCGGCCTTCAGTGTTGATGTCTCCTCCTGTTCCGTCACCACACGTTGCATGAAGGAGACTGGGACAGTAGACGGAAGGGGCATCTCTGTGATTGACACGCCGGGGTTCTTCCACACGCATCTGTCCACTCAGGAGGTCATTCGAGAAGTGGGACGGTGTGTGGTCCTGTCCTCTCATGGCCCCCATGTATTCTTGGTGACCCTTCAACCTGGCAGGTTCACCCAAGAAGAAAGAGATGTCCTGGAGTGGATCAAGGCGACATTTGGACCTGGAGTCACAAGGTTTACTTTGGTGCTATTCACGTGGGGAGACCAGTTGCATGGAAAATGTGTTGAAGACTTTCTGGAGCAGAATGATGAGCTGTCTGCGTTTGTCAGCAGCTGCCATGGAGGCTTTCACGTGTTTGACAACAGCGAGCAGAATACGACCTCGTGTTCACAACAAGTGGAGCAACTCCTGAGAAAGATTGACAAGCTTGTGGACGGCAACGAAGGATGTTGCTATACCAACGACATGTTCAAGGAGGCCGAGAATGCCATCCGAGACACCCGGGAGAAGATGCTGCAACAAAGACGACAAAGGTGGATGAATATTGAGGATGACCCAACAGAGGAGCAAGAGCCGGAGGTAGAAAAGAGGAGGAGGAAGGAGGATGAGGAGGTCAGGCGGAGAGCAGAGAGGCTCTTCTGGTGCGAGCTGTTGACTGCGATTGGAACGGGTGCAGCAGAAGGGGCCGGGATTGTCCAGACAGACGGGGACAAAGGCAAAGCTCTCAAGAAGGTCAAGGTGGTGGAGAAGGCGGCGGCGGCTCTGGTCACCTCGCCGTTCTCCATTAGTTCAGCTGCAAAAGTGGTGGGAGGTGCTGTGAGAGAAGGAAGTAAGGTGCTCTACAAGCATCGCAAAACGTTTCTACGCTGAAGAATTCCAGATCAGGCTCGGGAACTAAAACACATCAAGGTCATGAAAGAAATGATTACGTAATATCAAAACATCACGAGGCAACTGGAGTGTTGACAGATCACAACAAAGGCCATGTTAATAAATGATGTGCAATTTAATTTAGGGAGAAAAACATTTAAAGTGACACGGAAAAAATGGCTAAAATGATAACTTGCATTGGATTGAATTTCCATTTATATTATGTGTTTCATTTTTGGCTTCATGCACAAAAAAAATGGTTAGCCCTTTTACACCCTACTTGAAAAATACATTAACCTGAAAAAAAGTACAAGAGGAAAAATACAAAAATGTCACATCATTAGAAATAAAGGGAAAGGTCAAATATTAAAAAGGTAAAGAGGGAGTGTCTAAAAAATCCCAAGGCACTTTGAGCTCCATCACTGAGTACATTTTTACATCAAATATAATATTGGTGACTAAAAGATTTTAAAACAGTAACCGTTTCAAACTATGAGCGCTCATGTAGATTTTAGACAAACATTTCTTTGAGAGCCCGGTTCATATTCCAAAAACTGTATTCATTTGTCTTTGCGGACTCAATTATTAAATAAAATCTATTCAAATAGTGTTGTAAAGTTGCCCAAATTTGGGCTGTGTGTAAAAACATCATACATTTTCACTGTCATGTTTACATCCTACCTTATGTATACATACATATCAAGTAAGATAAGAAGTACCAGCCAGGTAGGAATTACATTTCAAGAAAAGCACTTGTTTGCTCCACGGAATGTCGTCTCATCTATCCCAGAGTTATGATGTACTTTTTTTTTGGGGGGGGGGGGTCCTCTGTGCTTCAACTGGTGACTAGACAGGCATTGGCAGGGTCATTTTCCCTCTCCCTCTTAGTACTGCACAGAAAATTCAAAACAAAGATTTAATTTAAAAAAAAAAGAAAGAGACCAATGATTTGGTCTCATTTCAAAATGCAAGCATTATTAGGTTTGTTATGCGAAGTATTTCACAGTGCATTTTTGTTTTTATCTCTGTGACTGCAAACTAGTTCAGCCTGTACTAATTAGTGGCTGCTACAACCAGTTGTGCTATATATAAAATGGCTGAGTGAAACATTATACTTAGGGATGGGTAAGTACTGATACCACATAATCGGTACCGTTTCAGTAACTAGCTGAGGTGATCCATATTTTTAGAATTTCAAAACAGCTGTATTAAATAAAAGTTGCTATCATGCTGTAGGAAATTTTTTTATGTAATTGCTCAGAAAGTTTTAGCTCACCTTTTGTGACATAAAGGTAGAAGAAGTCACAGTAGAAAATGGTCTGCACCACTCCAGCCACCACGGCGATATGATCAAAGAAGCCCTCGGTGTGGTAGCGCCAAACCCAATTGCCGATGTAAAGGGCTCTGTACAGGCCGAGGAAGAACAAATAATGGGTGGTGATGGACTCGGCCTCGCCCGTCTTGGAGATCATGAAGAGCTGCGGCATTATGGCCACAGATTCCAAGAAGATCGAGAAGGTCCAAAGGACCTGGATAGAAAAAAAGAAACGTGACTCAGACTCAAAGGAATGTCACAATATACTATACAATAAAAGCTTGTTTACCTCCAAGGGTGTGAAGGCGTAGTTCTCCAGTAAGGAAAGACCAATAACCGGCACCAACAGGAACTCCACGCGGAACGAGTCATTCTCAGAGTCGTAAGTGTTTCTGAAGCGCATGTAGATCATGTAGACGGTGGCGTAGGACAGCGCCAGAAACACCACCTTTTCATGACAATAATGGCAAAGGAATGATTAGGTCAGCTGCTAAGTAGTTCTTGCAATGGAATTTCTTAAAATTGTTTTTAAGTTACCTTCATAATTGTGTTGTAAGGAGAAATGAACATGGAGAATAAGTCGAGGTATCTGGTGGTGAAGACAAGCGCAAACAGCACCTGAGACTTCCCGGAGATGCCTGTAAACAAAAATAATAAGAGTGGTGAAAGTTTTGCACATGTTGTCATAAAAAAAGGATGTTTTCAAAAATCAAAAATGCAATGAAACCTTTCCAGGGGATTTCTTGAAACTATTAAATGCACAATTTTGTATCCACTTACATAGTGGATAAAATTCACAAAAGGATATTTTGTTTAACTTTTGAGGACGTCTACGCCTTTCTGTGACTCTTCCAGTCAGACAATGAAAGGACAAATTCCACAGAGAGCATCCTGGTTGAGATCTAATGATCTAATGAGTACTGGATCAATGAACATGTGCATTCCAAAAATTAGGTTTATTGAGATATTTCAGCGGAAATCTTATTATTAGTGTGGCCATTTATAAAGAGCAGCGTAATAAAAAAGAGGAAGTAGAACACTTTTGCTACCTGCCACGTAGCTTCCACTCTTTGCCATATTATTAAAATACCCCAATTAAAATTTATATCAGCGATATTGCACGATGTTCGTACATTTAATGTTAATATACGAACTCACTTTAAAGCAATACACTAAAGGCTGCACAATGTAATAAAGCGCAAAGATGCAAGACACAAAAAAAAGCCCACCTACCTGCACATGATCTGGATCTATAAATCTTTATTAACAGGATGATGATGGCCAACAGATGAGACACATCACCAGCCAGACGAAACGCGTTCATTTTGTTCACGTTTCCTTTTCAGTGACACCTCGAATTAATTGAATAACTTTGGCGACTGGGCCGACAATCAAATGCAATTTGAAGGCGAGCTTGAGGGAAACAAATGCTACAAAAGCATGCCAAACGCGATACACGTTGTTAACCCAACCGGTTGTTTGATAAACAAAAACAAAACATACAAAGATTACAAAGTGCTCCCACTAAAAGTAGTTGCAAGAGGAGGTGACGTGGCTGACAGTTCACGCAGCATTTACGCGTCATTCGTATTAATTGCGTTGGTATAATAAAGCGCTTCCGGTCTGTATTTTCAAACTAAAAGTGTAGTCAATTGACCGTAAATCGATAGTTGGTCGTAATCAAATCCGTTATTATAATGTAGTATGAAAATATTTTAGTTATGTATATCCTTTTATAAATACCCATTTATTTTCAATCAAAATGGAATTTTGTATAATTAAAAATCTAAACCTATTTTAACAAATTTACCGTAAATCGATAGTTGGTCGTAATCAAATCCGTTATTATAATGTAGTATGAAAATATTTTAGTTATGTTTATCCTTTTATAAATACCTATTTATTTTCAATCAAAATGAAATTTTGTATAATTAAAAATCTAAACCTATTTAACTATGATCAGAACTTGAACATGACGCAGTTATGTTCTTCCTCTACCTCAGTGACTGATCCATAATAAAACAAATTGATAACCAAAGAAGACAGGGGGCATCAAATGTACTTTAGATAGGACATACAGTGGACGAATCTGACGCCAGGACTAAGACATGGCAAGTAATCTGTCACCCAGGCCTGATTAACTTCTATTTATACATACAGAGTCAGGTCTCCCCATCATCCTTCTCATCCATCTCATATTGTTGATATCGGCACAATGTGTTGATCTCCGAGCATCCTTGGAAATCCCTTCCAGGTTCTCCTCTATCTTCATGTTTTGAGTTCACCACAATGTTGAAGCTATTTACAGTTCACATATCTCCTGCCACCCACTTGTTCCTCCTTTTGAAATATGAAAATATCACTCCCACATTGTCACTCAGAGGTGATGGTGTTAAAAAAAAATAACATTCCAATCAACGATTGATGGGATTAAGTTGTGGTTGGAGTCAAGCAGGTTGAGGATTGTATATATGCATCTGGAAATAAAATTGCAAAATGTATTCATTTTATCTGTATGGATGCACTCATAATAAATATATGTAATCCAACACTTGCACCTCTAAACCAGTTTTTTTTTCCTATTACCACATCAACCAAAGTATCACTCAAAATCCACCTATGATGTGCGGTTCAAAATCATCGTGCTCATTGTAGAATAATCACGAATATGAGTGAGTGAGTGAGTGAGTGGGAGCCCATTGCAGCGAAAGCACAAAGGCAGCAGAGAATTAAAGCTGCACATTTTAAAAGCAGACAGTTTCTGTGAAGGAGGTTATTTAGTATTATTTGGTGTTTACAGACTTTATCGTGTATAATATCTTTTTCACATTGCACGTACACAAAACAAGATGCATACTTGTGTTTTTACATCAACACATTTGGAGCCCCCCATCACCATTTTTAGTTCACATCATCATCATCATCCCTCTTCCTCCCCCCCTCCCATCACGTATCGTCCATGCTGAGGTAGATTGACACAGCAGTTACGGGAGAGTGCTCAGTGGCAGGGTTACACAAGTCATAAAGGAGGACAATAAGGGATTAAAAGGAAAGAATGATGAAGAATTATTCAAGAGGAAGTCAGTAAAAGAAAGTGAAAGAGAGGAAGGAGGAATAGAAGCATTGACAGCGCTAGTGGGACTTTGAGAAGTCAACTTTCAGGGAATTTCAATTACGACAACAGTAGGGTGAGTATGTTTTTCATCATCGTCACAATTTGGAAATTGCAATTAGATCATTTATCTGTTTAATTCAGGAATGTTTGAAAGAAAAATGTCAGAAAACTAGCTTGTCATGAAAAGTCCTCGGGCAAGTATGACTTGGTCAATCTCGCTTTGGCACTGGGGAGGTGACATCATAGGAAAGTAGTAAAATAAAAATTATACAGTCTTTTTTTCTTCTTCAAATATACAGTATATATAAAAATAAATCTATTACAGCGTGACTCAACTACTAAGAAATAAGTCAAAATGCCAGTGGTGATTTCGACATTTTTTTTGCATTTATCATTTAATTATCAATGCATGTACAGTCATCCTTATAGATGACTTTGGTAATAGAATTAAATGCATCTGAGATGACAAAGGATATGATGGAGGGTGGAATGATAACACATCTAGGAAGAGGGCTGTGGCTAGAGTCGCTCACTAATTGCTGTGAGTCAAGTCTATAATCGTTTTTGATCATCAAATTCTAGAGTTGATCAAGGTAAAGTTTTTTTTTTCTTCTTTCCGGTGCAGTGTTATGGTACAATCTCATTTTATTGGGTCCACAATGCTCCTTGTGACAAGATAATCTTGTCTCAGATGTCTGTAAAACACGGCCAGGGTCAAACGAGGATTAAGTCTAAATCCACTTTTTTTTTTTCTTCTTTTTAATCAGCAATGATATAAGAATGGCGTGGAAAAAAATCAGATTCGAAAATCAACAAGTATCCCGGAAGTAACAAATATGCCTTGATTGATGTCATTCTTCGAGGTGATTTTTTTTTTTTTCGTGACTATTGTTTGTGCTCATTGGCTTCTGTTCTTCTCCAGTGTTTTTCTTAAAGGCCCAAGTATTGCCTGCATGTTGGACGCCTGATCTGTGGGAGTCATCAGACTCTGGCCTCCCACCCAAAAACCTCAAATGAGGGATTATTGTTGCCATGGGAACAAGTAGGTCCCACAAGGTGATGGAGGCAGTCTTCTGTGTAGGACTCCTGGAGTGGTTCTGTTTGGACGTAGATGAATCCAGACAAGAGCGATGATGCCGTATCAGGCAGGCATCTATTCTGTTGCCAAAGTAATTGGACACGGATACAGCGTGAGTCAGGAGCAGCTCAGGAATATTTAGAGCAAGCAGATCGTCACAAAGGTTAAGGCCATTCTGTACTGTCCTACACAGAGTTCTCCTCCCCACCATGCAGCCACACAGCATGTTATGCGATTAATGGCACCTAATTTTCTGATCATGAACAAATGTTCTATGTATGCGTGCCTCAATATCAGTTGACTGTATCTCTCTCTCTCTCTTTTTTTTTTTAATTTGGTTCCTGATTCAATTCCTGGCAAGAAAATTGATTATTCATATCGGTAGATATTACTCTCAATTAAAATAAATGAATCCAGAGGGCTTTGGAATGATTAAACAAAGTGTGTCATATTTGATCAATAAAATAAAAATTAATTAAATTAAGATTTAAAAATAATTAAATTAAAACATTTTTTTTAATTAAAATAAATACAAAAATAATTACATTAAAATAAATAAAAAATGTTAAACAGCTACTGGCATAGACAAAAGTGTTGTGAGCATTGGGGCACTGTATCGAACAAAATAAGAACTCATTTGTGACTATACACTGAGGTCAAATATTATTGATGTTGCCACGCAACCTCTGTTGTATTGAATCTCCAAAAACTAGTTGCTGGCATAAATGTCAAGTCTCTCACACCAAACTCATCAAAGCGTGCTTCTGTTGATTCAACTCCAAATGGACTATGACTCAGACACATACATATAATCCCATAAATGGACATGACAGTAATCCCTCCCATAAACTCAACTCACCTTCCCAAATTATAATCCACTTAATGTTCACCTATCTACAAAATGCCAGTGACGTAGCAATAAAAGTTCCTAAAAAACAATCAGTAACAATTATAAAGCAGAACTATGCGGCTAAATTGTTTATATATTTATAAATAACATTAATCTTGCCATCCTTTGCCTCGCAGGTACAGCATTGTATCAAACAACATAGAAGAGTGTGGAAAGATCTGCATCTTGGATCTCAAGAACAATCACACTTCCTCCGACGTCCACTCACACTCGGCCTGTGACAAGAAAATAGACAGCGGGAGGAGGAGGCGGCGTTCGGAAGCCTCCGCTGCTGTCCCCCGTGCACGGGGACCACCAGGGATGAACAACTACAACGGGAAGGTTCTGACAAGAGGCTCCGGCCAAGCACGGAGCCGCTTTGTAAAAAAAACCGGACAATGTAATGTTGTCTTCACGAACATGGAGGAAAAGCGGCAGCGTTACCTAGCGGATATTTTCACCACCTGTGTGGACATCCGCTGGAGATACCTGATGTTTATATTCTGCACCAGTTTTTTGATCTCCTGGCTTTTCTTCGGCATCATTTTTTACAGCGTCTCCTTCTCCCACGGGGACTTTGAGGAGCATCTTATGGTGAAAGGGGAGGGGCTAGAGGTGAGTGGGTCGTATAGTACGCCCAATTCTGGACAAACTACAGCAGGTCAGACAAGAAGAATGCCTTGCATCCTTCATGTCCAGGGATTTGTCGGCGCTCTTTTGTTTTCCATGGAAACGCAGACCACCATCGGCTACGGTTGGCGCTGCGTCACCGAGGAATGTCCCTTGGCTGTCATAACAGTCGTCGTTCAATCCATCCTGGGTTGCATCATTGACTCCTTCATGATTGGCACCATCATGGCGAAAATGGCACGGCCAAAGAAAAGAAACCAAACGCTTGTGTTCTCCAAAAATGCTGTCATTGCTCTTCGTGATGGTAAGCTGTGCCTCATGTGGAGAGTGGGGAACCTACGGAAGAGCCACATCGTGGAAGCTCACGTCCGGGCGCAGCTTATTCGTTCCTACGTTACGACGGAAGGAGAATTCATCCCGATGGAGCAGATGGACCTCAACGTGGGTTACGATGAAGGCACGGACAGGTTGTTTCTGGTGTCCCCGCTGGTTATCGTCCACGAGATAGACAAAGACAGTCCCTTGTATACGATCAGCCGAGTCAATCTGGAGACTGATGATTTTGAGATTGTCGTGATCTTGGAAGGAATGGTGGAAGCCACAGCCATGACCACCCAGTTTCGTAGTTCTTACCTATCCAAGGAGATCTTCTGGGGCCACAGGTTCGAGCCTGTCATTTATGAAGACCGCAACTGCTACAAGGTCGATTACGCACGCTTCGACTCCACGTACGAGGTGTCGTCGACACCCAACTTCAGCGCCAAAGAGCTGGACGAGACCGCGAGTCGGAATGTTTCTCCTATCTCGGCGTGTATGTCTTCAAAAAGTTTGATCCCTTGTTCGGTCAGTACCTTCTGCTATGAGAACGAGGTAGCGCTGAGCTGCGGGGAAGAAGAAGAAGACATCTTTGACTCCTGTCAGATTGGAGGGAAAGAAAGAGTAGAGGAGAGAAGGACTTCTGTGGACTTCCAGAATATTTTTAAAGACACAAGCACCGTGACATCTGGCAGTCACAATCTCATGTGTGTTCTGGACATGGACAATAATCAGATGGAGTTTGACATCCTCCAGAAAACCATTCCACTCGATCCAGTCACCTATAAGAACGAGCCAGACATTTGAAGATGCGCATTGAACTCATTCACTGCCAACCCAGGTAATATCTTTGACGTCTATAATCGTCAATGGTACTGAATGAGTTATACTGTTTAGCAGTTTAGCGAAATCGTGTACTCAAATATATACACCAAAACAGACTCCTGTGGTCACACTTTGGAATGATGTCAGCCATGATGTAAAGTCATTGTAACAAAAGGGATGAAGTCAAGTTAATATGTACAATGTAATGTTTCTTCAAGAAGTATTTTGTTGTTGTTGCTGTAACACGTTCCTGCTTTGTACATGTTCCAATCGCACATAAAATAAGATTACTAAGAAAACAAAGCACTTTAAAAAAAAATGATGTTTCCATTTCATGTCATGTCGTAAATAAATCTTTCAATTGTCCTTGCTGTTGCTTTCTTTGCCACTAGATGTCAGTGCAGTTATTTAAAGTACAGAGCCCCATTAAAACTAACAAACGTGAATTATTAAAAGGTGCTTTGAAAGAAAACAATCAATATTTACTTAATGTGTGTATATGAGTTTAGATTTATTTATTTTTTTTCATTTTACAGGTTCTACCAAATATGACATTAAGTAGCTACATTTTTCTACGACTGATCATGTGACAGTTGATTGATACTGTGACTGCTGAGATGAATTGTGAAGTGATAAAGTGCATTTAAACGCTGTTGGACGAGGATTGTGCTAAGTACTTTCACATTTGTAGAACAGAACCAAAAGCAGGTCATGATTGAGATGTCAGACAGCAAAAAGAGAAAGACCACACAACTGCTTTTTCGCCAGTGGGTGCAGTTTGATTTTGTCTTGTGACCCACACACAAAAATTTAAAGGCTGGAGGCCCAACATGAATCCTGGCTCAACAGAGTTGCAGCAGTATTAAATATTGAGCACATTGAAAATAAATAGCAGCTGTGGAAAAGTTTAAGAAGAGGAAGGCTTGGAAAGAAAAAAAAGAGAGGGACCAGAAGATGTCCACTTATGGAAGGAATGAGTGAGCGAGAGAGAGAGAGAGAGAGAGGTCATATGATAGAGACGGTTTGACCCCGGAGGAAATTTGTTCCTTTGTGAATTTTTTTTATTTTTTTTTCCACAAATCAGATGTTTTGAAACCAGTCACTCTTCCCTACTTCCTATGACTGCATTATTTTTTTCTCCATCAGAATCCTAACAAAACCATCAACCTGTTTTGTCTCCACCATGCTACGTGTCAAAGCGATGAGGTTCCCATGCACCAGCGCCAAATTGGACATTTGAGTCTCATGAGTAGAGGAAGTGCATATCTGCCGGTGTCAAACATGAAAGGCGAGAACAAGGGAGGAAGGGGCCAGTTGCGCAGGAACAGGCCTGGAGGCTATCAGCTTTTCATTAACGGGTCACTGAGTGAATGAGAGTCATGGGTGGAATGGTTAAATAGGAGAAGCCGGCCCGGGTCACGTCGATGGTTATTGGGGTGATCCGGGGGGGGGGGGTCCATATTGTGTATTGTCCTTCAAGGGAGCAACAGTGAGTCTTTGTGCCAGACATTTGTAAGTATGCTAATTATGGGATCTTTGTCTTCTACAACTGTTTTTTGGGATTTGCACTCCTCTAACATTCAAACTTGTTTTATTTATTTTTTTGCAAAACATATGATGTGAATAAGTCACACTGCAGTTATTGCAAGCATCCAAATTGCAACTAAATTCACTTTTATTTCTTTTAAATCTACCCCGTTCCGATGTTATCTTTTAACCTGTGTGTCCAATCCGGATGTAAACACCCCTGGAACGCAACACTTTTGTCGTATATTCATGTTTTGGTATCAAATAAAAAAAATAAGGAAAGAATTGGCTCTACTGTTTTATATTTTCAAGCTTGTCGTTTCCTTTTTATTTTCACTTTTCTTGTCTTGATTGAAAATCTTGATCTGTCTGGTTTAGAAATCAGCTGCTTTGCCATCCTTCCATGCTTTAATTCTTTTGCTTTAATTCTGATGATAGATCCAACCAGAGGGGAATTCACAACCTCGGTCACAGTCAATGTCGGCATTGTGCTGACATTTAGGGAAAGAAAACACCACAGAAAATACTGCTTCTGTCCGTCCGTCCATCTATCAACTATACATTGCCTGTTTCTTCCATTTTCAGGAAACCAAACAACAACAAAAAACATCAGAAGCCATTCAAATTGCATTGCCACAGAGCGGAAGCCATTTTCAGCACTTAGATTAGTCAATCATTTGTTAAGAAGAAAAAAAACAGACCCACGTGGGGACTGAGAAGATCTATGAAAGAAAAAAAATAATGAAAATGACCAAATTTGGACATAGGACGTTTCTGCCTGATGCTCGCATTTGTCACTGATGTTTGTTTCAGAACTGCTAATAATGGGCTGACTGTCTTCAAATTGTTCAGTTTTGAAACATCCATGTTTATTTGTGTGTAAACAAATATGGAGACCTAATAAAAGATTTTCTTCATGTTGTCCGAACGTTTTGTGGGTCAGACAATTTTAGCGGTTTATTTACAATTCCAAGTAAAAGATTTGGGATTTAGACCAGGATAACAAAATTCTGCACAATATTTATGCGAGCATGTGTGTGTGTGTGTGTCAGCCTGAAGAAGCAGCTGTGGGCCCTGCATTTGAACTCTGGCTCACATGGGCAAAGCGAGGCAGGGCCGCAGGGTGAGAAGGCTCTGGGAGAGGGGGAGAGTCACCCGACAAATTCACCGTCTCCTTCTCCTCTTTCATGTCCCTCTCTCAGTATCCAACAACAAACTCTTTCATTCAGGCATCTTTGCAGCCAGCCACCCGCAGACCCTCGAGGTCCCCACCCATTCACGCTGGTTAATTCAATGATCCGTGAAAAACTCATGATTAGAAAGTGACCTTTTTTTTCTTTTCTTCATACAGATTCTTTTCCATATCTTATGCCAAGATGCATCTTTTGACTTCCTCTTCTGGATCAAATATTTAACTTAACAAATCAAAACATGGTTCCATCTCATGAAGTAAAGATATTGAATTATTAGTGTCGTTCACGTCAAGACCAAACATTTGCTTCAAAGAACCTTTTGTCACATTATCGCAAGCCAAGTGTTGAATACTTAAGCAGTTTCTGAAAATGGAACATTTTTTGCAAGGCACATCATGCCTTGCCTGTCCAAAAGGACAAAATGCAGAAACATCCCCAACAAAGCATCCCATTGTTTGCAGCCAAATTCTTGCACAACATTTTCTGAATTTTCTTGCTAATGACTCAAATTTACTCTCCGCTCGATTCACAATATTCAGTCACATCATCCTACAGAGATGCCATCCACTCCATGTTTAATGCATATGAGTGGAGATGTAAAAGATATTAAGCCTTTGCAAATTCAAAATGGCGGACGAAAACTGGACGAATGCAATCCTGATCACACTCTAAAAAATTTAATTAAATTACACATTACTTAGGAGAGCAACACCATCACGTCAGTAGCCCCGCAGCCGTGTTCTGAAAATAAGCGTTCGTTTAAAGATTATTTAGGCGGCAATTCGAATTTAACTAGGGTCAATGCAAATCACTTTTACACACTTTAATATAGTGTGAAGAAGAACATCAGTGAAGCGCCACGGGGGCATTCAGGGAGCTTTAAGAGCTTCGGGTTGCATTTTGGCGAGAGAGTGTGGCCCAAATGGAATCATGTACTGTACAACAAAACCTTTGTTGTAAATAAATACTTAATAATGGACTGTACATATTTTGTTATTCCTTTGACGTACTTCTACTAGAAGTGACATCAGTCAATATCTCTCCATCCATCCCTCCCTCCCTCCCTCCCTCCCTCCCTCCCTCCCTCCCTCCCTCCAAAGGCCAGACTCTAACCTTCCACTTCTGAACTGCGAGGCGGACGTGCTAACCAGCGCGCCGCCCGTATCGCGGATTTAAATGCATGAAATGTTTTGTGTTATAACCACGAGGCTATGAAACGTTGCACAATGCGTCTCTTTGGTGTGTGTTTGTGTGTTATTTGGTTGGGAGCTGAACAGCACGCGTTTTAAGCAAACAGTCTCGCCATGTGAAGAAAGGAGGAAGGAGAAGATGGGGACATTTGGTTGCAAACACTGGCGCTGTTCTTTCCTAACAAAGACTCCCACTGTACCCGGCATGCGACACTTTTTGCCCCAAACTAAAACGGTCACACTTTTTCTGTCTTGGTTTGTTGAATACAGGTACGTTAAACCTTGATCTTTGAGTCAGTTGATTTTTTATTTTTTTTTAAAGTGTAAAAATGTAATTATAGCATTTATATTGGCTTTCTGGTCAGAAAAAAGTAAATAAATGTATGCTTCCAAATTTTTCTTGCTCATGCATTTTGAAATATATTCTCTATATATACATATTTATTTATATATGTGGCCTTCAGTAGTACTGATTAAAAAAGGTGCTCCCCCCTCCCCTCCAGCATTTAAGTTGTCCATCCCTGATGTAAACAATAAACACACGTGAGTGTGAGCTCATTCCTGAACTCTACAATACGTAACGTGCATTGTCCATTTCACGCACGAGTCCAATTTGTTTCAAGAACTTTACCTCAATTGAAGAGGGAGAGGGGAAAAGTTTCAACCAATCATATGGCAGTTCTATCCCAGCGAGTTGCTGTTACTTTAAGACCTATCCGCCCTTGTTTTATTCTACTATTTTTTTCCTGTCTGGCCTCATACAAGGAGCCGTTTAAGACGGGTCGCAGTCACACAGAGCTTGCATTCATAGCCTGGTACAGCGAGCGAGTGAGGGGGCTGGGGAAGCCTGCAGTGTCACCGTGGTGGAAAGGAACTGGAGGATTCTCCTGCACAAGCCACCGGCAACTTTTCCTCAGTACTGAAGTAAGACGTTCTCTATATTGCTGATATCTCTGCTCTCAATCTATCTTTTGCCAATTTGATCAAAAAGATACGACTCTGAATTTGAACAGGTCACACTAGCTGACATTTGGATAATTACAATTCTAATGGCAAACTTTATGCCTGCCTGACAATTTAAAAATCATTTAAGAGGTTCGGTTATTATTTTCATTAGATTTTTTTGCGCTAGAGCAAAAACTTTTATTTAACGTAAGGCTGCTGATGTCAGAGATTTGTTGAAGTACAAAAAAAAAAAATGGCAGCACTTTTTGGTTAAATTGGATTTGATGTTAGAGTTTTGATTAATTCTTTGTGATTTGAATGTGTTTTGATAAAGTTGTTACTTGATACTGAGTGATCAAAGGTGAGCTTGTCTAATTGGAGAAGTGGCAAATTATGGGCAAACTATCTGCAAATTTTCAGAATTCATATTTATGTAATTTACTGTGTGCACTGAGGGGAAAAAAAGTAAATAAAGAACAAGAGTGCATTGTAAACTGTTATATTCTCATGTTTCATAAGAAATAGCATAAATATGGTTTAGTAATATCAATTCAGATAGCAATAGGGCACAAAACCTATTTGGAATTTTGGGCCAATGTTTAATTTAATTATTTATTCATCTATTTATTTATTTATTTTTACACCTTGCAAGCAACAACCATTTGAGGGGCTCAGGTACAATAGGTCAAGCAAATAAGCTACCTGCAAAAGATATCCTCAAGGAGACCTTATTTGAAAACATTCATTTTTATTTTTTGGGGAAAAAGTAAATTGAATATTTTGGTGGTCTCTCAATGGCATGTTAAATTGACAACTTCTTTTATAATGCCACCGGATGTGGGCTGGAATTCAATATTTACTGCAATTTCCCTTTGCAAACAAACCATCGAGTTGTATGTTGCTGATTCACGGCCCATTAGCTGATGTGGGTGTAAAATTGAGACAGGGTGTCGACTTGACGGACAAAACAAGGACACATTTTGCTACCTCTAATAAACGCGGTCCTGTGCAACAAGCACTCTGTGTCAAATCACACCATGAGGTTTATATTTCCACAACCAGGCCATGTTTATCCAAGAAGTGCAATGTAAATCCCAGGTCTGTGCTATTGCCGCCTCAAATCATTCCAACACTTTCTCTCCTGGGAGCTTAGATTAACTGCCAAATATTTAACGGGCAGTAGTTTATTTTGGCGGGGTGGGTAATGCCCGCAGACGGAAACCAACGTGGGCCAATCTTTCAATTAATTGCAATTAAAAAATGAATTGTTGAACTGTAGGAATTGTCAACAAAAAGCAAGTTGTGCCGTTTCAGGTCCGCCGTTGGAATTCCATCGCCTGAGTCGCAGAGGAGAGAGACACGGGAACGTCATCGGATAGGTGGGCGAGTTTGGTGCTGATTGCTGTTCTTTAGCAGGTAAACTGGGGTCTAAGGTGCGCGCTGAGCCGCCTATGATACCAACCACACGGATGGAAAGAACTTTGATGTTCAACCCTCATCGAGTTCTACAACGGAGGCTGAGAGTAGAGACAGATTGGCAGTTTATATTATAATTCAACAGAGGTCAGAAGTGAAGATCAGACACATCAACATCAGTGCATAAGAGTAGGGACCAAACAGTAGGCAGCCAACAGTTTTAGGAAAAAAAGAGTCGAGCAAGCATCTTCATGAAGATGTCCAGAGAGGAGCAGAGCTTGTCAGATGTCGAGCTCAGCCCCGGCAGGTCGGACGACAGCCGATCACCCGGTCATTCGTCCGGCGCCGGCGGGGATGAGTCGCCCCTCCACGGGCAGCAGCTGCTAGCGGTTCTAGATGACGGCACGAGGGGACACCCCCCGGGTAAATCCGACGATGAGGATGAGCGATTCCCGGCGGGGATCCGTAAGGCGGTCAGTCAGGTGCTCAACTGCTACGACTGGACATTGGTGCCCATGCCCGTGCGGGTGAACAACGGCAACAAGAGCAAGCCGCACGTCAAGAGACCCATGAACGCCTTCATGGTGTGGGCGCAGGCGGCGCGGAGGAAACTGGCAGACCAACACCCGCATCTGCATAACGCCGAGCTCAGCAAGACCCTGGGGAAGCTTTGGAGGTGAGATGGTGTCGTCGTCGCTGCTCAGGTTGTTGTAGGTTGACGTGGCCTTCGATCGAAAGCATCGTCGACATCTGTTCGTTTTCACCCAAGGCTTCTCAATGAGAGCGATAAGCGACCGTTCATCGAGGAAGCGGAGAGGTTGAGAAAGCAGCACAAGAAAGACTACCCCGACTACAAATATCAGCCTCGACGCCGCAAGAACGGAAAGACTGGTTCCGGATCAGGGAGTGACGCAGAAGGCCATATGGAGGGTGAGATCAAGCATAGACAATCCATCTACAAGGGCCTTCATCTGGATGTGGTCTACACAGGGGGGGCTGGGTCCCCTCTGGCAGATGGGCATCCCCCTCATGCTGCAGGTGGGCTGCCGGCTCCCTTGACCCACCTCACGAGTATGCCCTTGATATTATTCGCGGTTCGGATGAATATCTTCTTGTAACGTGGCTTTGTGACTTCACAAAGTTTTAACGTGGTCTGTCCTGTGTGTTCAGGTCACAGCCACAGTCCTCCTACACCACCAACCACACCCAAGACAGAACTTCAGTCTGGGAGGGCAGGGGATGGAAAGAGGGAGGTTTTGGGAAATGGGGTTCTCCGTGGCCCAATGGGAGCGGAGGGTAGTTCAGGTGCCGCAGGGTCCGGAAAGCCTAACATCGACTTTGGCAATGTGGACATCGGTGAGATAAGCAACGACGTGATGGCCACCATGGAGCCTTTTGATGTCAAGGAGTTTGACCAGTACCTTCCCCCCAATGGCCATCCAGGAATCGGGCAGAGTGCTGGTTCAGGAGCAGCGACGCCCATAACCACGGCGTCTCAATACACCTACGGGATCTCCTCCGCTCTGGCGGCGGCCAGTGGACACTCCGCCGCCTGGCAGCCGCAACAACATCACGGCTCCCCTCTGAGCTCAGACCCGTCCAAGACCCAGATCAAGAGCGAGGCCTTTTCAGAGGCGGCCGCAGCCGGTTCCCACGTCACCTACACCTCTCTAAGCCTCCCTCACTACAGCACTGCCTTCCCCTCGCTGGCAGCCAGGGCTCAGTTTGCCGAGTACGCCGACCAGCAGGCCTCAGGGTCGTACTACGCTCACTCTGGCCAGGCGCCGAGCTTATACTCGGCCTTTTCTTACATGGGGCCCACCCAACGGCCCCTGTACACTACGATCAGCGACCCATCCGGTGTGTCACAGTCACACAGCCCCACACACTGGGAGCAGCCCGTCTACACTACACTGTCGCGACCATGACAGATAACCAAACCAGATGGCGCCGGTGCCGGCCCGGCCCCCACGCCCGACCCGACGAGCTGCAGCGGTTTTGGTGAATGCGGTCTGGGCGGAGGGGAGTGGGCTGGCACCGGGGGAGCCGGCTGGGGAGACAGGAGGGGAGAAACCCCATACTGTTCTCGCCCGGTTGCGGAAATGCAGTCAGAGGTGAAGGCTGAGTTTGGAGCGTGGTGTTTTGACCATTTGATGCAATGAGGTTTGTAAATAAAAAAAACCTCAAAATGTCGAGCGCTCCAAACGACACAATTAGATCACGAACGGTGGCTTTCTGCGTGGATGTGAGCGAGTAGAATCACAGCTCATTCCAAGAAAGAACGTATTAAACCTTGAGCAATCATTCAATGTATTTTTTTATTTGTTTTATTGAGGAGAGCTCAAGATTTTTGCTGGTCCGTTTACATCTCAGGCACGATTGAGATATATCGCAATTTGTCTCGATTCAGCAAAACAATATGCTAACACTGACTTTTTAATAGGCACATTTGTTCCTGTTTATATCACTCTGTTTCTTTATGTATATATTTTTAAAAATGAATCTGCATATGGGAGGAGAGGGGTTGCCATGAAGTATCATATCATTTTTTTTTTTATGAAGTCAACTTCTCACTTTTTGTCAACATTTCCACACATGAGAAAATTGTAAAATCACCAAAGTTTTGAAACCAAAATGTAACAAGGAAACTAACATCATCAAGGTATCGCCCAATAAGATACCTAAATATCGTAAAATATGATCTTGCAAATTGGTACGTAAAAGATCATGTCAAATCTTTATTTAATTTCAGTCGTGTAAAAATAACAAAAAATATTTATACTTTTCTCATCAATATATCATTTGTTTCAACATTATATGTATTTATACTCTTCTGCCTTTAATATTGCCACTGAAAGTCTGTTCCACTGTGAATTCTCACATGATTGTGCATGAATTCCGATCAACGGCAATTTCGACGAAAATTGCCTCATGCAGAGAGATCGGCTTTCACAAAGATGTATTTTCATAACATTTAATTGCTACCATGCCTTATCTTTCATTCTTGCTCTTTACTCATGAAATTCAAATGTAACACATTATATTTTGTCACAATTTCCATTATTATTCCTTATTGTGTTATTCATCTCAAATGTACTTTTATCTTCACTTGTCCTACATTTAAAAAGCTGGAAAACATGAAATGACATATATCATTTTAAAATCACTTTTACTATTTTAATCCAATTGCATGCAGCTTTGCTCTCCTTTAAATTTAATGTACATCACCATAATTTTGTGTTTACGGTAATGCTGTAATCTTTTTTTTTTCCTGTCTTATTTACTTTTGCTGTTACTTGATGTTTCTTCCAGTTGTGTGTGACAATTGCACACCAACAGCAGAAGCTTAAACATGCGAGGATGATTATTTGCACTCATTTAAAATAAAACTTTGCTTTACAAGAAGCTTGTTGTTATTTTTTTTCCCTTCAATTGAACACACTCAAGGCTCCTGATAGAACATATATATATTTAAAGTGGCTTCATGTGAAGGCCAATGATGGATCTAAATGATGGATAATCTTTTAATTAATCACTTTATCAGCCTCATTACACAACATTTAAAAAAAAAATTATATTGCGTTTGAATGTGAATTTTTGTGCGAGTAGCAGCTTGACTCCTAATTCCCAGTATTTAATCGGTTGGGTAAAAACAAAGCAGGCTATTGAAGGGGAACTGGTGAGGGGGGGGGAGCCGTGCCCATAGCTGCAAGGCCAGTCGCTTCACCAGGATACAAAGAGACTCTCATACTGCCCCGGCATAGACCCCTTTTACCAGACCCCACTTGTGCCGTCCTCATCTACAGCATTTGCACTCCCTTCCCATTAAAAAAAATGCAAGCACCCTAATGGGATTAAAAGCATTCCCAAATAAAGAATGTTTACCAGGGAAAGGAGCAGTATTTAAAGTGGCAGGACAATTTCTGGCTGCTATATAAGACTATATTATAAGTTATGGTGCTACTTATCGTGGAAGCTCTTTTCTATTTTCCTTCCGCCTGAAGTTAGCTTTGGAAATCACAAGACATCCTTTTGAGCTGAGCTATCTATTCTTGCATCAGTAAAATGATGATCAATAAATGGTTGTCAGAGAGAACAAGTTGCAATGCCCGGAGTTAAAAAGAAATTGCAGTTGCTTTAAATGCATAGGGGATTTTGTTCTTGTTTATTTATGTGGTTGAAAAAAAGCCCAACCTGGTGACACTTAGATGAAAAACAAACGATTTTGAGCAAAGTGTAAGAATGGGCAGTAGTGGCTCATTCCTTGGGGATAGAGAAGTTGACAAATATTTATAACTGGCTGCTGGACAAGGGGACAGATTGGAACGATTTATAAAAGAAGCCAATCCAGTTTTCACCAGATACAAATACTTTTCAAAGAAAACTTCAAAACTTGTCATATTTTAAAAGCACAACGACAAGACATCAAAAAGAAAAAGGCACAGTGCTACGGCTTGTTCTAAAATCACTGTCCCACAAGGAAAGAAACGCGTGACCACTGAATGAGCAAATGGAAAGAAGACTAATGACAAATGTGGCTCGGCAGCTAATGGCGTGCAGTTTAGAGATTAAAAGATATTAGCAAGATCCTCAGCTGCGGGCGACCTGATGGTGTCCTTACTGTGGTTGGTGCAGCTGATTGTCACATGGCCATGAAAGCAGCCCACAGTTCCCCTTAGGCACCTTCTCTTATCAAGAGACTTACATATGAAACCATCACAAGCAGCATAAATAAAGATTCATTGTGGAAATCATTGCAAATAAGATCAGAGCAAAAGTTCCCCACTGGTGTCGTTTGATCGCTAATTTTCTTTACAATTGTTCTGACACACAAATAGTTACAGTGGATGTTTCAACAGGGGTGTGCAGACTTTTCCTCCAAAACAAAGCAACACACACTGACCTAGTTACTGCTGACAACCTATTTTTCCCCCCAAAACAATACAGAGACTGCTTTGTGCGTGTTTTCACGGGAAAGAAAAGTTTGGAGGCGAGAAGATTCAGTAGTTTACAACCCTCATTTCCAAAAAATTGCCATTTAAATAATACACAACATGGAATGGGACCATGGTTTGTGAAAATATTCCATTTGGAAATTTCAGATGACAAATTAAGTCGTGGAGGTCTTGTTAAAGTTGGCCGTAACTCCTCATGACCATGTCAACAGCTCAAGGCGTATTTGGGCAGCACAACATGGAATTGTACTAACACTAACGATCAAAAAGCATCGTTTTATTAGAATGTCAACATCTTTCTTGATGTGTGGTGGAATTCATTTGATTGACGTGAAGAAGAACACTTGTTTCTTACAAAGCTGTTTGAAAGTCTCAGTGTTGTTAGTACAGCACAACAAGTACAAGTACTTGACAACAGGTTTATTCAAAACATAAAACTGCAATTTTACAGTCACATTTGCGCAAAATAACATTTAAAAATACAGGCTTTATTCTCTAAAAGAAACAGTACGGTGCTTTCCCCAATTTGAAGAACATCCTCAAAATGTGATTTTAACAGACAATGGATTCAATTCAACATAAGTGGCGAGAGAGGACGCTTCTTTGATACATTTCCACAGAGTCGCTCCAGAGTTAGAATGAACAAAGACAACAGCACCTCCAGTGGGCATTTGCTGGTAGAAGGAAGGCTGGCTTGCAAATGACTTAATCATTAATGATGAGCTCATCACAGCCCCAGTCTTCATAACTCCCATCTGGAAGGTATCGGCGGATGATGAGGGGGATCTTTCCGCACCTAGCGAAGGAGACGAGGTGGTTGTGAATGTCATCAATTTGGGGCACGTTTAATCCATTGCTCAATCACAGATTATTAGTATTAGTTATAAACTGCCAACTACTATCATGCAGGTTATCTGTCACTTAGTGTTTTACTATTATGGTAGACTTATGTTGAAATATAAATTTTAGATATGATATTTATCTATTATTACCAAGATATTTACATAGCGTACTGCTGCTTTTTTTTTAAGCTACAGAAGAACACAAATACAAGCAATACTTACTTGAGCTCTTTCATGGCAATTTGTAAGGGGTCCGTTTCTCCTTCCAGTTCCACCATGACGGGTGCGCACATCCTGTTAAGAGCGCTATTAAGTTCCCGCGAGTATCCGGAGAACATGCAAACTCCACATAAGATGCCTTGAGGCAAGATTTCAACTCAGAGCGGACATGCTAACCCCTTTTGAATAGATACATCAATGAAGACAGGTTCAAACTTTTGAATGGTAGTGCACGTAGTACTTGACATGTAGTACTGACATTTAAAAGCATTTTATAACATTTTAGAAAATTGCAATTGTGTATTGTGCGCATTCAAGCCAAAACACTTACGCTATCTCGAGAGCTCTTGTTCCCAAAACTCTGGCTCGCTCATATTTTGTCATGTATGATGTCGTTATCCTCTTCTGGTTGGCCTGGTGGCCCTCGCCGGCTGGTACGATTTGTACATTCTCTTGATCTTCCTGTTAAAAAGAGACAAGAAAAGAAAGTTTCAGATTTATGGCTCAAAATGGTATCTTGGCAGCACGTCAAAAAGAAGATGGACACGTTAAGTAATGTTATGATAAAGCCTGAACTCACATCTTCTGGGTTTTCCAAGTCATCTAATTCTTCATCCTCTTCGGCATCATCAAAATCTCCGTCATCGAAACTGTAAAATTGTGAGAAGTTATTAATCTTAACAGGGGGAAAAAAGACTTAACTATTGCAGTCACACATGTTTTGTGGTTAGGTTACAAGGCAGCTGGACGACTAGCACACATTTCCTTCAAATATATCCCATAAGTGAAGCACTGAATGCAACTTTTTAAGTTACTTACTTATCTTCGTTGTCCGACATATCCTTCTGAGGAGTCTAAATACACTAAATGAATTATTTCAATGATTTTATTCCCCTGCTATGTTTGTTGTATACAAGCTCATGCACGAGTATGATAAACGATTCACTTCCGGTTCTTGTGTGTATCACAAAATAGATCCGGACTAACAGAGTATAAAGTAATCGTTCCATTTGTTTAGTTTGTTTCATTCGACAACCAGAGCAGCAATGTTATCATCAACACTGCCAGTATTCTTATAAGATCCGACAGATATAGTTTTAAACAGTAAGATGTGCATTTAAGTTGTTATATTACAGCACAGTATAATTCTGTGGTTTGTAAACAGCGACGTTTAGCGGATCTTTTGCGTCACGTCAATAATCAAGTGGTTTTTTTTGCAAATTAATATCGTATATGAAACTTGAGAATTTTAACGTACATATTAAATCATTTTCTTACACAAAAACATATTTAAGAAATTCTGAACATCGTGGAAAATTTATTAATGTCAGAAGTGGATTCAATCTACACATTGACACAAAGTATACAGAAACACACTTTTCAGAATATAAGCTCTAATTTCGACACTAAAAACAATTTTTTGTCTTTTGTTAACCATATACTATTATCCAAATTGTAACATACATCATTGTAGTTGTTCAGAATTTCCTTCTTTGAACTGAAATATATATATTTTTTAAATTAAATATTCAAATGTATTGAGGTGCAAGCCTCCATCTGTATCTGTAGTAAAACATGCGTACTGTGACTGCATTTCAAAAAAATAAATACATATACAGTATATACATATCGTTAGCCTAATGGCATAATTTCTTACATCAAGGGTAAATGACAAGGGTACAGTACAGTACAATAGAGCGTTAATGTGTACAAGCATAACTTCAATTTGGTGTCTGAGGTTGTCCTCAGTTTTATTCTTCTACAGTCTGGACAGAACTTCAGCTATTTTTGTCCACAGAGTTTTTGCTGCGCTCGCTTTTCCGGTTCATCTTAAAAACCTTTGAGGGCTTGAATTTTCCTTTTGACTTCCTCAGCTCTTTCAAATCTTCTTTCTGGAGCCCTGACGAGACCCAAGAAAAACAAAAATCCACACAAGTCATCATTTCCAACACACTATGCAAACATTTGAATAAATCGAGATCATTTCAAACTATATTCTCACCTTGGTTCTTATTTCCTTCCGAAAGTACATCTTCTTCTCGCTCCCTAATTGGAAAACGAAGCTGCATTACTACGACATAAAAATCAATTCTGGAATAATTTATTCTCAATGCACCTCTTCCTATCTTGATCTAAAATGCTGACGATCTGGTTCCTCTGCTCGATGATGCCAAGCAGCTCGGCCATCAGGCTTTGCTCTTGACTTCGATCTTCTCGACTCCACACGCTCTCTGAACATCCAGTATAAAAGAACCATTGCGTGTAACGTACACATCCGAATTGAATCTCAACAAATGGTTGCACAAACTCACCCGGTTTATTGAGGAGACGTCTAAGCTCATACTCAACATCTGCTTGCCTTTCTTCCAAACTTTGCTGCTTCGTCCTGCCACACAATCAGTTCAATGTGATTATCTGGATTTCTTTATTTGAAATACACACAGCAGTGCAAACACTTGCATTCCTACAATACTTTAGCTACTTACAAATAAACCAGCTCAGTATCTCGTCGCATCAGAATTTGCCTTTCGTGGGTAAGAGAAAGCCATTCAGTCACGAGACCTTCTTCCTCTTCATCTAAAATGAAATAGAAATATAATAAGTGTTTTGTTCATGTTTTATGTTCATTTTTGGTTGGAAATAAAATGCTTGATGAACCATTCTGGCACTCTCTGATATTTCTCTCCAATTCTACGCCTTTTTCCTCCAATGCCTCCAGCTGTTTTGTCACTTGGCTTTTTTCCACCTGCAGATCTGCAGCAGAAGCGTACTGGTCTGCCTGCACCTGCCAAATGACAAATAATAGCCAGCATTCTTGTAAAAATAAACCACTCAATTGACATGTAATCCAAATTAGTTATCAATCAGCATCATACCTTCCTTTTAACAAGCGGGAAGCCGTGTCCGGGGGCAGCGGCTCGTCCAGATGTGAGGGCCTGGCATGTTTTGGATTTGGGTATTTCTGCTTTTGCATCACAATGGTCCTTCTCTTCGAAAACCTACATAAAAAATATATATATTGTACATCCACTTACAACTATTGTATACAAATGACTTAAATATTAACCCACATCTTTAAGAAAAAGATTTCTTTCCATACCTTATTTGATTTATTGTCCTCCGTCACCCCAAAAGGCAACTTAGTAGACTTAACAGCTGGCACAGAAAGACTTCTTGTCAAAACAGGACTAGGATTTTTTTTCTGTGTGAGATTAGCGCTCGTTAAATCTAAGCAACCAAGTTGAGCGGTGTGTCCACCATGAGTGTCTTTAGGCTGTAACTCCGTTTTGACGACATCTTCCTCATCCAGGTCCTCACCGAAAGGATTGGGAGGAGGCACTCTCGGTCTGTACCAGTACACCTGTCCGTTTGGACCACGTTTGGCATGCGTGGGGGGTCCCGGGGACTGAACAGGAGGTAGTTGTGTCCAAGGTCCGGGATGGATGATGCCCAACCATGGATGGTTGGTTTTCACTGGATTTTTCGAACCCATCCTAAGTACAATTAAGAAAGTGATGAGTGTTTGAGATTTATTTAAGTACAAAGAAAGAAATGTCAGCTGACTTACATTTGTGATGAAAAAGGAGAAGAGTGACTTTGAGCGATCTGTTGAGGTGCCACCTGTTTACTCTCTGCAGGTACTTGTGCATAAGGCGAGGACGACTTTGGCGTCGCTTCAATTTTTTTCTCGTCCTTCCGCTCAGCACTATTGGTCGTCTCCTCAACGTTTTCTGGGAATTGCATCATTATTGAAGCAAGAATTCAACGAACATTACATTTGCTGAGTTTGTTTCAGGTGTTTTTTTTTTTGTTGCATTAATTTCAATAAGTGGAAATTGTGTTCACATTTATCAGCCCTAAAAAAAAAAAAAAAATGTAGTCAAATATATTTCTTTACCTGAGGTGCTGCTTGCTGTTTGGGAAAGTTGAGTCCCGGCTGCAAGGAGAGAAACCGACTCCTCTTTGGAAGCCAGCTGTTTACTTTCTCCGGTCACTTGCAGTGACGAGAATTCCGAGGGCTCGTCAGTTTTTGTCTCTTCCGTTCTTGCCAAAAGCGATAGCGATCCATCGTTACCATCGCTTCCCTCGTCGACGTATTCCGGAGCAGGTTGAGGAGACGTTTCTCTTGACATGCTACTCTGCGTTTCCGATGACTCATATTGTACTGTTTGCTCGATCTGCGGTGGTTTATAAAGCAGTCTGTCATGTGACCTTGTTGCCTCAGAATACTGAGGAACGTTGATGAGCGTCAATCCGCCAAGAGACAGGCACTCTTCCTGTACCTCAAAGTTGTTATCTGTTATGTGATCAGAGCAGATGAAACAACCAGTCTTCTTTTCTGGAACATAAAAGCCTGCTGCAAGGGTGCCATGGCACACTTTGCATCTGAAAGAAATAAAAGTTGGTCATGTGACACATTTTCAGAAATGTTAGTAATATTTCAGTAGGAGTACCTGAAACAACTGCGATGCCAGATCTCGCCTCGGATCACTCGTCTCTGAATAAGATGAACGGGTTTCATACAAAAGCGACATGCATTGTGGAGACTTTTGTTAGAATAACGATCGTCTTCGCTGGAGGGCGGAGAACCCGAATGCTGGTGGAAAAAGAAATTGGAAATACAAAATTGGCTCTTTCTTTCATATGTTGGAAGATTTACTCTTTTATCACCTTGTTTGATGAAGTGATGTGTGATGATGACTTCAAACTGGAAGGACCTGCTGCAAAGTCAAGATAGAAAATGGAAATGATGAATAAAGATCACAGGAGGAAAAACTCGTTGAGCACAACCCGACTGCATGTAAATGGAATGAGTGAAGATGAAATTGCAAATGAAGGTCACAATTGTTGATTTGAAATCTGATGACGACTTCAAATCAAAATAAAAAGTGTCAGAGATGCTTCTATACTTACCGTGAGATAGCCCGCTGAAGTAGTGGTAAAATTGGGAAAGGTAAGTGATGACGCTCAAATAGTCAGGCACCTCGGTGGCAAGCAAATCTTTGGGGACCAGGAAAGCGGGGATGCCGAGTTTTGTCTCTGCAACCTCAAAGGCCTGAAAACAGTGCATGGAAAGACACCAAACCAAATTACATGTTTTTGCATAATAATGTGCAACTGGTTGTAAATCACTGCTGTGCAAGATTACACGTTTGTTCAAAGGGACACATGTTTCTATTGTGTGCAAATGACTCACCAGTTGGTTGTTTTCGTAAATATTAGCTCTGGAGAGGAAGCTGAAATCTCTGGATGAATGAAACAAGACAATAACATTATTTAGAGTAGGAAATGTCAGCACAAAAAACATGCCTGTTAAAATAACATAACAAATGAGCTGACTTTATTTTAACTCCAACAAACCTGAGTAATCCACTTTACTTTAAAAGGAAGATGGCTACGAGTGAGATTAAGTTGTTCTGAAGAGATTAGGCCCACTGTCAGATGTAGATTAAACAGCATGCTACAACAAATGTAGTTTTTTTGTGCACACCATGCTGCCAACTTCAGTCCTGCACAAATAAAGAAAACAAAACTACTTACATGAGATCCGGGCGGTGTTTGTGGATGATTGCACAAAACGCAAGTCCATCTCGGAACGAGGTGGATAAATTGCTGATTTCCACTTGTGGGTAGGTGGTGCAGGTTTGAACACACCATTTGAGCAAGGCTTTCCTCGGTGCCATCGTGTCATGGGTGGCACTGGACTTCATCACGAGGGTTGGGTCAGCGTGACATACATCAACACAGCAACGTGGAGGCGAAAGGCGAGCGAGTTCGAAGGCTACATTTAGCACGCCGTGTCAAATGTCAACATTGCATCATTAAAAACAAGGTTAGGTGAAGTCACGTTAATACTCATTTTCCGCATGAAGAAAAAAAATCGCACGGAAGTTGACAAAAGTCGATCTTTTGCGACTTAGTCGGCGAGGATTCAGTCATAGAAGTCACTTCGCATCCCAAAGCAAAATAAATCGTTGAATTGTGACGCAATCGCAGGTCTATTTGATCGCAGAGGTCCTCAAATGTTATTTTAAAAAAATCCCCTCGCTGCATGTCCATCCATCTTGCTGTGCGCGACATAAGGTAATCAGTAGCTGCCAATAGGGGGAGCCAAACGCTGTCGCGAGATTTTCCTAAATCCACTTTGCACAACTTTTTCGCGTTTGTTTTCTTTTAAGTCTTTATTTCGAACATGTATAGCTCCTCCTCTTCCCTGCTCATCTCCAGACTACTTAAAATATTTATGTATATTTTTAACTGATTCATGCTTGGACGTAGTTGAAGATATGTACAGTTCAAATTTAATGTAATATTTCGGAATCAGTACAGCTCGTTGTGATGAAAGACTAAATAAATATCTTTGAATTAATGGAAAAAGTCAAACCGTAAAATAAAAGCTTGACACACGCAGCCACAAAATATCTGACTGAAAATAATGTAATTAAATCAGATTTTTTTTATAATCACAACTGTCAAATTTCTGGTACAGTGACGTCATTTTGACAGCGCATGTTCAACATGGAGTTATGGCCACTCCAATTATGATTAACACATTGTATCCTAAATATTAAACTCGCGTAAACCCCCAAAACATCTTAATCTGTCAAAAATAAAACGAATGCTTTATTGTTGTTTCATGTTAGCTCCGCCTATCCGCGCATTGTACGTGCCTTTACGTAGCTCGTCACAAGGCAGACCAGACGACTTAAAGCTTGCTGTGATGGCTGCTCCTCCCGATTCGGAGAGTTTGGAGTCTCGCATCAGTGAGTTTTTGTTCTTAAATCGGCGCGCTTTATTGTCAGATGGTTACCGAACATACATAATAGAATATCGGCGTGCTAAGTGTGAGGTGTCAATGTTGTTTAAGTGGCTAGCGCAGGCGGAAGGCGGTTCCGTGCCACATAGGAAGCTAACCTAGCTCGACAGCTACCTGTACCTGGCAGCTGTCAACACAGCACAAACTAACGTACTGTCAGCTTCAAGGATTGATTTTTTTTAATTTTTTTTTAGTAGTGCACGTCAGGGACTCTCGTTTTCAGTATTGCGTCTTCCCTTGAGTATTATTGCTGTTTACCCGGAAGAAAGTTCTGGATTTGACCGAAATATCGTCGAGACCACACCGTCCAAGCTAGCTAACATTGACGTCCAATGTATCTTGAGGTTGGCAGTTTGCTTTTAGAAGCAAATACCGAAATCAATGCTTTGCAGTCTTTGTTTAGCTACGCCGATATTTTGCATTAGGAAAAGAAATCTCACGACACACCACTAAACAAAATCGGCACATAGAAATTGCACGTTATTTATACACTTCTTGCTATGCGGTGGAAGAACATTTAATTGTGCGGAGGTTGATTGAGGGGTGCTGGATTTGAGATTTTTGGAATTTTGAATTAACGCGCAGAGCAGATATTGTATAAAAGATCATCTTGAGGAGCCTCGTAAGAAAGTGCATGCAAGGACCCAAGATGTGTCCTGTAGGAGATGACTGCGAGCTGCTTCATAGAGCACCTCTAAACGACTCTGGAACAGTTGGCGAACAAAGATACATTATTTACAGTAAATAACTTTAATACCAATTAAATGTCATTGATTTTTTTTAAGCAGCACACCAGATGATCTCATCACAAATGATCCGATTGTCCACGTCTTGCAAAGCATTCCCTAACTATCTCATGATGACTTGGTGCACGGCGTCGCAACTATTTTACCGAGTTGGCATCTTTTGCTCTGCAACTTGACAGTAATAATGTGGAAAATGAAGCTTTTCATCCACATATTCTGTTTCCTGACTGTTGAATATTTCAGACAGAGCAACCAATCCACTGAATAGGGAGACTGACTGGAGCAGCATCAATGCCTTCTGTGAACAGCTCAATAATGATTTGGAGGGGTAAGAGACAGATATACGCAAATTAGATCATTTTTACCAATTCCACTTTTTTAGTTAGTCTGAAAAGATCCATTATAAACCCGGAATGAGTGAAATTTGTGTTGTGTTGCAGGCCTCAGCTGGCTACCAGGTTGTTGGCCCACAAGATCCAATCTCCACAGGAGTGGGAGGCCATGCAGGCACTTGTGGTAAACAAACCGTTTAGGTCACAATTGGCTTAAATGGTATTGATGCTTTTTGTTTACTTTGGCCTCTTTTGGAACTTTCTGCAAGAGGGTGACAAGAGTTTTGGGTGTTACGCTTTTATTACGGCATCCTAGTCTTTCCCATAGAGTGGATCCGGTTTATCTAGCTGCCCATTACTGATGTGGCAACTTGATAGGCTTGTTTTTCCAACTGACTCTGCTTATCATCTAAGGCTACACTGCATTGTAGCCCAAATCTGTTTTTTTTTGTTTTTTTTGGCAATGCATGTAAATGAAAGCACTGATTAAATTAGCGTTTTATCAGTGAATCTGCACCATTGAGGGATTAGATCAGTCGGTCAGGCTTTTCTTTACGATTTCATTCCATCTCTCGAGGTGCTTGCCTCAAAAGACCACCAACTGTGTGAATGATGGACATCTCTATTAGCGCTTATTCAAATGCAATACATCAAACCTTCTTCTTCACCAGGTTCTGGAGTCGTGTATGAAAAACTGTGGGAAACGCTTTCACAGTGAAGTAGGCAAGTTCCGCTTTCTCAATGAGCTCATCAAAGTGGTTTCGCCAAAGGTAGGATATTCTCACATTCCTGCATTGTTTTTTTTCCCCCTTGCAGTCCATGTGACATGAGATATGTTATTGTCCTCACACAGTACCTGGGTTCGCGCTCACCGGAGCCAGTGAAGAAGAAGGTCTTGGAGTTGATCTACAGCTGGACGTTAGGCTTGCCCGATGAGTCCAAAATCATAGACGCCTATCAGATGCTAAAGAAACAAGGTTGGAAGTGCATGGAAAGCCATTTGCCATTAATTCATATGATCTTTGTCCTACCTAGTTGAACAGTGCAGCAAGTTGAATAATTGTCTTATCAGTAATGTTTTTTTTTTTTAACAAAGAGGCTAGCTACAATTAAATACGAATTCAACAGCATTGGGGAAAAAATAATTCAGATTTTTTTTTTTCTTCATTTAAAAAGGTATTATCAAACAAGATCCACAACTGCCTCCCGATAAACTACCCAATCATCCACCACCCAGACCAAAAAATGCTGTATTTGAAGATGAAGAAAAGTCTAAAGTAAGAAATAGACGTCAAGACTTCTCACCCACTTGCTTCCTTTTAACGGTCCTCGTACTTTGACAGATGTTGTCTCGCCTGCTGAACAGCTCGCATCCCGAAGACTTGAAGGCCGCCAATAAGCTCATCAAGGAAATGGTCCAAGAGGTAACCCCAAGACCAAAGCAGCAATGGAAATCCATTCTGTCTTTTAATTACAATCAACCTGTGCACACAAAGATACATTCAGTCATTTTGAACTTATCGTAGGATCAGAGACGAACAGAGAAGGTGACCAAGCGGGTGGGTGCCATCCAGGAGGTCAAGGAGAGCATCACTTTGCTGACTCAGCTTCTGCAGGACTACGATGCCAACACTACAAATCAGAGTAACGCTGAGCTCATACAGGTGAGGGCAAAAGAGCGTCGCTTATCATTTTGAATGTGAAGATGAAAAAACATTTTGATCACGTTTGCATTATTGTTACAGGACCTTTACCAGCGCTGCGAAAAAATGCGACCCACACTATTCAGATTGGCAAGCGATACGGAGGATAATGATGAAGCTTTAGGTGAGCACTACCATTATCAAAACCAGTAAACCACATTTTGTTTTGTGTAACCCGTCTCAAAATGTTGTGCTGATTGTCGTCTTGCGCAACCTTTTCCAAGGTTCCACATGTTGCGTCTTCAGCTATTAGACTCGAAGTTGTTTCGCCTGCCTTGGACATTCTTTCTTCCACTAGAATCCTAAAATAAGCTCAATGATTGCACATTAACTTGAAAAAAAAAAAAAAAAAAAAAGACATCTTAAGTAGATCAGTAATTTATTAATAGGACTTGAATCTCAACTCTATCAGATGGTTATTGATTGACATTGTCTGCATGTCCGAAGGCACGGCGTTGCTTTGCCACCATTGTCTGGTAAGATACATTATTTGCACAAACGCAGCCATAAATGCGCTTTCAGATCAGAGCCTAGAAAGCAGTACTAGCAATTAGCAGTAATTGATCCAAAGCAACGCTGCGTGCCGATTGCGGCGTCCTCTAGACCAAAGCCTATTGTGGACCTAACAACATAAGCCACAAAGCCGTTTCTCAATTGCAGTCGGGATCTTTTGTGCTCCTTATCAGCACAGCGATGACATTAAAGGGCATCTTTTCTGGGCTTTCCGCAGCGGAGATCTTGCAGGCCAACGACAGCCTGACCCATGTCATCAATTTGTACAAGCAGCAGGTGAAAGGGGAGATTGTGAACAGCAACAATGCATTAAACGCACAAAAGCAGACAGGTTGGTGAAGCAGTGCTAGGTGATTGGTCATGAACACATTCAGATTTTTTTTTTCTTTCTACCTCATAGTGGGGACAGCACTGCTGGATCTGTCTGGCTTGGACACATCGCCCCAGTCTCCCCCATCCTTCCCAGAACTCCCTACTCCAACAGACAGCCTCAATGCAACCTCGCAGGAAACCGGCATCTCCCTACTTGATGATGAGCTCATGTCGCTTGGTAACCCTAATTATTCATATTTTTTGAATCTGGCTATAAAGTAGTCAAACATTTTGTCATGTTGGTATTGTCCCACACAGGTTTAAGTGAAGGAACACACACCTCGAACCCTCCCTCCCAGCCCGAGGACTCCACAGCTTGGGACTCCTTCCAGGTGCGTGGCACAAAACTGAAATAATAATTTGAATTTTTTTTTTTTTCTTTCTTGTATTGATGTCATTTTCTCCTTCAAGTCATCTGACAGTATCGATGCAGACACCCCAGCAGCACCTAGTCTTCTCCTGAGTCCGGAACCTTCCTCCCACTCGCACCCAGTCTCTCCCGCCTCTGCTCCCAAAGGCTCAGTCCTGGATGAACTCGATTTATTAGGAAAGACGCTGCTGCAGCAATCTCTTCCTCCCGAAGGCCTACAGTTCAAATGGTAAAAGAAATACATTTGGGGTAAATACATAATTGTCCTTTTTGCCAGATCTTTTGGTACAGTGCTGCAATACTGAGCTTTGAGGTTTTCTTCATTAAAAAGAATAATTCCGTATTGACACCAGTGAATGTGACGTTAACCAGTCTGTGTCTGCATGTAGGGACAAACAGCAGGTCAAACCAACTCTGAGAGATCTACAGAGCAAGTCGGGGTCTACTATTCCCCCCAACCGCATCCCGCTCTTCAGCTCAGACCGCCCCGCGCTGCCCCTCCCCTCTGAGCCCACCACATTTGACATGTCCCCCGCATGCCCAGAGACTGCATCTGCTGAGCTTTCCCTGGCTGATGTCTTTGTGCCTCTAGAATCCATTAAACCTAGTAAGTAGACTTTCTTTTTTTTCCCCAACAACAATTCAATTGCTGATATAATCATGGATGGATTCGCCTACCAGGTAGTCTGCTGCCTGTGACTGTCTTCGATGGACACAGCCTGCGGGTCCTTTGCCACTTTGCCCGTGATTCGGCACCATCTCGCCCCGACGTGCAGGTGGCCATCATCTCCATGCTGTCCTCCGCTCCCGTGCCTGTCACCAACATAAACATAAACATCTCTGCTCAGAAGGTCAGAGAGGATGTTTTATTTTTCCTTTTCCCCATTATTTTCAATGTGATGTCACATTGTTGTTCTACTTCTGCAGTCAATGGGAGTAAAGTTGCAGCCACCATCTGGAAGCGATTTGCCACCGTTCAATCCCATCCTTCCTACTGCTGCTGTCACACAGATCATGCTACTGGCAAACCCAAACAAGGTACACCCAAGTTTTAACTCCTTCAAACTCTTAAGAGGTATGAATAGGTCTTAAAAAGAAAACTTAGCATGCTTTTACAGAAAGCAGAGCAAACGACTTTTCCTCAGGAATTGGACATTTTTTTTAAATGCTGATTGCTAAATAATGGAAAAGAATGTAAAAAAAAACTTTTTGGTAGGCTTCATGTTTGTATAGCAACAAAACACAAATTCTGCAGGCCTTACAAAATCAGTCCAAGTCCTGTGTTTAACATCATCTTCCCGTTTGTGCGCTTTAGGAGAAAGTTCAACTGCAGTACAGATTGAGCTTCACCTTGGGCGACCAGGTGCACAACGAGAGTGGCAGTCTTGAAAACTGGCCTGCTTCAGACACTTGGGGGAACCTATAGCGGCCGGCAAAGTCCAACCTGACAGACACTTGTCCGCCAAACTCAGCTACACTCCGTACCTATTCTAAATTTTTGTTTGGCCCCCTTCCCCTCCCCTTTCACTTCTGCTCATGCTCTCTGTGTGTGCTTTGCTTTAACTGACTTGTTAATACCGCCGCTTTTTTTTCCCTTCTTCTCTCTCTTCCCCCAAATCTTTTAAAGACTGCTACAAATGAAGAACCGACATTCACTACTGCATGCGCATATGTGCTTCAGGTCGTTGGCCTTGAGCACAACGTTTGACTTTGTAGATTTGGTCCTCACTTGTGCATGCTCTGCTGTCATGACGCGTGCCAAGACAGAAAGGACATATGCGTTACCTCCTCTTAGTTTGTCAAACCAAAAACTGCTGAATCATCACTTATGTCTCATCAATGGGGACTTTTCCTTGTTTGTGTCATGACAAAAAAAAGTACTGTGACATTGTGTATTTTCTGCCATATGTGCCTCTTTCTCAGTTCTGTTTAACTTTTAGCACATTTGTTCTGTAATACATCATTTATTTCAACAAGTTGCAGTGTATCATTATATTTTAATATACTTTTTTTTTTTTTTTTTTAAATAGGATCTTTGTTCAATTGTGATCATGGCTCTTCCTATATCACCAATACATGAGTAAAGTAAAATTGAAAATGCATGAAATGGATTGCTAAACAAATTGCAACCTAGAGCTTGGTGTCCATCTTGTTCATTTGAGCTCTGCAGTCTTGAGTCCTTCCTCACGTTCTGCTCCCTCCTCCTTAGTGCGACTGCTTTGTAAATACCAATGTACATTTGACCTGTGCAAAAGCATAAACAGTGCTAAGATATGAAGGAGTAATAAAGGTTTTGGTGGAGGTGGGGATTCATTTAAACACTGGTGCAGTAAGTTTGTGTTCTTGTCATTCGAATTCATACTTTGCAGGCTTGTCATGCTTACAAAAGCTCAATTATCAAGTTTATCATTGCATTATAGTTAACATTGTGATCTTGGTTGTGTCAATTTTGTGCCCTCATTTAAGGACATAAAATCTACTTTAAATTGGATGCAAAGAGTTGGGTCTCCAAAATTACCTAGTGTGCGTCATGATTGCGGATACACAATATACGAATTGGCCACCAGGGGGCAGTATACAACAAACACACCAGACGACTTTTGACAACTTAATGAGTTGTTTTTCGCAGACAAATTACGACTATGGATTCTTTGCAATGGCTAGTCTGTGGAGTTTTATAATATATATATATAAAGCGAGAAGTTGTGCAAAATTGTGTGACAAACAAGCTGTTTTTGATTAGCTTTAAGCTTCACATCAATCCAACAAAATTCTCAAAATGAACATAGACACATTTTTCATACCCTCTTCCCCAAGATCAAGTGTTCAATCAGACCCATTTTCAAATTCTTAATTAAAATGGGTCATGCACCAACATGATAATAAAATTGACTCCTACAATACTAAGACCACAGGCCAGTCCTTTTCAACAATGAACATTGTGTGCACTGTCTCACACACACAAACTCTCAGTTCAACAAAGTCCACGAACAAAACCAAAATAATTTACAATAGCGTTTTTTCCACTTACTTAGTGCAACTTCTGGCATTCCTTGCCTTGAACGATCCTCTTCAAATCTGGCTTGTATTCCGTTGTTGCAACTTGAAGCAATTTCTTTTTATTGGATGTCTGATACCATTCGTTTGAGTTTGTCGTTTTTTTGTGTGTTTTTCTGCCTGACTTTTCAAAGTGTCCAACTTGCGCCTGCGAAATTCAGTCCCTTTTGGAAAGTCCTTATCGATGTTAGCGTGGAGTGAGTTGAGTCCTGTGTTCATCTTCATATTTCCGTTTAGCTGTGCATTTCCCCCCCCCGCCATTTTGAAAGCGAAATTACAATTAGTACTAATTGTTTCCTCGAATGGATTTGCCCCTCCTGCTTTGTGGAATTTCACCTCATGCGCATGCGCGTTTGACGAAAATATCATATTGAACTCAAGCGAAGCGAACACGCCCACAAAAAAAAAAAAAAAGACAATATCACACCTCTGTTGACCTCTTTATTCTTGACACATAATTTGCATATAACAAATTGTGTTAATCTAAATAATAACAACAAAACGTTGCTGGCAGGTTTAACTTATTTGCAATTTTTATGCCTAATAGGATAATCCCATGTCCCATGTTAAAATGCCCCCATTTGGATTGTGTCAATAAAATGTGGCCTTTAAGGTCAAAATGGTCATGCCCCCATCCTCAGAAGTACTCTGTGGGGTTTTGTTTGTTACACAGCTCCACATGCACATGCGAGGTGATTCCCGGGTAAACGCTCTGCATGGGCATCATGACGCCCAGACGCTGCCCCTTGCTCACGGTTCCTGAAGTCCTGTCAGGCTCCACATAAAACAGCTTGACGCAAAGACCTGCAAGTGTTGTCAGGAGTTGGAAGTGACAAAGTAGTTGCTAGTTAATTTTCTGACAATGCTTCATTTTTACTGACCTTCGCCACTTATTACAAGGCCGCGGTCGATGGCGGCCTTAGTGGGATCATTGTAGACAACGAGTCCCCTAGTGATAGTGAGGTCAAATGGAGCGTAGACCTCTGAGCCGTCATCACAAATGATGTCCAAACCTTGGTGAGTCCTGCTTCCCCTGGAACACGCGCACACACATCAACAAGTCAAAAAGTCAACTCCCGTCTGCCCGACATGTGTCCAGCCACCTTACCGTGGGGCCCCATAGTGGCCTGCACCCAAAGGATCTGATAACCTCGGGTTGTTGTTGGGATTCCCCTGACAGAGCTGGCCAAAGGTCACTCCTTCACACACACACACCAGAGCTACACACAAATATATATACAGGTTAGAACGAAATGGGACAGATGAAGATTTTGAGAAACACCTGTCCATGTTCTCACCCAGCAGAGCTGCCAACAGAGCCACGTTCTTCATCATCTTCATTGCAATGACTCCTGCCGGGCTCCACGACAGCTTTTATCAGCATGGACAGGGACAGCCCGCCTCTCAATTACAACATTACATAAATTCCACCTGGCAACAAGTTGTTAAGTCAATAAATTGCACATGCAAGCACACTTGACTTTTTGACCATTTTGCATTCTGCACATTTGCCCCAGTATCAAAGTTCTTGTTGAGCAAGACTGGAAAGTCTGATCAGTTACCACATTCACATACAAAAAATGTCTACAAAATATTCAAGTTCAATTTATAAAAGACCTTAGTGTGAATTAACTTTTCATTTGTTTGCAAGTTTACTCATGGGAAGTTGTATGAAATTGATTTTGTTGACCCCCCCCCCCCAAAATCCTCGATAAAGATGACGCCCGGGAGTACCACAGCCCATAATTTGTTTTTGTTTAATTTTTTTGAGGGTCATACATACTTGGAGATTGCCCGCAATGTTATTTTACAAAAGGTTGTTGGCAATGGTTGTCAAAAAAGTGAGGGGGATTTGAGTTGGAGGGTCTACCACTGTTAATAATGTTTTTGTAAACATGCAAAGACACGATTACATTTACAGCTAAAATAAAAGTAGAATTTCCTGATGAGTCGTACAGCGAGAAAAGTATTTGCAGAGGTGTACGCGAGTTGGGCAGAGCGTGCCTCGCTCCAATAAATTTCCAAACCTTCAAATGAAACCTATTTGCTCATTTAGATGAAAGCAAACACACCAAATGCCAAGTCAAAGCTAGGCGGTGGTGGCACACCCAGATAGCTGTTATTTGGATAGGGTGAAAGTGGATATATAATTTTTTTTTTTAAAACCGCCTTTGGTTAGGAGAAATAATCATATTTTCATTATTCTGCAAATTCACATACAAACACTTTTGTACAACTCCTGTCTTAGGATAGACACAGACAGCCAGAAGTCTATCTTGGTCATTGGATATTTCATTTGGAAGGAAATAGACAAGTAAGTAGATATGCTTCTTTAATGCATGAAGTTTCGAACAATCTAAATCCCCAGCTACCTTGTATTCACAGAAAAACATTTTGGTACAAACGTGTTCAAAAGCTTCAGTCAAAACTACTCACTACTACAGTTAAAATACAGCCATATGACAACAGTATATAATGCTTAGTCCATGTATATACAAAATATACTTTCTGATTCATTAGGTACAATTAAAAAACAATGCCGTGAAACCTTGCCGTCATCAGATAATGATAAATTTGTGCTGAACAGGCAAATAGGCTTTCAGTAGTCTGTTCGGGTTGTCGACAAACTCACAAAAAAAAAAAAAAAAAAATCAATTAGTATGTGACACTGTAAAAACTAAATCTAAGATTAAATCTCTCCAATCATTGATTTAATAAATCTTGTCTAGTCAGACGTCGCTGTTCTATTGGTAGATATTTTTGCTTCCTTTGCAGCGCAGACCTATTTATCTTTTTGTACCTAATTAATCAGCAAGTGAAGTGGCCAGGCCGACGATGATCATGTGCCAGGTGGTGGAGGCTGAGCAAACTCAAAGGGAGCGTGCCCCATCAGGCCCATCACAGGTTGGGGCAGGAGTAACTGCTGGGCCATTAGAGGCTGGGGAACTGACAAGGGGGGTGGGACTGGCCCCATTTCGCCTCCCGCTGCTGAGGAGCCCACCACGGGACAGCTATACTGGCCAGTACTACTACTGCTGTTGCTAATGCTATCTTTCTGGTATGAGCTGCTGCTGCTGGAGACATAGCTGCGCCCTCCATTCCTGCTGCTGCGATCTCTGTAAGACGAGGATGAAGATGAGTCCCCGTCCCGGCTGCTTGAGCCTCGACTGTCACGGGCGTCGCGGTCATCACGTGCGTCACGGCTGTAGCTGCTGCTCCCGCGGGCACTGCTGCTGCCGCTGCTGCCGCCTCCCCCGACCGAGCGCATTCGACGGTCACACTCGTCTTGGTACATCAAGTTGGGATTGTCGGAAGAGGAACTGACTCGGAAACGGGAACGGCCACCTCGGAGAAGGAAGGGATATGACTCTTATTACGGTTAGGGTGATTTTAGGTTGTCATCATTCTGGCCAGTGTTTGACTGCAAATACATTGTGAAGATAAGCGGCAGATGAATGAAGGAATAAAAGATTAAAGGAACAAAGAAATGAATAAAGAAATAAACAAAGGAATAAAAAAATAAAGAAATGAACACATAATAAATATATATGAATAAATAGATAAATAAATAAGTATATAAATGAACAAAAAATATATGATGAAAAAATAAACAAATATATGAATTAACACATAAAGAAATGGTCAAATATAAAGTGAACTCACAACTAAATCAAATATTCTACGACAGAAAACATCCCTCACCTCCGCCTCCTCCGCCACCACGTCCAGTGTCAACCAGCTGCAGCAGTTTGGGATTGATAGCCTGTCTGGCCTCCTCAAGAACCCGGATCAGATCACGAGCCTGGCGGAGGTTACTCGGAGTAAAGAAAGTGTACGCCGTGCCTTTGTTGTTGCTGCGGGCCGTGCGTCCGATCCGATGGATGTAGTCTTCCGAGGAATTGGGGTAGTCATAGTTGATGACAAACTTGACATCCTCCACATCTTTTGGGGCAGTAATAAAGGGTTGAATGGGGTCAGAAGGGGAAAACAAAAATAGTAGTCAGAACAAAATAATACTTGTGTTGAACATTGCAAAGTTTGGAGAAAGCCACACTTATTTCTATCCACTTACCGGCTATTTTTGTACAGCATACAATTAATATGAGTCAAGACTGCGACAACTATATAAAATGACAAACAAATAAAGCTTTTTTGTTTCACTTGACCCCCTTTTAAAGTTTGTAAATAGGTTATAAAGGGGCCCTGTAGGTCACCGCAACTACAACTACAACGCAGAATGGCTTTAGAAGTCTATCGGCACTAAAATGGCAAAGGGTGGGGGCTGAAGTTGGACTCTAACAATCAATGAAAGCAAATAACAGTAAAGAGGTTGAAAGAGTGGATGAAGATGCTTAAGCGGTTGAACTGACGTGTGGAAGGAGAATTAGGGGAACAAACAATTACAGAGGTGACTCCTCCAGGCCAGGACTCCTGCCAGCCAGGACCAGACATGACGTCCGCAGAGGGAGAGGCCGGCCGCCACAGCCAGTGGTGGTGTGTTTGGTGGTGGTGGTGGTGGTGACGGCGATGGCGGGGGGGCCTGGGGGGGTGTCAGAGGCTGAATCGTTGGGGGGCGCGCAGCCTGCAGCACAGCCGTCCATGGGCGACTCTGGCTCCGATCCACCCTCAGCTCCCGGTGGATGAGTCGCTCTTCCCGTGACGCACCACAGTGTTTCTTAGTGTCAGTGGCACCAATTGAGAGCTGATTGTTCTGATACAGACACGCTTGGTTGACGCGCGCGCGGCTCCTCCAATCAGTGTGGTGCGCCACTTGGACGATGGCGTGGCTGAGGGGAGCCCACCCTGACAGCCCAGCAGCCCCCCATGCTCGCCCCTCCTGCCGTGCCCCCTCCCCGGTCAGCCAGGCGGTCGGTCGTCCTGGCAAGGCCGGGAGAGAGCATCGTGTGCTTTGTGGGCTCGGCGGCGGCGGCGGCTGTGCCGGACTGATTAATCGGGCCGTCTCTCTCCCAAGTCGGCTTTCGATTAGTCATGCCTAGGTCCGGCTGCAGGCTCCCGAGGGCCTGTGTACTTCTAGTTGGCAGAAGAGAGACTTGGAAACAAACAAAGGAAAGAAAATGAAAAGAAAACAAATGAACATAGAATTAGGTTCACGCTTGATCTGCATGGCTAGCCTTACCTCTTACATACATTTGGTATAGCTCACGTTCAACTTTAAAGGGCTTCGCTTCACTAAAAACATGATTTGCTTCATAGATGCACACTGATCTGAGAAGCAACGCATCATTTCTTTGTCAAAGATGAGCGTTGTGTATAGTAGCACCTTACTCTTACCTAAACAAATCAAATGGTTGTGGACAGCGCAAGGGACATTTTAACACTCAGGACATACCCAAACCACGGGAAGCCACATCGGTAGCGATGAGGATTGGAGCTTTGCCACTGCGGAACTCTAAAAACACAAAGAAAAATCAATTTGGGTTATTGTGAATAAATAAAAGAAAGTGTTTAGTGTACCTGTCAACACCCAGTCTCTCTCTGGCTGGCTCTTGTCACCATGAATGCACATCGCCGGCCACCTAGGAAAAAGAAACAGTGGACAACTCTTGCCATGTCACCGATAGCTCCTCAGACTCTTAAAACATCTTCCCGGGCTCACCCATCACGTCTCATCCTACGTGTGAGGTCATCACATCGCTTCTTGGTCTCCACAAAGATGATCGTCTTGTTCTCTTTCTCAGCCATAATCTCTTCCATCAGCTGTATTAACCTGAAAAAGAACAAATATGATTAGAAATAACACGCAAGCGGGTCTGTAAATGTGAGCGGTTTCTTACTTGTTGTCTTTTTCACTATCCATGCACACGTCAACTATTTGAAGGATGTTGTGGTTCGCACTGAGCTCAAGCGCGCCCACATTTATCTGCACGTAGTCTTTGAGGAAGTCTTCGGCCAGTTGACGGACCTCTTTTGGCCAGGTGGCGCTCCACATCAGCGTCTGTCGATCCGGCTAGACGTGTGCAAATACACTTACGGGTCATAAAAATGTCAACTTCTAACATCAGGCTGGACAATGTTACCCTGATCTGGTCGACAATTTTGCGAATTTGAGGTTCGAATCCCATATCCAGCATCCGATCAGCTTCATCCAGAACTAAATACGTGCAACGTCGCAGGTTGGTCTTCCCCGCCTCAAGAAAGTCAATCAGGCGACCCGGAGTGGCGATGCAGATTTCAACTCCTGGGAGGAGAGAAGACAGAAATAAAAGACGACAGCTGCAAAGTGTGGTGAATTTAGAAATGTCCAAGTCTATAAATTCATACCCGAGCATTTGACGACAATACCGAACAACAATATTCAAGGGTCAATAATGTGTACCTCTCTCCAGATCTCGGATCTGCGGTCCTTTGGGAGCACCCCCGTACACACAAGTGGTTTTAATGCGGGAGGATTTTCCATAGTCGTGCGCCACCTGCTGGACCTGCTGTGCCAGTTCTCTTGTGGGGGCCAGAACCAAGCACTGGAGAGGATAAAAACAATCGCAGTGTTTCTCAACCCGTATTTAAACATGCTTAGAATAATTGTCATGTGTGTCATTGTGGTTGGAATACTCAGCAATAAGAATATTCTGCTTCTCTTTACGTACAATGGGTCCATCTCCACGCTCCAGATAGGGCTGATGGTTGATGTGCACAATACCTGGCAGCAGATACTGTGGATGGACAAAGGGGAATTGATTCGATTATGACGAACAGCATCAACGTTAATGACCGTGATGAAATTGATTGTAAAAGACTTACCGACAGAGTCTTCCCAGAACCAGTCTGTGCGATTCCAACCATGTCCCTCCCACTGAGGGCTAGAGGGAATCCTTGAGACTGAATTGCTGTCGGCTCCTTGAAATTTTGCTGCATCAAGACATCCATCACATATTCTGAAAGGAAAAAGAAATCAACCACATTTGTTTTGTGTATCAGGGTTCAGGTTGGCCGATGCTTACGAGGAAACTTTGCTTGATGGAATCCAGTGACAGGCTTTGGGCAGCCTGAACCTCGAATGGTTATTTCTTTCTTAGTTCTGTACTCCTCGATGTCATACTGTGGGGGGGGGGGGATAACGGTCTCGATTAATTTCACAACCTCAAGTTGTAAGTTAAAAGAATGCATTAAAAGAAAACATACCTGACTCGTGCGTTGTATTTCCGGATGCTCGGTGTAAAAGTTCTTCTCGAATTTGGGGAGTTCATCCAGGTCCCATCTTTTCTTCCGTAAACGTTCACCCGGACTGCCGAATTTTTTGATCGATGATGAGCTGCTTCTGCTGGACCCGAAACGAGGGCTTCTGTAACATGATAACAAAACCACTTTATTGATGAGTATTATATTCGGCCATGAAACCGAAATGAGTGCTTTCGTAGAGCTAGTCTCAAACATGGGATGTATATAAACAAGAGCTACAATTAGCTTGCAGGCTAACATGGGTTTATTGTCAAATCTCACCCCCTGTCACGACCACGGTCTCGATCTCGGTCTCCGTAAGAACCTCTCATTTTGAAGATTCTGCTCCCGAAGGAAATAAAGAAATTGTCTACGACTTGTTAGATTTCGTAGGCTTTTCCCGAGTTAGCTTTTTTTCGGGGTTTCTGAAAGAAGCTACAAATACAAACCAACGCGAGTTCTGGTTCGGACAAAAGATCCTCAACGTGTAACGCTGGTTGTATTCAACTATGGCGTCGTTTAAAAAAAGCTTCGTTTTGGTAAACAAAAACAAATACGAAGTAGCGTATCTTTAATGATAGTGAAGACGTTTAGACTGCTATTCAAGTGAAGATAACAGCTATGTTGTTAGCTTAGCAATTCGGCTGGGTACATAGGCCACGTTGATTGGTTGGTTGGTTGGTTGCTGGCCAGCCCCGCCCCCAGAATATTGATTGACATATTTCTTATTCTCTACGTAACTCTGTTATTGTTTGCACCATATTTTTTAACACCTTAATCCTAAAACAATGGTAGTCTGGTCTAAAAACGATTAACTACTGATTCTGTCTAAATCTTTATTTCCCTTTCAACACTAACAAAATCCAAAAGCATAAAAGTACATAACGTATCACCAAGAATATACAGATCAAATGTATACAACAGAAAGACAACAGGAATGTATAAAAATTAAAATAGTAAAACATAGCACTATATATAGCAATTTAAGTCATCATGAAATGTTTTGTCAGTGCTTCGACTCGTATTCACAACATTCTTTTCTTACTGGAATATGTCCTAATGTAATACAGCCAATTCAAATATGGGATCTTAACATTGTATGAAGATGATTTAAGAGCACCAAGATTCATTAAAAGTCCGGATAAATGAAGTATTCATTGCATTGAAATGCCACTGGGATAGTCGTCACAGCTTTTTGCATCCACTGATCATGGCCTCAGTATTGGTTTTGAATCGGATGCACACTTGCATCACTTTGGCTCTTATTACTTTCCCTAAATTCGACACACTGTTTTGCATTTGCCACAACACACAACCCTTATTTCGAGGCAACATTGGGGGTTTACTCCACCATCAAACATTTACCATCACAACCACAAACGTGTACTGGCTGCTGCAAAAAACCAAATTTAAAAGCATCTTATTGACGAAAATATACTCAATGTTTCTGTCTTGAAATAATAACTGTGCTAATATGGGTTAGTTCCGACTGCCTCTTAACATGAGGCTCATCCATTTCCCTTTTTTTTTTTTTGCACACTATCTCTGCATCCTAAAAGCAAGAATTCCATTATAGAAACAAGTGATTACAATTTTCAATGTCTGTGTGTTATGACGGACCTATTGACTCAATGTTGCCTTAAAAGGTTGGGGCCAAGGCTGGTTGGAGCTGCAATACATGCAATGACCTTAATTGTGGGATTACAATCCAGTGCACACCACATCTGGGCCGTGCTGCATATTCAGTAATCTGCGTGGGCGTTGTCCTTCTGTCAGTCTTCCTGGCTCACTAAAATCTCTCCTAAATCACATGCCTTGGTGAGTCACAAATATTAGCAGGCCATCAGGTTCAGTCACGTCATGAGATTGTTAATGCCATTTCTGGAAAAAGAAATAACTAATGTCTTATGTGGGATCATTTTCATAAATAAACATAAAGCCTTGACCCACTTGAAACAAAAAAATCTGTCAGTGTTAATTATTATTTGGAGCACATTTTCCTCATCTCACTATTTGGCAAGGTTTCCGGCACAAATTCAAATCGAGATTCAATATGGCAAAACCACAAGTCAGAAAATGATGGCACTTTTGTAGCTCCAGCTCAGTAGCTGTTATTTAGCTTTATCTGTGGGGTTTAAAGTGCAGTTATCAGGGAGCTATATATGTCGCCATATAGCAAATCAAACACAATTTGCAAATCCAAATTCCGGCCTCTAATGGCCTCTATGACATTGGCATCAAGAATAAAAGTCACAATTTTACCGTTTAACAAACATATAGATATAACTCCAACTCTATATATAATATTCTCAATCCTCTCCATGCTCTCGCTATCTCATAAGCCACACATATAGCTCAGCAAAACAATGCTAACCTTTGAGTTGTCTGCCGTGGCTTCTGAAATAAGAGCTACAAGAGTAAAGGGAAACTCCAGAGGACCTGATGGAGTCTCAGAACTCGTCGTCGGAGCTGAGCAGCAGGGTCTTCTCATTGTCCCCTCTGGTGCTGACGTTACTGTGGCTGCGAGAGAGAGCTGGGCCTCCGCCTCGCTCCAGTGTGGACTGCTGGGTGTACTGCTGATAAGCCGGCGAGAAGTTATGGATGGCGTCTTGCACCATGTCGCCCGGATTCATGGTCTCCTTCAGGCTGCTGGAGATACTCTTCATTGGTGCGCAGCGGCCTGGAGGGGAGGAAAGATGAAATGAATGAAATGGAAGTCAAACCAAAATGGAGGCGCTCACGTTGTTTGGTTTATGGTGTTCCGCCGATCGCATTGTGGCGAGCGACAATTAAAGCGCGCGTGTGTGTGTGTGTAACAAAAATGAATGTCTCACATGCATGCAAAAAGCTGTTAGCAGGACAGAGATCCCTTTATTTGTGTGCTGCCGAACAACCAGTTGTCACCATGTGGCCTGACATTGGACGGACAAACATAGGCGATGGAAACAAAGCCAAGGTCACACCTACCGTATTGTCCATAGTTTGGAAATGAGCCTTTAAACGCAGCAGAGCAAGGAAGAAAAAGGACAAAAGTGAAATCTTGAAATCAGAAACAGCAAGGAGAGACAGAAGAGGAAACGTAGAGTAGACTCACAGTTTGAAGGAACGATGAACTTTTAGACACAAAACCAACTTACCATATGAATCCAGTCTTTTGTCCATATAGACCTTGTAAGTGAAGGCGTGACGAAGTGCGACGGCAGCGAAGAACATTTCAATGCAGATGATGAAGTTCTGGTAACCAGCAGCAACGGTTCCCTCCCCCACAGAAAAGTCAGCGGAATCTATCTGAGGAATGGCGCCGCACTTCTCAAGGATGGCCAGCAGCATTCCTGAATTGAACGGAGACGGTTCAGAATTCCGACGCACCAGCTGGTCCAGTTGCCGTCTTACCTTGCCAGAAGGACAGAAAGATGACAGACTTGACCATGAAGAACTTGAGCACGGGGCTGTAGGGGACAAGGAGCTCTCTTGTGGCAAAGTAGAAGAGGAAGAGTGCATAGAGGGAGAGGCTGACTGAGATGTTGTAGATGATGGTCACGTACAAGTAGCCACTTGCCACACTGGAAGAAAAAGCACACAAAAAAAAAAAAAAAAAAAAAAAGAAATCATTTGGCTGCACGGTAAAGCTGATCAAATGAGACCAATGAGCTGTGAATGACTGTCGGTAAACATACTTGAAATCGCCATCTTTGTATTTTCCAAAGGCCTGAAGAATGACAGTGATGATGGCCATTAGTGGTTTGACCACGCAGAACTGCAGAGTGGCCTGAGGGGGGGGGGGGAAAGCGAGAGAAAGTCAAAGTCTATGCAGAGTCATTGGAAAGAATGGCGAGTGAGACGAATTTGTACCTGTTTGCAGAACCTCAGGAAGCCGATGGAGTAGGTCTTACCCCACAGGCAGCAGGTCCCATACACACAACTTGACCTGTGACGTGAAAGGTCAAGGTTGCACGGATCAAACATTGGTGGACACACAACTGCACGTTGTTAATGAGACTTACTCGATGGCTTTCCCTCTGATTTCCGCCATGATAGCACTCTCGCCTCCCAGATACTCATAACACAGACTGAGGAAGTTATAGATGACGAAGGCTGTAAACAAAAACAAAAAAAACGCAGAACATTTTTTACGACTTCACGGGCAGAGATTCCACACTGTGACCGCAGTTAATTGGAGCTGAAAACAACGAGGCATGACATAACCGCCAAGTTGCGTAAGAACTCAAATTCTGCAAGTATGCGTAGAAACTCCTAAGAAAGTCGATAGACTATCAGTCGATTAGCTTACTTTTTTTTTTTTCTTGCTTCACTGTCCTACATTGGATATACCGGGTTTTGTGCGGTTGCTAGGAAACAGGTTAGCCCTTTCCTGTAATCTTCAACAGGCCACAGCCATGAAGCCTTTTGCAAATGGACTGTGCAGTAAACGCCATTTATCACTGGGAAAGCACCACTTACACTTTCTCGGATGGACACCATTCACTTATCTCCGTGGCGACTATCGGCGAGTACGACATCATATTATCCGGCCGGATAGCAGAATGAATCCGCTTATCAGCTCAAGGCACAGTGTTCCGCCGGCTCACCTTCGTAGCAGTCTCTAACCGTGTCAAAGTAGACGTAGTACTCCTCGTTGGTGAAGAACAGAAGGCTGAGCCAGGAGTCAAAGGCGTAGATGGGGACAATGAAGAGAATCCTCACTATATGCCTCTGCTCATTTGGAGAGCTGTAGTAACGTAGGTGCATGTAAATCTGCGGGGGCAAACAAATACATTGAGGTCACACACTTTTTAATTGCATCCAAGCTACAGTAACGCTAATTGCCTTTAGAACAGGGGTCAGCGCGAAATGACAACGGCAAATGTTTGCTGAAGTTGAATAATGGAGCCGTGTTGATGTGAAAGTTGTGTGCGCTTTCATCGCTTCTATTCAAATGAGCGGAAAGCAGCTATCGACTTTCCGAGACGGTAAACAGACGCACACCTTTGGTTACAAAAAACGGACAAACTGACAATTGACCACAGTAACACTACACGTCTCTCACGGAGCCTTCTTTGGGCCTGCAGATGCACCTACTCAACGACAATGGGACGCTTGCTGGCTGCTTTGTATTCATCTATTGATGACTTCACATCATTTGTTAGCATTAAGCTAGCGAACCTTTATCAGATGAAATCATCGTGATGGTTTGTCCGATCAATACTACACTTGCAGTGAAGAAGTGTTTTTTTTACCTGGTGACAGGTGATCAGGAGCGCTGTCCAAACAAAAAAACCTGAAATTGTTTGGGCGGTAGAAGTCATGAGGAAAAAGGGCTGCTCCAGGGTGACCACTGGGGTTTCTGGTACCCAGGAGGAGTTGGAGCTCTGTGGGGGCATGGTGGCAGGAGCCCTGGGTGCAAGGCCTGCTGGAGAATCATTCGCCAGCCTCTCTGACAAAGGTATGTCCCGCCTCCAAAGCTGACTCATCTGTTTGAAAGAAGGAGGTAGAAAGGGATATTTTGGGCAAGACAATCAAGATGACATCTTCAAAAATATTTCCATGTGGGACAATGTTAGTTCTGACTGATGTTATCGCTTTCACTTATTCTGAATTCTCGACACACAAATTGCTCCACCTTCATCTACGTCAGTTTCATTTCAGGAAAACAATGATCTCATCAGTGACTGAGGAAAAATGTCGTTTCCCCGTCCTCTCAGTACCAGGTTGGCATACAACATGAATAACTATGACTCACATTGCATATGGAACACTTCCGAATCATACTTGCTATTTCTAATTGCGTTACAAATGAGTCATGTTGGAAAAGGTGTAGTTTGGACCTAAGGAGTATTTGAATATTTGTTTTGTGTCCATTGTTAAGCTCTTGCAATATTACTAGAGCAAAATCTGTTATTGCAGTCGTGAATTCACGAATGACAGTTAGCAAACTCACACACTCATTTTTTTTTTTCCATTAAATGCTGATGTGGTTGCTGTCTGCATGTGGTCAACTTCAGCCCAACAAACGTTATCAAGTATACATTTTTATTATGAGATGCGTTTGGTACTTACCTCCTCTGCAGTTGTCTGGTGAGCGGAACCACTTTGTGTCCGAACTTCAAATTAGCTCATGTCTCGAGTCGATTACGCACTTCTTGGGCATAACCAGCGAAACGGTGGCATTCCGTCGACCTGTGAATTTAACCTTTGCACTGCTGCTCTAAAACAAAGACATTTGCTTCCTTGCAACAGCTAGCAAGGGGAGGCTGTTAGCTCGCGTTAGCTTGCCTTCCGAGTCGTGTATTAGCTTGTTTTATATGTAAATTCAGAGGAAGGGAAACACCACGAGGTTTTGACAAATCCTATACTGAGAATAAACACCAACATATAACGACAACTATCTTGTAATTTCTTTTCGAAGACAAATATGCCTGCGCCGTTCGTTTATCACCACCAGTAGCTGCCAAGCAAACATCAGTTCTGGCGCATGCGCAGTGTGTTTTTGCCACCGTGCCACGTAATAATTGCAATTATTTAAAAAAAAAAAAATTATATTAACTTCATTCTAGTGGAAGACATTCAATTTACTCATTACAGATGATGAGATAAAGTCTACAAGATTGTGAGATTCAGTTTTATTACTTCATAAAATATACACAAATACTGTTGTAAATAAAGTGTTAAAGAACTGTACAAGATATCAGTACACAATACATAAAGTGAAATTCTGTCACTTTAACCTATTTCTTAACCCCCCCCCAACACACGCACACATATACAACAGTTACACTGCCACTGGGTCATGGCGCCCTGTACAAAAGTAAATTACACACAGTACCAAGCTATTTACACATCCCTGCAATGAAGTCAGTTAGTTTCATCTTAATGACATCATCAAAATTGCAGAGGTTTAAAAACTAAAAAAAAAAAGGTGACATCAAGCACTGGACTTAATTTGCAGGGGGAATTATACAAAGCCCTGTATTTTAAAAGGTGATCTGACAGCATTTGAAGGGAAGAAAAAGAGAAACCAAGACAAACATGGCACAAGTGACTTCCGGTGACAAACTGAAAGATGCATTTTTAAAAATAACAGTTGAACATAAATAGGTAAAAGAAAAACAAGCCAAAAGACACAAAATGACCTTTGAACTCTTATTGGGGGATCAGTCGAACTCTCACTAGCAAAAACGTCGAAACACGCACACATTACATATCCGTGACCCAGCTGGCAGAGCAACATTGATGTCCAAAATGTAGTACTTTAAATACTAAAACGTTTTAACTCATCCCATTAATTTGTGTTTCTCTACTTTACATCTTAAAACAGAAAACACATTTTGGCTTTTACGTCAAAATTTAAAAAAATATATTTACAGTGATGTAAACAAAAAAAATGGATGCCCGCCCCTACCCAAATCATCCCTAATGGGGTCTGCCAACTCCCCTATTTTGTCTGAAGGTAAAAATAATAATTAAAAACATTTAACAGTAAGAATGATCATAAAAATTGCAGCCATATTTGTTGGTTCCAACAGGATGCAACGGTGTCTGGTCATTTCTTGAGGATGCCTTTGGAGTGGTTTTTTTTTTTTTTTTTTCCCCCCAACAACTATGGTGACAGATAACTTGCATTTAAGAGAATAGAGTACACAAGTGACAAGAAAGAAATCGATACTGGATCATTTGAATGGTTTGCTATTCGAGGGCCAATAACTTACGAAAGATGAGATCTAGGACGAGCCAGCAACTCGCAGGAAACGGAAATCGGAGCTGAAACGAGACTTTTAAAACCTCTTCTGTCATTCTTAAGCTTACCATCCCTGACTATCCCCTGAAGAAGGGCTTAAATCTCCACTAAGACTAAATTAAAAAAAAAAACAGGGAGTTGACTTTTGCAACAAAACATGCTAACGCCTGTCATCCTTTTACTTCTGTTTTCAAAAGTTCTTCTCATTCAACAGACAGAAAGCTTGTTGGGGGAAATAGGGGGGGGGGAGGGGGGGGCAATCACAAGCAACCATGATGTAGCACTGTCGCTTTTTGCATCGGCATGATGATGAGCCAGGGTTCCGCCAAGGTTTCATAAAAGACTGGATGCTGGCTACTATAAAAAGTACTTCCCTGGATCCTGTTGGAATCTGCTGTACTTTTCCAAAGATCCATGTGTCCATTGGCATCAATCTTTTCGTTAGTTGGAGTAAAAATGCAGGAAAGGAGCAGAGCAACACAAAGTAGCCCTGCAACAAAAAGAATTCATCACGTGTATTAAATCATGCGCTTCTCCAATCATCACACAAATCATCATGAAGAACTGACCTGTCACTTTCATGTTCATGCAGAGCCAAGGAGATTTTATTTGCCCATGTGCTCAAATGGCACGCTCACCTGTGCAGAGAGTAAACATTTGACTCAAGAGAAATACAGTCGCTTCCGAATTGCGAGAGTGTGTTTTGAGTACTGTATCTTCTCACCTGTGACGTGGAAATCCTGGATTGGTCGTGACGGGCTGTAAGGTCAGAGGACGACACATTAGCCGGAGCCCCCCGGTGGAGCCGCATGCTCACCTTCCTTTCCCTCTCTGCGCGAGAAATGGCACGAGGTGATGTGTTTCCTGAAATAAAGGATTGTTTAATGCAAGCTGGAAACATCAGTTGGAGACGTTGGTAATTCAAGGTCCAACTCACCGGACTGTTGGACACGTGATGCAGGGTTGGAGATGGCCTGGTCTGGTCCGTTTCTGACCCGGTTAGCGGGTCCAGGGTTAGGACCGGGGGGGAGACCTCGGGCTGCGGAGCCTCTGGGAGCAACACCGATCCGATCGTCCCTCTCATCGCCGGTCCTCCTCTCCCGGTCTCCGTCCTCAGTCGTCCGGGTGGCCCCCTGAAAGCCAGAGCACGTTTTGAAGAAGTTTTTTTTTTTTTTTTTTTTATAAACTAAAAACATCCACGTGCTCAACTTACAAATTTGAGCATATTCCAGTCAAAGACATAATCATAGGAGAAGCCCTGCCGGTGGAAGAGATTTCTGAAGAGCTGTCGCAGGTAGGAGTAATCTGGCTTGTCATCAAATCGGAGCGATCGGCAAAAATTCAGGTATGTGGAGAACTCCGCTGTCGAGAGAACAAAAATAAAACGGATATATGCTTTGAGGTTCTTTTGGTTCAATGTAGAATGATAGAAGAAAAAAAATCATCACTTACAAGGGTATCCTCTGCAAAGGACTTCGATCGGCGTTGACATTTTCTTCTCACTGATCCGTTCATACTTCTGTCTCTTGGTAGCAGCCTTCAGGCCTTGCCAGGGCAAAGACCCCAGGTTGAAATACATGAGGACGTAACCGAGGGACTCCAAGTCATCGCGTCTGGATTGCTCTGGGAAAGAAGTTTCAAAGACTTAAGAGCTGCACTAAGAAATGTTTTCGTCCACTAGCAACAGGTCGGCTTCGGCGCTAAATTGTGTTAAGAGCCAGATGTCACGATGTCCGAGAACGCAATCTTTAATAAATTGAGAAGAATGCATGTAAACAACAAGACTGAAGGAGCATTCAATCGAGTTGATGTGCTGCTTACCAATTCCAAGATGCGTGTTGATAGACGCATAGCGTGCTGTGCCCGTCAGGTTCTTGTTCTCCCTGTAGGGGATGTGCTGGTGTGTGCGGGCATCTCGGTACTTTTTGGCCAGACCGAAGTCAATGATGTACACAAGATTTCCCTTCTTGCCAAGCCCCATCAAGAAGTTGTCTGGTTTGACATCTCGGTGAATGAAATTCTTGGAGTGGATATACTCGATGCGGCTTATCTAAAGATGAGCGAGAGAAGGAAAGGGACAAATTGTCAAATGCAAAAAAAAAAAAAACAACACGAGCTCATAACAGCAATTTTTTTTTTTTTTTAGTCCTACCATTTGGTCTGCCAAAAGCAGGACGGTCTTTAGGCTGAACTTTCGGGAGCAGAAGTTGAAAAGATCTTCAAGACTGGGACCAAGAAGCTCCATCACCATCACATTGTAGTCTCCCTCTGCACCACACCACTTTATCGATGGAATTCCCACTAGAATGAACAAATACGCATTGTTAGCATAAATTGGTTCCAACGCAATGTTTTTAGAATCTTTTTTTTTGGAAAGACATTTACCAACAGTGGTCGCTTAAAACCATACTTCTGGCCACATTTAGTAGTAACCGTCCCAAAAAAATTAAAAACAACTTGACGCTATTGTCACGTAAACAAGAGATTTCATGGAACTCTATTTGTGGTCCCTCAGAGCTCAGTTGCAGAGTGGAAACAATTCCGTCTCTCAAAAATAAAACGCTGTTCTTCATATGTGATAATCTTTCTTAATATAGCTTTACTATAATAGTGAAAAGCAAAAAGAGTCACCTAGGCCGCACGCTCGAGTAAAATCATAAGGATGCAAATTACTTTTCAACTGTTTTTGGGCTAACGTAAGCTCATAAATGGGAATCTGGTGACAGCTAGGAGAAAAAAAAAAAAAAAAAGGTGTGTTTTGTTTGTACCTCCTCCTTGCATCATCTTGTAGAACTTGCTCTCAATGTGCAACTGTGGATGTTTGGTCTTCACACATTCAAGTTTGATGGCTACCTCCTCACCAGTGGCAATGTTGGCACCTGAAGGGATCCAAAGAAGTCAACGTTAGCTACAACCAAGTAGGAAAACAAACTATCGCTGAACCTGAATCAAGGCATGGAAAGTATGAAGAGGAGAAAAAAAAAAAAAAAGCATCCTTTTCTACTTACCAAGGTAAATGTCGCCAAAGGAACCGCTACCTATTTTCCGTCCAAGCCGATATTTGTTCCCCACTCTGAGCTCCATGATTGCAAGCAGTCACTGTGATTTAAAAAAACAACAACATAGAGATGGTGAGGGAAAAAAAAAGAACAAGTGACAGCAAGAGAAGTTTTACCTCTGTTATCCAAATTTGAAAAAGGAACACGAGTGGCGCTATGCAACAAAGTAGTGGAAACAAACAAGTGAACGAGTGGAACGCATCAATACGAGCAGAATTAGTATGAGAACTGAGCCGGATGAGTAGATCAGCAAACAGCTGTCTGCCCTCCAGTCCTGCACGAATAGATTTGTAGGGAAGCTGGGCGGGGTTGGGGGGGGGGGGGGGGGGGGGGGGGGGGGGGGGGGTGCAGTGAGATCAGCAAAAACAAGGGCGGGGGGAAAAAGAAACAACAAAACGTGGGCTCGGCAGAATTTGCAGTTGCCAATTGGAAGAGAAGTTTGGAGGGGGGGGCAACAGAATGAAAACTTGGCACGGAAGAAAAAAAATGTGGCGACGCTCGAGCAAGATCATCATTTTTTTTTTGCAGAACTTTTTCAGAACCAGGCCGCATTTTGCAGCCACTGTGATCTGCTTCTGCACAACGCACCTTGGCGACATGACGGAAACAAACCCATGCCGTATATAGAAAGTGGTAGAGTGTGTTGACTTGTTCCAAATTTGCCACTGCAGCACATTCAAAAATACACTTCCAGTCAGCCTCTGGACTTTACAATGACCTACTGACAAATGAGCAAGGCCGGGAAATTGATTTGGAGTCATCATCCATAGACTTTGGACAGATAATCTTCAAGATTAAGAATTGTGTTTTGGTGGCTTGTAACCAGCGGAGGTATCGTTTTTGAGTCTCAATTATGACGACCATCACAACTGAGCATCAACACCAGATGATGCGATATTTAAAAATGGAGGCCACAAAAAGACCCTCCCCCCCCTTGCTAAAGAAAGCCAACCTGCCTTTGTTGAGGTGATGGATTTCGGTTCATAAAGGGTTCGGTTTCAATACGCTGCAAGAGCGTCTCGTGTTATCTGATTTAGCGAGGAACATTTTTCGCAAAGTGAAACAATAAGTGCCATCATTTAGTTACGTGGTAGAGGATCAGTGACACACACTTTCGCATAGCTCTAGTTTATTATTTAATTATACTTAATTATAAAAAATAGGGCATTAATAACTCCGGTAATGCAAGATTGATATTTCTATTTTCAAGGACAACTCACACTGCAGATGTCATTTGACAAGTCGTGGAACAGGTTTCTTAACAGGGTCCATTGTGGCTATTATTAAATTTAATATTCGTTTACAAAAACTTTTAACATTACATAAGAACATTCAATTGTTAAAAGTTGTGTGGCTAAATGGATACTTTAAAAAAAAAAATTAAATTGTATGGTGAGTCATGTGGCCCTTAGTCCTCCCACCCCTGCATTAGTGATATGCGAGGATACCAGACGGAACTTTTTTAATTTTATTTCAGATTTCTCTGTATTCATTTTTTTTTTTTAAAGGGGGGGTCAGCTATTGTGGGAAACCTCAACAGGACAATAGCCAGGTTACATTTTAGTTCCTAGTAAAAGGCCACTCTAGTTGAGGGAGATCCTGCAAACTAATTCTCAAAAGCGAAATCACCAAGAGGTTCTAGTGGTTTGTCTGGTGATCTTTAAGTAGAAAAGCTTTACCAAAAAAAGAAAGAGGGGGGGGAAAAAAAATCAAGTGTCACAGCCCTAAAGCCAAAGGATTTCACAATCATGAACGAAAACCTGTACTGCAACGCCTCTCACTCAGCTGTCATTCCAATAACAACTTAGATTACAAACTCGACCACCAATTCTTGTCATAGAAAATACAACATGTACTGTGTCAATTGCTAAACGCTAGCTAAGAGTTAGTTACTATGTTAGCGATTTTACGACCGATTTTACGAATCATAACGTTTAGGTGACAAATGTCAACAGCTTGCTCCAGGTGTAAAGAGACATGTAGAAAAATGTATATAAATGGTCGAAAATGACTTTTAATAACGAACAATAGGTGTCAATCCACCGTTAGCTATGAGAAGTAAGCTAGCGTTACTTAGTGGTGGGTTAGCCAAAACCTTGATACGTAACAATTGCACCATCTCCTCAACATTAGCGTTACACTTTAAACGTCAAGTCATTATTTCCACGTTTTGTATTTGACATCGAAACCGCACCCATTCCTCCACCAGACTGGTCTAGGTTGATAGACATGGCCATCTACGTGCCCCCTCCCCCTATGCTGCTAAGCCGTGAAGAGTTGACTTTGATTCGGCTAAAATCGGGCCCCTTTTCCCCCCTGGTTTCTCCGGTTCTGGAAGCCTCCACTTACCCGATATTAGATTCGTCTGAAAGGTGGTTTTCTAAAGATGGTGTCCAGGTAGCTGCCAGGCGGGTAGGGGCCTTGGTCGAGGAGGATTGGAGCGGATTCTAGCGGCTCTCATTCCCCCAGCTCACGGCTCTGTCGTCGGTTGCACTCCCTGTTGATAGTCCCCGAGAAGCTCCAGTGGCACTCGCGGCCGTCCTCCCGCCTCCCCGTTACTTAAGCGTTGATGATGTCATCCTCCCAACGTCAAGGCACGGGTTTTTAAGGAACAACGCACACATTTGACCCCTTTATACACGAATGGATGCACAACTACTAGTTTTTCACTCGAACTTCATCGTGTACTTATTCGTAATCTTGACGAACTCTCCGTAGGCACAAAGAAATGATAGAATGCAAATCGGGCAAATAGTTTCATGTAGTTAAGAAGGGTGTGGATATTTTATTCGATTAAGTAGTCGGGTGACGTAGGTTGTAAAATAGGATTTGCTTTTGGAAGGATCATAGTACACGTAGAAGGGGACAGATGGACCCCCCCGTGCTTAATCAATGAATTAACGTCAGAGTCACTGTGGTGTCATTTGCAAGGTCAATATATATGCAAGCAATATATAAAAGGAATTTTAAAAAAAAGAATTGAACCTACAATGCACATTTAAAACAAGCCAATGCTTTATTAATATTGTTCTCATTAGTTTAAATATGTTTTCCTTTGTAAAATCTCGAAACAAAAAAAAAAAAACACTGAACAGGAGTGTTAAAGCCTGTCTTAATTTAAAACAAATACACATCATCAGAACATTACAAACATATGGTAACTCTGCATTTGTAAACAACCCAAACCCACCCGTCCCACCCCCTCCGCACAGTTTGATAAGATTTGGCATTTCCATTTTTTTTTTTATTCCCCCCCCTACGCATATGCCTTGACCTGTTTGTCTCATTAAAACGTTTTATCTTGAATTATTGCAGTTTGGACAAGAAAAATCTAACTCCACTAAAAACCACTTCTAATAAGTGAAAAAAACAAAAAAAGCATTAGTGCCAATATTCTTAACACAGTCAGCAGTACAACGAACACACAAAACAATTTGTATAGACCTTCTGTATAGTAAGCAGCCTTGCCTGCATTTCTGACAGGCAGTAACATGCACACACACACCCACTCACACACAAATTAACAGTGGTGGTTTAATCCACGTACTTGGTCTCAGTCCCACTCACACGTGTCCATAGTGTGGCAGATACTGTATCCACACGTGGAGAAATGCAACAAAGCCTCAATTGAACATTTATCACTGCAACAGTAACCAACATATTCAAGAGATAATAACAAGAGTGCGCAAGGTAAAACAGTAGGAGGTCCGCATTTTGAAAACAAAAACAATATTTTCACAATTCAAAAAAATTAAAGCCTGACTAGAAACTGGAAAAATATAAACAGACTTGACATACGCAGTAAGATGCAGTTCTGCTGATTGCATGGGTTTGAATTCGTGTCATTTTCGGGTTTTTTTGGTGTGTGAAAACAAATTGCACTTCTCACATGAGTTTGAAGTTTTCTTATACAATGAAAAGGTAATGCTGTGTACGGTGCCCTTCTTTCAAAAGGTGCACCTGAATTTGGGTGTATGAATGTAAATCTATTCAAAAGTCTTCCATTTTTACTAAGCACAAATACAGTCGAGTCTTTCAGACTTACCATTCGTATTCAGTTTTCAAGTCTAAGCAGTTGAAATCTTCATCTGTGGAAAAAAAGGCTGTATACAACTAACAGTCCCTGCGTTTATTTATATATATATATATATATAATAGCTTAAGTCTGGCCACAAGAATGTGTGTAAGCATGTCTCACATTTCTTCTTTATGCGTGAGCACATTGATATGCAAACAATGTATATGCATATGCACGTGTGTGTGTGTGTGTGTGTGGACATTAATATATGCATATCTGTAAATGTGTTGATGTGCTATCGTAAATACATCACGTTATCCCAGTGTATGCAGAATCAGTGTGTCCAAACCTACGACGGGGGGAGGAAGGCTCTTCAGATCGAATCGGCTCCACCGCCCAGCAAATCATCTGGCAGCAAAGCAGCAGGACTGTCCATTTGGTGCCTCTCCTCCATTTGCGGTGCCCCCCACAGACTGCCGCCGTGGTATCCTGCAGCCATGCCGCCCCAAAGTCCGGACCTCCCACATTCTGCTCCACCGACACTGCCCACCCCTCCTGCTCCATTGGCGCTCCACTGGGAAAAAATCCCCAACCCGGGTCCTTGGGCTGAGGTTTCGGAACAGCTACTTGCACCGTCGAGACCCTGCCAACCAGAACTCGGGGACAATACGCCGCTCGGACCTACGGCGCCGCTTTCCACCCCGCCGCCGCTTCCATCTCCACCTGAGATGCTGCTCGCTACTGCCCCGTCGCTTCTTGGAGAGCTGGCCTCGCTTTGGGTCACTGCGGTGCTGGTTCCGGGTGAAGCCTGCGTACCGGCAGATGCTGCCCCTCCCGTGCCAGTCACATCGGCGCCCGCGGCCTGGCAATGTGCGAAATAGTGAGCAACTTCTTCCTCACTCAGGAACTCTGCCAGGATTGTGGTGTTTCCCAGTACACACCTAGAAAGAAAGAAAGATACGAGTCATTTAACCATCAGAATCCTTTTCTGAATGACAAGACCTTTAAATGATGCCCCATTATACACAATTATGACTCATTTGCCACAGTCATGCTTCTAACAGGATTTCTTCTTTTTTTTTTTTATAAACATTCTGCTGTTGGCTACTGCGACCAGCAAATTTTCAATATTTACGTTATGTTCTAGACAAAAATATTTTGGGGCTGACAGATTGCATTAGTGTTGGCTCAACCTACATGTGTAATGCACCCTGTGCCTTGGCTGCCTCATGACGGCTGCTGTAGCGAATGAGAGCATTGCCCTGGGTAAGGCCAAGGTGAAAGGTCAGAAGGGGACCATGCTGCATGCAGATCGTCTTAAGCGTGGAGCCATCGATCTACGGGGGGAAAAAAGAATACGAGTGAAGTCTGTAAACCTGATTGAGGTATGCACAAAGAGAGAAATATGTGCGCAAAGATGATTATAATCATAACAATATGTCCAACGTCACAATCCAAGCAGCTGTCTGGTCTTGTTTGAAAATGGAGATGAATGAAAGACTCGGGGGGTTTAACATGTTCTGACTCAACAAGGATTCATCATTTTGGTCTTTGGAATGAAATTGTTTTTGATTCCCCTTACTTGCGGTGTCAGATTGCTCAACAGCAACCAGGAACTGCCTCTTGATGCCACACCATCACTCCAAGCTGTGCCTACCAAAAAAAAAGAAAAAAAGGCAAATATGTGAACACGACATATCTGAATAACGAATTTATCTTAGCTTCCAGGCTCGCGTCAAATTACAGTACCTGGCCCAAATCTTGAATCTTGCTTAACACCACCACCCCCACCCCAGCCCCGGGCTATCCGTGGGCCTACACTTCCCCAAGGAGAGGGCGTTCCTTGCTTCTGATTGGTTAAGCCGGGAGGGGGGCGTGGCAGCTGTGAGCTGTTGCGATTGGCCTTCCACCACTTACTTTGTCCGATGGGATCGGGGGGCCAACTGGACTTGTATTCCGAGTACTTTGCTGCGGAGAAAAGGGGTGGCGTGGAAAATAGGATGTCAGATTTGTATTGCATCACCTCAACACCAATAAGCAAAAATTTAGGAACAAATATTCCATTTACCTGTACTGTGTGCTTTACTGAGCGGGTTATCTGAGGCACTGTAGGGCCAGGCACCATGTGAAGGCAGTGAGGTGTTGAGGGCAGGATTTGGCCCTGTTCAAATCAATCAGAGAGCATTGATGTGTTGCAGTTATGACGGCGAAAGGTGAAAACAGGCAGCAGGCCTCAACTCTCGCCCATTCTCCGGAGAGAATGGTGGAGTTTAGTGTAAAGCGTCTTATTAGGCAGTTTAGGGAGGGATCAAGACTTCCAACCAGACTTGAGAAAGATTGTCATTTTAAGACCTTGTAATCTACTCTCTCCTTTCAGTACGCACGTGTAGCTTTGCTCGAATCATTTCTCGCCATACCTATGTTATCTCGCAATAACTGATGGTCGGAATCGGTGAGGGTTGGGGGTCCCGGGGAGCCGAGGACACTACTGGAGGTCATGTAGGGGTCGGAATCAGAGTCGCCGCTATTTTGCATTCCGTTCCAGGGGACGCCCGGCTGGAACTCTATCATCATAGAAGAAAAAGAAGATTTATTCATTAATGCTGCCACTCGTTTCATCCATGTAAAACTTACTCACCTGGTGGCCAACTGGATGTGGAAGGCTTGTTGCCCATTTTACTCCCGGGGGTGCGCTGCCAGTTTTCTGAGGAGCCTTGAGAGAGAATACCCAAAAAGAGTCTCTTACTGGACATAAAAAGAGCCTCCACTCACCTTTCATGCAATTGTTAAAAATGTGTTCAAGAAATAAAGACAGGCAAATAAGACTGTGGCTTGATAGCATTTTGATTCAGACTATTTTTCATTCAATATGGTTCATTAAAATACACTGTCAATGAGGATGAGCTAAAACCAGATTGAGGTGGTAAAAATTCAGTGACAAACCATCTGTTGACCTACCATTTTTGAGAAGCGTCGAGTCAGGGGGAGATGGCGCTGGGGAATGTCCCTCCATCATCCATTTGAAGCGAGACTGCTGCCCTCCAATGTCCTTTATCCCCCCCATCATGGGACTGCCGAGTTCCAATCCGGACAGGTTACCAACTGGTGGGAATCCTGAAAACAAAAAATATATATATTTAGCGGCATATTTACCTAAAAAGAAAACGAGCGTGTCGCGCTCACCAGAGTACATCCCTTGCATTTTGGAATGCGGGTCTGATCCGGGAGGTGGATACGAATCAACCATCGGCTGTTTCGAAAGACTTCCTCCAAGGTGGGAGGGGGATAATTTGGAGCTCCCCGCTGCAACTCCACCGTGTTGATGTCGCTGCTGCTGGAGGATTGCCACGATCCTTGCGAGCTGAGAATCAGAGAAATGCTGAATGAAAAAAAGGGATCGTTACTGCAGTTAGTAGGCGAGAGGTAAATGTCGTCTAATCATTTACCTGCTGTGGATCTGGCTGCTGTCGGAGCGGCTGCGGCTGAGGGAACTTTCGCTGGTTTTGCAGAAGCTGCTGCTGCTGTTGTTGCTGCTGTTGTTGTTGTAGCAAGAGCTGACAAGCCTGTGGGTTTACAAGCAAATTAAGTGAGATAGTATATGGAGGCTTCATGGGAGAAAACAAACAGCATCCACCGTTTCCCACCCGTTGGCATATAAAAAAATCCGAGTTCAATTTAAAATGTAGTCGTGTACCAGATGGAACTGCTGCACGTGGGGGTAGATGTTGCTAAGCATAGCTAATTGTTGTGGGGAAAGCTGAGGAGGGAACGCTCCTCCAGCAACACCCCCGGCTCCACCGACAGAACCGACACCTCCTACTCCTCCAACCACACTGGCACCAGGAGACGGCATCTGCTTCAGCACAGAACCCGGCACCTGCACATCACAGTGAAGGCAACAAGAGCGTGAGAAAACACAAAGTTGAATTGAGAGATCTTCCGTGATTCCTTCACTCGTAACTAAGAAGACCAGACATGACGGACCTGAGCAGACAGGAATGGATGAGGCACTTGAGCTCGAAGCCCTGGAGATGGGTTCATAGGATGCAAGCCAGGTTGGTGTATCCCTCGGGCCTGATGCATCGCTCCACCACTGCCAACATACATTCCATGGCTACCCATCTGCAGAATCAAAACAGTGTATTAATAATGACGGTGAGGGATTCAAAGAATTATCACATCACTCTTCAGGTTCAACATCTCTTGAAAGGACCAAGACGTAGTGACCCGAAGATGTCCTCAATGTCAAACCCTGCAGATGACCTTTACGAAACAAGTATTCGTACTTTTTCACCATAGGCGCCCACGTCAACAGGACCCATGTCTTTGGAATTGGACGTGCGATAACCTCCTCCGCTTCTTCCTCCTCTCCGGATGTCCCCGTTGTAGTCGGTCATCCCTCTCTTGTCTCCTTCCATCTTCTTATCGATGCCAGGGTCTTCACTCTGAGGATGAACAATGATGAAAGCAAATTGAGAGAGGGACACGGTGGTGATCAATGCTTTCACGACACCATTTTTTTGTTTTGTTTTTTGCATTAGCAAAGAAAGAAAAAAATAATATTACCAGAGGACCCATGTTGGAAAACTGCCGTGACATTGGATTTAGCCAGCTGTCTCCACTTCCACCCTTTGGGAAGAACATTATTGTCAGTCATATAACATAACAAAATAATAACTGATCCCTCAATATTCTAATAGAATCTGATATTAAGAGAAAACAGCTACTTGCAAGCTCAAATTTGACTAACCTTCACGTTCCCTCTCCTTCCTCCATGACTCCAGCCTCCAGCGTTATAGGAGGAACTACTTCCTTGGGAGCTGGCGCTATTCCAGATCCCTACGCCGCTGTCATCTTCCTCTTCCCAGCTCGGATGACGGGAGGCCGCTACGGAGCCTTCTGCCTTTGCACCCCAGGTCTCCATCGGCTTGGTACCTTCAATCAAACCAAATGAACAGTTAATACATTTAATTTAGCTATAAAAGACTGACAACTCCTAATGATAATACGTGATCATCTTTGGCTTACTTTTACCAGGGTTAGGCGACAGGTTGCCCCAGCTGGAGATTTTAGGATCATCGGAGTCACCCCATCTTGTCGCTGAATCTGAAGTCTGGTTCCAAGCGCCTGACCCATTCACAACAGATTGTGTGCCCCCTCCCCACATTCCTGGACCTGCAGATGGATGAAAGTGAATATTCAAATGGAATGGACAATAACAAGTCAAGTTGTAATGCTTACCAACTGCAACATTTGCGGAGTTGTTTTGCAAGCCCTGCTGTCGTCTGGGCGGCGGCAGCGCCGGCGCCTGCTGACCGTGGCTTTCGCCAGACGAGCCTCGATTTCTGTCCCACAAGTTCACATTTTTGCCACTGTAGTTGGTGGGATCTCCCCAGGCTGAAGTCCCATCATCAATTTCCATTTTGTGACTCATGGACTGAGGCGAGGGCTCGTCCCAGCCGCTGGGTTCCGCAGCGTCATCCCCAGAAATTTGGGGAATCGGGCCAGATACCCAGCCCGAACTTTGGTTCTGATTCTTGGGTGGTGGACCCCCGCCCACACTTCCCACGTTCTGTCGGTTGTCCCAACCTCCTTGTAGACTTCCTCCTGGTGCGTGGTGTCCCTGTGATTGGTGCTGCTGATTTGGGCTTTTCATTGCGGCGACTTGGTTGCTTGGTGACGGTGCCGCCGTGTGGTGCTTGGAACCCCCCCAGTCGTGCGAGGCTTTAACCACATCTCCCCCTCCCCATCCTCCCCGCTGAGATGCATTTTCATCCTGGTTACCCCAAGGGGATCCATCATCTGAGCTGCTCACACCTCTGATTCGTCCATCTCCCCAGCCACCTCCAGGTTTGGACTCACTCTGGCCCCAGTCACCCCAACCAGCTCCTTTGCCTCTTTCGGTTCCCTTCCACCCCCCTGGCCCTTTATCTTCTGAGCCGACAGGCCACCTGCTGCTCTGTTCTCCTTTATCCCTCCAATTTCCTCCTCTATGGTCCCCCCAGTGGTGCTCTTCACCCCGTCCTTTGCCCTGGTTCTCAGGTGGAGGATCACCCCAACTTATCGCGGCGTTTCCTTGACTGCCGTCCATATCTGATATCCTTGGCTTCTGTATAATCTCATCAGACATGTGAGAACCACAGTTAACTTGTGAAGCGCCACCATCCCATGAGTCCCTCACAGGAGCATGGTCACAGTTGACACTATCGGCGTGGCCGCTGACCGACTCATTGTCAGGATTTACCCTGGAGAGGTTCCCGGAACTGCGACTATTGCTGTGCATTGTTCCAGATGACAATGTGGAAGATGGGAGCATTTTTTCCGTTTGATTTGCAACCGCATGAGTGGTGTTGAGATCCCAGGCCACATTCTGACGAATCTGAGTCTGGCCCCAACCCGTGTTGGACAGAACCCTGGGATCCAGGTCAGATCGGTTGAGCATGCCGAGTAAGGCCACTTCAGTATCGGAGGTCTGGTTGGACGGCGCACGTCCTCCATCCGTTTTTGGCCCATTCCCGCTCCCTTCTCCAACAGTTTCTGTCCCATCTCCGCTCGAGGAAGCTGGAGCTTCACTACCAGTGCCTTGTGGCCTTGCGACCGGTTGTGCCGCACTTTCTATCCCTTTTTGATTGTCCCGAGCATTTTCCATTGTTGCAAACTTTGGTGATGCCGATTCTGGCAAAGCTCCAGCCTTGCTGCTCCCACAAGCTCCCGTTGCACTTGCGATTGCTAAGTCATTTGAACTTAAACATTCCTCCTTGTTTCCACGCTCCACTTCTGAGCTCCTGTCTTTCCACACTCCCTGAGATACCGTTTCGATATTTGCGCCCACGTCGCTCCTTGCCCACCCTGTATTGTCACCCTGGTTACCCAATCCCCCTAAATTTTGATCCTGTTCATGGATCCCGCTTTCTCCACCACCCCATTGCTCTTCCTGTGAAGCACCTGTTCTTGGAGCAGAGGTCGCTGCAGTCAAAGATTTTAAAGAGGAAGACAACGGACCAGACTTATTCACACTCCCCTCTTCTGCATCAGACTCTCTTTTGTCATCATCTTCTCCATTTGGCCCCGGTCCAACTCGCTGTGCTCCTTCACCTGGGTTTCCCGAGGGATGTTGTTGTTCTGAACTCGTGTCTAATTCTGCCGTCTCTGTGTGCTCGTGAGGGAGAGAGGTGACGCTGACAGGAAGTGGAGACAAATGTAGAGAAGTAGCTGAAGTCTTCCCCTGCACGAGGGTTGGCCAGGCAGAAGGGTTCACGTTGGGGTTTAAAATGGCACCGGGGAGATTGCCGTTGCCATCTGCGGGACTCTCTTGAGGTCCAGGAAGCAGATGGGAGACTTTGGAATTATAAAATGCTGCTGATCCCAATCCTGCCTCCGCCCGACCGGAAGTGGAGGAGCTCCATGTGACGCCGCCAGTCTGAACACATTCATTTTGTGACGCAAAAGAGGAAAGAGGAGAAGGAAAAGGTGGGGAGGGATTGTCCACTTTCCCTGCACTTCCTTCAACTGCTCCTCCTATCTGCTGGAGGTTCTTCTCATGACACGAGGCACTACTGTTTTTGTCACCAGGGTTACCGTCTTGCTCCTGCCCCCCTGCTCCAGATCCTTCAGAACTTAATTTAGCTGTGCCCTGGATGCTAGGCCAGCTGTCCAGATCAGTCCCATCCACGATGATCTTGTCACAACCCTGAGAGGAGGGCAGGCTGAAGGATCCTGCCCCCCATGTGGAATTTGCATAAATTGCATTGGTAGAAGATGAAGATGGCGAGAGAGCAGTGACACATGGTGAGGATGTCGTGTTGGGTGGTGAAGGAGAGGATGAACCCAAATCTAGAAGAAAAACATTTTGCAGAAGTTCATCTTTGGTTGGTTAAGCATCACATCAATTATTTTATTGATACTGTTTATTTGGGGGATTATTTTTATTATTTTTTTAAATTACCTGTATCTGTATTTGCATTGGAGTTGTCTGCTTCTTTTGAGGAAAGAGGTGATGTGGCACCCCAGGCACTGCCAACCCCAACCCCACCAGTGCTTTCATCTCCTCCACCTCCCCCGAGCAGCATGGAGGACAGAGGAGGCTGCCCTCTCTTCAGTAGCACTTTGTGGTCCTGCTGGCAGCGAAATCGCGGCGGAACCTCTCGGGACATGTATCGCTGCTGCTGGGAAGTTTGGTTTGCAGAAAGAGAGGAGGAGGAGGGCTGTCCGTTGGCCAAAGCAGTCCGCTGTTTTGCATTGTTCCCGCCACCAGGAGGAACTGGTGCAGAAAGCACAGGGGCACTCGAACTTTGTGGGGAGGGGTCAACAGGGCCAGGGCTGGGGGAGACTGAGGCAGGGCTGGTGGGTTGCTGGGAACAGGAGGGCTTGGTTGATTCTGGCACTGGAACAATAAAGAGTACTTTGGCTCAAGTCAGTGTCAAAGTATTATAAATGGGCACAATGCCTTTGGCAATGTTCACCGTGATCTCTTTTGTGATTGCTTTCCACCGGACTAACTTGTTCTATTGTTGTCTTTTCCGCAGCAGGTAATAAACTTGCAAAGTTGTTGTTTGGATTACAGCCGCTAGATTGGAAAATTGGTTTCTTATGTAGATAGCACACTTGGCAAAACTGTGTTTGTAATACAACAATCACAAAATCATCCTGACAAATTGCCAGGCCTCATGAATGAATGTATAGCATATTTGCAGAAAACAAAATTAAACCTTTTGGAGGTATTATGACAGAGTGAATAAACTTTTAGAATTCGATTTACCTTTGACGTTCAGTTCTGGGACCTACAAAAAAAAAAAGAGCAAATGGTTTAAGGTACAGAAACACAAAAAGATGAGCAATGAAAAACTATCGACCTTCGGAGAGGTTTCCTTTTTCTTTTTGTCGTCTTTCTTCTTTTTCTTGTCTTCCATTAACTGCGCTTCCCTTTCCAGATGCTCCTGTCTGTGAAGAGAACATAGTACACATAGCCACAAAATAAATCATTGAATATCTAAGAATTATTAAGTCTTGCAATGAAAACATTTTTGTTCTCAACTTGAAAATGCAATCCCTGAGAACCACACATGCAATGAAGCATCCTGCAATGGAAATTCAAACCAGCAACGTCCAGATCATGTATGGTCCTTACGACCAATACATTAGAACAAACACAAATATATAAACACATGCTATGAACACGTCCACACGTTCTTGTCCAATGTAACGTTGGATACTCGGGGCCACCACTGCTCGCTGCCTGCACGCATTGACAGGAAGAGCCCTGGGGGCAATGAGGGGGTCATGACCGTCATCTACGCCCGACAGATCCAGTCAGCACGTCAAGTCAATAAACCCGTTACTCAAACTGTGCACCCATTTTGACCTCACTTACACACAGAATAAATTCGGCCACAAAATACAAGCCAAAAATTCATTTAAAGATGACTATCCAGGGAATTTGATCGCCAATATTACAACATGGCACTTATTAATAACTGTTTATGATACACTTGTGTACCGCGTTACAACGCAGTCGAAGCAGACTCCAAAATGTCTTTGACCTGCGTAACCGCGGAGGTAACAACGACCACACAAACGACAAAAGATGCAGAAATATATTTAGATTAGGTTAAAAGCTGACTTACCTCGGGAATCACATGGGAATAAAGTGAGTCCCGTGCAAAATATGCTCGCAGACCTACGGGCTAGCTAGGTAAGCTAGCTTAGCGAGCTAGTTCTTCGAGGCTTTCAAGGCTAAGTTGGATAAGAAATGACATCACCAAAACGTGAATTGTAGGAAGGCTAGTATCCTTTTTGCACGACTGTAGTTCTCAGGCTGTAAACAGAACACACATAATAACCACCAGGTGAGTGACAGACGCTGTAAGATCTGTTAGTTTACTATCGGCCATTTTGCTTCTGTGTGGACTGTGAAGGTTTAGCCAAGCAGCATAACATTTCACTGGCTGGTTGTTGATCACCGAGGGGAGGAGAGATTGTCGTGCTGATAGCGTCCACTAGAGGGAGACGGTAAAATTGAGGTAAACAACAACGGCAACTCTTTGGGAGGAAAACAAACAAACAATTTAATTTAGATTTTTTTAAATTATATTTTAGGTCAAGGGACTCCAAAATCCAAGAGTGTACATTTTTAATTACATAAAAAATAGCAAAGCAATGCACAAATTAATATAAGAATAATACCCCAAAAGTAAGACACTACGTCTGTTGTTTTTATTTCAGTACAGTCCGACTGATAACTTGCTTCTGGACGAAAATTGCATGTTAGTCAATAAATAACCAGTTTTATGTTTCTGTACCTAATTAGAATGAAGGTTTTTCAATTCTTAAGTACCTTTTTGGGGTGAACAGAGATTTGATGTGCACAGATACATAAAAAGGCAGCACTGCTGAACCTCTAAAAAGATCTGAAAAAAACTGAATATTTTGAGAAAATATTGCAATTGAGCATCGCACAAACAATTAGATCAATTATGTGTGTGACTTTTTTGGCTTCTCCTGTCAAGGGTTGCCATCCAGAGTCCAATACAAATAAAACACAAACTCTATTTGTGTCCTAAGTAGCAACTATGTACCTTTTGTTAGTAGATGTAAAGTAAATAAAACATGGTACTATGAGAGCAAGTACCGCTATGTTGACATAATCCATCCCTGCTCAAGTTGACACATCCTGCGTAAAAACATTCTGCAAGTCTCTAACAGCAGGCTCCGAAAATGTTTTTGTTTTCATTTCTGTTAGGTGATTTGCAGAGATGTTTTTTTCTAAATTGAATTATGGGCCTCCTTTGCTCCTTAAAAGTTGGGAAACACTGGTCTACATTACTGTAGCCTATCGAGCTCAACCCAAGCTACTGACATCTGCTGACTGATGATGGCATTGCGTATAGCTGAGAGCAGCTCTTCTGTGCAGCTCCATGTGCTGGGCTCCAATGTGCAGTAGAGCAGGGGCAGAGTCTCCAACTGCAACAGTTCCGCCTGGCACATCTCCTCCATCGCACTGTCGTCCCCACACCGTGGAAAAAACTTTCTGTTGGCAAAGCATATTAGTGGATCATGCGTAACATTTCAAATAACCACACATTCAAACGAGTGAATGGACTCTCACCTGAGCTTCTTGTGTTTTTTGCTCTTTGGCAAGATGTGGATGACAATCGGATATATGCCTTGTCTCAGCAAACCCTCAACACATGACAGCCCGAGCTCCAACAAACAGTGTTTGTCCTAAAACGGGCATAAAAGATGTGAATTTGAATCAACTCTGGCATGTCGTGTTTTTTTTTTTTTTTTTACTTTACAACAGACATAGTGGTAAAAGTAGCTGGGAGCTGTGATGCAATAAATATTGTTGTTGGCAATCCGAGAAAGAATGTTTTGCATCACCTGGGTGATGACCTCCTGTATGGACTTTAGCCGTACGCCCAAAGCTGGCTCTGGAGCCTGGGAATCCAGCAAAAATATTTTCTTGTCTCTTCTTTCAGAGTCCAGGATCATCTCTACAAATTACAGGATAGAAATAGGTGACCATACTGCAGTTTAAAAAGAAAGCAAACTAGTGTGTAGAGGAGTGCAATGCAGTTTGGAGATAAGGTGCACTTCAGTGCCAGTGCTTATAATTCTAATATTTTGCCCATACCTGGTGCACAGGTGTCGTATTGTAATCCAGATTCAACAGGCTGCAGCATTCTCTCTATGAGGCCACGGGACAGGATGGATGGTGAGAAGATGACGGGCCGCTTGGATTCAACCTTTACCGGCTGCACAAGGCTGTAAGGGATCAAATGCTCCTCATGGCCTGTGTAAACACACATGTTTTGAGAAAATGCATAGAAAAAAAGAGATTTGGATTTGTCATTTTGGACCCTTACGTTTGTTCAGTGTGTAAAGAACCTGCTGTGTTGCTCCTATCCCGCGGAATTTAGGGTCCGCTGCCTTTACCAGACGAACTCGACCAAAGGATTTCTTCATGAACTACAGAATATGGCGATAAATGAATAAATATTAGAAATCCATCTTGCAATATAAATATGCTAATCCTCACCTTCTTTTTGAAGTCTTTTTGCCCCACGGACATTTTGCGTAACTTGACAAGTAACAGCTGTTGTGCCCTTAAATGGAAAATAGCGTAAATAATTAAGCGTGCAGTGTAATTATGCTTTTTATATTCATCATTGTTTTGAGCCACGTCAGAAAATAAGCTCCGTATCATATTGAGATGTTTCTTTCTTTTTTATTCAGCTCCATGAAAGCCAGAAAAAAAAATTGCATGCAGCTACAACAACAAATTTTAAATGATTGACACCAACTATGCAATTATTAGCTTGATGAAATATGTACATGGCCCACCTATTATAGTTGGGCATGTTTCCTGCCTGCAGAGTGTTGGCTGTGCGAGGATCCACCAGGGAACAGCGCCAATGATATTTGCCATTGCACCTTGTGTCTGTCACATGCATGATGTCATCACAGGACACACTTAGGGACGATGGGTCTCCGAGAGGCCCGATATCGAGATTGACCCGCACATAAAACGAGTCGGCGCCCTTGAAAGTTGGCAAAGAAATCTGAGAGCACAGCTTGGCATACGCTGAGGACAAGAAGCAATGGGAAAGCTCAGTCTCAGCAGATTTATTGCATCAATGGGTTTTCTTTTTGTGTGCAAACTGACTCACCCTCTGGGTTGCTCTGGTGTTTGAGTGAGGTCGGTTCAGTCCACCATTGCAGAGAAAAGTGCGCTACTTCGGCTGTGCACTGGCTGAGCTGAACATTTCCTCCACCGAAAAGAACATTCTCAAGCTGAATAAGGAAAAAATGATTACTGAATATCACGCTCAAGTCATATGACTTTTTTTTAGTACAACACTTTCATATTCTTGGGAACCATAAGTTGGTGTTTAATGACCCTGAACATTTTCTCCAACTTTATCATGTTGGAAAATACTTGCAATGATCATGGAACATTTTCCAGAGCGGCAACATACTGACACATTCGTACCTCCAGGAGCTCACTTCCCTCCTTCAGCCCACATTGTTCCGCTACTGAACCAACTGGAACATGGCTGACAAAGATTCCTGTTTGGTTTCCACCAATTATGGTAATGTCTTCAGCCAGACTGGCTTTCCCGTGCTTTGGCGTCATAGGAGGGCTTGAAGATGGAGAGATGGGTGGTATCCTAAAAAAAAAAAGTCGCAAGCTCATTTTGACCAAAAAGGGAGCAGTTTTATCAAGTTTGTTATTATGGAGAATGACAACTACCTTGGACTGCTGGGATCGTGTCGATGTGCGTTAACAGCAGGTAGATTGACCAGATCGGGTGGGAAGAAATGAGAATGGAGGGAGTTCCACGAATCCCAAAGAGAGGGTTCATCATTTTCACCTGAAACACAATTTCCATCCACTTGAAGCTTGCTGAAGATATGAGCGCTCATTCAAATGATGTCTAATTAACAATACCTGCAATATTGTCATTCTCATCACTGCCCCAGGAATCCAAGTCGAACCTTTTCAAAATGCAAACAAAGAGAATTTACAGAACACCTGTCGCGGTTGTTGAATGATGCAGACTAAGAAAAAAAACTGACTCTGTATTGAATCTTCGGTTGATGGAGTTCTTACAAGGAGGAAATGGGAATGTTGAAAGGCGATTTATCTCCTTCTCATCTTCTGTCTGAGGATGCAGATGTTGATCACTATATTTGCATTTCCCTTCTGTCTATCCCTACAATCTGTGAGCCATGTAATACGTACCGGTGACAGTGGATTCTCTTCAGAGTTGGAATGAGAATCTGGAAATGAGCACAAACGATATTCAAGTAAGTAAACCATTGGTAGAAACTTGGGCTTGTGAGTAAAAAAATTAAAAATAACCTACCCTCTGAATTGTCATTGGCTTGCCCTCTGGAGGGCGCCTGTTGTAGATAAGGAAAAAAAAGTAGTCCGATTATGACCTCGAACTAAGCGAGCAGCTCTCTTGCCTGTACTAACACGTCAAACATTGCTAAGGAGGACGAGCCTGCAATGTTTTCATGTTCTCCTAAAATAATGGCGTCCTTATTATAGTTCATAACAAACCTAATGTGTTTGCTACTAAAACCTTTGTGTCACGTGTAAAAGGGGCATTTTATAGTTCAACGCTCATATCTAAAAATATATTTTCACAGTAACAAACAGAAAGAAAAAAAGATATATATTTGATGACCTTTCGTAACTGAAGATGGGTGCCATTAACAGGAAGGCTGAGGTCCAGGTCGACGGAGCAACAGGGTCCGTAGCACTGGTCTTCGCTGCACAGAGACAGATGGGACTGGAGAACACAGTACAAAGAAATCATGTGTTATATAATACTTGGCAGCGCTTCAAGCATTCCTATCTTTTTACTTGCTTTAGAATATTATTTTCTTTTTACTTTGTCTGTGCCCTTGGGGACATGCCACAAAGAACAAAGCAAACACGCTGGCACAAACAGACCATACAGGTTAAATAATAACAATAATCTCTCCAGTAACCATATATTCTAGTCCAGTTACGACTCAATTAAGTATTTTGACAACCTTCGCAGCGACAGGTACCTTTAATTTACGACTCAATTTTGACAGGCTTCGCAGGTACCTTTAATCATTTGGGTTCATGAAGCGTTGACTTACACAGTGCAGACAGGAGCCGCTCTGCTCCGTTTGTTCCCTTCTCTTTTCGCTCTCTCGCTCCAACTCCCGCTGCTGCTGCTCCATGTTGGCTTGCAGCTCTGCGATGCGTTTTCGCAAACGATTCTTGTCCAATAGGCAGTCGGTGTACTCTAACTGTAGGCTGTCGCGACTCCGCAAGGCCTGAAGGAAAACGGAAGATGGTGTGAATTGCAATACTAGTGTTGGGATGTTGAGACTAATAATTCCTAACCTGGTCCCTCTCCTTTTCAAGTTCCATGATCTGGTTAAAGTAAGACATACTCCGCTTCTGCTCCGTCTCCCAGTCCAGCTGGAGAGTCCTCACCTTCAGCTGTAGTTGCTCACACTGCGATTGCAGCTGCAAATATCGTTCGCAAGCACATCTATTCAAGAGCGCTCACCATCAACCTGTTCATTTACGAAGATCCGAAAGAAAATATTCACCTTGTCCCTGTGCTCCTCGGTGCTTTGTATCTCCCCCTGTAGTCTCGTGATGAAGTTGCAGAGCTCCTGTCTCTTCTCCGCAGCCTCCCTGCGATCCTGCCGCAGGATATCCACCAAAGCCTGAAGGAAACGAACATTAGAAACGAAAAAAATAATCTGAAATGTCCGCAAGATGCACCGCAAACATACGATGACTCCAGTATCAGAAAGCGGATCCTTCATCTGACTTCCTGTGTTTTGTGGTTTCGGAACGTCAATACGGTAGGACGGCTTTTCTGGTAACGCTGGTGGGCAACCAGGTCCTCCTTTAGACAACAAGCTCTCCTTTGGTTGAATTGGATTTCCTTCTGGACTTGCGATTTGATGCTCTGTTTCCGTTAACCTGGACTTTAACTCTTCAACCTGTACGGCGACACAACGCAGAAACGAACAATAACCACATTGAGCGGTTTCCGCTTTTGAGTAGTAGAATGGAAAATTCCACAGTATTTTGCTGTTCCCACTGTCTCACTTGCTCGAGCAGTTCTTTCTCTCGTATGGAGGCTTTGCCTTGCTCTTCTAGGGCCCTGGAGTACTTCACAGACTGTTCCAGGTGTCTGTCCTTTAGCTTGCCCAGTTCTCGACTGGCCGACTCCCAGTCTTGACGTAACCTGGATGAAGTCAAGTATTACATTTTGACTGAAAAGCATGCGCACAGTCACCGAGAAAAAAAAAAAATATGTTGCAGGAACCTCTCGAGCTGGAGTCTGTCGTGGCGTAACTCCTGAGTTTTACGTTCAGCACGGCTACGGTCATCTTCGGCTACCCGACAACGTTGGGATAAGCGGCGTTCGCACATGCGACTGTTTCGAAGCTGCACTCTCAGTTTCCGAACTTCCAGCAGAAGGAACTGAGTCAAACCCTCCGGACCTTCCTCATCTGTGAGAGCATTTGTTTGTATTATGTAACATTAAAAATGTGATGCAGACTTTAGATATGGACTTTTGTTTTTTTTACCCAAAATAAGAGAGCAGCGCTGTGTTGGCTGCTCTCCAGTCAGCTGTGTGTATTGCTCTGGATGGTAAAACTCCAGTGACTCCATAAAGGCCTGAAGACCTCGCGGACCTTGGCCACGTAGAATGTCCAGCAAACGACCTGTGCCAATTCATGAAAAAAAAAAATTGTGTGAGCTATTTAATTTCATGTTATGTTTACGATTTGATTCAACTCACCGGCCTTGGAGATACGCAGAGGGTACTGAATGGAGTTGAGCACCTCATCTTCATCCTGTTCATCAATAACTTTACACTGGCGCAGATATGGAGTGAGTTTGGCCGGGTTGAGGATGCGGGTCAGCTTGTGTCGCACTCCTTCCACACGATCCCACAGCTCCTCGCAGTGCTCCTCTGACCATGAAGGCAAAGGTCTGTTTTCTTCCTGAGTAATTTGCCCTTCCTCCGCCCAACCTGTGATGCCTGCATCAAATCATAAAATAAATCTGCATGATGACATTTTTGAGGAACATCATTTGGAAAAGCATTAGTCTCATTCCAAATTACATACAGACTTTATCTTGGTGGTTTCACTTCTCGTTTCTTTGAAATTTTGGCTTCTGATTGTAAGAACGATACATATATAGTATGTTTTGTCTGATTACACTTCCACTGGTATTCACTATCTTGTTTCCAAATATATAACATACTTTACAGTTTATACATGTCGCACAAATTGTTTTCTTTCTCTGTATCGTTGTATTGAATAAATGACTATGGAATGCAGAACTATCCAACAGTATATGTCCATTAGTGAGTTAAATGTTAAAAATAAGTCTATTTGGAGGCCTGTTGTGACTCATTGTGGGGAGTTGGGAGAATTAAGATGCGTGTTTCAGATCTGACAACTACAATGTGAGCCAACAGGCAGGCTGAGACTCGCCTACTTGCTCCGGAATCTCTGCCACTAATAAACAGTCTAGTGAAATATTGTCCTTGTGTAATTTGCACCAAACACCTCAAATGAGTACTTACTGCAAATAAAATATTCACATTACAGTGACTTAGTGGCTGCAGAAAGAGTTCACTATTGTATTATTGCAACGTAAATGCAAATTGGAACCATAACGTGTTAGATGGCTTGAGTGATGTATAAATAAAAACGTGTGTGGGGATGTGAAAATCAACACGAAAAACAAAAATGTGTGGCGACATGAATCACTGACTGTTAAAATGACAAATGAGGTTAGACGTAGAGTTGTAAAATCATACGGAAGGGACTTTTATTTTGCCTCGTCTCAGTCCAATGTTCAAGCTCACAACCTCATTCGTTTTTTTTATACGGCACTGTGTTGTACTAGATTAAAATCTCATTTTGTCATAGACACATGCCTTTTAATTTAACCTCCAGAATTTAGTTTGATCAGTTTCTAGGGGGGGATGTAATATGTTTCATAATGTTTTTTATTTAACACTAACACTCGTTTTAATGTATAAATATGTGAAAGGAAACATTCTCATTCTATGTGTAGTACTAGTAAGCAAAATAGAGAAGTGTCATAACAAAAACTACTTCAACCCTCCTGTTATGTTCATTTCTCAAAAAGTAATCGCAACATACTGTGATTTCAGTCGTTTGTGTTATAAAAAGCAACTAATTGGTTTGTAAATAAATTTCCATAAAAGCGAATATGCTACGAATTGAACTGCATGACAAACTTGTTTGTTAATTACAATAAACAAACCTATCATAATAAATATAAACTAAAAGTTTTAGTTTGTTTGCCAAAAATTATATTAATAAAATACTACTTGTTAAATAATCGTCCATCAAGAGATATCTGACTATTTTAATCGATATTATAAATACAAACTGTTTTTCGGTCCTCGAAGTGGACTTACCGCTCATGTTGCCAAGCGTCTTGTTGACGTCCACAATCCAGACTGCATTCAAGACCTCCCATTCATAACCGGAGGTGAGTCAGGGGAGACACAAAACACATGACAGTAAGTCTGTGAGTGTTAAGAGTGTGTCCCGAATGAGTCATGAGCAAGCCGGAGGTTCTTATCTTAATCATGTCTGGCTTGCTGTGTCAATACTGTGCCGCTAGACGGCGCTGTTTACCAACGTTTGTACAAACAAAAGACAACAAACATGTTTTTTTTTTTTAAATCAGGTCAGCAAAAATAACAGGAGTTATTCCCAATATAAATTTTACAATAACTATTCATATTGGTAAAAGTCCTAAACCTAAAAAAAATCTAATTTCAAGCAATCAACTAAAATACCATAAAAAGTTGAATGATGTTGATCAGGATTAGACAAAACAGTTCTGAATGCCAGTTTCTATTTTCTACCACTGAATGTTACCAATGTACAAAGTTGAATTAATCTATAGAAGGAAATAAAGTTTTGCCATAGCAAGGTGGGAATATCTTCAACAAATCGAGTCATAACATTGTGACTCACCCTTGGAGCTGCCCCACTTCGCAGGTAAGTTTCTTCAAACCCTTTTCTCAATGTAATCATCAAAACACTATGACACACAGTTTCAGTTTATAGACTTGTGGAGGTCGTACGGTACTCCAAAATGCAGCGATTGAAGAAATCTAAAATGTGTCTCATCCCAAAATGTCATTAAACAGGGTGAACGTGAGCCACTGTGGAAAAACCAAAGCTGTTTGGATATTGGCTGTCATATTGAGTGGGTGGAATTTTCAGAGTGTAGAATGGCATGGGGTTGAGGGTAGGTTTGAAATGTCTAGGAAAAGTGTTCAAGAGCAGCCGAGAATTACGAGCTTCTTGGGAGAAGAATGTGTCTCGTTCTTGGCAGAGTGACAAAGCTGGCAGGCCACCCTGATTTTTTTTATTTTCCCCCCCCAAACTGTCTGTGAGTGTGTTTGCGGTCTCAGTGCTGATGCTGAGATTGCACGATTAAAACAAGACACCATACTTAGGAACCCGCATGGACACCCGATCACCCAGAAGATGGCTCCATGAGGAGGAATAAATAAATAAAGCTGACGTTTTCAAGTTGAAGAAGGTTTGGAAATAATATCGGTCTGCCTGCTTGAATTAATCCCTGAAATAAATCAAAATTCTCACCTGTATGCTTTTCTCCTGGATTGAGTCGGCCTTTGTTTTCTTCCTTTGGCGGCTTGACGTGAAGATGGGCAGCTTGCCGGCGGGCCGGCCGGCCGGCCGCATTGGTTGAGCATTCCTGTTGTCTCTAAGGTGACAGCAAGACAGAGGCACTATTGACAGCAGCCCTGGACCTCACAGTCTTTTCACACTGGAATGTCATTACAACAAGCTTGCTCACACCGAAATAGATCTTGGCAGACTCGCCACAACTCGTGTATATTTCTTTGTATTTTTTTTTTTAAACCATTGCTGAAATTTCACTTCAGCACAGATGAGATGCAGATGACCTATTTGAGTTCTAAATGCCGTCACATATGACTATGCACAATTCAAAAGCCACGACAGAATGTTCTTTTTTTCTTTTCTCTTCGAGTATGTTCCACTTGAATCCAGCCGACCCTTCCACAGCTTCTTCTATGACTCAAGCACATAGTCGGCGCTTTGTGTGTCTTTTTTGCTTTCAGAAAACAGAAGCATGGTGACATGACTAATTGGGACAGATGTAAACATGGACAAGGCGAGTGATTTTTTTTCTTTTTTTGGGTCAGTATAGCAGTAGAACCAACTGGAGGGACGCAAGCGTTGTAATTATTTGATATGAATAAAAGGTCATAATCTAAAAACTACATTTAGAAATTTTGTTAACCAGATTCATTCGTACACACATATGAACTCACGTTGCCACGCTCCCTTTACTTTCTGTGTTTCTTTGACAACAGTGAAGATCTGAGGCGAAGTTGGAATTACAGGGTGCAGCCGTCTAAAAGTGAACTCCACCACAATTTTGAACAGGACACCAACCACTGCAGATAAATTTCCAGACACACAAACAGTTTAAAAATGCATTTTTTTCCCCCACCATGGTTACCTCCAAAAAATGACATTTACATAAAATAAACAGTACGGTGGGAAAGATATAGATTGGATTGATTGGAAGCTACTAAATCAATAACTACTCCATCAATGTAATGAGAAGATGCCATTTGTGACCTGACACCAAATGTTTCAAAACAAACAAACAAGCAGCAGCATTGAGTTGACGAAAACAAAGGTTTGGGTGTCATTGTCTTTTTGAATTGTTTTGTTGTGACCCAGAAAACGCTCCGGTCCAAAAAATGACAATGCTCTATTGTTTCTGAGCCAAGTCTAAGCTTCCGGCGTCCACACATAACATCGAGAGCTATCCAAACAAAATATGGGAGGGGTCCCCATCTTTCAAATAATGTACTCCTAAAATCAATCTTACCACAAACAGTCATCATCATCCAATTATTCTGTCTCATTATCTGATTGTCGCCAGACTTACATCTGGATTCCCGAAGTGGAAACAAATAGAAGCGATGAAGAGTGATGCTGTCATTAGTCAAATGCCTCCCCCCCTCCCTCCTCGGAGAACTGAATTTCAGAAGCGAGGTTCAGTGTATGTCAGGAGTTCTCGCTTCTTGGCATCCTGTATGATTTGTGAGAGACATTTCCTGCGAAAACTTTCTAGCTCAGACGCTTTAAGTCTCTGCCTGTCTCTTTAGCTTCGTCTTTTAGCCTCTTTGGAAACGATAGCAATGTTGGAAGACTGCTTTTTTCCAAGCACCAGTCAAATCTGCATGAAACACACACACACCATTGTAGCACGCACATAAAAGAGCGTATAAATCCCATGAGTGTTGATAGCTGGAGGAAAAAAAAGAGCGATGACACTGATGGGAGTTTTCAAAGAGATCAATGTCACGCGACTGAATGAAGGTCAAGGGTGACAACATTCCAAACGAGTACAGGCAGCTGTGTCCATCAAAGAAATCATTTTATAAAATGTGCAAAAATGCACTAGTTTGTCAGAGTGGATGTTTTGCTCACAAAAACGTTAAAAGTGAAATCAACTTTCACAATCATCTTCTTCCCCACCCCTTACTACTCTTGCTCCGCCCCCTCTTCCTCTCCATCGCTCTCTTTCCACTTGCCACCAGCATTGCCAACGTGCAGCTGCCCTGCACTGATGCAAACCTTCATGGCCAGACGGAAATAAAGACAAATTGTGGAGAGGACAGTGAAACCTTTTTTTAAAGGTAAGACAATGCTGGAAATGAATGCATGCAAGATGTTTTCAAAATTTAGTTTCAACTACTGTTGGCAATGCAAGATTGATTGGTAGATTATTGCGCAACAAGTCTGTTCTGCAAGGTTATTGGTAATTTTACATACAAGTGCTAAAAGGGCAAAAATAATTTAATACCATACTTCCAAATCAAGCTTGAGTGACTTAATTGGGTCAGTAAAGGTTGAGTGAATGCATGGGCATCAATGACACAGACTAATTTGACAGCCGCATTCCACGACACCAGGTTTCATGAACTACACCTCGCTGTGGATGTTTGCTTGGTGGGCGTTTAGAGAAGCATTCACTTAAATGTGCTTTGTTCAAATGCTGTATGTGTTTGCACTTCACTGGGATTTCAGTTATGTTGACAAAAGGCCCTTGTTAAAAAAAAAAACCTTTGAATGACGGATTGATGGCAAGGATTAAACTAATCATGAAGATTGATGAGGGTACTTAACTTCCTCCTGTTATGCATTGCATATTCTTTTCCCCCTCTTCAAAAAGTCAACTTGACACAATGACATCATCATATGTCAAGTTCAGATTTCATTGACCTTTGTCAGTTCATGAGGAATTCACATCTGCAGTAACCTTAGAGAATAAAATCTAGTAGGCCAGGAAATGGTTTTGCCACGTTGATTCTTGTGCCGGTTATATTTTGGATCCACCACGCGTAATGATCAGGGTTATTCTGACCTCAACCATATTTAGCTAGTGCTGCCCTGCAAAAAAGGACAAGTCACTCTCAGGACACACATTTGATGTCTGAGCCACTGAGACTAAACTTTGCTGTGAAGTCATTTCCTGCTCCACTTTCGAGCATACCACATGTAAGATTTAAACAGTACATGTGCATGTGGTAGGCGGAGTGACAAGAGACCGATACATCGGTTAGCCGCTACAGAATCTGAAATGTCCTCTTTGGACTGTTCCAAAACTTTTTTTTCTCAACATCTCCGGATGCTTTTATCTGATGGCCTCGATAGATGACATCCGGGCCTGCTTATTTTTTGCGTAATCAATCACGGCGTTTACGCGAAACAAGATTGTTGATGGAAGTCTGCAATTATAAATTAACGATGAATTTGTTTGTCTATCTTGTTTATCCGCATGGCCTTAATCGCACGTGGATCAGACGTAGGCAATCCATTTAACTTCTCATCTGTAGAATTGTCCACATCCTTCTAACCATGCTGTCACATTTGTAACATCTTATATATTATCCATTTGGAAATTTGGCCCATGTGAAAAAAACGAGAGATTAGTTGTCGATTTAAAAATAGTAATCCAAGGATCAAGCAAGAGTGGCATCTTGCTCAAGGTGTTACATCACGATTTGGAAGTGGCAGCACCTTCATCTCGACTGAATTAATCCAATACTGTGACCTCGAGCAGTCACGTGATCACGGCTTACAACTCTGGTGTACTCGAACGAAAACACGCCCACACGTATAAACACTCTAAAAGCGGGCCCTAATTTCAACAAATACTTCAGCATGGAAACTTTTTTTTTTTAATCACAGGAGCAGGAAAGTCTAAATTCTTGACACATGTTGCATCCTTGGACAACAGGATGAAAATGTTCCCAGCATTGATTTCGACCATCTGCTTGACAGGCCGTGCGTGTTTTCGATTAGTTTGTAAATCTGCTCCCTCTGTTTATGTTCCCTTTGCTCGGCTGACTGAAAACAGAAACCTTGTAGTACCTGGAAGCTATCAGAGAAGTAAGTGGATTGAAGACGCCAGAGAGCAAGTGAGGGAGTCGCAGTCGGGGGGTGGTAGACAGAAGGGATTAGAAGCTAATCCAACGCACGGACAATCCCGAAGAAGCCTTATCTTTTTTTTTTTTCGCTAGGGAGACTCAAACAGAACAGTTACCAGATTGTCGCTTTTTTTTAAATGACCCCCCCTGCTGACTTTATTTTTCTTCTTCTCAAAAGGCCTGGCGTTCTTGGGTGGAGTTCCAGGAAAGAGCAGACAAAGGGACTTGATGACAGGATGGTGCCACACACGGATAAACCTCTTCAGCAGCAGATGATGCATGACGCTGGGATCCACCCTGCCTTACACAAGATTCTCTCAGGAAGTGAAGATCTTTTCAACACAAAGGACCCTCTGCCAGTAAGCTACAAGACCTCGGGCGAAGAGAATGACTTTCTTGAAAACAGCATTGTACTGTTATTTTAGAAGATTCTGAACCAAGTCAAATGTAATTCTCACAATATTCATTTGATTTTTCTCTCTCTCTTTCCACAGTGGAGCAAATCCGGAATTCCAAACTAACTCTTCTTTAATAAGACTTTTGGATACAAAATTAAAAAGAAACTTACCCGTCATGAGTCTTGGAAAACTTCCAGGGATTAAAGGCCTCGTGTCTGCAGGCTCTCAGGAGAGACGTCGTTTCAAGAGCGACCTCTCGGTGGACATGATCAGCCCGCCGCTGGGCGACTTCCGACACACCATGCACGTGGGCCGCGGCGGAGACGTGTTTGGTGACACTTCTTTCCTCAGCAACTACGGAGGCGTCAAAGAGCCGGGGAGCCCCGACTCGGCAAACAGCTCCAAGTCTACGGGCTTCTTCACACGTACCTTCAGGCACATCCGGAAGAATTCTGGGCCACGGGGGGGACCCCGGAACTCTTCATCCCCGCCGCCTGACATCTCCCCCATCATCAAGAACGCCGTTTCGCTGCCCCAACTCAACATTGATCCTCCCAATGGTCGCCTGCCGAGGCTCCCGAATTCCATCAGCGCGACAGATAGCGCCATCTGCACATATGGTGAGATCGTGTTGTGATGCGCCTCTCGCTGCTCAGTCTCCAGCAGAGCAAACAACGTGAAGCGCTGCATACAAAAACAGGACAATAAATGTCAGCACAGATACAGAAAGGCACTCAAATTGGCTTCCTTTCAATGTCATTCCCACAATCCTCCGGGACAACCAGAAAACAGGTGGCCTTGTCCTTCTAACTCATCACCGAGGCAACACCTGGACAGTTTTAGCCTTGTTACACAAACATGCGGAAAAACTGCATGCTTTAAAACCAGTGCGTTATAATCTATATGTCTAAGTGGGACTGTGCAATCCTGCATTCACAACATGACCCCGCTATTCATTTGGAATGCTAACCAATGGGAGATGTGCATGAGGCTGGATGCCGATACTCGACTGGAAATCCCCGTTCTTTTCCAAGATTAATCATGAACCACTTCAAGAGAATTTTTTTCCAGCTAACTTGTGTGGTTTCAACCGAGGGATGACGATGACGTGTTGTTTTTAACTTTAGCAGTATATCTATTAAGATTTGTGACATCATTTTTGTTCTTTTAAATATATTTTAAATATAATATAGTTGTGTTATGAAATGTTGAGATCTATAAATGTTTTTTTTTGTGTGTGCCCAGGTATCCAATCTGGATTTGTCACTCTGCCTCGCTTCTCTCGCCTCGACAGACCGTTTCTAGATGGAGAGCACAGAGTGTCTATGCGAGAACGAAACGGTAAACCCGTGACTCGTTCGGACTCCCTCACCTCCTTCACGTTGGATCTCGGCCCCTCCCTGATGTCCGAGGTTCTGGGCTTGTTTGACAACCCCAGCTACCTCCAGGAGGTCAGCAAGGTTGTCGCAGCGGAGGAGGAAGAGAAAAATGACGAGGAGGATGATAGCTCTCTAACAGAGACATTTGTGAGTTCGAGCAATTCGTCAGTGCGCGGCGGATCATCGAGAAGGAACGTGAACAGTAAGGAGAATTCTTGTAGCAGCAGCTGGACAGAGGAGGACAGGAGATCAGTTGCGTCATCCTCCAAATCTCCTCCAAGGTCTCCCCCCATAAAAGAAGCTGCCATGGAGTCAGAGCAATTCCAGAGGGCAGCTGATGTGCTGTCTCGACATTATGGAGGAGGGCCCGTCACAAGGCTGAGTCCTCCTCTCTCCAAAACACCATACGCGTTTTCTGAAGAGGAAGAAGAAATCAAAGTGTAGATCAGGATGAGGAATACCACTCTGCAGTCATCTTGCTGCCACCATTTTATACAATTTATTTAAGTTATTGTAATACCACATCTGGTTGAGAGATTTAGCTTTCGTAGTGTAAAGGAATGAAAAGGGATTCACACAATTCACTTTTTTAGTAGTAAATGGTTAAATGTGAGCAATTTATTCCCCAGATGTCTAACCACATTATTTGAATTGTGTTGTCGTTTACTGTTATAATGCAAGTAAAAAAGCAATTTGCTGTTAATAAAGTTTCTTATGAAATATTTGCTTCCTGGTTTAGTAAATGACTGCTTTCCTTTTATCCAATAGTAAACTGTATTAATCCCCGGGTTATGTGTATGGTAATATTTTCTAATGTGAATAAATCATTTACATTTATAGCCAGCACAATCACTGTCTGCTGAATATTTGTGAGGAACATTTGAGAATATTGGTAGTTGATCTTGCTCAATTCTGAGTGTTTGTAATGTAAATCGACACTTCAAAAAACAAAGACAGAAAAACAAGAGAAGTAGTGCATCTCATATTTTAATGTCAATAAAACGAATAGACTGGTGATTTCATTAGAGCTTTGCATAAATGGTTTTGTCCAAACCAATCTAGTCTGAATTCATTGAAATTAAGGGACATTTTTGTAGTTTGGAGCTAGCCTGCCATCTGCTGTTGAGTTAGTAATGTGGGGAAAATATTTCACAATGCGTGGATGAATACAAGTTGAATTTTCATACATTCATTTCCATGACAACAAAAAGTGAGATTTCTTACATCTTAACAGAATTTGATGCAAGAGATTTTGATGTCTCCTGTGATCCTGACATAGTTGATGACCGCCATGTCAACACGGTTAGGAAACTGGATTTGATGTCCATCAGGAAGATCTAGTTCAAACATCTCACCAGTGATCTTCAACACAATCTGTAAAAGAAAGAATTCTGAACAAGTTAACCCATTGTATGAAAACTTTTTCAAATACATCCTGGCAAATTTGCTGAAATGTTCAAAATGTTCCTGCCATGACATCAGAGCCCACCTTAACATGTGTGCCTCTTTGCAGGGGGTTGTGTATTTCCCTTTTCTCCTCGCCCCAGCAACCAGCAATCTTTGAGTTGCACACAATAACTGCTCCATCTGTGTCGTCATGGAATCGCGGGTTGAAATGCAAAGCCAGGTCTTCTGAATCGCGACCGAGGTCAATCTGGAATCTGAGTGGATTTGAAATGACAAATAACTTCTGAGCGATGTTGATTAGACAATGTTTGTTATGCTAGCAACTTAGTAGAGTACACACATTATTGTGGCTTTTACCTTTGAGCATCATGCAAAATTTCGCCCTTTATCTTCAGCTGATCTCCAACTTCTAGGTTAGCATCGTTTACTTCAAGTTTCTAAAAAACAAGAATGAGATAGTTTCAACAAGACAAAATATAATTATATTGAAAGTAAAAGAATGCAGGATGAAAAAAAACCTCACCATGCTCATTCTGGGTGTTGGTTAAGCCTCTTAGGTACTGAGAACTGACGACTCCCCTGCAAAACAAAAAGTAGCTGTGAGGTCTCACTTCTGTTTATGCACATGTGCAACGAGACCAAACAATGATTAAGTTATTCTAATCAGTCAGGGTTCTCAAAGAACATAGTATATCATTACTCGAGATTAGAAAAGGTCAAACAAACACCAAAAAGCACTCAATACTCGTGAACTTAACCAGCCCACTAAATGTTCTACAGTTCCAGTTGATATGGGCCAAAATTAGTCGTCTCCATCAGCTATAACCAGTCATGTTATTCTTTCAATACTTTACCGCCCTCTAGTGGTTACAAAGATGTAACACTAAAAGTCGTGCGCTTCTTGACAAGGTTTTAATAATTTGCCCTGTAATTTTTGCATGATACGTTCAAACAGTAATTATATAAAATTTCTTAAATTCACTATTGTTGATGAATATGTTTTAATTCATTGATAAATTATGACGCAGAAGAAACAGGAATTTTATGACTGACTTCCTCTACACGCTGGAAATGACGTCAGTAAATAAACAGAGGCGCTGTCATTGGGACGTAAAAATATTACCAACCAAACGGAACAATTTAATAAACGCCGCTTTGACATCTATGCATAGCAGGGGATGGTCCAGGAACTGACGTAGATTCCGCTGAAGGTTTGTCGTTTTACTGAGAAAACGAAATGTTCTGTCGCGCGACTACTCGCTAGCAGCTTATTAGCCACGGTTAGCAATTTTCATGGACTTGGCTACGTCATCTGAAGGAAAATCTGATTTCTTGATGGTTATTAAATACTGCATGCATATTTATGCTCTTAATTTTTATACAACCACTTGTCAGCTGTGGCGATCGACTTGCTGCAGTGTCATCTCTTTTATAACCGGGATTTAACTATAATTAATAATTAGCAAGCTGCAAAAGGAAATTTGTGTTTTAAAATGAGCTTATAGTAGTTTTAATACTTTTTCAACAATTTCTTTTCATCAACAGTTTTTTCAAGGACAGCTGTGAGACTGCTATGTTCTCAGACATGGACTTTGAATTAGAGGAGGATAAATTGTGAGTTCACCATCTTTTCTGTTATGTTCATTGTATTTGGAAATAAGTATCACAAAGCCCAGTTTTACACATTAATGCACAATCTTTCTGCCTATACTTGTTCCAAGGTTTTGTGTGAACTTCCCAGGCTTTCAAACTAATTATTTTACAGGCTGCACTTTAACAGTATTAAATTCTCTCTGCCACAGAGGGATACCAACAGTACCAGGGACTGTGTGTCTGAAAAAAGATGCAAATAATCTTATTGGGATCAGCATCGGTGGTGGGGCACAATATTGTCCTTGTCTCTACATCGTTCAGGTTGGTGCAGTTCAATAAGACTCATAATTCATTGTGATGTGATTATTATTTTTTTTAAACATAAAAACATTTGTGTGTACTGGCACCTTCTCCGAAATGTTTCCTCTGGCTTCTCAGGTATTTGACAACACACCGGCAGCTCTGGAAGGGATGCTTGCAGCAGGCGATGAACTCACTGGCGTCAATGGCAAACCGGTGAAGGGAAAGACAAAGGTGGAAGTGGCCAAGATGATTCAAGCTGTGGAGGTACATTATACTACAGCACTGCCATTGACATATATGTCACAATAGATTACATACGGTACAATTATTATACGTCAAATGAGGTATAAGAGATTACTTACAATTTTGAGTCCAGAACAGAACAGAACTCAGTGTGACTTCAGAGAAGATGGACTTGACTGGTTTGCTATGCAGTGTGCCTCATCCCAATATGTGCAGAGTTGCTGTGTTGTTTTTGCCGTCCATTGTTGGTGCGTGGGGAATTTCATGACTTCCTGCAAGCTGGGATAAAGATGGCTTTAGTGGGTGAAATAAAGGATTACCATATCCCAGTTGTGGCCCGTTCAATACAAATATTTCTGCTCATTTTTAGAATCATAAACAATTGCAGGGGAGCCCAGTGGTAGACATTTTTTTCCAATCGCAACCATTTCTTTTCAATCATATTCATCATGCTGATGCCACAAACGATTTATATCACTCATTTATTTGGTTGTTATCTGATTTGTCAGGGTGAGGCAATAATCCACTATAACAAATTGCAAGCAGACCCAAAACAGGGAAAATCTCTGGATATAGGTTTGTGACACACTTTGTTTCATTTAGAAATCTGATTCCATATCTTAACTAAAAGCACACGTTTGATTATTTCAGTTCTGAAAAAAGTCAAACATCGGCTGGTGGAGAACATGAGCTCCGGCACTGCAGATGCTCTTGGCCTGAGTCGAGCTATTTTATGCAACGGTAGGACATTAAAACTCGACTCGAAATGTTGTTGTTTTAAGCAATTAATTTGTTAAACGTCGCTTCCATATTTAATTTGCAGATGGACTTGTTAAAAGACTGGAAGAACTCGAGAAAACAGCAGAGCTTTACAAAGGTATAGAATTTTGAAATTACATTTGGTCCAATAGTGTTTTAAATCCTTTTTGGTTTCCTGCAGGTCTGATGGAGCACACCAAGCGACTCCTCAGAGCCTTTTTCGAGCTTTCACAAACTCACAGAGGTAAACACCGCAATGGAAAATGATTCAGTTGAGCATTTACATCGTCTAACGCATCGATTGCTTCAACTCGCAGCGTTCGGGGATGTTTTTTCCGTCATCGGCGTGCGAGAGCCCCAAGCCGCGGCTAGCGAAGCGTTTGTTAAATTTGCCGACGCTCACCGCAGCATCGAGAAGTACGGCATTCAATTGCTGAAGACTATCAAGCCTGTGAGTTTTTGCATCTGGTCTTTAAGTCCTATTCATTGCTGTAACAACGAGTTATGTGCGGTACAGATGCTTCACGATTTGAACACCTACCTTCACAAGGCCATACCAGACACAAAGCTCACGATCCGCAAGTACCTGGATGTCAAGTTTGAATATTTGGTAAGTCGACCGCTATTCTAGCCAAAGCGGTTCGTGGTCAATTGACAAATATTTTTGTCTTGCAGTCTTACTGCTTAAAGGTGAAGGAAATGGATGATGAAGAATACACCAGCATTGTAAGTTATAGTTCCAGTTTAAAATCAGAAACCGAGAAATTCTTTGGTCAACGTTCCTTCCAACAGGCAATGGGAGAACCACTGTATCGCGTATGCACCGGGAACTACGAGTATCGTTTGGTGCTGCGTTGCCGGCAGGAGGCTCGTGCACGCTTCGCCAAGATGAGAAAAGATGTCCTGGAGAAGATAGAACTTTTGGATCAGAAACATGGTTTGTTGCAGTTTTTTGTCTCATACACCCCCATATTAATTTCCATCTTAAAGATGATTTAATATTCTTACAAGTCACAATGATCCGAAAGCAAGGCAGCTTACAGAGTGTCTGCTCATCTCTTTTACAAATTGTGTAAGAATGTTAGTGACGCGCCCCATGAACTGCCTTCACTAAACATCTATTGTGCTCCACTTGATCACATTACCATTGGTTTCGCCTATTTTAGGACAATGGTTTTGTCTGACCTCGTCATTGTCTGATTTAGTCAAACAGAAACTATGCCCCCGACCAAAGATTAATTGAATCGTCTCTCCCGTCTTTGTCTCGTCTAGTGCAAGACATAGTTTTCCAGCTCCAGCGCTTCGTGTCAGGTATGTCGCGCTACTACGACGAGTGCTACGCCGTGCTGAAGGAGGCCGACGTCTTCCCCATTGAGGTGGACCTCTCCCGTACAACCATCAACTACAGCAGCCAGTCATTGACCTACACTGATGAGGAGGAGGTGGATTGTGCGGGAGGAGCGGAGGAGGGCATCCAGGCAGAGAATGGAAGCGAGAAACTCATCGATGATGAATGAATGAATGACTGTTTGGTGTTATGGTGGACATGAAGAAGTCAGTCCGTGCTATTGACATAATTATTTGCAGAAGGGAGAATAGGAGCGGGTCAAGACTAGCTACTGTTCTAGTACTTTCTATTTTCTTTTAATGTTATTGTGTTTTTTTTTTTTTAAATACTTTGTTCTCTGCCCATCACTTTGTTGCTGAATTAGTTTGACAGAATTGGAATGTTATGCAAGTGTTGTAGGATTCGTTTAATTTGAGTTGTGCCTTCTTATTTAATTATGTGTCAATGTGGCGGGTCTGTCACTCTGGGTCAGTGATGTTTCCTCGTGATTGTTACCTTTTTATTTCCTACCAAGTTGGACCAACAGATGTGGTGCCAGAGCTGTTTTACCTCTCCGTTTTTGTTTTGTAACATTTTCTTGGCCCATTTTAAACTGCTCGACAAGGGATCCTTTCTTAAAAAGCTTCATAACCAAAGTCTGTCTGTTACCGTGATAAAACTCGAAACACTATTTGTAAATATGAATGTTAAAGGGAAATATTGCTACATTTTAACTTTTGCTGTTATATTTATTCTTTTGAACCTGCTGCCAAATATACTAATTCTATGGAAATAATATATTGCTTAGGTCATCTCATGTGAACCAGAAACATGATTAGCATTAATGTTTTTTTTTTTTTTTGTATTAGCTATTGTGCTTTGGAATAAACTAGTTTTTCTGGAATTTTCATTTTGGTGAGTGGCCTTTTATCCAATGAGATATACAAGATGTAATCAGTTGCCCCAGTGGCCTAATGGATAAGGCACTGGCCTCCTAAGCCAGGGATTGTGGGTTCGAGTCCCATCTGGGGTGGACGTCAACATTTTCAAATAAGCAATATTGTCTGGTACAAGTAAATGTTTCACTGCCATCATACATAGCAGTACTTCCTTGAACAAGATGCTAATGTGACTCATCCTCCAATCACGAGATCCACATGTAATTCTCTCTTTTACCACTAGGCGTCTCCTTGCTATCCACATTTAGGTCTACCAGTCCTGCCTTACTTAACCGTTCTCACTTCTTCCTCGCTCCTTCTCAGTGGCAGCTGGCTGTTTTCTGTAATGCTCACCGCTTGACTTTGTGGAACTATGTTTTTAAATAGTTTGTGTGTTTTTCTGTTACTCGATGCGGCGTTGACTAGCTACTCTGCAGCCGGGGGTAAGTAGGTCATACAAATCATGGTTTGAACTTTGTCAAGTCAAGTCTGATTTATTTGTATAGCCCTAAATCACAAGCAGTCTCAAAGGGCTTCACATAACTCATGTACAGGTATTTGAGTAAACAGTATGTGTACGTGTTGTAACCAGTTAGTTGCAGGCTTTTAAAACTACAAATTAACCTACAAAGAGGCTACTTAAAAATACACACATACGATTTGTAAGTTTAAATGAAGATTGTTCAAGTGTTCCTATCATTGTAGCCTTTTAGTTTGTTAGTTTCAGCTTTCTTATGACTTGACCTTTTTTTTTTGTGTCTCATCCAGATTTCACAAAAGCTACAGTGTACTGGGACGTCCAACAAAAGACGGTCTTGCTGAAAGATGGGGTCCTAGATATAAATGGGGACGCATATGGCTTCTTGAATGACACCTTGTCCAGTACAGGCTGGAGTGTTCTTGAGATCCGAGCTGGATACGGAGAAACGTCAGAGGCTGACGAGGTCACCTTTTTCCTGGCGGGGTACCTAGAGGGCTTTCTCACTGCGCAGTAAGTACGGAATGACCCCGCGTTCCTGCATATTATCGTTCCTTGAAATCCAACTTGTTGATCATCTCTGTCCTTTGTGAGACCAGAAGCTGTAAAAAGATCACTTTCGACTCGGATATTTTGAAATGAACTAAAATCACTCGTCAGACTTGGACTCGTTTCTTATCCAGACAGATGATAGATCACTACACTAACATATACCCTCGGCTCATCCATGATCCCGATATCCTGGGTCGGGTCCAGAACTTCATGAAGTGAGTCTGCAGTTATTCCTACTGAACCACAATATCCTTTCAGATGTACTGTTAGTCATGTGACCTTTGAGTAATTTGGGTTTGGTCTTCAAGGCAGCAGGACTCTTGGACCAGACTACAAGTGAAAACGAACAAGGATTCTGATCCTCTGTGGAGACATGCAGGCTTCGTTGTGGCCCAGGTGGACGGTCTGCAAGCTGGAGTTGCAGAATGGGCCAAGAGACAAGGAAAAAAGGTGTTCTGGTTTTTGCAGTGGACGATCACACATTCAAATCGAAGTGGGAATTATTAGCGACTTCTTTGCCAACTATAAAGGAAGTAGAAATGCTGATCTGAATAAAAATGGACAAGTCCTTGCTTACAGTTTTGGGGAAGTTTAGCCTTTGCATGTCCTTTACTTTGTTGAACTCTGTTTTCTAAAGCTGACTATCTGCTGTCATTCCCACAGCCATTGTCCCTGTTTGCTGTTCAGTTCCTGAACGCTGTCGGAGACCTGCTGGATCTGATCCCGGCCTTGGTCCCCACCCCTACTAAACCGGCAGACTTAAAACTTCCGGGGATGGGACACTGCTCGGCACTCATAAAGGTCAGGAATCAATTGGGATGAAGCATCTAAATCTTTAGAAAATGTTTTTTTGGGGGGGGGGGGGGGGGTCCACAAGGAAGCCATTGTTCTGGGAGAAAAATCAGGTATAGGGCATGCCTACTCCACACAGAATCTTGAGTTTTGAAATCTTCAATCCCTCTTATCAGATGCTCCCAGGCTTTGAGAACCTCCTCTTTGCTCACTCCAGCTGGTACACATACGCAGCCACCATGCGGATCTACAAACATTGGGATTTCCACATTGCTGACCCCAACACAGCCACTGGCAAACTATCCTTCAGCAGCTACCCTGGTAGGCATGAGGAATTCTCAAGTACTCTTGAGAGAATCGCTGTCAAAACAGCCAAGATGAAGTTGCTTATCATTCACCATGACAGGTCTGAATGCCTTTCTCAGGATTTCTGGTGTCCCTGGATGACTTCTACCTCTTGGGAAGTGGTCTCATGATGACCCAGACCACCAACAATGTCTTCAACACATCCCTCTTTAAATTCGTCAGCCCCAAAAGCCTGCTGGCCTGGCAGAGGGTTCGACTTGCTCACAGTTTGGCTCATACAGGAGAGGAGTGGGCCAACATCTTCTCTCAGTACAACTCCGGTGAGTGGACAAAGCATGACATATGGAAACCAAACTTTAACGGGACAACAGGTCGAGAAACCAGATGAATGGTTGGATATACCTGGACAAAACACCGTCGTCACATTGTTGCAGGTACATATAACAACCAGTACATGGTGTTAGACCGAAGCAAAGTGAAGCTGGGCCACAGTATTAGTGATGGTGCTCTGACTGTGGTGGAGCAAATTCCTGGGCTGGTGGAGCATTCTGACCAGACACAAGCACTGCGCAGAGGTAAGAACAGTCCAGCTTGACTCTTTATTTTCAGTTTGGCATTTGTAGTCTTGATCTGCTTTTGTTTACCACGGCAGGTTACTGGCCGTCCTACAACGTCCCCTTCCACCAGAACATCTACAACTTGAGTGGGTATGAGCTGATGCAGCAGGAATATGGAGAAGACTTCTCTTATGACCTCTGCTCAAGAGCGAAGATCTTCCGCCGAGACCAAGCTAATGTCAAGGACCTGGACTCTTTAAAGTACATCATGAGATTCAATGGTGGGTTTTTGTCTCACACTGAAGGCGCAGCAGTTGATTTATAGGTAGAAGAGCCAGGAAGAAAATATGCATGGCTCTTGTGTCCGACAGTCTTCCCCAGCTACACATGTTGCTTCTGGTCCATTAGGATGTCTGAGAGGATGAAGGCAGAACTCAAGTTCACAAACGTGATCTTGTTTAGCGTCCCGGGAGTCCAGATGTCAAAGACCTTGACTACAGATGTCGGCACCATAGGATTGTAGTCTTTAAGTCCCGTAATGCGTGGCTTCTTGGGAACAGGAAACGTAGTGGGGGTCTTGAAGCAGACATGTCTCCAGTGAAGGTCTGCACAAGGACCGGTTTGTTCGCACTAAAACTTAATGTTTTGTAGTTGGTGATTTGCCAAAATCCTCGCCAGCAGCTGCAGAGCTGTTTGAAGAGTCTCTCTGAATACACAAGCTTAGCATTTCTCACCTTTCTTCTAAACCGGTATTTTGCCTCCTCTGTTTTCCTTGATGCAAGTATTTGACTGAAATTCTGTCATTTTTTTGTCAGACTACAAGAATGACCCATATTCTAAAGGTGACCCTTGCAAGTCCATTTGTTGTCGTAACGACCTGAAGACCAAAGAGCCTTCACCGAGCGGATGCTATGACACTAAGGTAGGTCTCATTGCATGCTTCTAGATGATCAAATGCGCCTCATCAACTCATTTTCCTGTATTGTGGTTTATTTAGGTCACAGATTTCCAAATGGCGGGAGAGTTCAGTGCAGAAGCAGTGAACGGGCCGACGACACAAGATGGACTCCCGCCGTTCGTGTGGGATAATTTCACCAACATCAGCCACCAGGGTCTGCCACAGTACTACAATTTCACCTTTGTCACTATGAAGCCCCGCCTCTTCCAGCCTTAACTATTATACAAGTAAGGAAACCTGGTGCTTTTAAAAGGCATTTCAAATGAATGCGCCGAATAGTAATTATGACTATGATTTTTTTTTTAAAAAGACGATACAACTTAATGCAATGGTTGTTATTCAATAAAATTATACGATGAAAGATTGTACAATACTTGTTCGGATTTAACTTTTCTTATGGAGACACAACCTGCACCTTGTTTCTGTTTCCTAACACGTACAGTGAGTTTTTTCTTTTGAGTGATTTGAGTTTTGCTCCTTTACTTCAATGTGTCTCACAATGCAAATATGTCTCAGGGTGAAGTTAAGTCTGGATATTTTATGCCTTTAACTTTTTGCATCTGTAATGACAATGCACTAAGACTCAGTCTAAGCCTTGCATGTGCTCAATCATTGTTGTTTTCATAATGGATGATACCATCCGTGATCCCACGATCAACTCTCAGGGCTTTGCTCGATCAATTTCTAAGCATGTTTCAGGATTGTGAAATTTAAAATACCACTGTCAGCTTTAGCTATGAAGCAGTGATGCACATTTATGGCATTTGATGAATAAAGTTTTAAAGTTGTTTGCTGTCCTGTCTTATTTTTCACGACATAAATGACTTACTGTACCGCAACAATTTCTACTTTTAATTGAATGTATTAATGCACTACCGTTGCTTACATGTGAGAGATTGACAGGATAGCGAGTCACGTTGAAGTGGAAAAGTTTTATAAATTCTTTGCATGAAATAATGTTTTGATCACTCCTTGACTTCGTGCGACGTCTATGCTGTGCCAGATCTACTGTCTTCATTTAATTTACAATGTATGGTGTGTCAAGTAAAATAGTGAGCTATTTGGCCCTAGGGACCCATGTACGTAATTTACCCCTTCCTGTGAAAAGGAGGAACTGAAACGTCTGCAAGGCACTCTGTTTTATTTTCATATAAAAGTGGTTGCCTTCTATGAGGTCTCACAGCTTTTCTCTTCCCATTTGTAAAAAAAAATACTCCTATTGCAGCTATGACCAAGAATTGTCCTCCTGGCAAAAAATGGGACTACGTTGTCAACGATTGTATAAGTTTAAAGGTGTTGGAAACCAGACCTGAACCTCCAACAGGTGAGAAACACAGCCAAGTTATGTGCCTCTTACGTTGCTATCATACTGTTGCCTCTAATATTCGTCCTAAAACAACACAAAAACGATATTGAACTGTGATTTTTGCTTTTTAGCATTTACTAACATGTCCTTTCATTCTGTTCTGTATTCCCCATAGAGGTAATGCCAGTTTTTGTTCAAAGCACATCAGACCCACCAATTTCTCTGATTCCAATTCTGTGGATTGTGCTGGTTTTGATCACTCTGGGGTCCATTATGGCTTTGGCTCTCTGGTTCATCATATACAGACGGCAGAGCAGACCCAGTAGAACCTCAGGTACATGCGGAACTCGATAGTTGTGATACGGTAGAAACTTCCAGATTTTTCATTCTGTTGACTGACTTTAAATTTGCTATTCAGTAATCACACATCGATGGTATCAGAGACAAGGTCTTAACATTTAAGCTTAAGCTTTAACATTGGACACTTACTTGGCTTGGAGGCAGGTCAGTAAACTCACCTGCCAAAAGTCTTCACTGACTCCCAAATCCAATTCCACTCGCTTATCTATTCATCACAGTAATAAAAAGTACTATCAGCACACAGAAGGATAAAAGCTAGAGCTAGTTAGCATTAACGGCCATGCGACGGCCAGCTAATGCTATCAATTAGCTCCTGATTAGCACATGAGGCTAACTCACCACGATGTGTTGAAAAGTGGTTAAAACTTCGGCACACAGTCTCCAACAATGTTCCCGCTGATATACGAGTCTTTACTGACACGTATTTTAATATTTTAATGCGTTTTAATCATTTAATTTCGGTTTAATGCATTCGGCGGGTTTTTGATGTAGCAGCTTTCAATCGTCTTTTTGAAGGGTGTGGTCTCATTTCTTACTGGTCTTGTCAATTTCTCTCGATATAAGAGATTGGGCTAATAGGTAAGTCTCATTTCTACTTAAGTGCACTTCTAGTGTCTTTTACATGTCTGTGAAAGCCAAATAAAATGAAAATAAAATACACAAGTATAATATCGGCAGTATTTTTATCATTTAATTAAACTAAAAAAAAATTGTAACCAATTTTTTAATGGGTTACATACATATCAAATGTTTTTTTCTAGTGCAGAAAATTCCCATTAACTTTGTACAATTGAAAAAAAATACTATATTGGGATGCATAGGCCTTTCTTTAAAAAATACATATTTTTTGGGCAAACTTTTATACTAGTAGTGTCAGTACTTACTACTCAAGAATTGAGTACTTTTTTAATTTCATTGCATATATTTTCTATTATGTTGAGCTTGCAAATTTGTATGATCAGGGTACAGTCGTCTCAGGGGTATTATGAAGGAAGTGGGCGAGCGGGTGTAAGGTGTGACGCTTATGCTCGTTGGGAGAAACTGTGGTTTCTGTTCTTCTCTCGGGCATCCCATGGGTTGGCCCCATTCTTATGTCATGACAGAGAAACTCGGTGAAGGGTTGGTTATGTAAATGAGTTGACTTTTTTTCATTTCACGCTTGATGGGTTTGTAGACCCACCAGAAACCCATCAAGCAATTAAAATGTATATTGTCCACAATATGTATATGAAACTACTTCAAGCATATTCACTCAAGCTTATTTGTTGTTCTCATTTATTTCATTGCAGAAGAAGTGGAATCTGAACCTGAGCATCCCCAAAAAATAGAGCCGCCCGTTGAAAGTCACTTGTCCCCTTCAGCATCACCAGCCTTTTCAGCCTGTGCCCACCTTAACCACCAGGGACCCCACAACACCTCAAAATGGGATGACGACTTTGTCAATTGCAGGGGGACCTCAAAATGTCAGAAGGGAACTTGCAGAGGGGAAACAGACCATGCTGAGGAGATTGGAGTGCTGCTACTTTGCAATGCCATGAGAGAGCACAGACTTCCACTTCCTGCCACAGAACTTGGTGGCACGGCATTGGTTACAACCAAAACTGTGTAGATTCTATTTCAACTTCAGACATCTTTCTCGGCGGGATTCTGTTGCAATCACATTAACTGCCACAGTAGGCATCCAGAAATCGACCAATTCTGTTAGTGGCATCTTTAAACATGACATTCTGTTTAAGTGCCCAACAACTCTGCCTAGCAACAGCGTGGATACGCTGCTTAACCCGGTTGATGAATTCAGTTTAATTTGCGACATTTAAAAATAAAACCCAACGGATTTTCGTCATCTCTGCAATTTATAACATTGCAAATAGATCACATTGAATGTTTGGTGCCTAATCAATATCTGTGATGGAAAAATATCACCCGATAAGAGGTCACCACCGCATAACAAAAGTGCACTTAAGCCTTCTTTGTGTGTTTGCAGTTTTAGGAAGAAATTTTGCTTTTGACTCATGTGGCTGTGAATAGTTAAATATACAACACTTGCATCTTTCAGAACCTGTGAATGAATACTAGGAAATACTAAAGTCAAGTATTTTGCACACTAAACCCAAGTGATTATTCCATCCCTTTGTCAAATGCTCAATCCGTGCAGACAATGTGGTGCAAATACAAAACATATTAGCGCATCACTTATTAGATTAGCATCCCCATGTTGTGTTCTTTAAATAAAGGCAGTGTTCATATCATGTCAGGTCAAATTCCATCCTTGCTCTTTTTAGAAGGTTGCTGCTAGGCGGCAGTTGCAAGTGAAGAACGAACATGATGCGAAAATAACGACTTGTCAATGCAACAGCATAGTGCGAGTCTCAGTTTCCACATGCCTGGGTGAGTCACTGCTACTCTGTCCTGTCCAGCAGTGTTCATTTGCTGCAGATTATGGCTGGTAGTAATCTATCATCACAGATAAGTACTGGGGTTATCAGTGACAGCTAGGTGGAAATATTCCGGGGAACTTTCCCCGTGCAGACTGCCGCTAGTTTCTCTCCGTCTGGTGGACAAAGTTTTCCTCTTTTCGAAACTCTCTCTGCCTTTTCCACGCTTTTCCAGGCTGGATACGATCATGTCGGCCAGGTCTTGCTGCAGTCGCTGGATGTTCTCCCTGAGACCAACATGGAGGGAACGATTGCTGCAGATTTCTTTTTTTTGTCGGGAAGATTGGTCGACTTACGCTGTTGGTGGTGTAGGTAGATTGTATTTGCCTCCGGTCACTCCAGTTAACCAGTAAGTCATCTCCTTGCCTTTCCCCTGTGGGTCAGTAATGGACACCCAACAGTTGCTATTTGCAATTCAGGTTTGGATGAAGAAGCAGGTCAAAGTGCATCCAGCTCACCTTCAGATACGTCTCTCCTCTTTGCTCATACTGAAATTGACAATCAGTCCTCTGCAGAATGTTGATGGTGGACTGACTTACATGGATTCTCAGAGCTGGAACATGAGAATTACACATTAAACCAAGTGCTTACTGCAGGGGAGATGTTTGTGCGCAGTTTCTTACGCAGGCCCGTGGACTCCATTCGTGATGCCGTGTTGACTGTATCTCCAAATAGACAATAGCGGGGCATCTTGTTCCCCACCACTCCAGCAGCACAGGGACCTACACAAACGCAATAAACTTATCTTATGTAAGTTATTATATTATATTATTTTTATTCATTTTTTAAATATTTGCTTTTAATATTTTTAATACATTTATTTTTATTTTTATTATATTATATTAATTATATTAAATTATATTGTATTATATTATATTATTTTATTTTTTTAATATCCAAATATTTTTTCTGGGGCCCTCTTTTACCTGAATGCACGCCAATCCGTATCCACAAAGGAATGCCCGGCAAGTGCTGCAGCTCAAACGTCCCAACAAATGACAAGATGTCCAGTGCCATGTGTGCAATGTCCACGGCATGCCTGTCGCCGTTGCGTTTTGGCAGACCCGATGCGACCATGTACGCATCGCCAATTGTCTCGACCTGCAAACAAATATCATCAGCGTCCTGGTTGAAGATGAAATCGAGATGAAAGAGTGGAGATGCCACCTTGTAGACATCATGGTGGTCGAGGACGCTGTCAAAGTTCTTGTAGATCTCATTGAGCATGTCCACCACCTCCATGGGTGTGCTGTAGTGGCAAAGTGTGGTGAATCCGACAATGTCGCTAAAATACACCGTCACTTCTTCGTAGAGCTCCGGCTCCACTATGCCTGTCTCCTTCAGTGACCTCACCACTGGGCTGAGAAAAAAAAAATATGGAGACTCATCGAAAATGCTCTTTCAGTCCAACATTTCAGGTACTAAACCCACCCGGGAAGTAGCATGAAGTTAAGACGGTCTGCTCTGTCCCTCTCAGCCTTGTACAAAGCTGTCCTCTCCTCCACCAGATTCTCCAAAGTCCTCGAGTACATCTGGAGACGGCGGATCAGGTTGTCCATGTATGTCTCGGTGGCTTGATTGTGCAAATTGCTGTGACAACAAAAAAAACTGCTTAGCAATATTCGGTTTTCAAACATCTCAGCTGAAGGTCGAAAAGATTTTGCGACATACCTGAAAATCTTACCCAGCGTTAACTCGATTTTCTTAAAATCTGGCCTCCGTTCAGGATCTTCATCCCAGCAGTTGTTCATCAACATGTACAACTTGCGTAACACACGGAAGCAGACGACATGAGATCTTATCAGCTTGATCGATACGCCTTTCCTCATTCTCAATTTATTTCTCTCACCTCAGTTTCTTTCTCTGACACTCCATCAAAGTTGAGTTCCGGTCTGAAGACACGCATCCCGTTAGGATACTGCACCCTGTAAATCTTCTCTGATGGATGAGATAACATTGAATTTACACACATATATATTCATTAACTAATCACTAATCAATACCTGCACGACCCAAATTGTATTGAGTATAAAACGGAGGCTGCCTCAGAATGATTTCATGTGCGATGATGCCATAGCTGTAGACATCTCCTTTTTGAGATACACCATCTTTACGGAGATGTTCCGGTGCTGTCCATACATCTGAGTGGAGAGGAATTAATGACAGCACAATATTACGATGAAAAAAAAAATCTCCCGCTTACCTCTGCCTGGCCTCAAAAGTGTATGACAGCCAAAATCGGTGATTTTCACCACCATGCGGTTGTCAACCACACAGTTGGTGGATTTGAGGCGCCCGTGGACTGCAATGTTACTGGAGTGGAGATAAGACATGCCCTGGTGCAGGTAGGTGAGAGGTCCATTTTAAATATGTTAAAAGAATGAATTCAAAAAAACACATTAAATTCATAATACATTACCTTTGCGATATCATACATGACTGATATTTTAAACTCCATGTCCATGAACGTTTCATCTGGGTAGGAAATTCTGTCGTTCAGAATGTACTGGAAGGATAAAAAAAATCTTTTTAGTATTTTTTTAAAAAGTGCGTCAGCCATGATAATCAACAATAAAATGATTGTGTACTATGGAAAAAGATAGACGCCATCATATGTCATAATAAAAGTAATCGTGCAATAAATCACAGGTATTGCACAAACGTGTCAAATTCGGTTTGGCTGTAATCTATTTGGGATGCGGCCACGTTTAAGTGTGTGTGTTTTATTTGGAATCATTTCCTCACCCTGAGGGATCCCCTGGAGCACAGCTCAAACATCCCAAACACGGCATACTCAAACTTCACCGTGCCGTAGAACTTGGTCAAGTTGTAGTAATCGATACGCAGCAGCTTGAATCAAACATATAAAGAGAAGTTAAAAATTCTGTATCTTATTATTACATTGTGCGAATGTCTTACAGTGTTAAGCTCAATCTTCTGCTCGTCTGTGAAGTCTCCATCGGTTTGTTTGAGCTCTTTTAAGATGACGGGCTAAAAATACAAGAGTCAAAAGCTGTTAATATTTTCGCTTTCCATTCTTTATGTATGTCAAGTTGTTGTTGTTTTTTTTAAACCTTTTTATCATAGCGGCCACGACGGGAGTAGAACGTGCTATCCTTCCTCTTATCTTCATCAATCTGTTCCATGAAAACAAACAGGTAGAGATGATGACAGCAGCTTGGTGCCATTATGGTAATAAATGCCGACTAGTTTCTTCTATGCATTTCTAATCTCAAATTCTGCGGACTTTTACCTTTAGGGAGACCTCCTTCTCATCCAGTGGACCAATCAGGTGAGGGTTGATGTGAGACCACCTTTTTTGCATCGGACGTTGTTTTCTGTTCTGCCTAGCGTGAATTGGAATCAAATTAATTTGGATCATGTGTGTTTGCACACACACGTAAACACTTCCTACCTGTAGAAGATGAGCGCGACGACGGTCACCACGACAACACTCAGGCTCAGAACGATCACAATCACAGTCTGCGTGGTCAAGACTATAAACAAACGTACAAAAAAGCTGATGTCCGAAGTAGGCAAATAAATCAAAATATAAATAAATAAAATGTGTTAACTGTGGAAATGAACAGGAATTCATAAGAATAATGGTCAATTGGTTACAATACGGAAGATAAATGAAGAAATCAATGTGTTTCTGAAGCCAGTCAGATTTCAAGATTATGAACAAAGGTGTACCCCAAGGGTCAACTTTAGTCCCCTTATATTTCCTCGAATGTGTCAATTTTCAATTTGTGTGTGTATATCTACCATTGGAATTTTCCGGTATATCTTGAGGCAAGCGATTTCCTTTCCAAGCCAGAGCAGGTTTTTGGGCCACATCTATAGTTTCATTCCTCGACGTGTCAAACACTAGCAAAGTCTCATACTGCGAAAGAAATAACATTTGTGACATTCTGACTCTCCGAAAACGATGAAAGATGCTGCGGGTCATCTCACCTTGCCGGTTAGAGTGGATGTGTAAATCATGGTGAAGTTAACGTCTCTGTCACCGTACTTGTCCAAGACATAATGGCCTGCCATACCTGCATGCAGCAAATTTACACTTCACTAAACTGACCAATGTGTCAATGCCAAAATCAAGACATACCATAGAAGGAAGCATTCCCGAATGGATTATCACTAAGCGGGACGTCATTAGCTCCTTTGCGACCAGAGTTATTCCTCTGACTGAGCATCCTCTCCCTGAGCACTTTACCAAACAGTAAAGCGGCGTCATGATAGCCAGCCACATAGTCATTAATCTGCCGTTGAAAGAGAGAAAAAGTTCAACGTTTTCCTACATTTCATTTCAAGTGCAGCTCACCGTGTCGTTATAAGGTAAAGTCGATCCGTAGTTGTAGTTTCTCTGCGGGAGAGTGACGACCAGGACGTTACGCATGGCCTGATTGGATGTCGTGTTGACATAATACTCAGGACTGGATGAGAAGAAAAGAGGCCTTAACTGTTAGTTCAAATGATCAAATGGACTATAGCTGTTTTGAGAAGCTTACTTGTAAATATCCATGAGAATGAACATGATATCTGGCGGAATCGGGAACACTTTGGATTTGATTGAAATGATGTCATCAACACGGCCACAAATGATGAAAACTGAAATGAATATAGAGGTTGCATCATTAGAGCAAAAAATAAATTCGATTCTAATTTAATCAAAGCACTTTTTGCCTTTTGTTGATTTATTTGGTCTAATATATCAGTGATACTGATACCAAGTATCGATACTATGAAATAAAAAAGAGGTCACCCACTGTTACTGTGTCGTTGGTCATCTATGAGAGCTTCCTTTAAGTCGTCCTCAGTACGTAGCATTTCTCTTCTGATTTTTGTAGCAAAGTTGGCGGAAGGAGCTTCCAGTCCATTGGTATACCTTCAAACAAAGTAAGGGAACGACAACAAGGAGATGAGAACAGCAACGGCAAAGAGCCTAGCGATGATGTCATCATGGCTCACCAGAAGCAATCCTCTGTCGCGTTATCGCTGGACTTCTTATATACGTAAACATGCTGCCATTCATCCTTGAATGGCAACTCCTCCTTCAGAAAGTGGTAGAACATATCCGAGATCTTGCGTGCCGGCGGCAAAATCCGAGTCAATTTCGGCTTGTAGTCGCAAGAGAGGCCGAAGCTCCCGGCGGAAATGACGGGCGTGCTTAGGGTCAGGCCAATTTCATCACTGAAGCACCAGGGATGCACATCAGTGGGTTAGAACTTGAAAGCGTGATGATGATAGAGGAGCAAAGTCATACTCACTCCACTAACTGGAAGGTAGCGTACGTGCACGAAGGGCCCAGCATGACACAACCGACGTCACCATTATTCTGTAGAGTCAAATTGAAGTGGCTCTTTCTGACTCATCACCAAATAAATGTGTCACAAAAAGGTATATACGTACCACTGGTGTCAAACTCAAGGCCCGGGGGCCAGATACGGCCCGCCACATCATTTTATGTGGCCCGCCAAGACAAATTGTGCATCAAATCCGTGCGTCATTACGAGAATGGCAAATTGTCTTCACTTTTAATATCTTTTTTTTTTTTTTTTTAATATTTAACCAGTTTGTACTCGTCTGATTTGAAAATGAGTTGTTTGTCAGTTTGTTTTGTGGCTTTTACTGTGATTATGAGGTGCTCATATATTTATTTGGGTTGACAGTCATAAAGAAGCTATGACTACAATGCGGCCCGCCAAAAAAGATGAGTTTGACACCCCTGGTATATACAGTCATGTAAACAAAAAATACGTTGATGCACACTCACATATAGCATCTTGAGTATGGCCACGCCTTCGCAAGTGCTGCTGCCACAGCCTTGCCGGTTGTACAGGGTCGTGTTGAAGCCGTGGTAGTTAGCTGTCAAAGCGAAGCTTAAATCTGGACACATGGAAGAGAAGATTTATGAAGGTATAACATTTATTTATTATCATTTTTAGATGTCCATATATTTTGCTTTGTGGGATTATTTTTTTCCTTATCATTTTACCAACAGTATCAGCACAGAACAAACGATTTCTGCTTTTCTTTGCATAGCAACAATGCAAGCCAATAGGAGCGCAAAAAAAAAAAAAAAAAACATTCAAACCCTACTATGTTTAATATTCTCCTTCCTGTCCTCTTCAATGGCTTGCTCCACCGCCGCCTCCACGAAGGGCCGACTCCACTCGTACGTGTTGTCTTCCAGCAGCACAACGTTCATAGTGAATCGACGTTTGGACGCCAGACAGTCGTCCAGCATCTTGTTGCCAATCACCGCCATGACTAACATTCCCAGGTAAGGTAAACTATTCAAACCTCTCATCTTATACCACATTATAGTCATTTTTTTTGTCTTGCCACAGTTCCTACATCTCCCCCCCCTCAAGAAAAAAATCACTTCTTTTCAGAGTTGAGCACCTCCTGAGATTGCTTCAATCCAAAGCGAAGAGGCAAAAAAAAAATCTGTTGATTCACAGTCCTTCATCCAAGCGCAGGGAAAAAAAAAAATCTGCTTTTTACTGAGATTTTGTAAAGACAATGCGGAAGACTGCCACCCTGCCGCTGCTTCGCCGGTGAAAGCTTGAGAGCAATAATCCTCCTGCTTGCTGTGTGCTTGCGCTATCAGTCCTCCCTCTGTGCGTTAATGAACAACTGATAGTCACAACACCATCCAGGCCAAGGCAAGCCGGCCGTTGAAGACTCCCACACTCCGTTAGGGCCAACACTAAACCACCCCAGTATTATTTTAATTATACGCTGACCTTTCCGACATGGAAATCTTCACAATCGAAGTGACAGAGGAGTGCTAATAATTGATTGGTTGAATTAACATGACTGGTTAAATATTGTTTTCTTATTGGAGTGAATGGTGAATACAAAAGGTGACTTACTGTTTGTCAGTGTTCTGAAGTTTTGTTTTTTTCACTCAAGGGAGAGGGCCTGTATGGTGAAAGGGACAAAGGTAACGACAGGTTATAAATACAGGGCTGGTGTGGAGCTGATAAACGGTGGATGCTATAAAAGTAGGGTAGATTAAGCCTGTAAAAGACCAAACCGCTTATGAACCGCTGTAACCACTGTTAAAAGACTTGAGACATTTTTGGGGTTTTTAGTTCATTTTGAATTTTGTTTTTTGAAAATTCAGTGTGTTTTTTATCAGCAGGTTATATTTTTTTTATTCTTTGTCTAATCTAAATAAAAACATGATCTCAAGTGCTATTTTCTATGTTGTTTTGTTTTCATCAAATTTGGTGTTGCATATAATGGACAGTAAAAAAATTAAGTTAAATTTGGTTGTCATTTTTTACTTCTACAGTAAATGTGTCAAATCAGTGCTTCTAATTTTAGGATTTTCCATCTTAAGTACATAGTATGAGTACTTATTCCCACTTCTGGCTTTATTACATCCGTTACCAATACCAAACAGCACAAAAACAACATACCACAGTTGAGTCCATCGTCAATATTTCCATTGAAAGCTTCTTGCTCTCCAGCATCATAACTCAGCTTCCTGTTGAAGTGCCACCTTGCTGATCGTAAAGCTCCTGAGCAAACATAAATGACGTTGTAATATTTAGGTTGGCGGGGACCAAACAGCCATTTAGACCCATTTCATGTGAGGAGGTCTTCCACCTCCAAGCCGCCCTGGCATATTATCAAGGAGAGGAAACATTGACATATTAAAAGGAACATATTGTGTCCTCACAGTTGTGTTTCATGGTAACCACATGAAATGAAAACATGCGAGAATAAAATTATTATTTTAGGAAGTTCTAGTAAAACAAATCAACCACATTAATATATACATGCTCTTCATCGTTTACTTATATTTATTAGTGTGCATACTATGTTGATGGATTTATTAACAAGGGTCACAACCGGAAAGCAATGCAATGTATGTCTTATCGTTTAAGTTGTGCACGTAGGAAGCTAAATGAGACAACATTGAGGTCAGACTTTGATATGATGGCTTCAGAAGCTAATGATTAGTTTCTTTATGGCACCTCATGCAATTGGAGGCATCAATTCGCGGCCCATTAATAAATCAGGCAAATAAGTAACTTGTTGACCTCCATGACGACAAACTCAGCGTCACCCACTCGGGAAATTACCCACTTGGATGAAATTACTTGGTGAAATTAAGTTCACACGGATGTGCAGCATGAATTCACATGTCAGTGACGTCACGTGGCCAATTTTGCACCCAAATGAGGTCACACTTATTAATACTGTGGCACTATCTCTTCTTTTGAACCACACGTTTACTTCTGATTTATGATTGCTGATAAAACGCCCAAGTGATTCATATTTACCAGACACTTGCACAATCGAATGAGTTTCAGTTCAAGAGCTGCGCTGGTCTAGATAAATCAATGTTTACAAAGATAATAACTCAGTTTTGTGTGAGACAGTCATTCATTTATCTGTTTACGATTGGAGTGGTCGAACTGGAGAGCTGTTCCTGATTGGTTAATTGACCTATTTTGCGACTAATTTTAAGTTGTACTCAATAGTTAAATGGTTTGCAATACTTACAGCATCAGGGGCTTCAACTGGGGCTTCAGTATATTGCTTAATGGGCCACCTCAAACCAACAAGCTCTGAGTTGGAAGGAAACAACTACCACCTCCGCCTTGCCACTGATGGGTTGAGATTTGATGCATCGCGCATGCGTAATTCATTACACGAGGCGTCAATTATGTCTTGGTTTCTATTAGGATTCCTTACAGAGAAATATAATCACTGTTTGTTACAAATCTGGACAAACCACTGAATGTTATTATAGGGAAGAAATAACGTTAATGATATTAAATTGTCTTTTTTATTAGAATGACCGTTTTCCAGAGCGTTTCAAGAGATTCTTTCTCTCTCCAATGTCGCCCTCTGGTGGAAAATGTGACTCACTGAAAACAAGATAAAACGAGTTTCTTGGATTAAAGGTCTGCGCTGCCACCGTCATTTTGGACTGTTATTATAATTACAGAAGGTTCAGATTAAAATAAAGCAGATTAAGTGTTTATTTTAGCAATTAAATTAATCCCAGCTAATACTGGCCAATCTATTTAATCTTTTCATTATTGTTATTATGTATGTAATATTTATATTATTAGGTTACCTGTATAATATGTCTATCACATTATTTTTTATTACAGTACACTAAAGATCAGTTTGATTGACAAGCAAGTCACCCTCCAAACCCCGCCTACTCGCTGACGTCACTAACTGGCCATCGTGACCATGATTGGCTGCCAACGGAGCTTGACATTGGGAATGAAACCCGACACGTTTGTCAAGATATGTTTTGGAAGGTGTGAGATCTAAAAACGTACCAGCACCGTGGACCTAAAAGGAAAGACAAGAATATGCGGCAGTTTGATGAACAAACGAAACCTTTTTAAAACGGAGGAGTCGAGTTCATGGGGTGACTGATTGACTGATGCATTCATTTTCAAGACTGCAGATCTATCTCGGAATCTTTTTATTAATGTTGGTGCACGTGTTCTCGAGCAAGAGTGGAAGCAAAACAGCTGGAATTTAAAGAGAAGACAAAAAAAACAGCAGGTCGGCATGTCTGCAGACAGAACTATCCTATGCCTGTTTGATGTGGATGGTACTCTGACGCCACCGAGAGAGGTGAGCGTCTTAGACAAATACTCTCATATAAGCAAAAGCTAACATCTTACATAAAGTATTTCCATTCATCGATTGAGTGAATTTTTTTCATCTTTGCACTGAGTAATGCATTTTAATTTGCAGAAAATAGACCCGGAGCTGGATGAGTTCTTCCAAAAATTAAGAAGGAAAGTCAAAATTGGCATCATCAGTGCGTCAGATTATTCCAAAATTGCGGAACAACTCGGCGAAGGAGATGACGGTGAGTCAATTTATCCAATTAAGGAATTAGGATTTTTTTTTTTTTTCAATGTACGGCATAGGTTGCCACCCATGATTGATATGCAAATGACAACTAACTGTGCAACTGCAATTACTGCTTATCAGAAATCTACCAAGTAAATCATATTTATCCACCTTTTTCTCCTCTTTTGCAGTCATACACAAATTTGACTACGTGTTTGTTGAAAACGGCACCGTGCAGTACAAAGATGGCAAACTCCACTCAAAGCAGGTAAGTGACAATGGTGGGAAGTAATTCATGACAATTATGCACTTAAATAGCTTTTTTTTTTTTTTTTTTTTTTTACATACCTGTGCTGTACTTTTATTTAAAAACAGATATTTACTTCTTACTTTAAAATGAGCGTGCTGCTTCACAGGCAATCCAGAATCATATCGGGGAAGAGCTGCTGCAGGACCTCATTAACTTCTGCTTGAACTACATGGGGCTCATCAAACTGCCAAAGAAAAGGTTAATCATCAAAAAATGGGGTTATTGTTTTTTGGCGCTTCTGTGGAAGGTTTTGAACAATTTCCAATGCCTCTCTATCGACAGGGGAACGTTCATTGAGTTCAGGAATGGAATGCTCAACATTTCCCCCATCGGTCGGAACTGCACATTCGAGGAACGAATTGAATTCTCTGAAATTGATAAGGTAAAAAAATTAAAATAATAATACAGTTATTGTTATTCATGAGACTGGGGAGCGAGTCATACATTTTTGTTGGTTCTATGAAAACCTGATAGTGACTCTTTGTCCCTTATCCTTTGTGACTGCTGTTTGTGAAGTATGAAACTTTACGGAGATAATATTTAGTAGCTAAACAAACTGGTTTGTGATTCAGTAAACGGGTTTAATCACGTAAGGGGAGTTTGAACATTGTTGCCCTTTCAGGACAGTTGTCTTGGCTGCACATTGACGGGTCGCTCAAGCTGACCGAAAATTAACCCCTCAGCTTCTTTCTAAAATTCACACTAGTATTCTTTAGCAGGTGTGATGACCACATTTGAGCAGTTACATGAATTCCATTACATTTTCTGTGCAGCAACAATGTTTTTCCCCTTCACAGAAAGAAAAAATTCAGGAGAAATTTGTTGCTGCCCTGAAGGAGGAATTTGCTGGAAAGGGACTGCGGTTCACTCGAGGTGAGAAATGTTGGTTTGGATGAGAACATAATGTGTGAGTTATTATAGCAATGATTTATGATTATATTAGTATTAAAAACAATTCTTTGTATGTATTCTCATTCATCCAGATCATTTTGTTCTGGTTGTCTTTAAAGTATGGTGCAGTGGAGTTTAAAAAAAAAAAAACACTTCTATAGGGTCTTGCTAAAGTAATGTTTGCCTCAAGCTATAGTCAGAATGCATTTTCACTCTCCCCTGCATTAGAGGCTGAAAGCAAAAAGCATCAGCGCCAACTGCCGTAAATAGTATGGCTGTGCAGATAATGGACATGTGAGGAGGCGTGTGAGGGAAAACAGCCTTCTGATTGGCTGCTTGCCCTACAGTTGCTGCCTTTATCGCTTTCAATGAGGCTGAAAGAAAAGGCATATTTAGGTTAGAAGGGAAGATGGGGGGTGGGGCCTAATTATATAGGTCAACAAAGGTTATGGAAAAATAAATGGAATGAGTTTATATTTATAGGAGTTAAATTCATTTTGGATATTATTGCTTTCATCGGTGACCTGGTTCCGAAAACACTCTGCTTGTGTTTGGACACCACGTTGACTTGATGGCCGCAGCGTTTGCTGGTCTGCTAACAAAGTCACTGAACTGTGAGGAAAAAGACAGGTTTGTTCGCCGATTGAAAAAGCCTCCATCAAGGACAAGGGTCGTTAGTGCATTTGGCAGCATATGGCTAATGGTGTTGTTTTGACACTGGATTTACTCCATCCTCCTTTCTTCTTTATTTGCAAGATTATTTCCTCATTCTTTTGTACATTCTAAGATTATGCAAGCGAGTACCCAAATATTGACCTTTGCTTTGTGCTCTTAGGTGGTCTCATCAGTTTTGACGTGTTTCCCGAAGGCTGGGACAAGAGGTTATGTCTCGATCTGCTAGCGAGCGAAGGCCTGGATGCAATCTACTTCTTCGGCAATGAGACGTCAGATGTACGTTTGTCAAATTTGTATCCTCTATTTTCACTTCGGACAAGTCAAGTGTAAAGCATGTCGTCCTTAAATAACCTGTAATACATCCAAGGAGCTTTTGTTCCTTCAATATATGTCGAGTGCTAAGTGCTAATTATTTGCGGTCATGCCAAATAGTTAATAGTTGTTTTGGAGGCAGGCCAGGTCGTAAATATTGGATTGAAGAAAAAGAAAAAAGTTAGAGTAAATAATATGTTGAGATGCCAATGTCATGCAGTGAAAGGTTAAAGGTCAGATGAAAAGTGGCTGTTTCTCAACAAGACCTAATCAGGCTGCACTAATCATCCCTCATTGCTTTTTGTGTCTCTTTTCCTCAGGGAGGAAACGATTATGAAATTTTTAACGACCCGCGTACGATCGGCTACACGGTCGACTCGCCGAGAGACACTGCCATCCGGTGTCGGCAACTTTTCTTCGATGAGCCGTCGTGTGAATCCTGATGTTATTTTTTTTTTTTTTCATGGCCTACTCTGCAGAGTATTTGTTATGCCTGCTGAAAATCAACCAGTGGATCGCAACGGGTTGGTTGTAAACTGCTAAAAATGATTTTCTCCAAGTTGTTTTTTAAAATATCTACGGTATAACCCTAAATAGGGTGTAATAGACAATGTCTTTTTTTTTCTTCATTGTCAAAACGTTCCAGGTTTATTCATGTCTCTGAGGTACATATCATTTATAGATTTTATCTGCTTTTATCAAGTTTATATTAGGTATTAGTGAATTTGAACTTTTACAGTGAATGACGCTTCTGTGATGACGTGACCATGCTAATTTCATGAATGTGCATGTTAAATCCGAGGTCTGCATCAGGCCTGTTTTAAACATATTAAACTTGAAAGTGATGAGGCGTATGTAGCCTACACTGTAAATCAAGAATCTGGTTTTATTCATTAAATGTATCACTAATAAATCATTTTGACATAGATTTACATTGCGGAGTAGATTTTACTATTGGATTATTGACATGGGAAAATATGTATTGTTCAGCAAGACTTCTCAAGTGGAAAAACAGACACAAACTGAATCGTCAAATGGTTTCTTGTAATTCCATGGCTCAGTAGAAGCCCCCACCAAAGGAAACAAAACTTGGAGGTGACGAATAATAATCCAAATTCTATGTTGACAGTGAGACAGACAGAAATGCTAAAGAGGTCGTAGTACCATTAGAACACAATACAGTTGAACTGATCACAACCTGAAATTCTACAGTACAACGAACAGTTCTGTGACTAGAAAGTCAAGGAGTCGACTATCATACAAACTAAGCATACACAAAACACACACGGAGTATTTGAATTAGTTCACGGCTCCGTACACAAAATGATTTCAAATACAACAGCAAAACAAGTGGAGCCTTATTTCTCACTTAACTCGGAGTGAAGTTTCACAATTTGGGATATTTTGGTATTTCCCGCAACCCAAGATTTAACAGTTAAATCATCAAAAGGAGTAAACAAGACAGTAAAATAACATTTGATATGCATGTTCCGTGCTGCTTCAGTCCTCCAGAACAACTCCTGACCAAAACTACCACTTAAATCTACTTTTTCCTGTGTTAGTGCTCGAATATTTTTTTTTTCCTCAAGCAAAACTAAACATTCGCGCTCCTCTTCCAATGAACTTGCACTTTACGTAAGAACCAGGAAGAATATTTGGTGCCCTATTTTGTACCGTAACGATCAGAAATCCGTACTAAGGGATTGTTTTTGGCACCTTTTATCATTCGCTACCTTTGTTTGCAGGTCTTGCGCGATCAACATAAATCAAATGTTTGATCCCGTCATAGTTAGTGGAAGAGCGGTAGCTATTAAGTGAAACGGCAAAGGGAACATGCGCTTGATATACCTTTTTCAGTCCGTCCATCTACACCCTGTACATCCACGATCCAAACCTAAGAACTGATGATCTGCCCGGACCAGGTCTCGTGTTTGGTGCCTGGGTTCAGATGAATTATCCTCACCTCCACCGCCTGCACCTTCAGGTTCTTGGGGGGGACTCTGCACACTTTGTATGTGACCTCGTCGCCTTCAACGGGAACATATTCCCCGTCGATGCTGAAACGGAAAACAGATACGGGTCAACAAATATTATCAGAAGCACTTTAATAGACTTTACATGTATATCTGGATCCAAATGATTTTTTTTGTGCACCAGCTTGACAAAATATATTTGAGTAAATTCAACATACCAATTTTTTGATGGAGCTTAAACTGGATATAAAATAAACACTCAACAACTTTCATTTCATCACATCTCAACCGTCACTCACTCTGAGATGTGAACAAAGACATCTTCGCCACCATGGCTCGGCCGGATGAATCCGTGTCCCTGGGATCTTGAGAAGTTCTTACAAACGCCCTTGAACACCGGACCTGAGTGAGCTCGGACCGTGCTGCGTGAAACAAAGAAGCAGAGGCGGGGGAATTCAAATGTTACTAAGAACATTTTGTGTAGTGGCTTCTACGACTGATTCAAAGGCAGAAAGAGAAATGAAAGCGAAACCAGAGAATGTCAGATCTTCCTCATTGTGTTGCAAAAACAACAGAAGGGGGGATGACTCAATAATAATATTCCAGACAGAACAATAACTTACGCCGAGTATGTGCGAGTACGTTTGGTCGGCAGCGGGCTGGGAAGTTCCCTGGGTAGCGCCTGCTCTCCCCTTTCCTCCCAAACTCGACTCCCCTCCCTAAGGAACGGGAAGGAGACGCTGAGCTGGGCATCGGGGGATCGAAGCGGGGTCGCCGAGGGTGACGTGAGGTTGGGGTCCGTCATGCTGAGTTCGATCGGAGGAAGACGAGGGGGATGCTGCAGTCTGCCGCTGAACACAGCTGTCTCCTGTGAGGCCTCCTTCAGTATGGAACACGAGCTCAGCAAGTTATCCGGGTCAGCACTGTCACTTCGTGTCTATCACACATGCTGTGTGGAAGAACAACACGAGGAAGTGGAGCACATTTAGTGACGATGGAGAGGCGGGCTGAGAGAAGCTTGTTTCAGTCGTTGTTGTGATACACACTTAATAATGAAACCACATTCTTGGAAATAGAAATATCACTGGTTCAAACATTCTGATGTAGAATAGGAATTAAAATTGCAACTTCATTGTGCTATAATGATTAATGTGATTTAAGATGATTCAATGCATTGCTCTCGTGACACTCGAGTGCGTGTCACGCCCACTCGTGTGTGTGATACTGGCAGGTGACGTCACAACAGCTGCAGGAGGCGACCACCGAATGACGTAGGCACCCTAATTCCCAAATGACCACGCTATAGAAATCGCATCTTTTTTTTTTTTTTTTTTAGAAGTACCAAAAATAGTACAAATAGTCAGAGGCACAATGGCACGAGAGCGAACCGGAAAGATGAATAACAAGCCAACGAATGCACTAAAATGCATCCAATCCACAATATAAAATATTTGCATAATCTCGCTTCTATAAAACTCGTGCAGTCAAGTATGGATGGAATAAAAAGAACCACTGCTGATGATCAATTTAAGATTGTCAGAAGCCACGCTGCTCAATTAAAAGACAATATTTGAAAGCGATTTTCCAAAACAATCTGTCCCCATCCCAAAACAAAGCGGACGGTCACCACCATGCACCATGAAGATGAATGTTACTTACAGCGCGGTCCCAACCAGCTAGTTGGACGGTCGGCTGGCTCACTGTGTCAAACGTGTGAGTTGAATGGATGCGTAGCATTATATAAGGAGCAAATCAAATAAATAATGGGGAAAATCTAATGTGACGGCGGGCGGGCGGGCGTGCGCAGCTGACGGTGGTTTCCGATGCCGTGTGCCAGAGTGCGCATGCGCGTCGCGCTCCACCCTGCAAGCGGATGAGATGCGTTGAAAGTGGGCTTCGCTGGAGCGGAAACTTCACTTTTGCACAGCTTTTCCGTGACGTAACCACGCGATGACGAGTCGTATTAGTGGAGAGAAAATTTGGATATTAATCGGCACAATTTAGGGAGTTGATGTTTTATAATTAATTGCAGTGGCGTGTTGTGCGGTGGGATTTGGAGCTTCAATGATGACAGAGGCCATCAATGCATACAAATAAACAAAAACAAAATACCAATACCAGGGTGAAGGGAGTCATATGAAAGCCATCCTCTTTATCTGATTTGTTTTTTTTTTTGGATGCAACATGACCTAGTTTTGCCAACCATCCACCCAATGGTCTCACAGGGGTCACATGAAACACATTACATATATTTATGTCCTTCAAAATATAGGATTTAAAAGCTTGTCTCTAATCCCTTGTGGGCTCCTGTCACCACACAATGTAACAAATCACAATCGCACTGATAAACCCTTCACATGATTTGATATTATGTTGATATGTCTGTGTATTTAATAAAACATCATAGAAATAAAATATTAAAGGATGTTTAATTCACCACTCGAGTTGTTCCTCTTTTTGACATCTTAAAGTAAACATGTGGCCCACAGATGACATATTTTGATCACAAAAAATTCATCTTTACATCATCCTTTTAGTTATGGTGAAGAAATCATTATACTTATTTGACTTGATTGAATTAATCCACTTTTTTCATTGATTAGGGAAGTGCTTCCCAATGCGAAATAAAATAAGTAAAAGATGATACTTAGGAATCATTCTGCATTAAATATATGCCATGATGGTCTTTAAGGTGAGTTTTTTCACCAATGTCCATATTTCAAGTATGCAAGTGCAGCAGAAGGACTCAGTCAAAGTCAAAAATCAAGTTTAGATCCAACCAAAAGTCTTACGGAGCAGTGATGATGGTCCAAATAATTTCCTCTCCCTGCTAATTGTTCCACCATGACAGGAGCCCCAGGCCTGGCTCACAAATGGTCCCCTAAGACAAGAAACGAGAGTAGGTCAGTCTTTTTTCTCATGGTATGCTATTCGAAATAGTTTAACACACACTAATTACCCACATTAAGCGCATTTAAATATGTTGGTGGTTTGTATACGTGCAGCAATAGCAGATCTTACTATTATGGTATATGGCGCCTCTTTCTTCTCGCTGGTTTCTTGTGGAGGTGGTGGCGTCGGCTGGCCAGGTTGGGCGGGTGCGTCATCAGTAGTCGGGCCCGTCGGTGACGTATCCACAAAAATCTCATCGGCCACTCGAAAACGGATTTCCTCTCCCTTGTCCATGTAGAGGTCGTGTGCTCCTTCATCTGTCTCGTATTCCCAAAGCCAAACTTGCTCGGCTTCGTCGCTTGAGGTTGTAGCTAAGGAAGACTACAGCCAACGCTATAAAGTAAATCACTTCATATTAAAATGTCACAAAAGTCCATTTTATGCAATATTTGAGAGGATACAATTTAGTGGGTTGCTGAAGAGACTCTGGCGGGATGAGAATGTCATCAAAGAAGCCCATGGTCACTGCGAAATGGAAACGGAGGTGAGAAGACCTATTTTGCATTCAATAATGGAAGCAGGACACGAGGACTTAAAATGAATAAGTGAGATTACCATGAACACCCTCCTGACTGCAATACTTGATTTTGCCGACCAGTATCTCGTCCAGAAAGGGGTGAAAAACAACATACCTGAAATGAACTGACAGCAAAAAGGGAATGGAGGTCAAATCGTTTCGAGGAATTTTTGTACCTTTATATAGCTTATGTTGCAAGGCATGAAGTTGTCTTCATACTGAAATTTAATTCATTTTAGACTATCTCATTATACCTTTAGTGTGTGATGCCCCATCCCCTGGCAATATGTATGAATCTTCCAGTTTGGTGATATCATACAAGCAGATGCAGAGGCCGACATTGTAGACCACCTAAGGTTGGAAAAAAAAAAAAGAGAGCGGATGAGCCCATTGTTATATTATGTCTGATAAATATTAACGACTCACCTTGTTAGCCAGCTTTTTATTCAACTCCTCGGACACAGCCTCGTTGACCTGTCTGTGAAAGTTCCACGGAGAGATCCTGACTGTGTCCATCATCTCCACCAACACAAACATGGTGCAGGCTCGAGCACATGCAACTCAAAATATAACGCGGTGTCCAAACTTGAAGAGTTGAAGAACGTTTTCGTCTCATCTATCAAACACATCTATTAAAAGCATGTCTAAAACGTAAAGTTGCCGTTGGATGCATCGGCGACATGCTGCTACCGTACCGTGTGGCCTTTTTACGACAGTGTTAAAAGGTTTACGACCTGTCGTAATGCGATTTAAAGGGACAGAGATGTTTTTTTTTTCTAAGCCTTATGTATACTAGTATTGATATTTGTCTATTATAGCATTCACAGATGTAAACATTTTAAAATAACACTATTTCGTAATAAACCCATTTTTGAAATACTTTCATGCACAATCAGGTGAATTTAAGTTGGTAGTTGCTGCAATTTTGTATGTGTTTTACAACAAAGACTCCAACAGCCAAATTAATTTGATTATTTTATTATAGTAATTATTAGCATTGGCTACATAAATTAATTATACAATGAAGATGGCACACATTTTTCATGAGTTAGATCAGGCTCAATTATCAAATGAAGAGCTGTGGAAAAAATCATATTGAAATTGTATCACATTGAATGGAAGTTGTCATTTGATTATTTTTGTTAAGCAGACCAAAACAAGAGGATCAATGGGCATTTGATCACAAGTTCATTGATATTACAATTTTATCCAACATTTATCTTCAACTGACAGGTTGATAAACAATATTGTGACAAGTTGCTTTACAATAGGAGAAATGTTATATTCTCAAGGTATTTAATATTTGACTGTATATAATTCTAACACATGGAATCATTCATATTGTCAAAGGCAGTAAAAAGTCAAATATTTAGTATTGACCCAGTTTTGAGTAACTATGAATTTCCATATTATTAATAGGGACCATAAATGAGTGCAGTACTCATCTAGACTAGTAGCCTACAGTAACTAACTTTCACTTAATATATATTTATTCTGTTATTTATGTACACACTTCTATACATAATGCAGCAACATAGCACATCATTTACACCAAACTGTGACATTTAAGCACATTTATGGAGCTCTCATCATTGTATTAAAAAAAACATTAACTCTGCAAAAGTACAAGAAGAAGACATATACAAAAATAACCTCACAGATTCTGCACTGTAAATATGGGATAGCTAATGATTACATTGTTGGAGAATTCAGGTATGATGAGTGAATTAACTCACGATCTATCAGGTGCAAAATAATTATACAACATAGATGCATTATTAAGGGCTAGATGGTATACAGGCATTTGGAAAATATTGGAGTAGCTAGTGTGTTGGCTAGTGTAACAAATCTCTCTGGAGGATCAACTTCCAAATTCTTTCAATGACAAATCAATGACAATATGTCATGTTTCAGACATGCAAAATGAAGGAATAAACACGGGGGGAAAAAGAATAAAGAGGAACGTTAATGCTAAGAATAGTAGCATGTTTATAGTTAGGAATAAGAAAAACGGCCACATCATAATAATGATTTGTGATGTTCAAAAAAATAATAATAATCAAGGTTCACATGCACTAAAGCAAACTGTGTGCGTGACTCAAATATGGAGTGCAGCCATGAAATAGATGATTTTGCTAAGCTTCTCACACTAAAGTCAGCTGTGCTCATTTTATTTGACTCTGTATTGTGCAATCCAATCAGTGGCTGTGTGCGCTTTTCATCTGTCCAGCGACTTTGTGTTTGTGTGAATGTGTTCTTACTAAAATGGACTACAGATGTGGTTATCATAAAGTGTTCACACGATGTCTACCTTCACCTCTTCCCTTCTTCGCCCATACTAAAGCCCTTCGGTGGCCACGGTAAGCCTCGCCTTTCATCCTCAACCAATTACTGGAGCGTCTTCATCCTGTTGAGAGCGGAACCAGCTTTGAACCACTCAATTTGCGTCTCATTGAAAGTGTGGTTTAGGGAGATGGACTCCTGGCTGCCGTCGCCATGTTTGATCACCGCTGTCAGTGGCTAGAGGAGGAAAACAGATCATTCATGACTCATGCGGATATGCGGCAAACACAATTCTAAACATATTGACAGGAATGACATGGCTGTTTGATGGATGCACGATGTGGCTTACCTTGCTGGGAGCTAAGGATTTCAGGCCAGTGATCGAAATGTGGTCGTCGGGGCGAATTTTGTCATAGTCGCTCGCATTGGCGAATGTTAGTGGCAGCAAACCTTGCTTCTTCAAGTTGGTCTCTGTCAAAAAAACAACAACAAAACTTGCAGAGAAGGAGATACAAGTGAAGGACCTTGAAAAAGAATCAATACGGCATATACTACAGATTAAGTCGTCTCGAATCTTACCGTGGATTCTCGCAAAGCTTTTGACAATGATAGCCCGTCCCCCCAAGTGTCGAGGCTCCAGGGCAGCATGTTCTCTGCTGGATCCTTCGCCGTAGTTTTCATCTCCAACTACCACCCAGTTGACTCCATTGGCCTGGATTACACAGTTAAAGACTGAAGTTAAACACTCAATTGAAACAGCAAATAAGATACATAAAATATATATAGATATAAACAGTGAATTCCAATTCACGGCATGAAATGGCGACATTTGAAACTTACCTTGTAGTGGCGAGCCACATCCGGTACTCCGTCGTACTCTCCGGTGAGATAGTTCTTGACTTTGTTGACCGCGTCGTTCTCGGTGTTAACAGCACCGATGAGCATGTTGTTAGAGATGTTGTCGAGGTGACCGCGGAATTTTAGCCAGGGCCCGGCGGCACTGATGTGATCCGTGGTACACTTTCCCTTCACCTAAAAAGATTCAAATGAGAAGACAGTCGTATTAAGGAAGTGGAAGCAGCTCATGAATTCGAAAGAGGTCAAGAAAAGATTTTCATTTCACCTTGATAAGGACCTTCATGTCTTCCAGGTCTCCTCCATGCCACTTATCAAAGGGCTCCAGTAGCTGCAGGCGATTGCTGGAAGGGTTTACATCCACCTACAAAATGAGACCTTATTGCTTTCCAGCTTTTCTTTAAAAATACAAACTAGACTTTTTGTGCCAACTACTTTTCCTTCACTTTATGTACATACTCAAAGCTAATGAGCTGACCTTAACAGAGCCGCCTTCAGCTGGAGGATGCTGGTAGGTGTCTTGGCCAGGGTCAAAGTCTCTGGAGGGGAGCTCGTCACCACAGGGGGGCTCCAATTTAAATTTCTCGCCGTTAGGAGCGGTCAAATAGTCCGTCTCTGGGTTGAAGTTAAGGGTTCCGGCCAGAGCCAATGCGGTGACAATCTATAATGAAGAGAGTTATAACGCTTAGTTTTAATGCCAAGCATTTTTTCAATTGATCAGGATGCACTAGTGACAAAAGTTCTTAAATGTTTTCTTTATATAGCAAGTTCATGCTAATACGAGCTACTCCGCCATATATTTACCTGCAGCAATGCTTACCTCAGGAGAGGTGACAAAAGCATGTGTAGCGGGATTAGCATCATTTCGACCAGTGAAATTTCTGTTGTAGGAAGTGACAATAGTGTTCTTCTCGCCTTTTTTCACATCCTGCCTGTTGACAGGAAACATACAAAACATGTTGTTAGCATCAAGGACTATTTGACATTCAGTACTTCTTTTAGGTTGTTGAAATAAAACCGATCCCCCAAAAAGATATTTGATTCATTTACATTGTTTACATCAGTATATCGCTTGTACCTGTCCCATTGACCGATGCAAGGTCCACATGCATTGGCGAGTACAATCCCACCAACATCACTCAAGATCTTGGCCTGGATGAAAGAACATGAATTGGAAATTTGTAAATGCTTCCTGTTTTTTCTTCACACAAACACCATTTTTTTGTAAGGTTCTGACTCACATATCCGTCTCTCTCAATGGTAGCCCGAATCTGTTCAGAACCAGGGGTGACTGTGAACTGAGCCTTGCACTTCATCCCTTTATCCAAGGCCTGCTTGGCAAGCGAGGCGGCTCTGCCCATGTCCTCATAGCTGGAGTTTGTGCAGCTACCAATCAGACCTGTAGTTTTAAAATCACAGCCCACATTAGGTACACATGCGATCCAATAGAAAAGTTATTCATTCAGAATGCAGTGGGGGCAGAACAGAAATGACACTGACTGTTTTTACGCTTATGATGTAACTATTAGCTACACATCATTGCAACGCTAGTGAAACGAGTGATCACATTGTGTCCACATTCCTCCAGCAGAGTTGAAAGGAGAGCTTCCTGATTCAGCAGTAATGTGATCATTGCAGGTCAATAACACAGTTAGTGGCAAAAAAAAGAAAGCAATATCCCACTTCACTAAACAAAGCATTACCAAAAAAAAGAAGACTTACCAACTTTAACCTCGAGGGGCCAGCCGTTCTTCTGAGCAGTGGCGCCGATGTCAGACACAGGGTGGGCCAAGTCGGGGGTGAAAGGCCCGTTGATGTGAGGCTTCAACTGTTAGGAGAGTTAAACAATGAATTAAAGACAAGACAATCATTACACAGGTATTTTTGCAACAGTCACATGACATCGTAAAATCCGAGAGACTTTAACAATATACGGCACCTCACTCAGGTTAATCTCGATGGTCTGGTCGTATTCGCAACCGTTATCTGGAACCAAGTCATCTTTGAACTTTTCAGACAGAGAGGCAATCTCTATGGAAGGGACACAGAAGAATCATGACTGATTGAATACTGACTCAACATCACAAGACTGTCAAAATAGCTAACCTGCGCGACCGGTTTTCTCAAGGTAAGTCTTCATGCGATGGTTGTAGGGGAAAAGCGAGGTGGTCGCGCCAATCTCAGCACCCATGTTGCAGATGGTGGCCATACCTGGTAAGTAAAAGGATCACCTCAATCTTACAAGAAAGCACTAATCAGCAAAAATACCTGCACTTACCTGTACAAGAAATGGAGTCAACTCCTGGCCCATGATACTCTACAATGGCACCAGTGCCGCCCTTTACAGTCAGTATGCCAGCCACCTTCAAGATGACATCCTTTGGAGATGTCCAGCCTGACAGGGAGCCCGTTAGCTTCACTCCAATCACCTTCAACCAAAACAGGACCAGGTTGAGAGTATAAAAGTAGACATTGGGTCCAAAATGATGGCAAGAACTCACTTTGGGGCACTTGAGCTCCCAAGGGATTCCAGCCATGACATCAACAGCATCAGCTCCACCGACGCCGATGCAGACACAACCCAGACCACCACCATTGGGAGTATGTGAGTCTGTACCAATCAGCATCACCCCAGGATATGCATAGTTCTCCAAAATGATCTGCAAAAAACAAGAGACATTCCATTTTCACATTTCCTTTCCCTGGTGGTATCCAAAGCACTTTGGGCTTTTGCTTTGTGAGCTCAATGAGCCAAGGAAAACGTATGTCATGTACCTGATGAATGATTCCTGAACCTGGTTTCCAGAAGCCTACTCCGTATTTGGCACCAGCAGTTGCCAGGAAGTTATAAACTTCCTGGTTTATATCCTGTGTCAGAATAGTGAGGTATTATAGAATGGTAATGTTCAACTTGCTGGACGTTGGGGTTTGGGTTACCTCACCTTAGCCCTCTGCAGGTCCTGAGCCCCTCCGATCTGAGCCTCAATCAGATGATCACAGTGGATAGTGGACGGCACCGCCACCTTGGGAAGACCACTGCTGATGAACTGGAGCATGGCCATTTGAGCTGTAGCATCCTGCATAGCCACACGGTCCGGACGCAAGCGCAGGTAAGTGCGACCGCGCTCAATCTCCTGCCCTGCCGGATCATCCAAATGACCGTACACAATCTTCTCAGACAGCGTGAGAGGTCTGTTGAGTCTAATGGAAGGGGTGGACGGATTAGGAACGAACTTGCAATGCATCATAGGTGCAGAAAAATGGAGCTAGAAGGGAGCTGACCTCTTTCTCACAATGTTGATGTTCTCATGCAGCTGCTCATAGTTAACGCTGGAACCCGGCTCAAAGCGGCTCATTGTCACTTTGGCCTCGGCGCTGAGGGCAGCAGACACATGCAATCGCCTTGCACCGCTTCCAAGGGCCAGCTGCACCAAGATGAACAAAATAAGATTCCAGGATATGACATGACTTTTATTATACAGTTTAGGAATAGACAATTACACAGTAACTCAATAAAAGTATGGAAGGCAATGAAATGATTAAACAGTGAGAGCACTGTCTGAAATCAAATTAAGGGGTAGATTAATAAAAACATGCCCCATGGTTAAAATCTAACATTTTAGTCACAGAATGTTTTGAGTGCAACCAAGACCTAAAATACTGGTAAATAAAATCAGACGACTAAACACATGTATACATGCTATACCGTTTTACTCTAACTTTTAAAGGTAAAGGGAGCAATGTGTTAAACATTGTCCCGTTTTTTTCCATTTTGCTTGTAAAACAAGTGACACAATGACGTTATTCACTTCTTTAGACTTATGTGACACACGGCCCAAAAAGCTGCAGCACCAGCAGCTCTATAGATTGTTTAACCTTGCTGTCACCTTGCAAAACTAAAGTCGGATTTCGGGTGAATGTACAATTTACTTTACTCATTTGGATAACATGACATGGTTTAATATTAGTTCACGTCAAACCGCAGGCAGTGTATACCCGCAACACGATGACATGCGTCACACCTTCGAGTCATCCAGGGACACTGTGACCTGCCTAGCAACGATTCAATAATGTGCACGTTAATATGCATTTTACTTGCTATAAATTAACCGTAAACGAATATTAGTGGACTCCAATCCATCAACCAATCTGTTTTTCTATATATATCGTATTTAGAAAGACAGCTCATATCTGTGAGAAGAAAGAAATTAATGTTTTTACCCGCAACCGAGTGACAGTGAAACAGTAGGACGCCATTTTGTTTCGTAAGTATGAGTGTCGCACTGTTGTGACGTCATTCAACTTTAGCCCCGTTATTTACGTTGACAATGACAAGCCATGACGCCAAAACATGTATACGCGTTTTTTGTGGTTTACATTGTCTATGATTCTGTTGGATTCTCCTGATAATAATGTTACTGAATCCCAAATTGTTAAATTGTGCTTCCACTCATGTTGTCATAAAAACAATCGCAGTCTGTTGTTGTTGATTATAACATCTCCTATGAAAAACAATTTTATTAATCTTAAAATGTTTATTGCAAAGTTCAATATTCACAAATGTAGTCAAACACATTTTTAAAAATGTTTTGAAGGAATTAGATTTAGTTTGCATGCTAGGACCTAAAAAGCAAAATACAATTTGTGAATCATTCCAATTGAACATGGAGGATAAAAGACATTGTTTTGTTTTATGATTCATTTCGTACAAAGCAAGATGTCATGGTAGCTTGTCCCATTCGAGGTGAGTAAAATATTCAAAGCACAGTGTAGATTGTCACTTCCAACGACTACATCATTATTTATTTCTAAAGAACGTCATTTCCCACAAGCCCTTGTTTAAAAGAAATGTCGTGTTTGCTGTTTTGAATGGATAAGGCAGCCCAATAATTTGTGGGCCCGCCCCTCTTTCAGCCAATAGACACTCTGTTGCCATCACCGCTTATATTTTTAGCAAGCGCTCAGCGCTCCGAGAAACTACAAATATCCCTCCGCGCTATTTGCTGGGGTTCACTTTGTGAACTATAGTATAAAAATACATCTTTTTTATATTTATTTTATACTGAGTCATTTTTTAAAGATCATTAAATGATACTACAGCGTGAAAACGTGATTTGTTTCTTCTATTTTCCTCTTTTACCTATTATTATTATTATTATATAATATTTAAGCGCTGCATGTATTATTGATGCAGACAACGCTTAAAAAAGAATAAGAATAGAAAAAGAACAGAAAAGAGGCCATTACATCCGAGAGAAAATAGTTCCTGTCGTCACGGGGGTGTAGGCGAGTCACTGTATAAATACGTCGGCTTGTCCGAGCGTAAAGTTTCCCCGGACCCTCCATTCAACTGTCAACTGCAGTCTGGCAAACGATGCAAAACGAATAACTGTTGCAAGGTGAAATATGGACTCAACGCTGTGATATCCCAAAAAGATCACGAAGATTGCATTGAAATTCGAAGCCAAGGAAAGGCCGGTAAGTTGTAGCAAAAGGTTCCTTTGAATTTGTCTCGATATGTGCTTGCTCATTTTGTCGCTCCATCCAAATGCTTTGGCCCCGATCCGCCTACAATTTATGCTTTTACAAGAATGACAGGTTTTTATTTTCTCAATGTCTCTGTTTATGTTAGCTTCGTCTCTTAAAGCTGCAGCTGTCATGTGTATTAATCATACCTGCCGGGGTTAAACAATTATTTACTCTCATCTTCATTTCTTGATGCATATGAAATTTAATCAACTGGCTGTTCGCATCTCAATTACAATTCGTCTCATTATTTGCTTATGATATTTTGCTTTTGCTCCGCTCAGTCCTGTCGCATGTCAGTGACGCTAGATTCTCCAATCCAGTCTCTCCGATTCAGTTAAATTGGCTCGAGGCTTTAAAACGGTAAACAATCATGTTAAATAATGTCCAAACAGGAATTCACGCTCTCCAATATAATGCCATTTTAAAATGTTGCGTCTTTAGACTTAAGGTATTAATGGTTATTTTTATTGGCTGTCAGTGCGTCACTGTTTTTCTTTTTGCAGCTCTGCACTTACATTACACTGAGCGGTGCTTCTGTTTAGTACATGAGTAAAAAAAAATTAATCACGGCCCTCCTTATGATGCAGTGCAGTTGGACACCACTGCAAACTACACCCATAATAATAAACATGTTCAATCAATGTTAGTTTGAACTAACCCTTTCTAAAGGCTGAATGTCTCATCGGATTGTGTTAATTATATCGGGCTCTCCTTTTAAAATACGGTGGTTGTCATGCTTTTGTCTCTTTGAAATCACATTAGGCACTGAGAAGACCAGCAGTCACGTAGCTGAGATTTCACAGCTCAGTAGCACATGTTTGAAGCTCCATGTAAACAATACAGTGCATCCTGATTGCTCGCTCAGCCTGCAGCAATTGTGCTGTGAAGAAAGATAACAGTATTAAAGGCATCACTGGTGAAGAATAAACTAAAAATAAATAAGGGGCAATCTGAGATTTATTTGGTGCCAATCTATTTTTTTTGATTTGACTAATTGTTCATGTATCTTATTTAGGTAGTTGATTAATACTGAAAACAATGCATAGTACAAAATAGGTCCCTATTTATAGCCCCGCTCCAACCAACCCCCATCTTATCCTCTCAATGTCACCTTTTTTTTCCCCCCACGTAGAACTAAAAATGTAAATCTCCTGTTCACCTCCTCAAACGCCGCAATCCGCCATGTGCGGCTTTTATCCGTTGCATATTTGGAATTGTCTTTTAATCAAGATTCATCTTTCAAAGATAAAGAATTCCCATCTGGTCAGGGAAGTTGATGTGAGAGGATTGTTTTGTTCATGGAAGGAAGGGAGGGAGGGAGGGGAGGATTGTGTGCATTGCATGATGGGAAATGATGTTCTATAATGGACAAGCTGCCATTTTACAATCCTTCCTCGAACGGGCGTCTTGTGATGCTGCTTTTTCATTTTTAATATGACAGTGACTTAGCGCAGGGATGAATGGGCTGGAGCATTAAGCAGGAGGAGCTCCATGGGATCAGATTCGGATTATGAAGGATTTATGAGGCCAACATCGCATCTGTCGCATCCATCAGTACATCCTGTGCTCGTACAAATCCAAATTATAAAACGGTGAATTCCTATTTATGTATGTGGACTCCGACAGATGTTGTTACTTTACTAATATGATGTGGTTCTGAATCCATCTAACATCAGAGAGGTACAGCCTTCTGAAAAGATGATAAATATAAAGAAGGTAAATAAGGTTCATTAGGAATGATAGATTGCGAAATAGCATCAACACGAATTAGCAGCAATATTTACAAATGACAAAATCTCCCTTGATCCGATCCTTGTGAAGTACCAACGTTTGTTCTCCTTTTCATCCCTGCAGCACTGAAGTTCCCTTGACTTGAGACGTCGACAAACAACCTGCTGTCCCAGCCTCCGAGGTGCCTTTTCAAAATGGTGACACTAAAGTCACACGGTGTACAGTAAGACAGAGGAAGAGTCAAGGACGTTCGGCTTTTGCATCACCTTTAGAAAGAAAGCCTCATCTCCCACGCTAAGAGTACAGTCATGCATCTCGAGGTGAAGGTCGCCCTTAACTTCATCGTGTCCTATTTGTACAATAAGCTACCTCGGCGTCGGGCCGACCTCTTCGGAGAAGAGCTGGAGCGTATCCTGGTGTCTCGCTTCGAGGGCCACTGGTATCCCGAGGCTCCTCTTCGGGGTTCTGCGTTCCGCTGTTTGCACCTGGGAGCCCCGAGAGACCCGGTTGTGGAGCTGGCCGCCAAGAGAAGTGGGCTGGATACGGAGGAGGTGCGAGCAAACGTCCCCGCGGAGCTCAGCGTGTGGATCGACCCCTACGAGGTGTCCTACCAGATTGGGGAGAAGGGGACGGTTAAAGTGTTGTACCTGGAGGACCCACCGGGCCTCAGCTGCGATGGCGAGCGACCCGAAGGGGTAATGAGAGAAGGAGACTCTGAGTTGGATGAAGCCAAGAGTTTGGGCTTCAATCCAGACGCTCAGGTGTTTGTTCCGATCGGAAGCCAATTATCTCCTTCCCTTAGGGCGCCGCTCTCCAGTTCTCCCACGCCGCCGTCTGTTCATCCCGGCCCCGCCCTCTTCAACTACCCCACCTGCAGCTCGCCCGCCGACCCGGCCGCCCACTCGTCCAACACGTCCACCCCTCCCCCCTACCTCGCCGCTCAGCAAGCCACCCCCTCGCTCCCCGCCGCCCGCCCTCAACCGATCACCTTCACCACCGCCGCTTTCGCCGCCACGAAATTCGGCTCCACCAAAATGAAAAAGTGCAGCGTGGCCGGGTCGGCGGGCGCCTCCAGCGTCGTCGTCCCGCCTGTCCAGAGGATGCTCTCCCACTCGCCCACCGCCATGTTGGCTCCGGAGATGCTGAAGCACAAGTCGCTCTCGCTCTCCATGCACTCGCTTGTGGCTCCCATCCCCAGTCAGCTGTCCCCCAACGCCAAAGAGTTTGTCTACCCGGGATCCCAGAGCCCCCTTTACTTCGACGCGGACCCCCAGCCCATGCAAGCTCACGCTAGCCGATTCCAACCCCCCCACAGCATGGGCACCCACCCGACCTTTGACCCTTTCTCTAGTCCTCCCCCATCTCAGAGCGTGGGCATCTTGGGCACCAACGGCGAGATCTCCTACATGGAGAAACCTCAATTTGTTGAGGGCTTAGGGAGCTACAACCTGCAATATCCAAGCCAGTCCTTCCAGCCTGTTGTGTTGGCCAACTAAGCCTTTCTTTGTCAAGAACTGGCCCAGATATTTTTTTTTTCTTTTTTCTAACACCTAATACTAATGCAAGCTAACACTTTTTCGACAGATTTAATCACGTAGCTTTCCTACAGAGATTTCAAGATACTCATTATCTCATGGTAATTTTTTTTTTTTTTGGTGGTCATCACATGGTCTGCTTCGAATTCATCATTGCCATTGTTATTCCTACTGGACATGAACTACTGTAAAGCTCCAGTTTGCACGTCACACTGTGGAGAGAAAAAAAAAAAAGGATCTAGCCAAGTATTGCACTTTGCTCCGCAATCTGTTCAGTGCTGACTATTCGGGGAGGAGGAGGAAGAAGGTGAGGGGGGGGGTGCTCGCATGTGTTGTGATCTGGAAAAAAATATCACGTGACGGCCGCCTTTGCACGCTGACATCACAGCAGTAAATACAGAAACGGCTTTATCATCAGCGAGAGAACACGTCCGTGGAATGTTTTGGTGATGGCGTGAGCATAATAGAAGAATGATGTAATTCATCTGTCAGGGGGAAATTGCAGCGGGGAAGGTCGCCGAAACCTCTGTGAGGGAAAGGAAGCTTTGCGTCTTAAAAGGACGCCGCTCACGTGCCCATGCCTGCAGTCGTGTGTGTGTGTGTGCAAGCATACATGTAGACTTGCACACACATTCACTGTCATCCGTGTGTGAAGGTGAACAAGCTTGAAGGGAGGGGGGGGTGTTATCCAGCCGTAAAAAAAACAAAACGAAGATATTTTGATAAATGGCTCGGAGTGACTTTGGGGATGTAGCCATGTTTTTCCTCCAGCGAGAGGGTTGCTTTGTCTCGGTGGCGTCCGGTGTGAGCGAGCATTTTTTTTAAAACCCAGAACACGTTGCTGGTGAGCTTAAATGGTATTGAAGCGAAAGGCTAACACTGTTGTGCCCCTCCTTGAAATGCTTCAGTGCGGAGGGAGAGCAGGGAAAAGGTGAGGCTGCTTTTTGTCTCCAGGTTGTCAAGTGGACATCGGTGAATGTTGGAAATTGATGGCTGGCGTCTGTTGCTATTTTAAGATGGTGGCAGTTTTTCCAGTCGAATGTTTGTTATGACAAAATGGGCAATTTGAGCACTTTATTAAGCGGAGCTCTACTCTCATCCATTTTTTTTTTTAAAATGCATTCCACTGTCATTTGAAAAAGATGCAAGTACTTCAAAAATTTATTGGAAATGAAGTTATGTCCATTTAATGTTTTTCTTGACCGAGATATGTATTCGTGTTTTGTACCTAAGGACCCTTAACTGTTTTTTCCCTTTCACCACCCTTTTGGATTATGTGAAGGGAAATATGGATTTTTTTTTCTTCCTGTAATTAAAAAGAAAAAGACCCGATAGTATATTTTTGTTTTTTGCTAAATTAATTATCAAGTGACAGTCCAAGAAAAATGTAAATATAAAATTCTTATGTTCAGATTTGTTTAGTTTCTTACATGCTGAATTTATTTTTGCAGAAATCAACCTGGATATATGCAAACTGATTAAATAAATTAAATAAATACAGGTATTACAATTATGTACAGAGTCCAGTATCGAATGTGGATTGTACCAGAAGTCAAAAGACGGGTAAATGTATTAAAGGGTTTGAAGAGCTGAATGTTGACAAAAGATGGTTCGTATCACCACCATAACTCCAATCTGAAAACTTTAACACCTTAACTACCATTGACGGATATAGACGTCAAATATCCATTTGAACTGGGCTGGCAGTGAATGATTAAAATTCATGTGATTAAAATTGACATTTAACTCTTCTTCCCTTTTGTGTGACCCTATGGTCTCCATGATATAGCCATATCCCAGTTAGTCATTACTTCGACCCTTCCTCACCCTTGTCAAGTGAAAAGACCCCAACGTGGGTTTCTACCTCTCATCTCCCTGAATAGTCTTTGAATAGGAAGGATGAAGGAAATGAATGTTGTACTCTTAGTCAGCCCCGGTTGAGATGGCCTGCAGAAGCCCAACTTGGATTCCTGCATATTTTATGGCGCTTAAAAGAACTCCAAATAGGGTGTGCGTATAAAATTTAGAACAACTGCAAAGCGTGTGCAGGAATTGAGCTATTTGACATGCACCCCAAACTTTTAAGTGCAGGCTACAATCGGGGTTGAAGTGAAATAAGAATTTTGTATTCTGATGTTCTTTGCTTATAATGTGTTTTATTTTGCACTTTGTAATATTTCATTGTTAGAAGAGTTTATTTTCTATGTGACATTTAACATTAAAGTATATAATTGAAAAGATGTATAGTTTTTTCTTTTTCTGACTGTATTTTTATGATTTTCTTTCCCCCCCTCTCTCCTGTTTTGTATCCGACCTTGTAGATGTTGAACAAATCTTTCACGAATGAAATGCAATGACCTGTTTTCTTGGAATGGGGCATTACTACTACAGTTTCTTATTGTATCAGATTTCTTTTTTAAGTTTGTAATAAAAAGACCAGTAAGCATGGAAAATAACCGTCTCATTGGTATTATTCTTGTTTTGAAATAACAAATGAACCCCCCCCCCCCCCTTTCGTCTTTCCTAGCACCAAAATACTCGAGTGACGCATCCAAGTATTGCAGTAAACAAACTCCAGTGATGTTTGATCAATAATTCAAAGCAAAGATGAAATTCTCCGATGGCGAGGAGCCAGATTGCGCACCACCCACCTCACAGCAGGAGACATCCCAGTAGATATTGCTGCAGATTTCATCATCGTTTGTACGCGTGTTGGGAGGGGGGGGGGTCAACTAGCTGTAATGTTGCCTCGCCCTTTCTATAGTAACGTGTTGAGACATTCATCATGCGTGACTGGCCTCATCCTTGACTCTCCTCTACATCTCCCTCTTGTCTTCCTTCATCCATCCATTTTTTTTTTGCTCCACCTCAGCATTTCCTTTTCCGTCCTTAAGCCCCGCCCTCTTTAGTAGCCAGCTCCTCCTTTGCATCTTTCCTTTTATTCTCTTTGAGGGCTGTTGCTGTTACGCAACACTGCTCCCCTGTGTGTGGATGTGATCATTACGCAATAGCTCCTACTCTTCTGGAATACTGATGAGCAGAAGGGAGGAGGGAAAACGCGTGCAGCATCCAAACAAAAACACCGTGCGTGTGTGTTCACGTGCGGATGATAATAAACGTGAGCTCACGGTTGAAACGGTCTGACAACACACAAGCTGCCTGGTGCTGTCTGATGATGACAAGTCAAGGTCAAACTGAGCCAATTTGTCTTTATCATGTTGATTTATTTGTTTTTTTCTGAATGCATGATACACGATACAGAATTATGTATCCATACATGATTAGAACAATACAAAAACACCCAACAGATTTTTTTTTTAATAAAAAGTTTTGCAAAACACCCAAAAAAACAAAATCCTGATACTATTAAATAATTTTCTATATTATAATTGTAGCTGCTTCAAATAGCTGATAAATGATGCCAAGAAGTAAAACAGGGCGGTTTTTACTTTCAAATATACATTACTGTTACCAACAAAGAAAAATATTTTCATATAATTTGTGCTTGGAAATGTGTTTTACACAGAGGAGCATATATTGTATGCATGCACATTACTAAACATGTAAAACAATGTTTTACTTTGTGTTGTGCAACAAATAAAAATACAGTAGACACAAATAAAACGAGAGCTTGCACGGATTTAATTTATACTAAATGGTGCCAGTGCAGCACAATTCGACCACACATGCAATTTGCTCTCTCTCTTTTTTAGCATTATTGGAGCAGACGAATAGAATAGAATCTGGAATTTTGAAAATATTTGAGCATATATCTGTCATCTTCTGTATATTTTCAATTTCTTACTTCGCATAAAACTGCTACAATACACACTGACCAACACCATTAATGAATCTAATAGATTCTTTCGGCGCAGAGTCAAAATTATGCCGGACACTTTGAATTTAATAATAAAAAAACAACAACTCATTGGCTGTGCTGACAGTCCAATACAGTGCATATTTTTATTGAATGTCAATGCAAACTAAGTTTGAAATTAGAAAAAATCTCTTTCTACAACCCTTTTGAAATGGAAACGATCAAGAAAACACGTAAGCACCAACTGATCCAGTAAATAAATCTACATATAGATTAATTTGCAGTTCATAGGAAATAATCCACACAGTGATCAAAAGATGCCTTTTTTTTTTAGCTGATGTTTTGCCCCAATAGGAAATCAAGCGAACCATACTCGGATGGTTGGCATTATTATGCGGGTCATAACATCAGACTCCAGATGCTCTGCATTAATATGCCCATCATGAAGCACGTCTGCTCTTTAGTGAAGGTTTACCGACATAAGTACACTTGGTGTAAAATCGTCAAGACATTGATAGAAGACAAATTACACTGGGTTTCATGCATTTACGATCCTAGACTACAAAGGATCAAAGTGGAAGCACAAAAAGACTTTGGGGGGGGGGGGGGGAGTTTCCTTTTCGAAATAACATCATGGTAATTTTACACATCACGGAAATCAAACAAGCAATATATAACAGGGTATTATTGCCACGTTTATTGGCGCACAAGCCGACCTATTACCAAAAATAAAAATCATAGGGAGAACACACGCCCGAGTCTTGTAACAGTCTGTGAGGTACTTACTAATTAAAACAGGCAGCCAGTCTAGCAACCCATAAAAAATGGACATTTTGCCAAATAGACCTACATGCTGCATTTACCGTGTACTCCTTACTTCAACCATTTCAAAACCGTGAAGTGGTCGATGAGGTACATAACCCTGCACATACTGTATTTACATCTTGAATTGAGATAGAGAATCCCATGATATAAATCTGTTTTTAAAAACAAAACACAGTTAACCCATTGGAGTCCCTGCTTAGTCATTGGTTTGATTTTTCCTCAAAGAGATATAAAGAATTTGACATCACAATCAACGGATGCATTATTACCATTAGAATAAATACAGCACTCGTTGACTATTTGGCAAATATAAGGAATAGCATTGGATTATAAAGACACAGTCAAAATCCCTGTTTTAGGATACAAAGACCTCCAGGCTATTTTTTTTATTTTATTTACAGGGTTTAAGAGCCTGTCGGGAAGTCGCAATTCATTTTTTTAAGAACCCCTCGCCATCACCACACTACCTAAATGCAGTTGAGGGCTACTAGCGCCCTCTACCTGCAGAGTGTAGTAAAATAAACATCCTTGCGTACATACCCCTCCACAAAAGGGAGGGCCACTGATACCTTTAAACCGATACTAAAAAAAACGACACTTTATTTGTGTAAAGGTCAGATTTTTAATCAAACCTTTTGAGGCTCGGGATTTGAAATGACTACGGGGACGTCATGCATTTTTTTTTTTTCTTTAAATTAAGCTACCGTCCCTCCCACAGTGATTATAAGGTACCTTCAACCACGAGGGCATTAGAAAAAGTGCAACAAGGGATTACACACTGGAGAAGACTATACATGTTGTGTATGTGTGTTACTTGACAAAAGAACTAAACAGATTCTCTGCGGCCATTCCTCCACCACCTGAGGTTATCCGCTTTCTTTCCTTCCAGATCCTGATTTGGACTCTATTCTTTTTCTGTCTTAGCATCTAGGAAGGAATAAAGACACAAAAATCTACGTGCGACACAAGGAAAGGTGAGGGGGCGCCGTTCTAAATTCACAACTGATGGCACTCATGCTTTGGTCCGCTAAAGGAAGTACTATGCAGTGATTTAAGGAAAAAAAAATTTTTTTTTTGACTCTGTATCATCTGCTTGCCATTTTCATATTTCCTGACTTCCTTGAAAGCCTCTCGAGACCAACCGTATTTTCCGTGTGTCTCTCTCTATGGGAGTGTTGCCGCCTTCCTCTGGGTGAAGGAGCCAGGCGCTCTCCACAGACCTTCCTTTCCATGACCACCGCTGCCAGCCTAGCCCCCCAAGTGTGTATCAGACACTCCGGCGCCAGGATCGGACCCGCGACTGGAGCTCGACACAGTGACCGGAGGTCAGCAAGAGTGCAAATTTGGATTTCCCTTGTGTGTTTGTGTCTGTGTTGAATTCTGCGGGTTAGGAAGTTCTGCTTTTGTCGGATTGATGATTCGATTTTTTTTTTTTACCAGGTCTTTACAGCGGACCATACTTGGCCTCATAGCGGGCAACTATGTTCTTGCAGCGACCGCAGTCTTTCCGCATTTCGGCCACTTGCTGTCGAAGGGCTGCGTTTTCCCGCTCCAGGAAGGAGGCACGCACCGTAATCTGGTTCTCTTTGAGGCGCCGGGCATCACGGGATCGTTTGGCGGCCAGGTTGTTCTTCTTCCTCCTGGACCAATATTTGTCATCCTGAGCAAAAATAAGAATGAAGAGTTATATTTTCTGGCTCACATTTAATCCATTTAGCAAAGGGCTGAAAAATATTTGAAAAAAAATCTAATCGCGATTAGAATAATAAATAATTTCATTATTAATCGACTACATGTCGATTTGAATGCAATTCATTTCAGTATTATAGATCTCAATTTTGGACCAAACATGCTCGCGAGTGAGTCAGCATACCTTCTGTTCGTTGGGAACAAACACTTTCTTGGCTTTCTTGATCATGGGCTGCGGCTTGAGCTCCTCGTCAGAGAACTTGTGTTTGCGTGGGTTGAACAGCTCTCCCCCCGGTACACTGGAAAGGACCAGGTCGGTCGGATCGGGCTGAAAGTTAACATCCACCTCGATGTCGTCCGGGTTGATGGGAGACGGCGTGTTACGCTGTCCAGTCCCTGTCATATATCAGAGAAGATCATTTAAATACTTTGCCTGTACTAGCTGGTCGATTGGAATATAAAGATAGATTTCAAATTATATATAATGTCCGTCTGAGGGAAACCAGAACTCTGAAAATTGTGAAAAATGTTTTTACACACTTGGACTATATGAATGCTAATTTCTTACCAGGATTCTTCTTGCTGACTTCCACAGCTTTTTCCTCTTCTTTTGCTTCCAGAGGCAAAGATTCCTCTTCCTGATCCTCATCTTCATCATCATCATCTTCATCCTCTTCCAATTTGGCGGGCAGTAGCGTGGTGACAGTTAGCGCTTCCTCCGGCTCTGAGGCGCCCGTCGTGGTGTCGGGAGCAGGCGGAGGAGACGTGGATGCAGACATTGTCGTGGCGCTGGGAGCGCCCGTAACCTTGAGGGCGCTTTTCCCTTTGCCTTCAGCCGGAGTCAGCGTTTTCTGCAGCTCCTCATCCTCCAGACTTGCAGGGATCCCGTTCTCCGATAGGAACTCATCCAGGTCCATGTACTCCAGATGAAAGGTCTCTCCATCGTAAGGAATGGTCTTCTCCCAAATGGCTGGGGTCAAGGAGGCTGACACGCCTCCGGCGCTGCCCCCACTGCTTCCCCTTGAAGCCCCACCAACGCTGGCTGCAGCAACCCCGCCCCCCTGCACATTGTCAGCTGAGCACAGTTTCTCCTTCTCCAGCTCTGAATTGAGGAAACAGAAGTTCATTTCATCGTCAAATAGGGCGTGGATGGGCACACTTCCTAATTGTGATGGGGATAAAGGGTGTCAATGACAGTGACAAGTGGGTTGGGGGGGGGGGGGGGGGTCAGTAAGTAATACAATACAATGACAGGTTGTTGTACGGTCTACACACGCACCAAAATAAAAATTCAGAACAAGGAACATGCGAGCCACCATAATCGGGTTGCAATAACAGTGTGGGAACGCAGAATATTGCACTTGGAACTTTGTGTTCTTTTCGATTTTTGAGTAGCACCGAACGACCACTCCACATTCCCCAACACATTTTGATACTGCGGTCTTACCGTCGTCGCCTTCCTCCAGAATGTTTGGAGGAGGGATGTCCATAATCTTCTTTATAACAAACGGGAAAGACTTCTGCTTAGCTTCTGGACCGACGGTTGAGTCGGGCTGAAGCGCGACATCCACCTCTGCTTTACCGGGCATTGTTCGCCACCGAGTTTGAAAAATTAGATATTAAACGGACACTGGATCACCGTCCAACTTCTGCGACGTTTAAATCCACCCGTCGACAAAAGAACGCCGATGTGCGGAAACTAGACTGCTCCCCTTTGTGTTGTCCGTACCCATGCAGAGCGCGTGTTGGATATTCATGAGGCAAAAGCCACGCCCATTTGAGGCATAGTAGAAGCTGATTGGTCGTTTATTCTGCCATGTGATAGTACTCTCTATATGGGACACGCAGTTTTTTTTTCCATTTTATTTTATTTTTATTTATCGAGACAAATTTCGTTTATTTTAAACACGACTTCAACCGCAAATGTGTTTGAAAAAAACTAAGTAATTCATATCAAATGCAGATCGTCACAACGCTGAAATAACACGTCGGATATTTTTGCAATATGGCCACAAAACCAACCCGCGGCAATATCACTAACGTCTCACTTGCACAATGTTGCTAACCAGACAAAAAGGTTGAAAAGCACCGTTCGTGGGTTGCAGACTCGCCTGCAAACGAGTCGCGAGAACACTCGTGGCAAAACACGTGCCCCCGCCCTCGCCCGCGAACGTGACAGTACATTGTGGAGGGGGCGTGGCCGCGTGATGTTCCCCGCTTGCTGCGCCACACGTGCTGCAAACTGACGTTCGAGTCAGTGGAAGAGACGCATTTTTTTTTAAAAAGAAAAAATTATTTACAAAATTGAAAAATAGTAAATGAATAAAAATGATCAATTAAATCGACTAACCCATTTTTACTATAATACGTGTAGGTCCACAACTAAAGGTTTTGTACTGCACGGTTATGACGCCTATGATTCGGGTGATCGGATTTTTTTTTAAATCGATTTTTTATTTATTTAACACCTCAGAGTTTCTCTATATCACGCTTTGGTGCACGCTTCATGGAGAGCGCGAGCGAGAAAGAGAGAAAGAGGGGGGGCAGTAAGGAAACAGGTCAAAGTCTAAGCAATCTTTTACTAAAGTAACACACAAAGGAGTTAACCACTATATTTCTTTAAACATTTTATTATTATGGCTAATGATTATTTATTAGGTACATAAAATTTAATTGTTAGTGGGTAATGTGAAAACAAGGTAATTGAGCTGTCAATACTGCCCTCTAGTGGGAATTCTTATAACGAACTAATATATTACAAATATTTAAAAAATCCAGCGTATTCTGATTTTCCACTTCAAAGAAAACATTTTAATCAGCATGATTATTATTTAATAGTAAAGCTAATCTCAGTAATCTCGTTTTCAAACTGTTTCAAAGAGTTTCAAATGCATTTCCTGGAAGAGGAAAATGCTTGACGCCACCCCAACTCTCCTCAGTTACTATAAATAGTATAATTTCTCTATAAAATTGGAATTGTATCCTAATTAACACGTTCCTTGGGGTCACACGCCCCCTCGCCGGCATCCCACCGCGCATCCCCAGGGGGACCAGCCTCACTATTTGAAGACTGTAGTCATGAAACTAAGACTGACTAGAAATTGACAATATGGCGGTAGCATGCACAAAACACCCTTAAAATCCACATATAGTAATTTGGAATAATTATATTTCGAGGCCGAAGTTATCAACACAATCGCATTAGTTCATTGACCATATGACATACGCACAAAGCGATTATTTTTTGGCCAAGCTCCGAATGCAGCCAAATATCAGGTACAACAAACTACGTTGAAGAAGACGTGGTGAAAAATGAGTCAAAATTTCTTACCAATATCATCAAAATCTGGGAAAGAGAAGGGATAGTCAGCCAAGGATCTGATGAGATCAGGAACTTCCCCCCTTTCTCCAAGGATGTGATTTAAGGTTGACATCTTGAAGGATGACGAGAAAAACGGCGAGTCTCTTGGTAGGTGCTCTCGAACAAGACTTTGGAATAACTTTCAAGCAGCTCAAGTCACTCACATCACGGGGACGCCTGCATGTGCCCAAACAACTTGCCTTGGAATAATCCCGCCCTTTGTTGCGGATGGCGCGAAACGATTGAGGGAAATACCCGCCACTCTGAACTTTTAGCCAATCATGAAGCAAGGGGATGGGGCAAAACGAGAACAACAACACTGCTTCAGCACATGCTTCACACTCGGGCACATTTGCAACACGCACCGCTGCACGTGGGAGAGGTTGCTGCGTGGGAGGGAGGTACACATGCGCCACCTATCGGCCACTATTATTACTACGTGATCCATTAGGATATTGTATGTGATGCATAGTTTACTCGAAGTTAAACAGCTTTTAAATTAATGGAGAAGTAGTGTGGTTGTGTTTAAGTGCATATTCTTAACAAAAATCTGAATACACAGGATACAAACTTTAATTTGTCCACAATAAGATGAAACAGTGAACTACAGGTTTTAAAACAACACAACCCTATTATTCAGAAAATCTTAGCAGTTGTAAACAAAAGTACAAAATGTGGAAATAAACTTCATCATGCCACTTATCAAATTACAAGGTCTATCAAGATGACATTGTCTGCATGGAATTATTATCTTTTGTGTAGAGTTGTATGACTATGCTGTGCAGGACTTTGTCATTAATTTTTATTGGGGCAATTTCACGAGCAATAGAGAAAAAACAACCCAAAACTCAGAATTAAAACACCTGTCATTTCCCAAAAAACAGTTGCTGTGAATGGTTAGGGGTTTTTTTTTTTCCCGGATGACCTTGTCTCAAAAAAAAAAAGAATTTTCTATATGAGGCCCTGATTGAAAATAAATTGATTGAAAATAGTGCAATCAGGACCAAAAAAAAGTACATTTCTGTTTAAAAAAAATAATTGGATCTTTTGTAATTCTTAGTGTTGAAGTAGAAAGTTGTACTGGCCGTAGTCGTCATCATCAGGCATGATGAGAAGGTCTTCCCTGGCTTTGTCCAATTTGCGCCGCAGGAAATTCCGTCTCTCAATCCACTCCTGCAACTCCTCACGACTGTGGGCAAAGTCACAACTGGCACCTTCAGGGCAGTCAGCTTCGGACCTAACACGCCGCAGAAACACAAACCAAAATATTCATCGTGTTTTCATATTAAAGATATTGGCCAGGTGAAGACACGACTTACTTGGTGCAGAGCTGGAAGGACACACCGGGGAAGCGGTGGGTCCATTTCAAAGCCTCGTCTTCTCCTTCGCAACTGAACAGGCGCTCCTTGTGCTTGGCGGAGGAGATGTGTTGCTGCCATTGTCGCTCGCCGTTACTGTGCTTGCCACACAGAGGACAGTAGATGCCGCACTGAAACGTAGACAGCAAGTTCTGGAAGTAGTTCATCATCAAATCGCAAGTATGTAATAATAAAGCGTACCCACCATTGGTTCCGGATTATCTGTCGGCATGACAATGTCTTTTTCTTGGGCGGGCACGGTTTTGTCCGCTTGGCAATTTTGTGCGCTTAATGTCAGCCACATTTTGTATATCTGCAGCATGTCGATGACTGCAAAGGGACAGACCACTCATCAATTAGGAAACAGTTCCAAAGTTTTTGTTTGTTTCAATAACTCGCCATTTTGAGTCTTCATATACATCCACATCTCTTTTTCTTCTGGGCTGTGGGCAAAGGAGCACTTGTCAGCGTAGTCACATTTCTTCTTTGCCAACATCTGGGCGCACAACTGCAAATAAATCAAAAAAAGTTAATAAATCACTGAAACAAATCGGAGTAAACAACTTTTGGGCGCACAACTGCAAATAAAAAAAAAAAGTTAATAAATCACTGAAACAAATCGGAGTAAACAACTTCTAAACTCACTTGATATTGTGCGGGTAAGTATTTTGTTGGAAGCGGTCTGGCAGGGACCCATTTATTTTTATCCAAGGACTTCACCACGAGCGTGCTTTGCTCTCTCATCCACCTGGGAGTGTTCATTCGTTTGTACGTGAAAAGAAAAGGGAGTGTGAGCAATTGAATGTTGAAATACTGTCGAAAACAAAAGGACTAAAAATAGCGGTGAGACGTCAGAACAAGCTAGGCTTTCCTTTTCTGTTGGTGAAAATGATATCGTAAGCACTTCATTTACCAATCAGAACCTAGATGATCATTTTTGTTCCGCAAAATTGTATGACATTAAAATAAATATTTTTATGATGTAATGTACAGATTTGACTTTTTCTAGAATTGTACCATGACGGTGGTTGTTTAACGAGATTATTTAGGTCAATTTAAGTTCTCGCTGAAGACCCAAGCCCATCTTTTTACTTACGGGTGCCTGGCCTTGTTGGAGCAATACTTGAGATGTACGTCTGGCGTACTTATGTGGCCGTCTTGGAAGCAGCTTGCACAGATAAACTTCATCTTCATGTTCAAACTTTTGCCTTTTAGTATTTCCACACCGTTTGTAGCAGCAGCAGCAGTAGTAGCCTGCTTAAAAATAAGGAGTAAAAATATAATTGTACCTAGTTTTCTATCTAAACAGTGGTTAGTTGTTAGTGTAGTTAAGTAGTTTATTCATGCAATATTCACGGGAAATAAATTGATGAAATATGAGGGGGGGAAACAGTGGCAATAGCAAAATGGAGGATGGAGCATGAGCAATGGCTGCAACCGATTATGAAAACAAAAATCTTCCTCATCCATGGTCACATTTAAAAAAATGTTTGCCAATATTGATGATATTATTTGCAATATAAAAATAAAAAAAAAACTGCCTTACTCGACTTGATCTCAATTTTCTTTCGTTTCCGGCATTCTGCTCCTCTTTATCATATTTTGCCGAGACTTTAACAATCTCATCAGCAGTGATACCTAGAAACAAGCACACATCAAAAAGACTAATTCACTAATTGAAAGAAACTAAATGGAAATGTCCCCCAAAGATAATACAAATGATTGATACAATATTTTTATTTCTTTAGTGGATGTTTGAATCTTATTACCCATTGGCTTATATTCTTCCATGAGGGAAACAAAATGATCTTTTTAAAAAAGTGCTAAAATAAATGTGCCATTCTTCACAAGCATGTCATCAAATCTGTTCCAGTGCCGCTACAAGTTTTAAAATGTGAGCGCTAACTTCATTAATGGCATCCAGCACTGATGAAAACATGGAAAACATTAAATGCGATGTTGATGAAGAAATGATAATGATAAATCTCCGGATAGAATATTCAACAGCACATTTCCTCACCTGTGTCTCTCTGCACCTTCCAGGTTTGCAGCTCGATGACAGAATGAGCGTTATGACACTTGGACTCCCCGAGGCATCCGTCATGTGACTTTTGGCTACACAGTTTAAAGTGGGCCAGTATATTAAATGGACGCACTTTTCTGTAGTTGCACTGAGTGGTCTTCACTTCAAACGCTAAACACCTGACGGGCACAAAGTCGACATAATTAAAATTTGAATCAATATTTAAGTGTCTGTTGTGTACTCACTTGTTAGCATCGAAGGAGTGGTGGACATGCACGTTTGAGCACACTGTGTGATTATCTCTGCAGCGCCTACTGATAATCCGAGGTTTACTGTCATAGCACTCCTGCAAACCGGAAGACAAAAAGATCCAAATTAACAACTACAAAAATTCTACATTTTGATCTCCATCCTGACCTGACAGAGGAAGATGAAATTGCCCTTGTGTTCCTGTCGAAGGCGTATGATGCTGTTCACAGGGTCTATGTCGGCAACAGCCGATGGTCCGAAAAGGAGGTTTCTGTCCAGGGTTCCTTTCCTTTCCTGGGTCCAAACGTCAATTTCCAGCTGGTTGTAGGCGTAGTTGCATTTTTCCCCAAACTTACAGATGCCCAGATCTCCATACTTTGGATGGTCTATATAGAAAACAAACTCTGTCTACTTTACAACTCAAATTTTGTCGTTGGTTTTCAATAAAGTCAAAAGGACAAAATGTATTTTTACGTTTGCAGAGGAGAAAAGGCCCTGTGATGAACGTCCATGTCGGTGGCTGTCGCACTCTGGTCCATTCCGAAGGTAAAGCTGTCTTTCGTCTACACAGGAGAATGTCTCGCTTACAGTTGTGGCCTGGCTCGGGCTTGTAAGTGAAGGGGTGAACCCCTTGACCTGAAAACAATTTTTTTTTAAATTATAATTAATATTTTGGACAACATAGAAGTATAAAGTATTAAGCTACCTTCGTGAGGAATGCAATTCCAACAGGCCTGCGTGAAGTCGTGAGTGGCCCACAGAGGGTTTGAGACTGAAGTTTGTGTCGCTAAAGGGCAGAGAAAGAACATGGAGAACGCAAAATATTTTCATACATCATTGTGATAAAGTTTCCTGTGATAAACATTTGACCTCTCATTTATGATTTATTGAAGTCAAAACAAAATGGGCCCTCAAAGTGACTAAATATCTCCATCTTGAAGAATAAATGATTCCATCTGCACCTTAGCCAATAATAATTTTTGAATGGGTTGTAATTACCAGAAGAGTTGAAATTGCTGAGTGAGTCCAGGTTTGTTGCCTTCGGCGGGCGTACGGGCACAGAATTTCTTGCGGGAAACGAGTCCAAGGAATCGAGCGAGTCCAGTTGAGCGGATGGGTCACAGGTGAGCCTCACAGGTTGATATTTATCAAGCAAGTCATCAAAAGAGTTATCCAATTGTTCCAGGTTTGTTTTGGGTTGAGTGGCTTTTGGCGATACGCCGCAAGCAGTTGCCATCAAGAGGTCATCTAGGGAATCTAGTGACTTCAAACGCATATCATCTCCACCTCCAGGGAGGTTATCAGAGGAATGTGGCCCCTGTGGAGCTGATAGGTCATCAAGGGCATCTAGTGAGTTGTGACCACCGAAGGAAAGGGAGCTCTTGGGGTTAAATTGACTCATGGAAGAGCAAAAGAAGGCTGGGGGGAGCTGAGGCCTTGGGGCAGGAAGCAAAAAAGTTCTTTGCCCGCTGGGAGGTGAGGCTACTTTCGGATTGTGGACCTAGAAGAGGAAAGAAAACAAATTCTGCATTATCTACACTTGTTGCAGGGCTGCTAAATTAGCATTTTTAAAACGATTTTTATTCTTTTTCCCAAATGATTGTCTATTGATTTCACAAATTGATTCATCGTGTGCTTCTCATAATCCTAGCAATTACCTCAGCAGCTAAATGTTCATTGGGGACACAATCAAGAAGGTTGTCCAGGTCATCTCCTAACAGCTCACAGTCCTCCATAGTGTCTTGCCTGTCCAAGTTTGAGATGGCAGACTGTTGCATGTCATTTGCGTTGCTAAGGGCAACGCATTGAGGCACGCTAGGAAAACTGACTAAGGAGACACGGGTACAAAAATTGCATTCAGGATCTACATGTTGGTGAAAATAGCGGTTGCTGCAATGTTGATGATACTCACCTGGTGCAATTCTACTCAAAGGGTTTTGAACATTTCCGACATTATAAGACACCTAGGCATGAGAAACACATTAAAAATGATCGAGAAATATCTGAGACACAATGAAAAAAATATATATTTAACTCACGGCTTTGCTGGGTTTTTGTTTTTTCAGTCCAAGATGGTTCACAAGTTCCTCTGCGAGTTCATTTACCTTTTTGTCCTGTGATTAGACACAAATTGAATTTTTCAATTCAATTATATTACTTATATATAATACTTCTGCAATGTTCAATTGTGCATGATTTACCTGATGTGCGATGAGCAAACAGTTGCGTGTGCAGTCATAAGCCTCCTCGTACCTGCCGAGTTGCTTCAAGCAAAGGGCCTTCAAGTAGAACACTTTGTGGCTTTTTTTACACAACTCCAGAGCTTTGTCGCAGTCCTTTATGCAATTATCATATTTATTCTGTAAAAGGCACAAGGCAACATTAAGATTGCAGGTGAGTGAATAAGGAAATGATTTTGAAGGAAGGAGAATTTCAATACAATAAGTTTCGAGAAAGCAGAACAATCTCACCATGCTGTGGTAAGCAGTTGCTCGGTTGACATATAGACTCTCCACTAAATCCTGAGGAATCTCGAATCCTTCTACTGAGAAATATTCAGAAACATTCAAGCCTTCGCTGTACTGCCTCACTGCCCGCTTCCAGTGGCCGTCCCTGAACAAGTTGTTGCCCTCCTCAAGAAGGTTGCAGATCAACTTCATCAAAAAGTCCTGTGGATCACAACATAGACATCGTTAGATGTGTTGATATTGTAGCACAAAATTTGTTTGGTCTTGTCACTCCTTTTTTGAGTTAATGTGTATTTTACATTTGCAAATTAACCTATTAGCAGAGAGGAAACAGACAAAAGATTGAGGTTGTACCTTGTAGCTTTCAGGATCTGGATATGGGACTGAAGACCTAAAAACAATGCAGAAAGATGTGAAAAAAAAAGCCTGAAAATAAAGTTTGGAGTCTGAGCACACTGGTAGTTTATTGACAAAAACACACAAGATCCTTCTTTTGTGCAAAGGGATTAAATCTGAATTTAGAGACACACTAACTGATAGGTTATATTGATTTTGTGTATGAACATTCCTAATGAAGATGTGTATTGAAAAAAAAAAGAAGTAAAATCTTACTGTATGAAATTCAGAGCTTCTTGTATTTCTTTCTTGCGTTTCTGCCTTTGCGTGTCCATTCTTACTCCCTGCGAGAATGGGGGAGAAAAATAAACATGTAGGCGTTCCTAGTTTCAATATTAACGTTTTAAGCGATATTTGGGGCAATTTTGTGATGAAACATGGCGCCACCGCCTAGTGGAACTTAGAAAGCACCTACCTTCTTTAAGTGAGGAAGTTCATTGATGAGCAAACAAAATGGTGTGATCGACGAGCAGGGGGAGCAAGGGGGGTGACTTCCAGAGGCAAATATATTAAATTAGTGCACGATTTATCACGACTGCTCCTCGCAAATATGATAATCCAGACTGTTAGGTTTCTTATCGCTTACTTTCGATTTCTCTTGAAGTCCAGATCACATGACGTCAGCTAACTCCCCAGCAAGGTAAATCGCTATTGGAACAAACGTCGTATGACTCACTCTGATTTAATCTGGACTGGTCGTCAGTCAATCGTAGAACAATTTACGCTGTCAAATGATGATTCCAGAATTTTCGGAGGAAATTGTGTGGTTTGAGTCTGAATTTTGCTGGTCTGTACTGAGAATGATTGCTTTTTGGAGCTTAAGAATGGAACGTGAACGCGTCAGTGTAGGCTAATGGAACTACAACTCCCTTGTCCACCAAATGAGTCGTAAAGCAGTTTGTTGTGGTGCTGAATTGTCGTTTGAACGTCAGGAACGAGCGGGAGCCTGAATTGGACAGCATTCATCGACAACTGCAGTGCCCGGGTATTGTTTTTATTCATATAATTATCATAATAGCATATTCGGTTTTGTGTTTGACTATTCTTAAGTCGCTGTCGTACATAACTGTAGGTTGTCTGCGGTGTGCTGTTGAACGACACGAGGGGCCGAATCACACTTTCCACGTTACAGCTGTCAATAATTAACTTCACTGTTATCATACACTTCGCACAAAAATAAAAGGTTTAAATATCGAGTCAAATGCTTTCTTTCGGAATTTCCACCGATTGATGCGATTTGATAGCAACTGTATATCTCCTTGATAAGGTTTGTAGTCGAAGTTAGCATCAGGTGGCTAATGCTAGCCTGTTGCAAATAACATCATGAATAATCAATACTGTACATAACGATAAGAATTACACAGGTCTGACATGCTGAATTGGATCAGCGGATATTTTAAGTCAATGATCAGTTGAATGTCATAATTTGCTGATCGATGTTATTGATCAGAGTGTCATGCGGTTTTTGTTTTTTCCCAGGTACCTTAATGGCGACAGACATTGTTTCACAGTTGGCCGACTCCCTGGCCAAAGCTAAAGTTGAAGAAGGGGAGCTGAGTTACAAAGGCCAGGGAAGAAAGCTGGATGATTCGAAATCAGGTGCGAGATGGTGCAGTTTCCATTCATTCAACCAAGGAAAGAATGATAGAAACACATTTTGTCCTACTTTCTTTTTCCGTCTTAACCATTTTTTAAATTCTAGTTGAAGAGATTGTGAAGGAGATCGAGAATTTTGAAGGTCTCCAAGCTCTACGATTGGAAGGAAACACTGTGGGTGTTGAGGCAGCAAAAGCCATCGCCAAGGCCCTTGAGACAAAGAGCCTGTTCAAGGTTTCAGCAATATACTTTTGATTTCTTTCATTTCCATGTCATTTGGTTTTCTTTTATATCTCACTGAGGGTGATGCAAGAAAAAAAAAAAAGCAATAAGTTAAAAAAAAACTTGTTTCTTTCAGTGCTGTTACTGGAGTGACATGTTTACTGGCCGTCTCCGCTCTGAGATCCCACCTGCTCTGGTAACAACATTATCCTAACTGGTTGTTCTTTAAATGTTCTCTTCACATCACTTATAAGGTCTTAATATTTGTCTCTCTTTCTCTCAAAGAATTCGCTGGGTGACGCTCTAATGCTGGCGGGTGCCAAGCTGACCGTTTTAGATCTCAGTGACAACGCCTTCGGCCCAGACGGGGTGAAGGGGATTGAGCGGTTGCTCAAAAGCTCTTCCTGCTACACTCTTCAGGAACTACGACTCAACAACTGCGGCATGGGTATTGGAGGGGGGAAGGTAAATCATCCTCAATCGAGGCATATTTTAAATGTATTGCATTTTCTATAGGTTGATTGTGGTATACTTGGAAAGTGCTCCAGTCTAAGCTATAAAAGGTTGTTGTGCACTTGTCAGATATTAGCTGCTTCGCTGATTGAGTGCCATAAAAAGTCCAGTGCAGAAGGTCCGCCGCTCAGCCTGAAAGTGTTCATCGCCGGGAGGAATCGTCTGGAGAATGACGGCGCCACAGCTCTCGCTCAAGCGTTCCAGGTAGAGAAGTCAAACAACCAATTGGACGATTTACGATTCCGTACATTTGTTCTTCCCTGTTGTATAAGCGTCTAATATGTGTTTTCAGTTAATGGGCAGCCTGGAGGAGATTCACATGCCCCAAAATGGCATCAATCACCCCGGTGTAAAAGCCCTGGCGACGGCTGTACAGCACAATCCAAACCTGCGCACCCTCAATCTCAATGACAACACCTTCACTGAGAAGGGCGCCATTGCCATGGCTCAGGTATGATTAGAAATATTGCAGGGCTTGCTGGAATCATTAACCAAGATATACTTTTATTATATGACAGCAGCTTGCAAGCTTTAAGCGTAGTCAACAGCAATATCCAATGTAAGAACATAAATTTAAAAAAAAAAAATGCATCTGACATGATAGTGTTGACTAAGATTATTTTGTTTCTGTGTTAATACTTTTTTCTGTCATTCTCAGGCCTTGAAACATTTACGAAGCATCCAGGTGATCAATTTTGGAGACTGTTTGGTGCGCCCAGTCGGAGCCGCAGCGATCGCTGAAACAGTTTCAGAAGGACTCCCCATCTTGAAGGTGAGTGTTCATTCGGCCTGTCTGTTGTATATTACAATTTATTAGACTGGCATGATAAAATAAACTTCATCTCCTCTCTGACCAACCAAATACTCGGTTACAATAAACAGGAACTTAATCTGTCATTCGGAGAGATAACCGAAGATGCTGCACTGGCTGTGGCCCATGCTGTCAAGAACAAGAATCAGATGGAAAAACTGGATTTAAATGGTAAAAAAAAAAAAGTGTATGCCTCTGCTGTGACTACATATAACACGCTCAACCTCGTGTTTGGCAGGAAACTGTCTGGGAGAGGAAGGCTGCAAAGTTCTGAGAGATTTCATGGAAGACAGCAACATGGCCGAGCTTCTGGCGTCGCTCAGGTAACGTTCAAGTTCATTTACATTTGTGTTTATAACACAATTTTGTTGATTATCAAAATTGTTGTTGTTTTTTTTAGTGATGATGAGGGTGAACCAGGAGACGATGATGACGAGGATGATGATGATGATGGCGATGACGACGACGAGGATGACGAGGAGGTGGATGAAGAGGAGGAAGAGGAAGAAGAGGATGAGGAAGATGAGGAGGAAGAGGAGGAAGAAGAGGAGCAAGATTTAAACGTTGGCAGCAAGGTAAGTCGGATCAGCAAGTTGAATAATACAGATAGACTTAATCTTTTTTTTTCTTCCGCTTAATTAAATATTAGCCTAACGTTTTTTTGTTTTTTTTAACCATCTTTGCCTTTCCAGTTTTCCACACCCCCATCAGCACAACGACCGCCCGATGTCTCGTCCTTTCTCAGTTTTCCGTCGCCGGATAAACTGCTCAGGCTGGGGTCCAAAAGAGCAGCACTGATTGAACAGCAGGTACAATAGTTGATAATACAAGAGAAGGCTTACCTATATTATCTATTGTCAACGACATTACATTTCTCTTTTTTTGACACTTTACAAAGTTCATTGTAGAAATGAACTATATGGCATTTTTGGAAAGAAGGATGACGCTGATTCCTTTTTCCTGTCTTTGTGGCCAGGTGGATGTGTCCGACGCAAGAAAAACAGCCGAAGCCTTTCTCAAAATTGCATCTGTGTATAAAGAGGACAATGGTGAAGTCAAGAGTGCAGTCTTGGAAAGTGTTGGTGAGATTTCTTTTTTTTTTTTGTGGAATACAAAGGGCACCTGTCTCCCCCGTGTTACCTTCCGGGCTCTTTTTTATTGTACTGTATCCATAAAAGCTAATCCCTCTTTTTACAGATGCCCTTTTGAGGAAAGCCTTTTCTTCTATCCAAGGCTACAACTTTGTATCCTCTTTGTTAGTGTTGCTGGGGCTTATTAAGGTGAGCGGAATCGGATTCCTTCGACCTGTGTCCTTTTCAGTTTCTATACCAAATCCTTTTCTCTCCGTCCGTTCCTGTCGTCATCTCAGAGTGAAGACAAGGTGAAGCCTGTGCTGGTGGTCGCCGGTCACCTGCAAGCCTTGGAGCACGCTGTTCGTCAGGATTACTTCCCCAAAGAGAGTGTGGCTGTGCTGGAGGCCTTCATGTCCCGGTAAGGGCGTGACAGAATGAGCCAATCAGCAGGAAGCTTCCAGGTATAAAACATCGCTCAATACTCACCAGGAACAATGGTGACACTTCACATTGATGTATTCTTATTCTTGATAAATGAATATCCTGCAACTAGGACAAAGGAAGGTAGGTCACTGTGATTTCAGCTAATTTGGTGAAATGACAAATACGGTACCATTAAGATAATGTTTTGAAGCCCATCATGCATGATTGGCCATTTTAAGAGTTGCCGGACTATATCAGTGCATCCAGATGTCAGAATTCTTTTTCATCCCCAGAAACAACAAGGCTTTGGAGTCCTGCGGCTCTTCTCGATGCAAGCTTCAGTCCACCTTGCAGACGACACGCACAGAGAGCTGAGGACCGTGGGTGAACACAAATAACGCACAAACAACACATTTGCTCACATTTTAATCAAAGGGGCATCATCCTCATTTAAATAATCATTACCGTAATGCATTTTTGGGGAAGATCTGTTTGCTTGAGCATGCAGTGTTTTGTTGCGCAACACTTACATGACATCTTTGTAACCGCTGGTGTGTTTAAAAATAAAAATTGGGACTGCCAGCCAGGTGACACTCGTCTACTGGCTACACAACACATTATATTGTACTATGTATGTAAATGCAAACAGTAGTTTTTGGTTTTGTATCGATTTGCTTCTTTTTTTTTTTCTTTCTATTTTGAAGCTGTAATGTGCTATGAATGACGTATTAAATGTATTGTAAAGTGAAGGTAAACTACGAAAGGGATGTATTTTTTTGACTAGAGTCACAAGCTGTTATGGCTCTGCGTTGTTAAAATAAATTTTGTTGATTTTAACTTGTTGGCATGTTTTGTGCTTTATTTAGGTCGGTTTCCATTTATAGGGTACACACACATGTATATACTTGAGCTGGAATTAAATGTTAGAGTATTTTGTTAAGTTTAGGATTCTCGTCATGCTTGGTTGCAGCGTCTCAGCCTTTTAACTAGTCAGAAAATGTAAAACCAAGGTGTTAATTTGCAGTTGGGGGTGCAGGGATCAGGGGTCACAAGAGGAAGAATTTACCAAAGACTCGTTCATCCATTGGACTCCACAGACTCCGGTGAACACGCTGGACGTGGAATTTTGAAAAGTCGCTGGCAGATTCATTGAGATTTTCTCGTTTTTATTTTTTTCTCATTTTATGTCAACTTCTTCATGAAGGTAAGATATTTTGTTGTTTCAAGTTCTTGAATATTTGCAAGGTTATAATGTAGAAAAGATTTAGATGTGTGACACGTGTAAAGAAGTAATTTGTTTTTAGCTTATCAATTTAAAAAGTATTGCTTTTATTTAGTTAGGTGGATTGTAGCAGTTAACCAACACTACTGTCAGCATGATAGTTTTGATAATCAGTATACAATTTAATATTTTTTAAAGTACCTTATCTTACAGCCAACATTGTAACCAAAATTCTCATTTGACAATTTGATTTTCCTTGCACAGATGCTTGTCCTCCCTGCTGCCGTTTTATTGGGGACTTTTGCAGTCATATCAAATGTGGAGGCCGGGAAGTGTCCTCGGGTGTGCACTTGCGACAGCGCCAAGCTCACGGTGGCTTGCGTTGGCAAGAACCTTACTGAGGTTCCCCCGACTATTGACGAGGTGAGAAATGAATGTCTACCACCTTCCTTCAACCTCACACTTCTACTTTTCTGCCAAGGAAGCTTTAAAAACAGTTTGCATTTATGATCTGGTAAAAAAGAAAATTTTACACGTCTGATTATTTCTCTCACTTGATATAATGTATACAGATCACAGTCAAACTGGACCTGAGGAATAACAACCTACAAATGCTCCAAAGGGGAGGATTTGTTCGCACACCTTACCTCACCCACCTCAACCTACAGCGATGCAACATTGTCAAAGTGAAGGAGGGAGCTTTCCGCATGCTGGGCCGTGTGGTCTCCCTTAACCTGGCCTACAACAAAATTGACATCCTATATCAGGTTAGAAACCAATGCATCCAAAAGGGTTGTGCTATTTCTAATAAATCGTCCCTCCACACTGGCCTCTGTAGGAATCTTTTGATGGCCTGTCGTCTTTGAAGGAGCTTCATCTGGACCACAACCAAGTTGAGGAGATCCAACCTGGAGCTTTCTTGCAGCTTGGCTCATTAAACATGTTGGCTCTCACTCATAACCAGCTGGTGTACATCCCCAATATGGCTTTTCAGGTACTCAGAAGCCCAAAAAGATGATAATGAATGCATTTTGATTTATTTAAAATGATGCTATTATGACTCAAGCACCAAAAATAAAGGAGTCAATTTTCATCTGTGTCTCACAGGGCCTGCAACACATCAAGTGGCTTCGTCTCAGCCATAACGCCATCAACAACTTGGCTCCCGAGGCATTTGCAAGCTTGTTCATTCTGACCCGCCTCAATCTGGACCACAATGAGCTTCAGTTCTTCCCCACTCAGGCCATGACCAGGTACCGAATTTTTTTATACAGCCATAATATATTAGTCATTAGAGTACTTAGTGACTCCTCAGAAATACTCCTAAAAGAGCCCCCCAAAAAATCTTAATGTGGAAGACTTGCTGGTAAAAACGTGTTGACTATCTTCTGTAGACTCAAGGAGGTCACACACCTGGACATGAGCCACAACCGCATGATCTACCTCGGCGAAGAGTCGGTTTCCATGGCCAAGCTCACACACTTGTACCTCAACCACATGTCCCTCCAAGACCTGTCCGAGCAGGCCTTGTCCCAGGCTCCTGTGCTCTCCTACTTGGACCTGAGTCACAACCAGCTTCGTTACTTGGAGCCTCTCGTGGGCCCCAAGAACCTTGCCAGCCTCAACCTCACTGGTACGTAGCATAATTACACTCGAAGCCTACTGAGTGTTTACACTTTTTTTTTTTTTTTTTTGAAGCCAACCCCATCTACTGTAGCTGCTACATGAGGCCTCTAAAGAACTGGGCGAGTGTTGGGGGTGTCAAGCTGATGGGAACTTGTGCAGGACCACCTCACCTGTCCGACGAGCCTCTCCGGGCTGTGGCGGCGGCGGACATGCGTTGTCGCAGCAGGGGAGACCCACTGAAGGATGAATTTGAGGAGGGAGTGGTCACCATCAGCATCCCACCAACAGTCAAACCCAAACAGAACGTCAAGTGTCCGCTTAACTGCGACTGTCATGTGAGTTCGGAATGAGAGTCGTCTACTGTACTGCAGTGATTTAAATTTTGCCATTTAAGGCTATAAAAAATGTTTTCAACCTCTTCTAGATTGAAGCACAACATGCTACATGTGAGAACCGAGGTCACCACAAAGTACCTCGAGGCTTCCCTGCAAAAACTCAACTACTGGACCTTCGCAGTAACCACTTCCACAATATTCCCGCCAACAGTTTCCCAGCCACCAGCCAAGTTCTTTCCCTTCACCTGGAATTCTGTAAAATTCACGAAATCGAAGGTGGAGCGTTCCGAGGAATGAAACAATTGTTTTATTTGTATCTTTCTGACAATGACCTCACATCGTTGGGGCCGGAAACTTTCACTGGAGCCCCGGCGCTCAGTTATCTTTACCTGGAGGGGAATCGTTTGGCAAAGTTTCCTGGTTCAGGTGAGTGGACGAGAAAGACTGACTGGAATTAATAAAAGTAAAACTCTATTTGGTTGTTGTTTTTCCCTCCTACAGCTCTGCGACTCTTACCAAATCTATTTGCATTACACCTGGAGCGCAATGCCATTTCAAAACTGGAACCCAAAGGTCTGCTGACCTCAGTAACTCCAAAACTGAGGGAGCTTTACTTAACCAATAACACCATACGCACTATTGCCAAGGGTGCTTTGGACTCTGCCTTTCTTGGAAAACTTCACCTGGATTCAAATAAGCTGACGACCATTCCAACTGATGCTCTATCCAAAGCCATTAGTCTGGAGGAACTCAACCTATCTCAAAATCGGATTCTCTCAGTGGGACCAAATGCATTTCGGCCCATATCACAAAGTCTGAAGAGGCTATACATGGATCAGATGAGCACTGAGAAGGTATGAAACAGTTCCAATTTGCACGTTGGACCAGTCTAATGATGCACATCCCTGTCTGATGTGCAGATGTCTCGGGAGGCTCTGGCCGGGCTTGGCCCAAGACTGAAGGCTCTCACGTTGAGAGGAAACAAGCTCAGGGAGCTTCCTGACTTAGTCTATCTCACTGGCCTGGAGGTGGTTGATCTTCAAGACAACCCTCTGCTGTGTGATTGTACTTTGCTGCCGCTGCGCAAGTCAGTGAATACATGCAATTTCTCTTTTAATTCATGTAATACAAACGAAGACAGTCAAACATAACTTACTTGAATTGTTTCTTTGTGTCTGCACCAGGTGGATGGAGAAAGTGAGTTTGGAGGTGGCAGCTACTTGTGGCCTCCCTCCCAAGCTAAAAGGGCAAAAGGTCAAGGATCTGGAGCTATTCAAGTCCTGTCCGGAAAACAGATCCAACTCAGACAGAAAGCATGTTGTTGTGGCGCCTGCTTATGTAAAAACCAAGAAACCTCAACTCAACCTTGTGAAGATTTCTGGAGTCAAGACTAAACTCGGAAGGGACAAGACAAAACCACCAAAGCCAACAAAGAAAAAGCCTCAAATGAAGCCTGTTGTGGCAGCAGTGACCAAAAAGAAGAAAGTGACAAAAACATAAAATCTTTTCTGCAATGGCCGAATTAGTGACAATGTGTAAAAATCATTTATTATTGTAAAAATAAATTTGCTGACTATGGAATGCAGTGTTTGCTTGTGGAGGAAATGAACACAAAACACAGGGATGTTGATGTTATTTGTTGCTTTTGGATGTCACAAGTATGGAGCAAAGCAGTACGTGTACCTAAATGAAAGCTTAAAATTCCCCAATTTTAACATTTCCTTGAACATCAAAAGCAAAAATGACGGGACAATTGCTTTGGCCCAGTAAAATAACAGTCTTATTGCTATTAACACTGCCGCCCATTCATATGGTTCCATGGTGTAATGGTTAGCACTCTGGACTCTGAATCCAGCGATCCGAGTTCAAATCTCGGTGGAACCTAAATTTTCTTTCTCCACGCTAGTCACTTTCATTTTGAAATTTATTCTCCCAAATATTTTTTTTGTTCAAAAAGTTATTCCTACATAACAAGTCCACAACAATATACACGTACTATTGAAAATCGTTGCTTTGTAACAATGAATGACGTTTGAAAACGTGACGTTCTCTGCTTTACGGTTTTATCCTACACCGGAAGTAGCTTCTCGCTGATTCACGTTCACCCTTAACTTGTGAAATTCAACATGGCAGCGGCGATGGATGTTGATGCACCTAGCTGTTCCAGTAGCGGAGCAAGTAAGAAGCGATTTGAAGTCAAGAAGGTATGGCTTTCTGGATAATTGAGCGACTTGCGTGGGAATAAACGCGACAGCTTTTTCCAAGATCAACACGCTAGCTAGTTAGCATCGATTAGCGTGCTAAATTGCGAACGTTGTAGCACTGCGGCTTAGTTAGCTTGCGATTAGCTTCCCTAAAGCGGTGGAAACTTCTTTTTTTTTAAAAAATATATATACTTGCCGTTTGGTCATGTGCAACTGTAGGGAGATTTTAAGTGCCTAATCAAATTGAACGTGACAATTCAATTCAGCTTCTACTATCAATTACATTTGAAGCAAAGTGCATAATAATAACAGAAATGAAAACATAATAAAAACGTCATTCCTTCCTAAACAAAACCAGTCTGTGACCTGTAAACAATCATGCAGCAATCTGTTATAATCCTTATGTCGACCTATGTTTAATAAAGTTATTTTGTTTCCTCTTCTAGTGGAATGCCGTGGCACTGTGGGCTTGGGACATTGTTGTGGATAACTGTGCAATTTGTCGAAACCACATCATGGATCTTTGTAAGTTTACGTGCTGTCTAAAAGATGTTTATTACAACAGATTGAACCCATGTAACATTTTGAACTAGTGGCCATTCAAAAATCTCAAGTAATTTGCTTAAAGCTGCCTATTGTCACTGTAAGAGTTTAAATATGTTAAGCATGTGTGATTTGTTTCTCCATTAGGTATAGAGTGCCAGGCCAACCAAGCTTCTGCCACATCTGAGGAGTGTACAGTAGCCTGGGGCGTCTGCAATGTGAGTTTGGTTAATGGAACTGAAGAATCTTGAGGCTAATGCAGTGCAGATTGTGTGTTATGAAAAGCTACACTTTAATGTCGATAAATGTTTTCGTTTGTTATTGTCATCCACAGCATGCCTTCCACTTCCACTGTATTTCCCGCTGGCTCAAAACAAGACAGGTGTGTCCTCTGGACAACAGAGAGTGGGAGTTCCAGAAGTGAGTAAAAATCATGATTGAGATTTTCTCATTGCTAAATTGTTGGGGAGTTGGTCATGATGTCCTCTTTTTTTTAATTTCTAGGTATGGACACTAGCTGGAGAACTTTAAGTTTTGCCCACAGTGCTTCTTTTCCCATCCAACTTGTTGTAAGCAGAGTTGTGTACATTTTTTGTTTTGATTCAAATAAACAGTAATATTAATGGCAGAGCAGATTTCAGTCAAACTATTTTTTGGGGGATGGGTGAATCTGTGATATTTTAAGCATCAGCATCAGATAGCCTCTAATCTAATTAAGTGATAGTCAAGTCTAGTGTCTAATGCCTTTTACAAACAAGCTTTATTAACCAATTTCCCCAAATGGCTCAGACACCTTTTTTTTTTTTTAACAGAGCAGAACAAAAGAAACTGGTAGGTTCCAAAATCTGAACAAACCCTCAGTTAAACGACTGTAGAAATGGGTTAATGAGTGCGGGGGAGCTCTCAGAATGCAAATGCGAGAAACATCAACTTTGTGTTTAAGAGACAGCTAATTTAAGTCAATACACTCCAGACAGCACTCTGGTTGCTCTTAGTACTGATTAAATAGCTTTGATTTGAATTCACCCTCAGATCCTCTAAATAAGCACTCCGATTAGGTTACCAACTGGGAACGTTTGATATGCGCACCATAGATTTACTGAAAAGCCCTCAAAAGATTGCAGCGGCGAACAAAATCTTCATTTCATCTCTGTTCCGGTCTCATCTATGGCTGAGGTGCGGCGCCCCCAAACTTGGAGCTCAGCTTGGTGACGAGCGCCATGACCTTGGGGTTGTTTTGGTACTTTGCGATGTTAGCTGGGTTCTGTGCCACATCCTGGAAGGCAGCCATCACCTCTGGGTCCTGAAAACATGGTCACAACTTCGTCACATCTTATATGTTCTAGACATGGATACTGGTCAAACGTCAGTTACAAGTAACATCTTTGAAGGGAGCGGTGAGTCACCTGCATGGCGGTGAGCAACTCGGGATCTTGCAGGAGGTCGTTCAGGCCGGGCATGCCGGCGGCTCCGCCTGGGAATCCACCAGGGAATCCTGTACCACCTGCTTCAAATCACACCCGGTATGTATGTACACTATAGGATTCACCAAGAGCGACATGTTGAGTTAAATCGTTACTGTACTATAAAGCATGCATTAACTTGAATACAATTTCTAAACTAATCTGAATGCACAAATTAAAATCGAAGATTTTTTCCCACCTGGGAAGAATCCTGCTCCTGCTCCACCTGCCCCTCCTCTGGCTTCCTCTTCCTGTAGGGGCGGTGAAATATATTGCTTTTCTTTTGGCACTAGATAGTTTCGTTAATGATTTGTCTGCCAACAGTCCATTCGCAAACTCATTACATAAAATTGATTCAGATAATGTTAAAACATTTTGACACCTATGAACCATTTGAAATTGTGAGGAACAAATGTATAGATTTCCTTTTATCTTATTTTTTTAGCAAATAACTCACCTTCTGAGCCTTAGCGTGCTCCTCCCTTGCTTTCTTTATCCGCTCTTGTTTCTCCTTTATCTCTCTCTCCTCCCTCTTGCGTTCATATTTGCGCCTGTGCTCGATGATTCTGTTAGCCTGAAAAGTAATATTGGGAAAGTCGGAAGTTGTCAAAATGGGAATAGATTATTTACTTTCCGGTTTAAAAATTCTACTGAACCTTTGGTTGGACTTCCTTAAGCAGTGCATCGGCATCCTCGTCATAATCCAGTTTACATGCTGTGGCCAGATCGCGGGCGGCGTCCTCCCAGTGGCCCAGCATCCTGTGGGAGACATCACAATCTCATTGTAGACTGTAGAGGAAGTAGTAAAAATCATTTAGAGAAAAAAAAAAGTGTGAAGGAGAAAAAGTACTTGTGAGCTTTCCCCCTCCACTTGTACGGCTGCGCTGAGTCTGGGTTGATCTCGATGGCTCGGTCACAGTCTCTGATGGCCGCGTTGGGTTTCTGCATCTTAACGTAAACACTAAAACAAAGGACAGGCCATAAATACCATCTCAAATTGTCCCCGGGGAATGACTCCAACTTTGGCATGTTGGTAATATCACCTTGCCCTCTTTGCATACAAAATGGCCAAACAAGGATTCAGTTGGATGGCCTCAGTGAAAAGATCCAACGCTTTCTGTAGATCTCCTACAAGAAACGAGGACAACCAAAGCAGAGATTTCAGTATAGATGTCAGTAAGTTATGCAAAGCACAGGTGATAACCCTAACCTTCTCCAAGAGCATCAATGGCTTCCATCTTCTTGTCATTGGCCTTTTCCATCATCTCTTCCGTCACCTGAGTGAATGCACAGTTAATTTTAACGAATGAAATAAATTAGTTTGTTAGAATATCTGACAAGGACCTCAACATTATCTGGATCTCCCATTTCCTGTGGTTCATCCATGTCTGGTTCAATGACGCCCTCAAGATCTATTTCTGAAAAAGTAAGGGACATTGCTTACTATGAACCGAAACTAATATTACATCAGAAATGTTTTTTTTTTTCCTCATTTCTCACCAGACATCAAAATGAGAGAAGGCTCATAATGGTTAGCAAGATAGCAACAGAAAAACAAACAGAGGGATAACAATTACCTAGTTCACTCTCCTCGCTCTCAGATGGAACAGCAGGCTCAGGCTGAGGCTGAGTTGGGGGAGCTTTAGATGTTGGAGGAGGACCACAGGGACACTCACCCTAAAAGCCACAAACTATTAGACCACAACTATGAACCCCAATCAATTTTCTCTCATTTTTATTTTTTAGTAAAACCTTCAGTATTCAAACAAATAGCTGCTCTTATCTACTGAACACCTTTGCAGATTTGAATGCCTGCCTGGTAGACTGTTACACATGTCTCTAGTTGAAAAAACATAAAAGTAACAAAACCAACTAAGAACATTAGGGGAAATGAAAACTGAAAAGAATTCATGCATTACCTGGCAGTGACTCTTGGGGGAGGCTTGAGGAGGTATCTTTGCACCCATGCTGAAGAGTGGACAACATTCTTGTGAGCCATATTAAATTCGTTGCAAAACATATCAGTGCCAACTGCTAAAATAATTGCATCAGTACTTTTTTCACAACTGGCCTGCTAGAACCTGAATGGCTAAAGGGCTAGTTCCCTCCGTAAAAATGCGTACTTGCGGGCTGAAACTATATTTTCAACAAACTCATGCAGGTCTATCAAGTTTTGCAAGTTGCCTAGATCTGGTGGGCACGTGGTGAATTTTTTTTGTTTGTACCATTGTTTTCTTTGGATTTTAGTAACACATAAGACAGAATAAAATAAGAACACCGCAACCCATAAAGCAAACTGCAGTTACTTCACCTCTGCAACCAGGTCCGGAAGAAAGCCATCTCGGGAAGTTGCAGGATGGCGGGATTGGACTCGCATAGTTGCACGAAGCCCTTCAACTCTGCCACTTTTTGAGAGTCCATGCTTCTCTGTCACGTCCAACACGCACTGCGTGGCATCATAAAAACAAACCACTCAAGATGTTTAAGGTTTAATAACAATGTCCCTTTACCGTTAGGTAGCTTAGCCGTTACAATATGCTAACGTGCACGTTTATTTATTTATGTCCGCATACCTTTTGTGAGAAATGAATCAAAATGAACACGATCACCAAACAAACAAAACGAAGCAGTTTTAACCCCGGATCACAAATAATAATGGCAATAAGGTAAGACAGAAGTTTCGAGAGACAAGAACCATATTTGACGCAAGATCCTGTATGCTGTTCTGTTAGCTTGCTGCAATATTTACCACTTATTAAATTAAAGACAAACAAAATTAATATCAACGCAATGAGGGTAATAGAAAAGGAAATAATCGTACCTGTGCAAGGACTCGCAGAATGAACACAGAAGATGAGAAAGCGGAGAGCAGTTGTCGATATTTATCGTTGCAAATCTGCTTCCTTGGCGCAGGCGTCTTCTGTCTTTTCATTCAGGCACTAAATCAGACACCCCCAGAAAGATGTCTGATTGCCCTGATTTTTGTCTTGCGGGAGTGACGACTCAAGCAACTAAAACAGAATCATAATTCACCTAATTCATTTTATCGGATTGAGAAAGCACAGCCACGATAAATGTGTCCTGGTAGAACACGTTAGTTTCGTCGAGAACAGTGAATGCCGCTTTGAATCAGCCACAAGCCAAGCGTGCTGGCTCAAGCAACTGTAAGATAAAACGCAGGGTTTAACTATTATTATAGGTTGTTAGCAACCCGGCTAGTAAGGTTGCTATCAGATGACTCTGTAATTTGCATTGTGTAGAACAACTTTAACAACTTTTGTGTTTCTCAACACTGTATAAATGGGCATGTGTCCGTGACCTGTGTCGTCGAGAGGCAGCGACGATGATGTCCCCCGGAGGCAGTGTGCTCCTCAGAGCTGCTGTCACACTACTACCCAAACCAAGTTGGAGCCGAGGTGAACTTAATTATTTCCCCCTTCAATAGACTAAAAGTTTAACAAACAAATTTGAAAGGAAACCCTCACATTCTTTTCCGCATCAGTCTGTAAACAACAGTCCATAAGTTGTATAAGAGTGTCCCTCAAGTCTGGACACACGAGGGAGATAAATGCAGATTTACAAGAAATAACATTTGCAACAGCTTTTTATTCAAGTGGAATACTAACAAATAATTCAATTCGATTTCCAGCACATGTGATGCGGTTTAATGTGCTTAGCAAGATTCTTGTGAACATGATGCAATAATTTGACATTGCTGTCATTGTCTATCTACACAACAGTAAGTAAATACATTAGTGTTGGACTTAAATTAAATCTATCTCTCTGTTATTTATATCTATCCATTATTACGGGCCCAAGGACCCCATGAGTAGCTGACGGGCCTCTTCTATAGCACACCAGTGATGGAACATTTCAATTCTGACATCCATGCTCCGATTGACTTTAATCAATATAAAATAACTATAAGGTGTTTTGTTCCTCCTTTTAGGATGTTTGTGGTGTCCATGCAGGAACATTTCTGTGAAACCGGGAGACCTGAAACCAAAGACGGTTCCCGCTCGCTACCTTGGCCAGCCAAGTCCTTTCACTCATCCGCACCTCATCAAACATGGTGACAATCACACTTCAACCACTTGTAGTAAACTCATACATACTAAGTGGTATTATGGAAATCAGCAATCCTGCAATCTAGCAACAAATATGTGGTTTTATTTCCGTTCAGTTTGTCAGTTGTGCTATTTTTGATTCTCAGGTGAAGTGACACCCGGCCTGAGCCAAACCGAATATGAACTCCGTCGTCACAGGCTGGCCTCACTCATCGAGGCCCACTCGGATAAACTCGGACCGTCTGCATCGTCCGGCACTCACGTGCTCGTTATTTTGTCCCATCCGACCCGCTACATGACTAATGACATACCGTATCCTTTCCACCAGAACCAGGTGGGCTTGCATTCTCAGTAATGTACAGTAGAACCTATAAAGTCAAAAGTTTGTTATCCTCCTTTTGTTTAAACGTTCCAATGTCAGACTATCACCATAATTGCTTAAATGTGCAGAATACGATTTTGACATTCAACCCTTTGCAAAACTTTCCCCAGGACTTCCTCTACCTGTGTGGCATCTTGGAGCCTGACAGTGCTTTGGTCCTCCACGGGAAAGGACGACCAGACCAGGCCATTTTGTTTGTTCCTCGCAGAGACCCAGGCAGGGAGCTGTGGGATGGCCCGCGATCAGGGTTGGATGGAGCTGCTGCTTTGACTGGCATAGAGAGGGTTCATAGCACCGAAGAACTCGGTCTGGTGCTCAAAGCCCTTAAAGGTAAGTCGAGTGTGAAGATGTTACGCTTACACATTCCCATCGTCTTGAGTTTTCTTTCAAGAGAATGATCGATGGAATTGCCGTAATCAAATAATATTAAAATATTTTGTTTACCACTGTGGGCTGAAAGTGCAGTTGCCAACTGTAGGGGGAGCTCTGAACCAAAATGATAAATCTACTGTATTATCAACTAAATGAAGTGAAGGTGCTGATTTTTAATGATCCTGGAAAACTCCTTTCTACTGCCAGGCTCCACCCTGTGGTATGATCATTCTCATCCAGCCAACTCTCGACTCCACCAAGCACATGTCCATCCCGTCTTGCAGGCCGGGCCAATGCCACGCCCCCTAAGTCCACTCATTCATTCACTCAGGGCTTTTAAGAGTTCGGCGGAGGTGGCTCTCATGCAAGAAGCAGGTCGCATCACAGCGCAGGTTGGTGTCTAATTAAATGCAAATATGAATTGTAGTTGTGGGACGTGTCATAATTAGTCATTTCTACTTGTGTCCCACTTTTCATTCAGTTTTCACTTCAATCCAATTTGCCTTTCAGGCTTTTAGGCGGACGATGGCTCTATCTCACGGGGAAGTGGATGAATCCGTACTCTTTGCTAAGGTAGCTCGGTAAACAAAATCATTTTCATTTAACGCTATGAGCTGTTAAGTCAGTAATGTAGCGATATACAAGTTGATCGGAAAAGAGTTCCTCGCAGTGTCGAAAAAATTCAAGGTTATCATTTCTCATTTAAATTGCAGTTTGATTTTGAGAACCGGGTCCATGGTGCAAATTTCCTGGCCTATCCGCCTGTGGTTGCCGGAGGGAATCGTGCCAATACTCTGCACTACATCAACAACAACCAAATCATTAAGGTAAACAGTGGAAACTTGCCATGCAGAGATGGTTGAAAAATGTCAGTCTGATGTGGCTTTCATTCACTCGATGTGTCTTGATGCATTATAAATGAGGCCCACAAGCTAATGCCAGCGCAAATGAGTAAAAAAAGAAAATGAAACCTCGGGAAAGCTTCTTTGCAAAAACGAGAAGCAGATGACTCTAATATACTGTTAGCAAAAAGAAATGATGAGACCAAATGAAGAGAAAAATCAAGACAAGACTGCGTTTGTGTTAGAGTGATTCGTATTCATTATGCACTTTATTATGTTTCATTATGTGTGCATATATAATTCCCTGCATGGTGCTGTTCCCTTGCCGCTTAAAAAGATTGCAAATTGTATGAGTCAACTTTGTTACTCTTCGTCAGGATGGTGAAATGGTGCTCCTTGATGGCGGCTGTGAATATTTCGGTTATGTCAGTGATGTGACCCGAACGTGGCCAGTAAATGGAAAGTAAGTTGATCATCCCAAATAAAAAATAAAAATAAACATTTTCCCGTCGGTGACATTGCATTCTGCCTCCCCCCAACTCCCTTCTGCCAGATTTAGCGCTCCGCAGGCAGAACTTTACGAAGCCGTCCTGGAGGTCCAGCTCTCCTGTTTATCTCTGTGTTCGCCAGGTGTCAGTCTCGACCATATTTACAGCACCATGCTGGCCATGTTGGCAAGACAGCTCAAGCGTCTTGGCATCGTCAAGTACATCGGTACCAGCGATGCTGATCTATTAAAGGTCAGGAAGATGTCACTTGTTAAAACTGATTTTCCATTTTAAAATATTCTTTGTTATCCTCTTCCCAGGCTGCAAGGCGGTACTGCCCCCATCATGTTGGACATTACTTGGGCATGGACGTCCATGACACTCCAGAACTGTCCCGCTCACAACCTTTACAGTCTGGAATGACCATCACCATAGAACCAGGTGACAATAGGAACTTGCTCGATTTTCTTTGAGATACCTAACAACTTAACCTACTTTGTGTTAATTCTATGATTTAAAGTCACGCTTCTATTAAAGCTCTTGAAGTATCTGCTTTCATGTGTTCTCTTTTACCACAGGGTTGTATATTGGCGAGGAAAATGAGCAGGCCCCAAAGTGTTTCCGCGGCATGGGGATCAGGATCGAGGATGACGTACTGATCCGGGACAAAGGTGGGCCCTTAATTCTATCAGCTGATGCCCCAAAGACCATTGGTGATGTAGAGCGGGCCTGTGCCCAAAGGTAGGGCAGGAGGAGACGTGGCAGTGATGGTCGGCATTGAATGTTCTCCACTTTTCATTTGTCCATATGGTGATGGAAGATGGTGACGCTTCATGAAATTTGTGCACTCAATTTTAAAGAGATTATTTACAGCCTGAGTATATTGGCAAACCACCAAAAACTTGGTGACTCCGAAGAGCCAGAAGTTTGGGTGTAGATTTTTCTGGACAGGGAGAGTATATTTATATACAAGATATTCAAGCTTTTAACCATGTGAAATCTACTGCATTGTTACCGAGCTGTCAGTGTGCGAAACCAGACACTGAGCTTTGAATACAAGCCCCAAAATGTTAATTATCACATTTTGTCATGTCTTCCCATGAATCCTGCATTGTTGCACACACTTGTCAGAAATGCATGGTTGCTATAATTTCACAACTCATTCTAATCTACAGTGATTCACATTAAATGTGGAACGTGAACGTGTTTGGTGCTGCTAGGTAATCAAAATCAAAGACCTGCGAGGGTAAGAAGTGTTTGTGTTTTGCCAGATCTATTTTTTTTAAGAAAATGATCTACATGTGTGTTTAAAAATGCTCTGGCGTCTCAAATAAAAAAAGTCATGTTTTTTGTTTGTTTTTCCCCGTTGTGTCAAAGTATCAAAATGGATATTGTGTTGATACTTGGCTTTTGAACATGTACTTTTTTTTTTTTTTTTTTTACTTTTAACTTGACTAATGGCGCTTTATGTTTGAGCGTCGACCGAGCGTTTCCGGAGAATCCCGAACACATTCGAAGACTTCCTCCCACCATCCTCCCCTTCACGCCTAATGTTGCCGTACCTCCATCCCTCCCCCCGCATCAGAGGAGTAGAAACAACAAGCCGCCATTTTGTTTGTGCGGACTGACCGTCCGAGCGGAGGAGATAACCGAGGGAAGGAGTGACTCTGGCGACCGGTGACAGCCGCTCTGACAACCGCCGGCTGGAAAACAACCTGGCCAAATCCCGTCCGTGTTACACAGGGAGAAAAAGACGTCCCCGGGAAAGAGAAGGCGGCTGTGGCGAGGAAGCGGGAGTCGGTGATATATATATTTATATATGAGAAGGAAATACTCTGAAAAAATCCAAGGAAGGGGGTGTTTCGTGGAGCGAAGACGCGGAAGAGGGCTACATATCATAACGCACGGGGGAATTTGCGAAAAAACGGCTGCAGGAAAACATGAAAAATAATAATGCCTGCGTCGCGGAGGAAGGAAAGAGCCCACATAGACAATTATATAAATAAATTGCTGCCGGGCAGAAGGGAGAGGTGGAAAGAAAGACACATTTAAAGAGAGGAGAAATTGTTAGGAGCAACGCAAAAGCGGAGCATTCTCCATCACAAAGAGTCAATGAGTTTTTTAAGCCCCAAGTATTTCATGATCGTGATAGCGACGAGGACCTTTTTGCTTCAGGAATAGCGATCATTTACTTCAGCGAGTCAATGTTTGTGACATCTCCGCAGCTCTCCTCCGGCTTCAGTTTTTCCCCCAAAATCTTTCTTGTAGTGGACAGGCAAAAACATCACCGAGTGCAGTGAGTGGCAATATAGATTTCTCCGGTTTTGCTTTCAAGCGTTTCTAACGAGAGTTAAACGATGGGAGATGCTCACCTCGAGCACAGATAAGTGATCGTGTGTAAAAATCAAACGAGGCTAATTGGATCAATCTGACTGGTCGCTCATCGCCAATTAGCACCTTAGTTACCCTCCGAACTGTGCTAGCCACGAATAAAGTCTGGTTCAGAATCGCTTGCACCGTTTGTGATTTTTGCCAAGTTTCTTTTTGGTGTCGTTGCCCTCGCCCGCATGCTGCAATAGGCACGATCGCGCCGAGGGGTTGCAAACCGGCAGATGTGCAACATGAGCCCGTTCTTGTGGACCCAGTGCCTTGCATGATTCAAACACTCAAGTGCACCGATCAATCTCACGCATGACCATTTTAGTTTTCTCTGAGCGGACACTATTCTTATACGTCCTTGTGCAGCATTGTCTAATTCCCCTTCTTCGGGAGCAGCACTCCAACCCATTTCGCAACGCACCAGTTGATTGCCTTTTGAGAATTGGAAATCTTGCCGCGATGTATGTCCAGCTGAGTCGAATTGGAAACGCAACTGAGGATTCACCCAGTGTTGCATGAGGAAAAAGCTCGCTGGCAAAAGTGCTTATCGGGATTCCCGTTGGACTCCTCACCGGAGCGTTTCAAGCAGAACTACCGGATTGCTCCGCCACCATGGCGGATAAGACTTAGCAAGCGACGGAGGAAGGATCCTGGGACAATTGTGCGCAGCCCAGGCTACGTGCGGTTGTCAGCGGACCGCACGCCGACTCCACCTTCCCACCTCCTTCTGTTCAAATCTGCGAAGAAACAAACTATCCGCCAGGGGAGGGGGGCTGATCTCTGTACACAGGAATAAACCGAGAAGGAGAGCGGTGGAACAATTCAACATAGCCGTTTTCTCCCCTCCCGTCCCCCAAGCGGTGGGGGGACGATCGGAAGCAATTCGGATTAGAAAGCACAAATAAGGGGAACACGATTGCCCTTTGTGGATCTCAAACTTTTTTTCCTTTTTTGAATTTGTCAAAAATATGGCCGATAATGTCCTGGAGTCCGGCCCGCCTTCAGCCAAGAGGCCAAAGCTGTCCTCTCCAGCGCTCTCCGTGTCTGCAAGTGATGGAAACGGTATGTAGAGATTTCGTATCCATTTTGTTTGCGAGGAGACAATAACTTGAAAGTGTGCGTTTATTACTTTCTCATCTTGCAAACCTTGCAGAGTTGCACGAATTGATCTGACACAGATATAAACAACTTGTTCAGGGTGTGAGTGTGTTTCTTAGTCGATTTTGGGTGAAAGTGTGTTGCTAGAGAGCAAAGCCGAAGTGCAGCTGGCGGCACGATCAACTTTCTCCGAGTGATGTTTTGAAGCGTTAGCATCGGTGCGCTAACTAAGCTAGCGAGTGCAAGATCCACCTCCAAACAATGGGAGAGTAGAAGCACTCCAAATTGCCGTCAAAGTTCACTTTTTGCTTTCAAAGTGAACAAAAACGACGGAGGTGACCAGGCGGGGATATGAGAAATATCACAATCGAAAAAAAAAAAAAAGTGAACATACAAAACTCATTTTATGAAACTGGTTTTTAGAGAAAGTGACGCTACAAGAATGGGCTAGCCGACGAGCTTGTTTAAAAAAAAAAAAAAAAAAAAAACTACTAGAGCCACCGGCCGGCTAGCTAAAAACATTGGCGTAGAATTTATCGATCACCAGAACGACGCTTTTCCGTTGTAGCAATCACTACTGTTGGTCAAAGCGAGAGTAAATTTGGGGTCCCTTAAATGTCCTCGACGTGTATTTTAGCTGCCATTACACTCGGGCTTAAGTGAACAATTGTAACGCAGCTAACCATTGTTCAATACTTGATTGAAGTTATGCGAAGCGTTCAAATCAATCACAAAATGTCGTCTTTTTTTAAAATATGGCGCCGCGTTCTAAAGGAATTGTCGAGCATTTCCAAATTGTCCCATGTAAGTGTAAGGCCAAGTGGTTTTCACTTTTGTTTTACCGACAATACCCCTTCTGCTTCTCCCTCCATTGTCTGCCAGCGCAGCGACAATGCTCCACTCCTTCCCCAAATAATCGATCGACACTTTTCTAAAGCATTTGCAATCCTCTCAATTTAATTGTGCTTTGAAATATTTTGAAATCAAATTATTCCACTATTTGACACGTAGACGTAATCAACTTTACGTCTGTTTAGACTTACTACGAAACAACTATACTTTTTGGACTTGTGGACGACCATATTAGCTATAATAATGCATCGATACTAAAACACAAGTTTTTCGCAATTTCAATTGATTGGAATCATTTCTACGACTTTTCTTACTCTTACAAAATAAAGTCACTTTTGCAACAAACTTTTCTCTAGTCTCCTATAAATTACATCTCTAAATAATCTGTACTTTAAAATCAACTGCGGTTTGATTTGCATTGTGAAAATTGAACTGAATTGATTTGGTGATATAATTACTCAAATAATGGTTTTGTTTTTAAATACTTTAAATGATAGATCTTTAAGAGCTATTTCCAAGTTCATTTTTCTGTTTCTTGCCTGCTCTAATTTTGTGTAAGAGGAGAACCAATTTGTATCCACTTAAAACTTTTTCCTGTGGACTCTCACATTCATTCAGTAGTTTTGAGCCACCATTCATAAAATAAAATATATAAGTAAAGATTCTCCGAACTCAATAAGCGATGAGGCAGAGACAGTCCAGAATTTGAAAATAATTAGTAATGAATATAAACATGTTTTTCCAAATGTGAGTCACCTCTATGCCACATGGCATATGAAATATTTATTTGACTGGTTTTCAGTTTAATCAGTCTGTCTTTATTTTACCGGCTTGTAATTTGTGACTTTGTTACTTCTAGATTTTGGTTCACTTTTTGACCTTGAGCACGACCTCCCGGACGAGCTCATCAGCTCCTCGGACCTGGGTCTGACCAATGGAGGAGACATCAACCAACTCCATACAAGTCTCGGAGGCATTGGTTTGGGAAGCCAGGATGCTGCTGCGAAACACAAACAGTTGTCCGAACTTTTGCGTACTGGTGGACCATCCCAGCAGGGTGGCCCCACTTCCAACAGTGCCGGACCAGGGGCTCCCATGGGCATACTGGGAGGTGTCAGCATCTCCCCCGGTGCACCTCAAGGCATGCCCCCTCAAGGCCAACAGCAACAAACCGGACTAATGCAGCAGGTTGGGATGGTTGGAGGCTGGATGGGTGCCCAGAGAGGCACCAATGGACAGCAACAGCAAGGCTTGATGGCGGGTCACGTGATGAACGGCTCGTCAAGGATGGCTTACCCTGGCGGTGCTGGCATGGGTAACAACAGTAATCTTCTAGCCGAAACACTACAGCAGCAGCAAGGTCAGCAAATGGGGTCCGGGGGTCAGCCAGGGATACGACCGCAGCAACCAGGAACACTGAACAAGGTAAGGGAGCCGAAACATGAATGGCACATACTTTAGTTCTTGGGAAAATGTTCACATTTCAAGATGTTGGTCGCAGTTGCATTGTTGTTGCAAGTCTGTGGTATGTCGGGGATGTGGTTTAGTTTGACTCTCTGCTGTATGGCCATTGGCCCGTTGACCACTGTGCATCTCAATTTCCCACGGAATGAAACATAAATCTGGAAATGAAAGTTATCAGAAGAACGATAGGTGTGACAACAGTCAGCTCCATTTTTTTTTTCTTCTGCAATTTCAATATGTTTAAATGCTGAAGAAACTATCTGACCTTTATTTAAAACGAGAATGATTCCCCTATTACTGGAATCCTTCATGCATTCGTTTTCCCGTCTTTCCCATATCTGAGTTGTCTCCTCGCCTCCCACAGATGAATATGATTGCCAATGCGGGCCCCTATGGTGGTCCCTATGGTCCGTCTGCTGGCCAAGGGCTGCCTGGAGCAGGGCTGAGCCCACAACTCCAGAATAAAGCCGGAATGGCCAACAATATGGCCAGCCAGTTTAACATGGAAAAGAAGGTGACATCGGGTCAAGGCATGCCTGGAATGGTAAGAAGTCTTTTTTTTAAATTGATATCCTGGTCCAAGACGTGCATGCTTGATTGATCTGGCAGACCCTTTTGAATTGTCTCTAAATATGAACATTGATAGTTGTTTGCCCCGATGTGTCAACCCTGAGATTGACAGTCGAGTGTGTTACCTCACCTCTCACCCAAAGTCACTCGGGAAAAGATGCACACTACTCAAACGCTCAGACAATTTGATTAAAGCTGAAAAGTGTATCATGATCCTGTCGGGTAGGAAAAAAAAAAAAAGGGTGAATTTAATTACACTGTCAGGATTTGGTGATGGATTATATGCACGTCTTCATCCATAGAGGATATGCTTTGATTAAATCATTTGTAGTAGTCGTAGTGTGTGAGGTGTTGGGGAGGAGAGGTTGCTTTTTATCAAAGTGAAGAAATGACATGCTGTTCTATCTCTTATTTCAAGATGCCTCAGCAGCAGCAACCTCCAGGCATCGCCAGCGTATCAGTCGGTGGAGCAGCAGCAGCAGCAGCAGCAGCGGTGGGAGCAGCTCAGGTTGGACTGGGTGCTGTAGGGGCTGGTCCCTGCACAGCGCCCCCTACAGCAGACCCGGAGAAGCGTAAGCTTATTCAACAGCAGCTAGTCCTCTTGCTCCATGCGCACAAGTGCCAGCGAAGGGAGCAAGCAAACGGGGAAGTGAGGCAGTGCAACCTGCCTCATTGTCGCACCATGAAGAACGTACTTAACCACATGACTCATTGCCAGGCTGGCAAGTCCTGCCAGGGTGAGTTTATTGGAGCCAGTTGATCCTGAATTGTCAACCTTTTTCTATTGTTCCTTCTTAAACATGAACTTTTTTTTTTTTGGTCCTAGTGGCGCACTGTGCCTCATCAAGACAGATCATCTCTCATTGGAAGAATTGCACGCGGCAGGACTGTCCCGTGTGCCTGCCTTTGAAAAACGCTGGAGACAAGAGAAACCAGCAGTGTGAGTAGACAGACAGACAGACAGCACACGTGTATATTTTTGGGTTTCTCCAATCTCACCTTTTGTCCCCTTTTCATCTTTTTTTTTCCCCCCTCCACCACAGCTCTTGTCAGTAGTGCAGGACTCGGTTTGGTGAACTCTTTAGGTTCAGGAGTAGCGGGTGGGCAGTCCAATAGCCCAAACTTGACCCCGCCCAATCAGATCGACCCCAGCTCTATAGAGAGGGCCTACGCTGCTCTTGGTCTTACCTATCAGGGCAACCAGATGCAACCACAGTCATCCCAACCCCAGACCAACTTGCCAAACCAGGGGATACAAGGGCAACCCGGGTTGCGCAATCTGAATGTCATGGGTGAGTTTTGTCTATTTTTATGAACATTTTTCTCATATTGTGCGACCTTGACTTACGAGTAAATTGAGTTAACTCAAAGGCAAATTCTTTCATTTCTACCCAGGAGGAAACTCAATGGGAGTGAATGGTGGAGTGCAGACCCCAAACCACCAAGCGCCCCTGCTGCCAGACGCCATGTTGCAAAACAGTTTAAATGCGCAGAGGTAAGACGACTTCACATCAGCATCTTAAATCAAACCGCTTTTGCTTAATATACCAAATGTTGTCTCCGTTCGATTCCCCTCGGGCCTTCACCAGTTTAATGAATGATGGCGTGGGGAACCTTGGATCCATGCCTACTGCGGCTCCTCCTTCTGCAGCCATGAGGAAGTCTTGGCATGAAGACATCACGCAAGACCTGCGTAACCACCTTGTACACAAACTGTGAGTCTTCAGACCATTTAATCGATTTGTTGTCGATTAATCGATTCATTTTCTTTGGAAACCCACACACATTTTTATTTCATATTCGATGATCAAAATATTTTCGACATTATCTGCCTGGTGTCACTTTTAGAGGGCAAAACAAGTTTTATTTTCTTTCAATTTGACAGAATTTTTTTTGTGAACAGCGTACAAGCCATCTTTCCTACTCCTGACCCAGCTGCTCTGAAGGACCGGCGGATGGAAAATTTGGTGGCGTATGCTCGGAAAGTAGAGGGGGACATGTACGAGTCGGCCAACAGTAGGGTAAATACCAACAAACTTGTGTCCAATGAGCAAAAAAAAAGAAAATGTCGTCATCAATTATTATTGATGCATCACTGGGCTGTAACATTCTCACTACTTTTCTCAAGGCGGAGTACTACCACCTCCTGGCAGAGAAGATCTACAAGATCCAAAAGGAGCTTGAGGAAAAGAGGAGGACACGTCTCCAAAAGCAGGCAATGATGCCGGGGCAACCTAGCTTGGCCTCCTCAGGCTTCCCACAGGGGCCTCTCAGCCTGGGCCAGCCCCCCATGCCCCCTGGGCAACCTCCAAGTAAGGATACATAGCATTTTTGCAATCCAATTGATCAATGGTGTTACTGATGTTTTCATCGTGTCAGATGGTCCTCACGCCGATCCATCCATGATTCGACCAGGAGGACCGAATCAGGTGGCGAACAGGATGCAGAACCCAGCAGGTGTGTCTCTTCAACTTCCTGTTGAAACATTTCAAAGCATCTATGGACGTTGATGTGTAGATTATCAAAAGATGATGTTGAATTTATGGACTCTAACATGCCAGCGTATCAGCTTTTATTTTTATTTTTTTATCCTTTAATGTCACCCCAACTCTTTTTTGCCATATAGGAATGAACCAATTTGGTCAGCTGGGGATGCAGTCCATGGGTCAAAGGTCGACACCGCCGCTTACACTCAGTTCTCCGATGAACCAGGTCGGTATCCTGCATGTAAAATTTCAATGTCATATACATTTTAAGTACATTATAAAATACACCAAAAAAGTAGAGTGACAAATTTGCTTTTTTTGCATTTAAATATGATGACATTTTATATCTAACCAAAACTTTCTTGCTCTTGTTTTTAGATGGGTATGGGATCCACAAGGATGGGTCAACCAAATGCCACGCAGTTACAGAACCAGTACCTCCCACCAGGCCAATTTCCCGGCTCCAGTCCTAGTCTTGGTTCTGGTCCTGTTGGTGTGAACCAGCCAGGATCGCAAACTGCTGTGCCGCTGGTAAACATTTCTGGCCCCGAGATCATGAGATAGTAAACAAGAGAATCAAAGTCCTGAAATCATCCTGACCCTCTTCTTCATCTTTGCAGAACCAGATGTCAACCCCGCCGTCGCTACCAGCCGGCAGCCCTTCAGCTCAGTCTGCTACCCCTGCCCCGGTCTCTGCACCCTCTGGCGGCTCCATGGGGGGGGCCGCCAATGTCTGTGGTGCAGGACCTCTGCCCAACATGCCTCCGTCCTCCACGTCAAATCAGCCCAACGCATTTCCTCACTGCCCACCCATCCGTACAAATTCCCCATCACCAGCGCGCAGCTTAACGCCTCAACCTCATCAGACGACGCCCACGTTACCTCGTTCTCAGACGCCGCAGCCGCAGACCCCGAGTACGCCCCAGCTGCCCCCTCAGAATCAACAGCAAGCGACTCAGCAAGGGCAGGTGGGGGGCTCTGAGAAGGTTCATCAGCTTCCACAGCAGACGCTTGGGGGGGCTACTACCTCAGGCCCCCAGGCAGCTCAGGCTTCTTCGGTGCCTACCCAGAATGCACATGTGCCACTACAGCTGCCGCCAACGCCAGTGAGTACATTTCTGCCCCCCCCCTCCATTATTTGTCATCATTAGACCATCTCACCTTTTTTTTTTGTCATTTTCTTTTCAGCAGCTGTCCCCGAAGCTCCCCGTAACAACGGACGGTCAGGTGTCTTCACCAGCCTCGGTCAGCAGCAGTGCTGATCCAAGTTCCCAGCTTGCCCACCAGGACGGTCCCACTCCCATCCAAGAGGATATCAAAATGGAAGTGAAGAAGCAGGAGGAAGAAGAGGAAGAATCAGATGAAACCCAAGGAGAGGGCAAGTCTCTGGGCAAGACGGGCAAAGTTGAGCCTGACGAGAAAGCGGAGGAGAAGCATGAGGTAAAACTGTCAAATGTTGTTATTTTTTTTAGCCATCGGTTTCTTTCAGAGAAGAATAAATCATATCCCTATCCCAGATACAGATAAAGAAGGAGAATTTATCAGAAAATGGGTGTGAAGCGGAGGCCATGGATACATCTTCATCCTCTGCATCTTCCTCAGTGAAAACTGGGGAAGACAAAAAGCCAGAAGTGAAAAAAGAGCCCAAAGAGCAAGACGAGGCATCTGCAGGCTCCCCAGCCAACACTCAGAGCAAGAAGAAAAGTAAATTTCACAGTTCTCGTTTTCTTCCCCCCCCACTCTGCTGACAGACAGCAACAATTAGTTACATAAAAAAAAAAGAGAAATAATTGATTCTTAAATGCATTGTGGATATAGCCGCTGCTCTTTGTTCTCCTTCCAGTCTTTAAGCCAGAGGAGCTCCGTCAGGCTCTGATGCCCACCCTGGAGGCTTTGTACCGGCAGGACCCCGAGTCCCTCCCCTTCCGTCAGCCGGTGGACCCCCAGTTACTGGGAATACCCGTACGTATTCGAACTAGTAACAAAACTAACCTGGTAAGGGACTGCACTGGCTGCCATTTTGCTTCAACTCCTCTAAAAATGTAGTTTTTTTTTTTTTTGTCATAAATTTCATCTTCTATCATTTTTTTTCCCCCCATCTTTGGGATTGCTATTGAGTGTGTTTTATTGGCATAATTTGACCACAATGCCTTCACGCTTTCATTTCTGTTGCATGTCAAAGGTCAAGAAAACGAGATTTGGCTGTGACAAATATCTACGCCTCTGTAAATCAAAGCAATTACTCTTATGAACATTTCATTAATCCAAGCAAAAATTACGTGATGAATACAGTTACATCGGAAACTAATACTTTTTAGTTCATACGATTTCATATGTTCCGAGCCTCCACTGAATAAATCGTTTAAAGACAGTCAAGCTTTCATAACACATTGGTTGATATGAAAGTATTTGTGTCTTTTGTAACGTTCATAAGCCAATTGCTTTTGTTTATCACATTTGATTCATTTCCAAAGTAGCCTTTCGTCAATCATTTGTGTGTTCCATCGCTTGCTTTCTAGTTCAGTTCCTCACCAGTAGCAGTGCGTTCGTAGGCAGTGTGTAGAGGCGGGGCACTAATTGATCTTATTGACGACATTGTGTGCGTGTGCCTGAACCTGTCAGAAATTGTTTCATGTGAAATTGAGAAATATTCATTAACAGGCACGACTGGATGACTTGAAACTGCCTCTCGAGTTCGATTTCATATATGACAGTATTTCTTTTCAAATGAGTCTAATAGTAAAATTAGGAATGCATATCAATTGTCCAACAGGAACAAAATTTCCAAACTTCTATATTTGCCTCACCTCGGCACAGATGGCTTGACCCCCCCTTGATTTCACGCTGCTGGCGCTTTTAATCCCGTCCGCCATGTTGCTTAAAAAACGTAAAGCTTTGTCTGCTTTTTTGCCGTTTGCTCCGATCGGTCGGTTCTTAGTTTTGCACCCCGTTAACTGTAAGCAGCTGAGGCTCTGAGCCAGCTACTTTTTGAACAGAAGGATGCATGTAAAAAAAAAAAAAAATCCTTCTTCTGCAACCAACTTTTGCTATCAAGTCCAAATGAGCAGACTCATGGCTCTCAGCTGGTCCCAGTTCCCGACATAGGCATAAATGTATAGTCCAAGGTGCAAAGCGAAGATCTCGAGGGCCGAAGTTGTCATGTCTCTCTGTTTGCACACAAACCTTCTTTTCTGCAGTGCTCAACAACATTGTCCCCCCTGCACCCTCTTCTCTCCCTACTCTGGTCCAACTTCAATGCCTGACGTCGCTGATGATGGCGTTCTCGATCCCCATCGCCCCTCATCTCGGCCTCTTGGACATGCTCTCTCTTCTCACCCTCAATTTCTACCCCCCTCCCTGATTTTTGAATCCGGACGACACCTTTTCCAACCCAGGACTACTTTGACATCGTGAAGAACCCCATGGACCTGTCTACAGTCAAGCGGAAACTGGACACGGGGCAGTACCAAGAGCCGTGGCAGTATGTGGAGGATATCTGGCTGATGTTCAACAACGCCTGGTTGTACAACCGCAAGACATCCCGAGTGTACAAGTACTGCTCCAAGCTGGCCGAGGTCTTTGAGACTGAGATCGATCCTGTCATGCAGGGTCTCGGATATTGCTGTGGAAGGAAGGTGAGCAGACACAATAAAAAAAATCACCCCAAAAATGTTTATGCACTGATAAATATGGCCGCCAATTTTTTTTTTTTTGTCTTTCTTGCTCTAGTTTGAGTTTTCCCCCCCAAACTCTTTGCTGCTATGGAAAACAATTATGCACCATCCAACGTGATGCTGCTTATTTTAGCTACCAGAACAGGTAAGGGCTGTCTGCTCATTGGACACACCTCCAAATAATATTTTAACAATGGAATTTTAAAACGCTTTCCACACTACTACGTCAATTCAGCTCAACTTGTTTTTGTATTTTGCACACTAATAATACTTTCTGCCCTTTAGTATTATTGACGTGGTGGTACAATTACAAATGAGTTTTAATTTGGCTTCACCCTTGCCTCCATCTTCATCGTTAACCATTTAGATTTTCATTGTGTTGTCATTCATAAAGTGGGGCTCCTGATTTGTTGGTTACTAATTTGGCTTCGCATTTCTCAATACGTGACCACTTGACTGAAGCAGCGGGGGCGGTAATTTTGCCCACCGCCCGAGAGAGGGTTCCCACTTTATAAATAAACAGAAAGGATGATGGGTCTTTTTGTTGCTCAAGCGTAATATTTCTTCTCATCCACCCTCATGTTTTGGAGACTGAGCCCTCATGTTGCTGTAAAGTTGTTGTTGTTTATCACTGAACGTCTGACGCTAATCTTTGCTTTGCCTTGGCTCTCTGTCCTCTGTTGGTTGTTGTCCACACTGTTCCTTCACCCCCTCCTCCCCCAAACGTCATTGTCCCTGTCTGTAACGATTTATTCCACGTCTTTTTCTTTTTTTTTAAATATTCATTTTGACTCCCTCCTCCCCTTCTCTCCCTCCCTCCCTTTTTTTAACGCTTGTGATGTCTGCATTGGCCTGCTTTGGTGTGACCAATCATCCACTCCAAAATTTACGCTCAAACTCAAAACCCCTGCCCACACAACACTTCTGCATCACGATTGGCTGCTGGCGACGACCTTCCTTGCCCTCTGCCTCCTCCTGTGTGTACGCCCCCCGGCCTGCCCCGCCCTGCCCTGATTGGCGGCTGCTTCTCCGTGCCCTCTCTGTGATTGGCTGTGCTGATGGCGAACGGTGTAGTTCACCAAAATATGGGCTTCTTGCTGACAGGTACCACTTCTGTGAGAAGTGTTTCAACGAAATCCAGGGCGAGAGCGTCTCCCTGGGCGATGACCCTTCCCAGCCTCAAACGTGAGTTTCTCTCCTCAATTCTTTTTGTGAGGAACTTTGAATATTTGCCAAGGCTCAAGATGATTCTCACCGTCGGGTTTTCGGGTCTCTCTGGCAGGTCCATCAACAAAGACCAATTCCAGAGAAAAAAGAACGACACTCTTGATCCTGAGTTGTAAGTATAACCTTCTAAAATTTCTGCAGATTTTTCATTCTACTCATAATAAATATTTCATAGCTAGTGGTAAAAAAGGATGAATTTTCATGGCGCTCCTAACTGATGCTATATTGTCCTCCATCTTTGCTCAGGCTTGTGGAATGTGGCGACTGCGGTCGTAAAATGCACCAGATCTGTGTTCTGCATCATGAAACCATTTGGCCCTCAGGGTGAGCAAATCTTATTTACGTGAATAATTGAACAACCCTAATTCTTGGATTTTGGACACATTGAGT